>NC_139925.1:6704139-7304139 GCF_963514095.1 Eutrigla gurnardus
TCTGAACCATAACATTATTTTGTTTAAACACCGCACAAATTAAAATCCATCTCTCTCTCGACTCAAATCCTCTCTAATACCTGCAGCCTGTCAGTCGGTCACCAGGGCAACATTTCCTTGCTATCTTTGTTATTGTGGCGTTAGCACTGTTGTGCATCATACTGTGATATTTCCCCGTTTTTAATTTTGGTTTCCTACTAAGGTGTCGGACGTACTAATAAATCTGACAGTATTGTGGTGACTAAATTTCGGGCGCAGCCAGTGTCTGAGTGTAATGATGTTAAAAAATGCTAAGCCAACCAAGACCGTTATTACAGGAAACAGTATTCAACGAGCCTATTAATCACGTAAACATGTTGATGAAGTTCACAATGCTTCACTCAGAGTTGTATTGGGTTACGTTCGATTGTTTAGACGCTGGCTGCAGGCATGCTAACGCTAGCGCTGCAGCTGCTGTGCTAAAGGTAGCTACGGCTGCTGTGGGCGGATTTAGCTTTCAGGCTCTGATAAATGCTTTTAGCTTTTACATCCACTGTATTCTGTGTGTTCTAGACATGTTGACTTCTCCAGCTTTGCATTTCACATTATAAAACACTGCAGCGAGGAATGTATGGATATGTTTCTGCTGCTCTGATGGCTTCAGACGACATGAGCAACAACCCTTGGTAACATAGTAGGCCTACACTCAACTGACCAACGGTGCAATTTGATCAGTCTTATATCATAAAATCATAAAAAATGTTGAAATCCACATGCCGTTAAGCTTAATGGCCAGGTCGCAGACAATCTGTAAGTGGTCATTTTACGCTTCCAAAAAAATAAACGTACTTATAGGGCTAGGGGTCTATGGTCCAGCTGTATAAGCAGCTCTGTGGCTGACTAAGTAAGTACGTAAGTAAGTAAGTAAGTAAGTAAGTCAGTAAATAAGTCAGTAAATAAGTAAGAAAGTAAGTAAGTAAGTGACTGATCGAACTGCACCATTGGTCAGTCGAGTGACGTAGGCTTACGATGTCACCAAGGGGCGTCGTCAGAGCAAGCAGAAACATTTGAGACTCGAAGCGGACACAAATGCAAATCTGGAGAGGTCAACACATCTAGAACACACAATACGGTGGAACTACAAGACCCTGAAAGTTAAATCCCCCACAGCAGCCCTAGCTAGCATTAGTACAGCAGCCCTCGCTAGCGTTAGCACAGCAGTCCTAGCTAGCATTAGTACAGCAGCCCTCGCTAGCGTTAGCACAGCAGCCCTAGCTAGCGTTAGCACGCCTGCAGCCAGCATCCAAACAATCTCACTTCACCCCTAATAGACAGCAAAGCAAACTTTATCAACATGTTTACGTGATGAATAGGCTCATTGGATACGTTGTTGATGGAGATAACTGGGCTGTTTACTGCGATAACGGTCTTGGTTGGCTTAGCCTTTTCTTATAACAAACATGATATTCAGTCACCAAAACACTGTCAACATTTAGACCTAACCCTAATGTCCGACACCTTAGGATGAAACCAGGTGCCTTTTCGTAAATTGCAGATTATTAATGGGAAATTTCACAGTATGACACACAGTGGTGCTAACGCCACAATAACAAAAACAGGAAGGAGATCACGTGTGTTCCTCCGTGTCATCAACAACAGCGTTGCCATGGTGACCGACTGAGAGGCTGCAGGTTGTAGAGGCGGTTTGAGTCGAGAGAGAGATGGCTTTCATTTCGTGTGGCGTTTAACAAGATAATCGTTGAGGTTGAGAAGTTTAGCTTATCTGCAATTAGGCACATTGAGCACAAACGTCCCAGTTATACACTAGGTTTCATCTAGTCTTTTATTTTTTAAGCCACCAGTTCATCAGATAAATTATATGATATGATTGCCTGTGGGTTCGTCTGAGACAATGTTCACTGCACATTCCCTTCATTATGTTAAACATTTCCACAGCAATTTTTGTATTCATGAGACGACTACAGAGGTCAAGGATGGAATTATCCACATCAATATTCTTCGTTTCTCAAAATCAATTCCAATCGAAGACATTTGCATCCTGATTTGGCTTCAGCATCCCCCCCCCCCCCATTCCTTTGGTGGCCATGCACAGAAGCCTTACGCCCGACCTGGACGTAGTTACTGTGAAATACAGCGTGTGTTCGTCATGACAAGATATGAAATAGTTTGTTCAAGGTATAAATGCGTACGTTATAATGCTCGTGTGCGCGCACTGGACTGTTAGTTTCTGATGAAATGACGTTTGTAAGAGAGCTCCTCCCCCCACTGAAAAAAACTAGCCTCTGGTCATCTGTTTATTTGATTGTATACATATATATATATATATAGTTATATTCTTTTCATAACAAATATACTATGGCTTTCAAAATAAAAAGTGCCAAAATATTTTTTTGGAATAAAAGAACACACAGTGATGTTGTTGTCGGTAGTACTCTCATACTTGCGCAGACCGGGCCGCTACAGGACGTCAACAGGAAGAGGAAACGAGGCGTCGTCATGCCTATATCCTGCGAGTGGAGACGGGGCTCCTGACAAAGGTCACGCTGGGAGGGACAGCTGTCCGTCACCTGGAGAAGGCGTGGCCCAGGGAGGGAGAGGCGGCAGAGTTCAGCCACAGGAAGACGATCGTCCCCCTGATGGTGCGACTGCAGGACTTTCTTGTAAACGTTAAGGTGTGGGACAGAGACTCTCCCCGGAGCCTGGCCCCAAACAAGAGTAGGTGCGTGTGTCGACAGTTTGACTGCTAGAGGAGGCGGGACTACACTGCTGCGTCGACCCGCAGAGTGGCCAGGGTCGGTGTCCCAGTGTACCCTGATAGTCACACACACACTCACACACACACACACTACAATGCCCCTCTGCATGTCCTCTGTTCTGGAGCGTCTAGAGGTGTGATAATTCCTGTTTGCCCCCTGACGTTCCCTGCAGGCTGTCCCTCCGGAGACTTGAGGCATATCCATAGCAGCCCAGTTTTATTCCTTCATCATCATTATCCTTTTTTTCGTCATCCTCGTCATCCTTTTTCCGGCTGTAAGAGGGTTTTTTTTTTTTCAGTTTCCGGTAGTGTCGCCATTCGTCTTTTAGCGGATTTCACTTGCAATTCCAACTGGAGTTTTCAGTCAGGAAAGTAAAAAGAAAAAAAAAAAAAAAGAGAAAAAAAAAAGGAGAAAAAACTAACTCCCACAGTCAAGAAAGGGATGGGATTATTGGGTGTGGGAGGGATGGGGGAGGGACGAGTCGGAGGGAAGAGTCGAGGGTAAACGGGGAAGGAGAAGGGTGTTGGAGGGGAAGAGGGGAAGGGGTTTGCAGGAGCCGAGAGAGGAGGGAGACACTCTTCCCATCAATCTTTACTGGCTGTGAGCTGCTGAACTGGGAGCTGGAGCTGGAGCGGGTCCCGAAGACGCTTCAGATCCAACTCCACCTGGAGAGGGGGTAAAACCCAAGTGAGAGGAGAGAGAGATTGGCGTGAAACCAGGACTTTGCACAAGCCGTTACAAATCAGAGTATTGAATTGTGAAAATGTGAGCGTCCCCGCTGTGACCGCCGGGCTAATTTTACATCACAGGCTTTCACCAAGTGAACTGTACCTCAGCGATATCATCCCTCAGCTTGTTGTACTTCTCGACGTCGAAGCGTGTCCTTTTCACCCCCTTGTGGAAGAACAGCAGATACTGTCTGTCTCTAGCGTCGGGGTAAACGTACTCCTGCAGGTTACAGGGGGGGGGGGACACGGAACCGGTTCATCAGATAGTGTCCATGTGATGCTTTTCCATTTATTGGGTCAAATCACAGCAGCGAGAAATTCTCATCAAATTGACTCATGTCCTTGGAGTTCAAAGCTAGCGGGGAGTTATGAATGCTGAATTCATATCTCAAGGGCAACGCCATCAGTGCAGCTTTTTTAAATAGCTATAAATATTACAGTTTAATGCAAATGGGTGATGCAAAGAGAGGGCAGACGTTGGGTTTTATAACTCTAACAATTTGTTCTCCGGTGGCTAAAATTAACAAATAAAAGTTCCCCTCAATGATTCAATGGTATGTCACAATATTTGGCAAAAGCTCCACTAAAATAATGTGCCTACTTAAGGGTAGGTTGTAAGTATGATTAATATGATAACCTTTTAAAATTCATCTGCCTTTAGTATACACGTCAGAAAACAGGGGGAAATAAAAAATGGCAATACAATAGTAACATCTTCAGATTGCTTATTTTCTCCAGCCAACAAAAACAAAAGATAATCAATTTTTAATAATATAAAACAGGCAAAAGCAGCAAATCCTCATATTTGAGAAGCTTGAGCCACAGAAATGTTGCTTTTGTTTCAATAAATAAGAAATAATAACTGAAAAATAAGCAGAATTGTTCTAAAACAAACACTCAAACTCTACTCAAACATTCATCCAAGCATATGCAACGCTATACTTTAGGCTGAGCCTTACCTGGCGTGTAAGCACAAAGTAGGCGTACATGGCCATGGCCGTGCCATAGGTGATAAAGTAGGTGACGGGCTCCATGATATCCCAGGAGTACTCCCACCAGGTGAGCCTGGCCAGGATGCCAAACTGGGTGGCCATGTACGCCATGCCGCCCCACAGCACCCAGGTGGTACGCCGCTCGGCCTTCTTATTCAGCTCCGCCTTCACCTGCCCAGAGATATGTATTGAGAACGCAGTGAGGAGGAAAGCATTATTGATTGGCGTTATTTTAGACCCTTGATAGCCAATAACCCGTTATTATGGTGGCTCAACTGGTCAGACCGCCTTTAAACCAGTAATCCTTAATGGCTGAGTGGAAATGATGATACAACACAATAATTACCTGCATATAAGAGGATTATAACTAGTGAAATTCTAAGTAACCACAGCTCCTCTTGACTTCAAATCATTTACATCACTTATACTTTTGTGAGCTTTAATTTGGCTGGTTAAAAAAAAAACCTGTAATCATTTGTGGGTTGAGGGAAGAGAAGCAATGAACTCGCAACCACGGCAACCACACAGTCAGTACAGTCAAGTGTGTTAAGGAGGCTGGACCTTCTCTAAGGGGCGGAGTTGAGAGTTGAGGTCCTCCAGTCGTCCAATCAGCTCGCGCTCCTTGCCGAGTTGGTGCTCCTCGATGCGCAGGGTGGTGTAGAGCTGCTGCACCAGAAACTTGACGTCATTCAGCCGTTCTGCCTCCTCGTGGGGGAGCAGCTCTGCACACGAATGCAAACATTAAGACAGGTTTGAGCAGGAAATAAAAAACCATCCCTTCCTCTTATGGGCAGTGGAGCGAACGACTAGAAACAATACAGGCTCTGCACTTTGTCCTCACCTCTCCTCGGTGGCCGGACGAGGTGTGTGGTGTCATTAATGACGAGGTTGAAATCATCCAGCAGCAGGATGTCTATGCCTGTGGAGGAGGCGACCCTCGCTCCATCTGGAGGGAGAGAGAGAGAGAGAGGAGAGAGAGATGTGAAGGGGTAGACGATAAGAGAGATGGAGCGATGATGGCGAAGCCACTTCAAATACCCTTCACATCTCTTGCCGTCTGCTTATCAAGAGCGCTAAAAGCAGACGCACACATTAAGATATCAAGTAGATTCTTCATCTTGATTAAAAGAAATCATTTCGTGGTCCCATGCAGTGCAAAGCAAACGTATACGCACGCCCCTGCCGGGGGTAAATACAGGGATGGAGTGTCCTTGTTTGCGAACCTACCCGTGGAGTAGATGGCTACCCGGTCGATGCCTCTGTCCTCCGCCTGGAGCTGTTGCAGGAAAACTCCCACACAGTCGCTGAGAGGCTTGAGGGTGAACTGACAGCGCTCTCGCCTGGACGGCAAACTGACGGAGATCACCGGCAGCCCGTTCTGATACACCACCGTCACCTCTGCAAGGAAAATATCACACGATGCAGGAAAAAGGAAGAAATGACTGAATGAGGTCTTAACTATACCGTGGAAATGAGCTTTTCATGCCGTGGGCGCCTTCTGATTGAAGAAGCAGAACATTAAATAGGGGGAACAGCATATTGCTTATTTTGCTCGGCACCAGTTGGTCTAGACGTCGGCTTATTATTACAGAATTGTAAATCACTCACACAAATGTCTGTCTGGAACTTAAATTCTTGTAATTTGATCGCATCTTCTGGATGCCAAACACTGCAGAGTTTGGTACTTTAATGATGCAAACCCTTCATTATCTATCGCTTTGTCATTGAGTGCTCAACGTTTCGTTATCTGATAGATTCTAACTGCTCTAAACAGCATCTGCAAACTTCAAGAGTCATTCGTAAATTAATTCTGAAGAGACACATCGACTGCTCTTTGGCCGCCGGGTCCTAAAGATCAAAACAGTATAATATCGCATAAAAATGTGTTGATGTCGATCTGTTGATGTCAACTATTGGTGTTTCTTATTCCCATAGAAAGGCTGGAGGGACTGACAATCAGAAGGACACGGAGGTACATGTCGCTATTCAATCACTCCCTGAAAAGGCTTTTCATGACAGCAAAACATATAAAAGAAATGGAATGAATCCATTTGTGTAATAGTAACAGATTTTTTTAATTTCATAAGTTCATGGTGTGATCTAGTGTTTCGTGTGCACTTGCACTTTTCAACAACTACCGTGAGAATTGTAATTTGTGTCCCAAACAGCCGAGCCACCGCTCCGCTTCTGTTCAGCAACGCCAGTAAATGATCTGTAATGCATCTCTATTGGTTCGTAACCAAACGGGTTATAATGAGCCGGCACAGCTTATACCATTATCACGCTGAGTGGCCTCTAATGACAGAGCCATGAATCACGGCAGACGACTGTGAGCCCACGGCGGAGGTGATCCCAGCTGCCTCGCTGCTGCTGCTGCTGCACCCAATCACCTGCCTCCCGCTCAGGACCACTGCAGTGAATCAGCACATCTCTCCACTTGGGCCGGCACCCAGAAATGAAGGCTCATCGACTGGCACCCAGCTTGGCCTCCGTTTCATGAGTGTCTCCCAAAAGATCGCGGAGGTGTAGACATTTTATTTCTTTATTACGGAAACAGTTTTGTAACCTCGCCCCCCGGGCATCATGGCCGTTTTTTAATGCACCTTTTGTCCTCCGTGGACCAACGTGCCCAGCCATCAAGGCTCCCTTTAAAAATCACATCACTGCATTGCTGCTGCTTTCTCCCCCCCCCCACCCCCTAACCTCTCTTTCCCTCCCTCTGTTCGGTTCACGCTCTCCATCCCTCCCCGCCTCTCACTCAGACGAGCAGATGCTTCCCCGAGACGGATTCCATATTAATGACTCCTGGCTGTTAATTCCAAATGAGCCTCCGCTGTCTGATCAATGCGGCATTCTTTCAACGCGGCCGAACTCATTCGTCTCCGACGAGGAGCGGAGGCTTGGATGTGGGAATCCCTCATATATATACACACAATAAACTGAATGAAGTGAGAGGAGGCGAGGACTTACCCTCCGGAGCAGCCGAGGAACACAACAGTCTCTGGCCGTGCCATGAGGGGGCGCCACTCCAAACCTGCAGGGGAAGACACAGAAAAAGGGCAACAGCCTGTTAATTCCACATGTAAGAAATCCTTTTCCTCATGTCATGTTTCTGCTATTTTAAGCCAGTGATTTCGGCAACACGACACCACGCTATGCCGTTTACTTTTCAAAGAATGACTAAGTATTATGTTGCAAAATGGCTTCCTGTGTTCCAGTTTCTACAAATGCTACTATTTCCAGGCTGGAGCCACACCCAAGACAGATGAAGCTGCAGCTTCCTGGTCACAGAAATATTTTACAATGGGAAAACGCATAAAAACACACACACACACACACACACACACACTTTCTCTCACATCCAAATACAACAGCTCAGACACAGAAAACCCTCGCCTGGAGGAAACCTTCACAGAGAAGGAAGGCAGCCAAATGCAGCCTGAATAACAATAACGTGTTTCAGTATGAATCCTCCACTTTTACAGACTGGAGGGAGGGAGGGGGGGGAGGGAGGCGGACGGAGGAGCAGAGCTTGGGGAAACCCTGGCCTTTTCTTTTTTTTTTTCCTGTGGACTGTGTTAACCCGGCGCAGTCGAGAGTGTCTGCACACGTTTCACATTACAGAGCTCGTCACATTTTTTTTCTCCTGCCGAGCCGCCGTGGAGCCTTTTAAGGCTCGAGACGGGCTGTCAGAACGCCTCACATTTACAAAGGGCGACTGGGGGCCGAGGATGAGACGTCGGAAGCGAGGCAACAAAGAGCGCCAGAGGCCGAAAAACACAACTTTTTCCTGAATCTTAAAGTTAGAATCAGAGCCTCGGTTGGTCTACCGACTGGTGACGCCGCAGCGGCGCGTATTAATGTGTCGACCGGATCACACGTTCTATTAACACTTCAGTTTCCAGAGGCATCTTTAACAGCGTGGATGCTCTCAAACAGACTCACTCACTCTGTGTTCAACTGTGGTGAGATATATTTATATCTATATATCTATATCTATATCTATATCTATATATAGATATATATATATTGGGTCGCCCATAAAGTTGGAATCATTTGCAAGTCCTGTCTTTTATAGCACCAAACAAATGTTATGCATTTTTTAAATTTCACCTATAAAAACGATATATTCCAACTTTAAGGGCGAGTGTGTGTGTGTGTGTGTGTGTGTGTGTGTGTGTGTGTGTGTGTGTGTGTGTGTGTGCATGTTTTCTGGATCTATAGCACGGAGCTAAACACAAACACAGTGGATCCCAGTCTATTTATCACAGTGTTTCTACAACGGACGGACACAAATAGCTGATTAACACAAACAATGACAGTTAACCACCACTGTCACTTACTTGCTCTGGATATTGACTGCTGCTTTGTTTTTTTACAGAGAGAGAGAGAAAGAGATTGTCCTCACGGGGCATTCAAAGACCAAACACAGAGACCTTGCTGAGTGCTCACTATTCTGGCGTTGCCCTCTTGTTAGACCCCAAAGAGGAAGTAAAAACTTCATTAAATGGTGAAGAACAAGTCTGAAAGCATTTATAAAAAGGAATCCACTACCAGTTCCCACGTAGGGGTCAGAAGGGAGAAAGCTCCCGTGTTGGACACCACCAGGCCGAAGACGACAGACGCGTGTTTGTGTGTCCTATACTAGAACGCTGATTGCCGTCTCGTGGCACCGAGCAGGAGCCCAAACAGGCTGCTGATCAGATGACATGCTGAGAAAGGCGTTTTTGGCGAGTCTGGAATAACTGCACAGTCTGCAGCGAGAGCCGCCAGCACTGCTTTGCTCATTCATTAACTTTTCAGCTGCTTGAAGCCAGGAGGGGACGATTTCACCGAGACGACACGGGCGGCGCCGACCCACGCACACACACGCTCAGAAAAACGGGCCACATTCACGCGCATAAGCAAATTATGGCGCTGGCGTTCGCGTGCCTCCATCTGTGGAGTGGCATGAATGTACCTCTGTGTGTTTCGCAGGTGGCGGGTGTGCATGTGTGTGTGTGTGTGTGTGTGTGTGTGTCCACCCAGTCTGTTCACTAGCCTGTTTTGTGAGCGAACCCTCCCTCTCGGCACACAGCCACTGAAACGCTGCCTGAAATATTTAACAGCGTAGCAGCAGTCAATAGCACAGCAACCTTGGAATCAATGTCATACGGGTAAGAGAGTGAGAGAGAGAGAGAGAAAGAGAAAGGAAAAGGGCATCGACGAAGGCCGAGGGGAGATGGACAGATGAGCTGGAGGAGGGGAGAGAATGGAGGATAAATGGAGCAGCAGCAGGGGAACGATCGAGATAAATGAAGGCTGGAGTAAAACGCTGTGTGAGTCACGAGCGCGCTTGCGTTCCTAACCATGTGCTGCATATACTGTACGCCGCAGCAGCCGAAACGTGACCGTGATGCGTGAGGCGGGAGAGACGGTTGGCTAGAAGGAGGGAAGGAGGGGATGATGGGAAACAGAGGAAGGAAGAGAGAGAGGGGGGGGGGGGGGGATAAAAAGAGAAAGCCAGGAGTGTGATGAAAAGCATAGGGAGGAGGGGGAGGAGGGAAGGGGGACTGCTGATCACTGCAGTAAAGGAATCCCTCGTCTAGAAAGGGGGGTTGCCCCTTCATCCTCCCCTCCCTCCCCTCCCTCCCCCTCTGCCGTACTCACACTGAATCCTGATGCACTGGGTTTGATCTTATCTCAACTCTCATCTGCACTGCGCTTTAATTCCCGCTGCATCTCATCATACATGTGTGCATTTTAGTCCAATTTAGGGGGGGAAAAAAAAACACACTCCCCACTTTAAAATCTGAGAAAAGCTCAGCAAACAAGGGTCGTGCAGTGTAGACGTTGGCATGTGAAAATGAAATCCGACACAGAAAATGCAACGCTTCTCAGCAGCGTCGTCACGCGTAGAGGTGTGGTATCGATCTGCAGGAAAGATTAATCATCCTCATACAGACGGGTCGTAACAATATCGCACGGATATAAAACCTCCACACGTTCAGGGGATTCAACACGCAACCTTTGAGGGTGAAACTGCTGCAGCTATCGATATCCTCCCCGTGTGCAAACCCTTTTACCTTCGCTGTGTTGAATCCCAGCCACGTAATGAAATTATTGCTCTCATTTGAGTCCAGACTTTTTCTTTCAGCCAAAGAAAAACTAAAAAAGAAAGTGGATTATCTTCGCAGTTCAGTGACCGAATGATTATGTGTCATAATTTACTAATTAGCTACACAAACACCAACAGTCCATGTGTTTCTCCCCGACGTCCCCCAACAGCATGCTCGGATGAACTCAAGTGCCCTTTTCACTCACACCATCTGTCACTGTTACAAATGTGTTTATTTGATCTCATCTTAAATGTCACTTAGATATAAAAAAGTGGATATCTTGTTTGCCTAAAATAGTGTTTTTATACACTAATGTTCAACCAATTATGCACAGCCTAATTATTTATTATAAAATGTGAGCCAGCAGGGTTTTTAAAACTTTTTCAGGCCAGTAATCTATATATACATACATACATACATACATACTAGGGGTGAGTATTGGCAAGAACCTCACGATACAATACGTATCACGATACTTTGGTCACGATACGATACGTATCACGATACTTTGGTCACGATACGATACGATACGTATCACGATACTTTGGTCACGATACGATACGATACGTATCACGATACTTTGGTCACGATACGATATGTATCATGATATTGCGATATATATAAAGATGCACACAAGTACCTGTATGTGTACATCAGATGATATTGATCAGAGGACAAATTGTGTCAAAACTATTTCATTCAACACAGCCTCTCCATTTTATTAAATCCCATGAAATTCACTGGAATAAATATTAAAAATAAAATGAAAAAGGATAAAGTACTGCATTCACAACGCGTCTAAACATGAATCTTTTTTTTTTTAATCAATCTTTTGAGTTGAAAAATCGATATTGTATTGGGCGGCAAAGTATCGCAATATATTTTTACCCACCCCTAATATATACACATATATACATACATATAGCAGAAGTGCCCCCAAGGTACGAGTAACCTATGGTTGTGTCAAAGCTGTACATATATAACCTCATGCTTCCTTTAGTTTTATTGTTACAGCTGATCTGAGCACCAAATGACACAGCAGTTTTAAAAAGAATCCCTTCTCCCTTTTATCTCCAGACACACCGCGGGGATATTCTGGATGCCGAGCATCCAGCATCCGATGCTTCCGCGTGGGCAAGTGTGTTATAGGCACCGGCGCTGAGGAATAATGTCGTTGACATAATTCCCATTTCATGGTGCCCTTCAGGGGGAATGGAAACCGCCGTCATTTATCTACACAACGACTGCATCCATCTATGTGGTAATGTGCTGTCCTGAGTGCTGCCTCCGGGCCAGACCACGCAGGTTAGTCGCTGCCGAAATCATTCACGGATACTTATGCACAGCTCATCCATGTCAATGGAGCACATGCAACACACCCATCCCTGGGCACCGCTGCACACATGTAATCCAAAAAATGTTTTTTTTTAATCCCTTTCACTGGCAGAAGTCATAACGTACAGATGGATTTACGATCGAAGGGTGCTGGGATCAATCTCCCAGTGGTCCACTGGTTTTAATGTGGGGTTAGGGTCAAGGAGTGTGGTGCTGCATCACGCTATGACAGACGGGGGTGTGCATGTTCAGTGGGAGGTCACTGTAGGTACAATGCACACTAGGACGGATGAGTGCAGAGGTCTAGAGGACAGGCCAGACAGGGGCCAAGCAGTTTACAGTGCATCCCTGATCAGCTGTGACAACCTGCCGACTCGGCTTTAAGGACTACGTTCATGTATGTGGATGAGGTTGATGAGCTATTAAATAGGACATACATCATGTCTTGTGTCTCAGCTGCTGGAAGGGACGCGTGTGGACGACACTCTTCATTAACCCACTTAGATTACTCTTTTTTTTCCTGTTTTCGTGTTTCTGCCTTTATATCTCTTTTATAGCACATTAAGAGACTGCCGGCTGTGACTGTTTAAAAATTAATTTCCGGCAATTTGCAGTTTTTGAATTTTTTTATTTTTATTGTCCAGAAATAATTAAATATCAACTTAATTATATGAAAGCATTATGTGTTACTTTTTATTTTATTACTTCAAAAGTGCACATGTTTTTACTGCCAGAGGAAGCAATCATTTTTTCAAAAACACATCTGTCTTGACAATTGAACACAGGTTTTGAGTGGACGAATGAGAACACACCGGAACATTTTAAATTCAGCCCTGCAAAGAAGCCAATGATGACTTTTTATGACCAATTCATCTTTAGATTTTAGTTTTTTATATTTATATAT
The DNA here is from genome assembly GCF_963514095.1 of Eutrigla gurnardus. Lineage (NCBI taxonomy): Eukaryota > Metazoa > Chordata > Actinopteri > Perciformes > Triglidae > Eutrigla > Eutrigla gurnardus. Next base: position 6,716,953 of record NC_139925.1, read on the forward strand.
AAAAATGATGATTAACTGATTATCAAATGGATGTATTTTCTGTTGCCTGACCATTTGGTTAATAGATTACTGGCCTGGAAAGGTATTAAAAACCCTTCTGGCTCACATTTTATAAGCCAAACATGATATGTAAAGGTCATATTGTGGCAGTGCAGTATGGCTGATGTGTCCAGTTTTTGATCCCTCTGCTGTGCCGCATGCCACCTCCTCCCTCCCCTCTGCTCCAGGGGCGAGGTCCTGCCCACTCAGCTCCTTGCAGCCCACACTTCCCCACTGTGGGGTTAACAACTTGAAAAGCACAGCTGTGCCCGATCCGAGCCCGCTTGCACCCCCCCCCCCCCCCCCCCCCCCCTCAGAAACACAGACAGAAACCATGTACGCACCTCAATAAGGTGTGCATTCTGCAATCGCTACAGAAGAAAAGTGGATTTGAGTACAGTGTCACAGCAATCACCGTCAGGTCTTTTTATTCCCGCCTCAGCGGCAACGAGTTTATGTAACGAAGGAAAAATGCCGCCTTTTTTCCCCTCTCAGCCGTGTGTTCCTCGTCTGGTAAAAGCCATTAACAGATATGAAATCTGCAGTCGCATTCTCCAACGGCGCGGTGTTAAGTAATCACCGCTCGCACACGGAGAAGGGGAACGGTGACAAAGCACAGCGCGCCCCGTGAAACGCCTGTACCAACCTGACCCTCTCCACTGCAATGCAGAGTCGACAGTGGAAACCACCTTCCACCTTGACTTCAAACGCCAAAATCACCACAGCGGGGGGATACATAATTCCAGCTTAATCTTCAGTCCATTTCAATAAATTGCCTTTTCGGACACCGGACATGCTGTGATTAATTAATACCGGGTCGTGGCTTGTTTAATCCGTGGGATAAGATCTCGGATCCGTCCCTGACATGTACGCTCCAGGAGGGCCATTGGCTCCAACGTACTCACTCACACCACCCCTCCACGCCTCCTTGGGACCAACAAGACTGGAGCCCCATGCATTATTAAACAGCAGTGCGGGCTTTCACGCCTGAGCTTAGAAGACAGCCAGCGCTCGGCCATTGTGCTTCACAGAAAAGGACTCGATCCGGCGATTTTCTTCCTCGGGTCACGATGAGAAGGGCTGCAGAGATTCAGAAATGTGCGTGCATCATGCATATACTGTATTTACAGTATGTGTGTGTTGTCAGTCTGCAGAGCCTCTATGATTGCTCATACACCAGATGGCACTCGCTGCTTGTGTCAGTGTTAATTTCAGTGCAGGTCACGCAACCTACTGTATAGCACACAGAAACCTCCACCCACCTCCCTCCCCTCCCGCGCTTCAGCCGTTTTCCCCCTTTCAAAGTAATGGAGACCCGACTGACACTCATAAACATGCAGCGAAGGGGAAATGCATGCAAATCCAGCCTCGCGCTCTGCACTCTCACTTCCACACTGACTGGTGGTCCTAACAACCCCCCCCCCCCCCGATTAAGCCTCGAGGTGCCCGCAGCTCAAATCGCATCACACGCCAATCGCTGCGCTGAGTGCTGAATAAGCACTGTTCACCTCTCATCATCCTCACTTTCTGTCTTCTCTCCTCCACCGACCACCAGCACTAGCGTTGCCATCCATCTCTCACTTCCCGCCATTATAGTTCGATCACACCTCTGAGAGAAGGGCTGCATTTTGCAACCAGCATTCTCCCCCCCCCCCTATTGTTTTCGGATGCTTTAATTAGAGGGGATGTAATAAATAATACCTCTCATTTGTGCTCTCCAACACAGCGCGGGGGTCCTCTGTGGCCGCTACGCCGCCCGCCTTCTGAAGCTGCTTGAGGCAACAGGGAAGCAGCGATATATACAGAGATATAGAGGTTTATGGAAAAGTCTGGCCTCGGGGTAGTCCGTCAAATCACCCATGATTTCTTGGTGTGAGATAAAAACTGGTCCATTAAAGAGGCACAAAGCACAGATTTTTTTGAAGGATTCCTGCGGCCAAAAACCTCTCCCCTCAAGGATTCAAAGTTCACGAGTTCAGAGCACACGCATTAGTACGAGGTCGTCCCCGATTTATCTCTCATCTGGAACGCTGAGGGGTGAAAGATGCTCCACTTTCTGCTCTCTGCTGCCGCCGATTCATTTCGTGCCTTGCTTTCATAATCTGCCCCCCCTTCCCCGAGTTATGTTTCATTTCTTTGTATTCTCTGCACACAATAATAGTTTATTTTATAGTTAATTGAGTTTTGCTTAAATGTTAAATCACTTGAAATTAGTCTGTTGACAGATTATTATCGGCAAGAAGTTTGATTATTGTCTGAATTCATTAACATAGGTTTTGGACTGCTGGTCAACCAGAACAACCAATTTGAAGATGCCAACATTAAAAGTATGGCTAATTAGCAGCAACCATGAAATACTATCAGTGGATGATAGAGAAAGAAAACATAAAAACCTGATGATTCTCAGGCTAGTTCTGGATTCCGTCTTTTATATTTCGATTTATGAAAATGTATTTGCGACAGAAACTAAATGATCCGAGTGACACTGAATGTAAAATATTATGTGCATCGTGGGGGTCGAACTGACTGAGATGAGAATCCAAAAAATTGGGAACATTTTTGATGCAATCAGGCCCAGAGGGCTTTGAAGTACCTTAATAACCTTGATGAGCTGCGTGTCACAGCCACGCTGCAGCTCAGACTGTTGACTGGGATCAAGGAAATCAGTAAATACAATGGGTGGAATTAAATAACCTGGCTGAGGGCACTTTAAAGTATGAAAACCTACCTGAAAATGAACACATCCTTTCCATAAAAAGTTCTAGGAACGGCAAACAACAGAATTCACCTTCCAGTTAATCTTAAGTTTAAGTTTTTGAAAAGGTTCAAGAGGAACAGGCTTTCCCGTCGAGGAACCGACTAATTAAATGTCAGCCGAGACGAAACATGCGGCTCAACTGTGAAAATGTCAAATTACATTTTCCTGACAGCCAGGTAGATATTAAACCCGATTGGGGGGGGAAACCGCTTTCTAAACTTTGTCGTGAGCGATGAGGTGGAGTGAAATTTGCAGTATTGTGACTCCGGCTTTGGGATGGATGGAAGACAAGGGCAAAATGTTGGCAGAGTCACAAATCATGGGATCATCGTGGATCTGTGTTTAACAAATCCTCTTTCATGTATAAAGACGACTAATATTCCCTCCCTGCTTATTGGGAACCAGACCAGTTAGGGAAATGGCAGCTGCTTCCATAAAAGGCCACAAAAAATCAGCCATCAGAGTGCATGTTCGACCAATATTCCCTTGATCCGGAGATGACCCTCCATGTCTCGTGTCACTGTTCTGTGAGAGCAGGCGAGGTGACATCCAGGGCAGCGCTCGGCGTCTCACACAGGGCAGCGAATTCCTCCTGAAGCGGTTATTTATGGAGCGGAGCCTGGGAACGTCTCCATGTCGGTGCCTGTCCAACGGGCCCTCTCCTCTCTGCCTGGAGCATGACTTGGACTGTAAACGCTACAAGTCCATTAAAAGCCAGGCTAAAATATCGAGCTCACTGTGCAACTATCTGTAGCGTTTGGCCGTCTGGCCTCGAGAGGACGGGGGCGTCGGGGAAAAAATAAAACTCGCCGCCTGGTTGGCTCGTCAGCAAGAGTCCTGCTGTGTTCCATGTGGACATATGGCGTGCAGACATGCCAGGGCTGAAACCGAACTAATGAATGACACTCAGACCGGACCGGACCAGGTGATGCTGAAGGAGCCGAGGGGAGGACAACAACAGACGAATACAGAGCGTAGCAGCACACAAAGCTCTCCTCGTCTGGACATTTTCAAAGATAAAATGGCCTTGATCTACTATCTCTATCAACTAGAAACCTTATAAAAAAAGGTTTGTCTGGATGGATTTTCCTCCCACGGCTGAATGTGCTCCTGTGACCTGCAGAGCGCCGTTCCTGCGGTGGTGGGTCAGTATTTGACATCGGCGGTTTCCCTTCACAGAGAATAATAAAACAACTGAACCGGCGGCTGCTGGTTTGAGTCGAAAGCGTAGGAGTGGTTTCACATCTAGAGCCAAGCGTGCAGCCGTACAAATGTTCCTCCGCAGCAGGAATTAATCCTTTACAAATCCGTGTCACACAGTAGTAATAATAAAAAAAATGATTCACGGTAACTTGAGACCTAAAACTCCAAAAATATGAACTGATCTTCAGACAATTCATTGGGGAGGAAATTTATCCCCGCAGCAGATTAAGAACATTCAAAGTAGGACGAATAAAACGATGAGCGTTTCCTTTTTGTCCCATTAGCGACCGAGCTAGTTCAAAAGGCCATTGTGACTTTCTATCGGCTCACCAGCAGCAGTGATTTACCAGCTAGCCCAAGCAAGTCACAACTAGGTCAACAAGTTCCAACAACTACTTTGAAAAGGACACACTTGGATGGATGAACTTTGCTGTGCCACTTTCTGGAGTGAGTAAGGCTTCGGTGCAAGCCCTCCTCAACGCTACATCATGTCTGTATTTACTTCTGTTGGGTCCCATTTGTCCGGTTGCTTAAAAACAACAGCAGCTGCTTCACAACAAGCATCAAATATACACAGGTCCTGTGTGGCGAGGATTCCCGTGTGAGGGGAGCAGCCGACCCTCTCACACAGATTTTGGACAGTTAGCAGGAAGCCGGCCGGCATCTGTAAAGCGTCCATCACCTGCCAACCTGGAGGAGCCGGGGAATGGAAGTCACAGCGGTCAAGTAAGGCAGACGGACCCGTCTTTCACATCAAAAGCTCTGGAGGTCACGATGAACACGGCACCCTGACTCAAAGACCACACAAGGGGGGCACAAAAAAAAGCGGGAGATGTCTAATTAAGTCGGCTGATGCCGGATCAGACCGCATGGCTGACGACTACTTTGTTAAAGATCGTCCCCATCCTCTCATCTCGCCTCTAGCTCTCTCTCTCATCTCCCCAAAATGACATCGTGACCTCAAACTGAAGCGAGCTCGTCAGCCTCCCTAATGCTCAGACAACGCCGTCACCGTATCTCTCCCCGTCCTTGTGCTCCCATTCATAATATCTTAATCCTCATCATCAGGATGATGCTCTCTGCAGCCGCCTTTCCTCCTCCAAGCCCTGAATCGGATTCAATTAATCCATCTATCTCAAGGGGCCTCCTCCACCCCCCCAACTGCTAAAGTTCCCGCCCATTTTCTCATCTCGCCACACTGCGGGAGTCGGCCTAGCTTAGATGTTTGGGGCGAATGAGCTCAGGCGAAGCGTCGCCGCCATGTTGCCTCCCACGACGAACAAACCAGCACCCCGTGGTTCCGATTGAAGCGTTTTCAGGTACCTCGGAGCAAAACATGCAGACTATATTAATAATATGCATGTTAAGTTGCCTTCCAAGGACTACTATTAATACAATTCAGAGGTTTAACAGCTTCAATGTGATCAACGTCTTTCTGGGGGCGGTGCCTCACGGCGTCACCTTTGGCGAGAACCAAACGCAGCACAGGCTCGATCACAGGCGTCAGCTGGAACGAAGGAAGTCCTCTGATGTCACCACGATACATCTTAAAACTATTTGTAGCTATTATTTGGGTTTAATTTTGGGGGTTTATTCTGTTGTTTGTCGTATTTTACATCTTGAACCGCAGGTGATATGATGATGATGTAACGCTACACTTAAATGAACTAGAGCAAATGTTTTAGCCCCCTTAAATATCAGCTGTGAATGTCATCTTGTCCCGACAGCTTCTCAAATTCAAAAGGCGGAGGCGTCTCTGCTGACTCGTCGCCTCGCAGGCGTTTAGCGGCGTCTTCGTTTACACACACACACACATTAATAATCCAGTCATAATGCGATTTAAGGTGTAACGCAGGTAAACTGGTTATGTTTGAATTTACGTGAAAAGATAGCGAAGGGAAGTTATTCGTATTCAGATTGCTGCTTGTATTCGTGTCTGTGTCACACTGCAGGAATTACCTGCTTCACACCTCCCACCACCTCCTTTTGTGTTGGGAAGGAGGCTTTATCTTTAACAATGCAATAAAGCCTTTAATCCCACAGAATGTGGACAGTAAAAAAAGAAAAATTAAAATAATTACACACCTAAGGGTAGGCTATAACTTGTTTAAAACATTATACAACCTGATCATTACTGAATAGATCCATCACGGATATCTAGGTGTAAAGAGACCATGTCACAGTTTTTCATGAATTCATGGTTGTTCTTTTAAGACTTACATAAACTTTTACACAGTCATGATGACTCACTGAGCACAATCAATAAAACTTTAAGGTGCAAAAACAAACGGAGGAAAATGTCCCGAAAAGGAAAATCTGCTCCTCCTTTTGAAAATCTATCATATTGATTTTGTGATCAATCACAGAAATACAAGTGTTATAAACTAGGCTCTTAAAAACACACTTTTTCCATAAAGTGCCGTAGGGATGGAGATTCAGAGTTCTAGTGGAGGGAGGAGGAGGTCTGAAACCTAAATTCAAGAGTGGTGATATATCATTTTGGATCTCCAAAACAGTTGGACCCCCCCGTCCTTTTTATTGCAGCTTCACTGGTCTGTTCACCGATATATCCGGCCTGCTTTTATCTGCCTTCACTCTGTCCGCAAACAGAAATCTCAAAAGATCGCCTTTTTCCTGCAATTTTATGCCTGCAATATCTGTGAAAGTCACTTACGCGCGGACAAATGGATCGATACCGTTATTAGAGGCCAGTGGTGGTATCTCGGCTCTACAGCTACTTTTAAGCCCTCACAAAGCCGGCCGGCGTTTGTGCGTCCTGATGGAAGGAATCGATTCCATTTGAAGGCGACAAACTTAATGACAAATATGTCTTTCGCAACATCGAGCTTCTTTTTTCCCCTCCTCATGTCATCAATCAATCAATCATCTCACTCTGTCATTAACAGAGCAACATCCTAATTAAAGGGAGAGTTAATTAAAGCTGGCTCTTCAGGTGCATTGGAGGGTTGTAAATACATTTGTAGTGGATGAACTTCTGGAAATCTGTTACAATCATTTTACAGAGAGATGCAAATAAGCACATTTATTTCTCCTCGTCCTTTATCGTATCCTGCCAGCCATGAACGATAAAGAAAATAACAGCTCACTCTTCCTCCTGTCAGGTCTGTGTGGAGGAATCAGAAACAACTTCCATTATTAGCCCCCTAATTCACACATAGGCTCCCTACTTGATATTCACCGGACACACACTGCCAGAGAGTGAGCAGGTCAAACAGAGAGGGACGCATGTAGGTGAATCTGGTTTTGGGGGATTGGCAAAAAAAAATGTTTTCTGTTTAATTGAATCATATAAAACGTTTCCGGTTTAAAACACTTCTGGGATTAAGGGAGGGAAAGAAAGTGTTCAGATGTGAGAGAGTGTTTGTGGGAGATAAGGCGTGATTCTAATAACCGCCGTTTAGTCGTACAGGGTCTCCTTCAAAAAGGTGCAGCCGAGCCCAGAGAAACTAGAACAGTCGGTGGAATCAAAGTCTGAAAGAGGACATCAAAGACGACCGCGTCCCCTTGTACTGTATAGGAGTGGATGAGGAGCGTTTAAATATAATAGTAATATATAATAATATGAGAACAACGTGGATGGAAATTCGAAGGACATTTTATTTGGGGATTAACCACGCTGAAAGTTATGGAACTACAGTTTGGGGCTTTTGGAGGTATAAACAGGAAGTACTACGTGATGGGATTTTATCGTGGATCGAGATAAGAAAATACACACAATAAATTGGCCGAGGTATTAAAGCTGTCTAGCTCGCTATCATGGTGGAAAAGCGAAATATAGAGCTAGTATTTATTAACATAATACTTTATTTATGCAGGGAGACCTTATGATTTATGATGATCTTATTATTTAAGATTATCTGATTGTTTTTCACTAAAGAATCTTATCTGAGTTGCAATAAAAATATTTGTTTCTTAACAAAATGCGCACGTTAAAAATATTTATGCACATTTATTTTAGCCAGGATAATCATGATGTGAAATTTCCATATTGTCCTGGTGGCGACAACTTGAGTCTGCTTTTTTTAAGCCTATATTATATATATAATATTATATTATATTATATCTCAACATTTTGGTAAACATCATTTAAAGAGGCCCAAACTAGCTAATAGCAGTCCCTCTTTACAATCCAGCGTGTTACTTTGAAGAAGAATAAAATATGATGATTCTCAGTGAATTTCAGTTACAAGAATGACGAAATATGATTTCTAAGTGGGTTTATGGTCATTTATTTTTCTAATGGCTGGAAATAATGACACCCTTGGGAGGTGTAAGTCACCCTGAATGTAAAAGATGTGTATATTTTCCCCGTGTGTTAAGATGTGCCTGAGTTATGACTGAAATAAGGACTCCGCTCCTCCCCCTTCCTCTCCCTGGGGAATGAAACCTCTGGTTCATTTATTCTAAATGAATGAAGGCTGGGAAAAGGCACGGAGTTATATGACACTATAAAAAGAAGAGGTATTGCTTAGAGTGGCTATATGAACCACTGAGAGCAGGGGGAACTTGAGCAAAGCCTTTATTATCCTTCCTCACGGTTTTCCTCTAAAGCTCCTCGGTGGCAAAATAAAAAATAATACAACAGAGCATAAGTCAAGTGTTGACGGCAAATACCGCTGTGACAACATTCACACACACAGACCGGCTGGATGATGAGCTACAAGTGTGGACGGGCAAACTCCAAACCGTTTACAAATCAATCGGGGCAAATGGACGTATGGCACCGAGTCTCCATGCCATAAAAGGAGAGGAAGCGATGGGAAACAGAAAGAGGGATGCACTCTAGAAGCAGTTAGAGGGACCTTTAAGGAAACAGAGGAGAGCGTCAGCTTCCTCTGCTGAGTCATTTTAATAGTGACAAACCCTCTCCTTCATAACACACCTGCCTTCACGGAGAATAGGTTTTCAGTTACTAGCCGCTTCGCACATCGAGCTATTTGTGTGTCAAACCAAGTCAGTGGATATTATCGACAAAATCACCCTATAAGGAGAGAGGAAAGAGAAATAAATACTTCAACTGACTGAACAATATGATTTCTTTTACTCTGATCGACTCTGAGCAGCATCACAAAGACGGAGCTCCTGACAGAGTCGGGGCAGGTTCAAAGGGCCTGTCAGCTGTGACTTGCTCAAGAGCTCTGCAGACTGCAGTCCCAACACCACCCTCCCCCTCGTGTCCGACCCTCACGCCGTCTCCACACTACGAGCAATGCACCAACGCTGGTGACATAAAGCTGCAGATTCTTTCAGCGCTCCGATCGCACATCAAACGTGTTTTCGTTCCACTTTGTTCTCCGCTCTCCATCAAAACGGTCGTCGGCCGTAGTGAGAACGCGGCGTTGTACCGCTCCCGCTCCACCGCCGTTGCCCTGCTGTAACGCATTCTTGCGTCCTCTTATACGTTGAGCAACTCGTTTCCTTTCTCGTTTCTCATTTCTCCACCGGCGTGTGTCGGCGTGACATTCGTCAACTTCTCCAAATTGCCATCGACCCCCATCTGTAGGCGCCGAGTCGCAGATGGGTCGAGAGGTCCGTGGATGAATGGTGCTGCTGAGAAAGGCTCTGCAAGTGTGTGTGTGTGTGTGTGTGTGTGTGTGTGTGAGTGTGTGCCCATGACCCATCAGGCCTCATGGGAAGCTGCAGCTAAACTGATGGATGCCAAGGAGCAGCAGAGGGAGGAGGGAGGGAGGTTGCACCGGCTTAGCCAAGTAGGAGTCAAGTGCCTGTACTGCGGCAATGCAGGAGCAAGGCAGAGGGATGTCAACCAAACGAAAAACAACAAAGCGTCGACTTTACAATACAATACACAGATGTCAGACGGCGCAGCATCCGTGGTGAGAGATGACGTTTGAGAGGCGAACACATTTAAGCAAGCTGATTTCCATTCTGTACCCTCCCTCCCTCCCTCCCTCCCTCCCTCCCTCCACCGCCGTTGTGACAACATCATCCTCGGCCCTACCTAGCAGGGGCAACAGGCTCCGGCAAGGCAAACACTCCCTGCTGCAGCTCCCTCCCCTCCTTCCCTCTGAACAAACAGCCTTCCCTCCGGAGGGCGAGGGTCACGCGGGACAACCTCGCTCGCTCCCTCTCAGCTGTTGTTTCACCCCGTCGAGAACAAGGTCTTGACATGATAACCCGCAGCTGATGTTTGGACTTCCTGGCAGTGAGAGTAACGTATACATTTCCTGTTCTCGTTCACCCCCCCCCCCCCCCCCCCCCCCATGCCTTACCGAGCTACAGAACAATGTAAACACAGTTCGAGGGAAGCCGCCGCTCATTTTCACTCCATAACCTCCCCCATCCTGCACAAACCATCCCTCTCCATTTCATACAGTCTAACGACACATTAAATACACAGCCACCTATACAAACAAAGCACAATGAACACACACTCGCTGGGATGCAACACACACACACAGGCTTGCAGAAAGAAAGCGAGATGAGCTAATGCACTGCTATCCACAGCCAAAGTATTACAAGCACTCAAGGAACAAATATCCTGCTCTCGTCATAAAATGTTCATCCCGTGCCGGCCCGTCGGTGTGCCCGGCGCATTTCCCTGTGAAAAATACACACACTTAACCTTGGGCTGATCTTTTTAACGTAATGCGTCTGCTTTATTGGATTCTAGCTCGGACTCACAGGAATACCAAGTGCGGGGAGTTGTGGTTTTTCGGACCAAGTCCAAGTTAGAGAAGAAGGCGAAGGACAAAGACGATCCTTCTGCCGGATCTTATGACCACGTCTTCGTGTTCTCTCGGAAGGTCACTGATGTGACACCTTGTGCTGCGAACAGTGCAACAGCGTTGTTCTCACCCTCAAGTGGGGAATTCACAAGTACACATAAACACATGCACACTCCTGACATGCATGTGCACGCTCGCTTTAAGTGCACTCTTCATAATAGCTGATAAAACAAGGATCTGACACAGAGGCACATTTAAACTCATCCTGCAAACCTTTAAAGCAACATGGACGACAGGTCAGAAACAAATATATTTCATCTACAAATAAGAAAATCTAAATATGTTGAATAAATCATAGATATTTGTAATTTGTGATACACGTACACCGCTTGTAGGCAACCTCAAACGTGCTGAAGGGCCTAATAATTACACTCGCACAAGCCCCAAGTCCTTAACTTAGGAAAATATAATTGAATTTGATTGGAGAGGTTATTCATCACACACACACACACACACACACACACACACACACACACACACACACACACACACACACACACACACACACACACACACACACACACACACACACACACACACACACACACACACACTATTGCCACACAACAAATTTATAAATGTGAAGGCCCTGTGCGTACACTGTGCGTACCACACACTGACAGGTGAATTAAACATCTGCATAAGTGATGTGACTCTAATCAGACTGTGCTGATGTTGAAAACGGAAAGAAATGAATCACTTTTTTGCAAATAACTATGACATTTCAGAAAAAGAAACACGTCACTGCTTGTTTTTCCACCGTTGGCTCAGAGGTAAAGTGGTTCAAATACTAACTGGTATAATCCAAACACTCACTCATGGAAAAGTGTTGATTTGCTGTATTAGGGTTTGATGAGAGCTCCATGTGGCAGCACACCGCCGCTTCATTTCAACACTGATTCACGTTGAGACAACCCCCGGTGGAGACGCACGGCTTTGAACAGCAGAATTTTTAGAATTCATTTGAATAAGATTGTCGGTGACGGCTTTATAGAAACGGCTGCTGTCCGGCGACCTTCAAACGGTCCGTCCCCCTAAAAAGGCCCCGCATGCTAATCACCGGTAAACTCAAATAGAAACAACTGATTACTATTGGGATTGGGATGACAGGTGTTTTAGTCGTTGACATCAATCCAAACCTGCATCTAGACTTGCCAACAGAAGATGATGTTGTGCTGAATGCGAGTTTAAGCACATTTCAGCATTTTAAAAGGTCACGAGGGGATAAAAGAATCCGCTGCTACTGAGATTCTTAGCTGGCAGCTACTTAAGGCGGGATGACGCAGGAAACACTAACTGCCAATATCTACTAGGCCGACATCGAGCAGACATAAAACTATCCGAAATAATGACACAACAATATACTGACTTTCCGAATGACTTTTAAAAACTGCAACAGAGAGCTATAACCCGACAACGCCGCTCTCAATATATTAAAAAGCCCTGGATTGATGTGCTGTCCACATCGCTGAGCCAGACGCACGCACACAAATAAATATGGATCTCCTCTAGAGGCCATATGGCAGCGTGATCGATAACGATCAAACGAATTAGGCGTGATTGTTACGCTCACCTGTGGAGACAGGGCGGTGGGGGGCTGGGTGAAGAGTGTGGAGTGGGCTGCAGACCGAAGGCCGTGTGCTCTCCTGACGGTCTGGCGGCTGAACGGAGCAGACAGGACCTCCTGCTGAAGGAAACACACAGACAGATGTAAGCGCCGTGGTTTAGCGCAAAGTGGGAAGGAAGTGTTTGGAGGAAAATCAAATGAAATAGGCAAATAAGAAACTCTCATGCTATTTTCACAACAGTCACCATCGGGGGCCCTACAGTATGTGGCAATGAGCTAAAAAGAGGCTTAAAATAATGAGGCGTGAAAGTGGTAGTTTAAATTCTATCCCCCCCCTCCCCCTCCGCCCCCTTCCCCTCATCATCACAGGCCGGAGCAATTTCCTTCCTTTTCGCTGCAATTCAAACACACCGTGTGTGCAAGGCGGGCTATCATGCAAAACGTGTTGTGTACGCCGGGGGGGGGGGGGAGGGGAGGCGGCCTCCGCTGCTGGGACCGCCGGGCGGAGATGAAAGAGCAGACCGGCCAGGCTGCTCCACACCTAAACCAGGATTAGCAGTTATTTATGAATTCATTATCAATTAGGCTGATTGCATGGCGACTGTTACCACGCGAGAGGATGTGAGCATTTGTGTGTGTGTGTGTGTGTGTGTGTGTGTGTGTGTTTATGACTAAAATACTTTCACCTTCACGTCAGTGTGTGTGCACTCTGATGCTCCCAGCACCGAGGAAAGATAAGAAGGAGATGAAGTGGGATACTCCCATTATAAAACACGGAGAGCACCTTGAATGTTGTGCATTGAGCAACGAGTGCAACCACTCCCATTAGACCCATGTATTTGGACCTGCTTAGCCTCAGGGCGGGTCTTGACCACAGACATTTGCATTACGTGGAGCTAAGTACTTTTAATACTACGCAAACATGCCTCCGGTGTTCTACAGAGACAACCAGAAAAGTCAGATGGTTACATTCTCAAAAAAACAATCCACCATCACTAGAATCTTCAAGAGGCAACGCTGTCAAATATGAAACAGTTAGGACCTGATTTACTCTCACTATTGTAAATAAAACATGCTATCCTGAGTAGTGAATGTGTGGAAGACAGCAGGTGCAAACCATAAAATATGCAAATACTGAATTTGTGTCACCTGCTTTAAAATACAATTTTTGCAAGGTTTTTTTTCTGAGCATGTTTGGGCTTAAAATCAACATACATAATTGAAGAGTTTGTCTTCATTAGTTGTTTTTCTTTCTGAAAAACCTGCATGTTGTAATTGGAAATGCAGATCCCCAGGTTGAGTTTGTTTCAATAACACTCTAAACACATTAACTTTGTGATTAAATAGGAATATGTTTACTTGCTGAGAGTTATAGGAGAGGATGGATACCACTCTTGAATATCAAGCTACACACACAGCAGCCAGTTATCGTAGCTTAGCATAAAGGCTAAGGGGAAAGCTGGCTTGGCTTTGTCCAAAGGCAACCACTTCTGCCTTCCAGCACCTCTAAAGCTCACAGATAAAAAATGAGAGTGCTATCAATCTTCTCACATAAAACTCAAGGAAGCCAATATGCATATTTCCCGAAATTCCTTCAAAAAAGAAAGTGAATTCATTTAAATAATTGCCTCATAAATTTAAGATATCCTTCAACCAGTCCCTCCTCCTGTTCAGGGGGGAGACTGAAGCCTATCCCAGCATGCATTGGGAGAAGAAGCTGCATGTTTTTGGCCTGTGGCACTTTTACATAGCGGGAACATGGAACCAGACCGGCCACATGTGGCGAGTGGGTTCCAGCTGTGACGTGCACCGCCAGCCACCACGCTGCTAGTGAATGTAAGCTATACATTAATGATGCAATGAGCCTTTAATATGACGGCTGGCACGAGAAGCCTAATGACATATCTGCTGTGTGTCCTCTATCAGAGCTCTGATCTATAGATATGGGCGTGCGCTTAATAACGTCTCTCTCTATACATGTTATGACACAATTACCTTTCTTTTAACGACTTCCAGCCTCGTTAAATTAGAAAGGACAGAGACATTGTGCCCATTTGGGTTTTTGCCATTGGCAACGGCTATGAATATATCTTTACACAAGGAACACTTGTGTAAATTAGGGTCGGTTTCTATTACATTAATATATCTTCCGTATAAATGTAATCCTCAGCATGCAGGCGTGTGGAGGTGCGGCAGCAGTCGAGCTCAAACATTAGCTACGCCAGAGGGGGCGCCGTGATAACCAGCAATGATGACATGCTTTTTCCTCCGGCTTCTCCAAAAACAAGCACAAATTAATTCTTGAAATGGCTGAGGAGCGCTAATGAAAGGCACTTTCCATTCATTATTGTGCTGGACGTGGACTTTTTTTCAACAAAAGCAGGAGCTTTCAAACCGAGCGTCATTCAATAGTCAATGGACCTTGGTGCTAAGATAACATGTTGCAACAGGATCATTGCCTCTTCCTTATCTATGCCAAGTCAGCCATTCAGCATCGACTCATAGGAGGGGCCTGAACTCAAGACTCCAATGGCTATAAAAAAAAAAGTGTCCATGAACTGCCAGGGGAGCCTCTGCTGCTGTGGAGGAACAGCAGCATGAGGGGAAATGTTGCAACCCCACTGACTCATTCTCATTCTGCTCGTGAATTCAAGCTGCGGCGTTACAGTATGAGCATAAAGTGGATCAATAAGCTCCCATTCAAAAAACAATGCAGGTTTTTCTGCAATAATTATGAGCCTATGGTGCACAAAATAAACACCCCACAATATTTATAAGAAACTATATGATATATACTATTTTTATATCATATATATCTCCACAGACTGTGGGAAACCTGAACAATTAAGTCCCGTCTGTTAGAGGTGAGCAGATCCTCAACGTTACTTAACGCAACAAAAGGTTCAAAGTCAAAGCGGTGCGTTAATTACGCCTTCCGAGCAACGATTAATCCCCACAAGGTTTTAATGTAACTCCAGAACAATACATGTATACCATGTGCTCCAGCCTACACATACGAGCTGCTGTGACCTCTCCGCACCACCAGCAGGCCCGGCGAGGGAAAGTTCCATCTATTTCTGTTGATTGCACCGCCACAGAGGACAACAGCTGCTCTCTCTAGATACCGACCACGTCGCTCACACAGCCAGTGAATGTACACTTAAGACACGCCACCTTGTTCCCCCGACACAGGAGGCATCAGCTGCTTGAGTCCCTACTGACGATGGCTTTTCTTTGTTTGCGCAATATAACAATGCAACTCCACCAACAACCAGCCTGATGGTTTACAGCGTATGTAGGAATATGTTCTCACACATTAATCCCTGCATGTCAACACCATGATAACCACATTAAACTGCGCTTTCATTGATTCAATTAAGTGGAATTGGCACTTGCAAAGATTCACAGACCTGTCAACAAAGATGGGTAATACAAGTCTTGAACCTAGCTTTCTTATAATGATGAAGACATTCTCAAATCGTATTTCCCAGCAGTAGATCTTTTTTTGAGATAACGCGTGCATCAATCAGCCACATCACACGTGTGACACGCTCAGAAACATGCTTCACGCTGTCACATCCAGAGAATAAGTGCCTGCCGGCTGCCACGTATTGATTAACTGATTGACTTATGGCTCCGTGTGTGCAGCGGCGCCGATCTCAACCGAACACAGACGTGTCAAACCAAAAACCTTCAAGTCGTCTCAGGTAGCTCGTATCGCACCGACTCTTTATCCGTCAAAGCCTCTCGTGTCGTCGGCCTGATGCGTTTGACACCTGAGCGTCGCCTGATCCGCAGCGACGCATGCCTGAATGTTGAAATGGGCTCCGAGAACGCGGGCCCGGACTCCAGCATTCTGTCACCTCGGCACATTCCCCGAACCGACGCGATCCCCGAAGCAGCTTCAATTACTGGGAACCACTCATGAGCAAGAAGCCAGAAGACTCACATGCCTCCTGACGTGAGATACCTCCACAGCTCAGATTGGCTAATGGTTTATCTCCGTTTTCAGCACCATCTACCTTATTAGCTGTAAGAAAAAATAACTTTTAAAAACATTACGATACATTTGAATAAATCCATCATCCTTGACCACTATTTGCATTTTTATTCGTCACCTAAACCTGACACTTTATATGCCATTTATATGCAGTGAATGTTCTGCTTTCTTTCATTTTTCTCCCCTGTTAAAAGGTTTTTGAGGGAGTTTTCCTTTATTCCATGAAGGCACAGACGATGTCGTCTGCTGTTCATACTTTAAAGCCCTCTGAGGAAAGATTGTGTTTTGTGGCTTTACAAATAAAATTGGAATTGAATCAGTAGAGTGGATGGTAACTCTAAAAGAGACTCGTGACAGCCGTTTCTACCATCATCGCATCCTCTTGCCCTCATACGCGTTCAAACGTACAGCTTATTAATATTGCATGTTGAGTACAGAGAGTGAAATGACATGTGCAGCCCGTTGTCTCCATGTCTTATGTTTTCTCGGTGAAGTCTCGTCGTCAGCAGGTTCTGCAAAGCTGCACGTTTTCAATGACCAAACATTTATTGTGCAATTTAAGCGAATCACATTCTGATCTGGCTAATCCGTGCTGTATCTGTATCTCTTCTTCCTGCCTTGCTCGTTCGACCTCGCTGCATCTTCCTCCACTAGTAGGAGGAAGCCAGTCAGCCCTTGAGGGGGGGCGGGGTAGTGGGGGCTTCATCTCGGCCACCGAGAGCCGAGATGAGGAGAGTGAGATGGGGGGAGTTAAATGAAATTTCCAACACATTAAGCACACCCTGTTACCCAGTCCATGCACGGCAAGGGTGAAGAGGGGCGGGGTGCTGCCGAGTGACCGCTATCCAGCATTTATCGCTAAGGAGAATTGATCCATTTGCAGGGCTTCCCCGGATGTTCTCCGGTGATAGGCGGACACATTAAGACACTAGCTCAGGGGACTGATAGCAGGAGCCTGTCCAGGTAAGCCGAGGGGATGTGAAGGACTCAAACTACAAGCACCGTCAGACACAGTCGGACACCGTCAGACAGTCAGACACAGCCAGACATCCCAAGCTAACCAACAGTCGACCTCGTCTGCCAAGGACACGTAGACAACGCTATGCCTGTACGAGTGTGCAGTTGCGTGAGCTTTGCAGCAAAGGGCTGGACAAAGGAATTACCGGAGCCATGCTGCAGGGTTCCTGCAAGCCGATATAAACCCAGACAGCAGGGGAGAGGGCTGCAGTCGGCGGCCGCCTTCTCCATTTATCACCGGAGAAACGTGACGCAACAGAGCGCTGCCCTTCTGTCATTTATTCAATCTGCTCGTGAAAACACACATATATATATATATATACACAGGCAAACAGGGTCATCAAGGCGAGTGGGGTGTGCAGAGAGTGGGGTTGACAGCTCGCCGTCTCCTGCTGCAGCGGAGATGAATGGGCGGGCTGAAAACCGCCTTCATTCATAATGGAATACGGCAACAAAGCAGCTCCATCCCCAGGTGTATCGGGGACTCTGAGACGAGAACAGACGACGAAGGGAAAGCAAGGGGGTGGGAGACCAGCACAAATGCTGATACCTGCTAGAAAGTAAAGTCCTACATCTACCCTAAAAAAAAAAAAAAAGATTTGTCTGATTCACTGCCCCAGGTGTTACCTAAATAAAGCTCGGAAAGGAGTGGAGAGAGCAGCGGCGTAACATTGCTGGAAAGCCGGAATGGCCTGGAAATGTCAGAACAAACATCGCTGACTTGATCACACATTTTAAAACCCTCGCTGTGCTGTCTCACTTTTAAAAAAAAAAAGGGAAGACATAAGGTCACGTAGAAAAGAATGAGGAACTATGAGGATGAGGAAAAAAGGATTTACGGTAGAGTAAAGCTTTAACGTAAAGAAGAGGAGGACAGGGGGCGAAAACAAACAAAAAAAGGTCGTAGGAAAATGCGGCGTTTGCTTTATCTCGTACAAAAAGACACATACACGTCCTAGCGAGCTGTGGAGATAACGCTGATGATCAGCAGCACGGAGTGTGGAAGCGTGGGAGTGAGGGGGAGGAAGCACAGGCACATGAGAGAGAGTGAGAGGGGGGGAGTGAGCCAGCGAGCATCAGAGAGAAAAGGAGGGACAGTGCATGAAAAAGAATTCTGTCTGAGTGTGTGTGTGTGTGATTCTGCATGTCTGCAGATATCTGTGTGTGTGTGTGTGTGTGTGTGTGTGTGTGTGTGTGTGTGTGTGTGTGTGTGTGTGTGTAGTCATTACAAAAGCAAGCACTTCCTCAATCAGTGCCACAAATAGCACGAACCACCTACTTACCAGATCCTATATGAATAAATAGCCCGATTAAATTATAACATTGGAACAGAAAAGAGCACATTTTATCTTCAGTTGATACCAACACTCCCTGTTTACACAATTAAGCATAAAAATAAATAAAAAATCAAGCAACACGGCCAACTGTTGTATCTAATAAATATTGGGTACTCCGCATTGTCGGGTTTCCAAACTAAGTGGCTCTAATTTTACATCAGCAGCAGTTATTTTTTCTCCGTCGTGTTCACACATCGTGGATCTCAGAATAAGAAGCAGTTTAATCACGTGAGTCATCTGCTGCTGCTGCTGCTGCTGCAGGAGCACAAAAGGACGACGTCTCCGTCACTCAACACTCGGTTTAAACTTCAGGTTGAGCCTGTAACTCCAGTGGTTCTCAATCTTTTCATGTCACGTTTTGTGCTCATGATTACAGTTAAGTGGGAGTGTGTGCTGTGAAAATGGTGACGTAAGCCCGGCTACAGAACACATCACGCTTGCTTGTGCTGGTTAGAACTTTCCCCCTAAGTCCCGCCCCTCGAACGAAGATCGACCAATCACAACGTAGCACCGGCCATCTCCGATGAGGATCTGACATCTGTCTTGCTGTCCTCCCTAGACTCTCATGCAATCGATTCAGATTATCTACATTTTCAAGCTGTTTTTTGGGGATTTCCAGCTAGTCACGGTTCACCATGCAATAGTGATGCTTATCAGCATGTCAATGCAGCACTAGCTTCTATATATTGAATGCCTACATGTGTTGCTTTGTCATGATTGCCACAGGGAATAAAGACCGACATGACTTCCTCCATTTCATTGTCTTCAGTCTTGGTCCTGAGGCGATGTGGTGGATTTCTTTCACTCTGATCTGAAGGCTTCTATCTTGTTAAGTATCCTCCCCCTGCTGATTTTGAGTGATTCATGCGAGTGCTCCGATGCATAAATGTAAACAAATAAAGCCTTTTTTTTTGTGATGATAGTTACGGCACTTTTTTCTCTCTCTCCCCGACCGGCCATCTGGAACGTGTGTGCTTTGACTCACACAAACGCTCTCTCGCCTACTCTTAAACCGGCTCATTATAGCACACTTGGACACTGTGGGCATTGTGGGCACTGTGAGGCGTGCTTGTGTATAATTTCCACTCCACATATTAGAAAGTAACTGCACTGACCTGCAATATCATGACCCTGCTTAAGAGCTTCTGCAGGTTAGATATTATTAATGCAGAACAGGACACGCTGTGCTGCTCCTCCACATCATAACCTTCTATTGGAAAGCATCACTGAGGCCTTTGATGACTGGTTATCTTATTGCAAGTGAACCTCCATGACATCACTGATCACTGCTCATCACGGTTGCCAGCACAGATATCGCAATAATATCAGAATTCCTCCTCAATCTTCGGTTCTTCACCAGACTCTGGGAAGCACACTCGCCATTATTCTGATCAATGAAGTCTGTTTGTTTGAGGCTGTGAGAGATCAGACCGCTCCTACTGTTAAACTCCCACTGCCTTAGACAGACGAGATGTATTTCAGCAGGACTGGGAAGATGTCAGTCGAACACAGAGATCTAAATGGCAATAAAGCACTCAGACAGACTGCACGAATCAAACCGTATGTATTTTCTCCCCTCCGGGATGTTGTGACAATTGCGAAACAACATTGAGCAGCAGCAGCTCTCTTCAATTTATATTTGACAAAATAATAAGTTATATTCAATTTTGCATCAAAGGATGTGTGAATTTGAAGGAAAGCCTCATAGGCAAGTCAATAATTCAAGACTGGGATGAACACTGCCACTGCCTGTGCACCGTAGCGTTACATTTATTCCTTCTTCTGCATGGGAGGAAGCGAGTAGTGCACGGCGGTGCAGTAACCCAATAGCCGAGTTGTGAAGAAGGCTTTTCTGCCGAGATCTGTACCGTATCCTGCTGGATGAGACCATGTCAAGAATGCAGAGGCCCATTTTTTGCATAAGAAGCTGAGAACAGGAGACAATGACATGGATAACCTTCAATTCTCCGTTGGGGGAAAGAAAAGGACGTTTTCAGTGCGCAAAGTGTTACCCATGGCAACAGCAGCAACCAGGACTTCTGAAAAGCTCCAAGAAGCCGTATATTTACTTCTCTTCTCAGCACAAAACCAATCAAACTCTGTCAGTCACCTGCACACGCACTCTGTGGCCTTGGTGTTTGCCAAGGAGAATTTCTCACATTTTATAAATTCTAGCGTAAAATAAGTGGATTTAGAGGACAACATCAAACATTACTCACTTTAGAATTAAACACAAAATGCCCTGTAATCGAAAAATGGAGATACTCCTAATCCACTCATCGCCTCCCACATTATCCCCCTCTCACCTCTCCATACCCCTGCTTTTTTTTCCTCCCTCCATCCCTTTTCCTTCCCATCGAGGTCAGGTTGGGATTTCCCCCAGGGTTCCCCTCAGGTCCCGGGTCAGTAAAGGCTCCGAAAGCTCAGCTGGAGGTCCGTCACTGATCTGCTCCGCTGCTGAGCTCAGCTCTTCTGCCCCTTAACTGCTCAACTATTTACCCTGGGAAAACAACACCCGGGGCCGATAACTGGTAACTGTCTGGCTGGATGATAAGGATTTGACTTCCATGCGGCGAGAAAATCGAGGAATACGTCAGACGGTAACCTTTCTTTCCGACAGGGAGATAATTGCCTTCTCCCCGCGCATAACAGGGAAGTTAGTGGGCTCCGGTGCAGATGGGTTCCACAGCAGGCGAAACACCAGAGAAGAGACTCAAATAACTGGGTCAGGGAGATGTGGATCAGCAGAGTCTTTTCATATGCATTGGAACGGCGCACAGCCCCACCCAGATCAATGCCCCGGAGACGACAGCCACACTCGGTTGCCTACATTAGCAGAGGGGGAGGAAACCGAAACTCAAATAATTAAATATAGCTGCCGCGTGCCGGACATGTGGCCACTTTGACATACCTTTAGAGCAACCTAATGGAGCACAATTCTAGTGAGGCACACTCACGTGACTCGTACAGGCTGCCAGTGGGGTCATGAGATTCCAATGCGATACAAAAAAAAGCCCTCAGATGCCTGTACTACTCTTGGTAGACCGGTCTATGAAAATAAGATTTCAATCTGCGTTTGTGAGCCTGACTGTCTGTGTGCGTGGGTGGTATTAGGCGAGTGATGCAAACTTCACAAACAATGGTTTGCATGGTGTTTCCCAAGCCAAATGGGGAAGCTGCTGAAGTGTACGAGGTCGAGTCAGACAGTCAGAACACACAACGCCAATGGAAACACTGTCCTGACGACAGGGAATGCAAATACACACTTTGCTTAAGAATCCTGTCCTTCACAATAGCTTTCTGATCACACAGCCGAAGCCCCCGATGAAGACCGTCGCCATGGAAATGCGTTCTCCAACAAAGTCTCCTCTCCACCATCTCCTCCATCCTATTTATAGAGCAGTGGGGCACCAGCTCGTCGGCAAAAGATGACTAACCGTACAGTGAGAAAGAAAAAATGTCTAGTATCGCCACGCTGCAGGTCCTTTTTTACTCTCCGCTTCGTTTCAAATCAAAGGCTTTGAACGGGCGTTCACACAAACAGCTGACAAACAATCCCCATGCCTCACAAAAGAGGAAGCAGGGTTGTTATTTCTTTTTTTAATGTGAGTGAAGTTGTGAGAAGCTTGGCCTGCGGGTTACGGGCGCACACGGAAAGCCAGACGGCGGCGTGAAGACAGCGGGCAGCGGGGTCGTCTCTAACCGTCGCTGGCAGAAGGTCGCGACTCGGCGGTCTGTTGCTTTTTGACCTCTCGTGTGTGGAATGAGGATGAGTTTTTCTTTTAGGTCAACAGCCTCTTTCCTCCATCTCAATCAGGGGGGGGGAAAGGGCGTGAGACAGCGTGTGCACGTGCACAAGCACGTGAAGTAAAATGACAGAATAGGCCTGCTGCACCAGTATAGCTATACTACACCTGCAGCACAGTGGGAGTCCATTAAAGACCTGCGATGGATGCATTCACACAAACAGTCTGAAAACACTGTCAGAGCTCAAGGGAAAATTCCCCCCTCAGCCATGCAGATAGCGCTAATTAGCATTAGCCTACATGACTGTCATGCTTATTAACACCACACTGCAGTGGCAACATAAAGAAGAGTTGGGTGTTCCTCGATGAGCGAGGACAACAATTACGACCGTCAGCCTTCATTAACAAAGACACCGACCCTCAATAGACGCTAATAAGTCGTTAATGAGTCGCCATAATCAAATGCCACCATATCTTAAGTGTCATTATTATTATTATTATTATTATTATTGGATAATATCCCCTCTTGAATGGATGCCCTGACACGGTCGACCGCTAATTGCTCTTTTAATCCAAAAAAACCCAAAAATAATTTCCCAAATCTCCCCCGTCAGTGTGTCCCATCGGAGACCTCATCAACAAAACATTACAGTAGCAGAGCTATTTACATAAGCAATTTACTTCCACCCGGCTTCCCGGAGGTGAACCGAGCAGAGACTAGATTGCATCTCGCACACATCATCCCCTCTAAGTCCTCGATGACTTTCACCTACCAAAAGGACACTTTATAAAGGCAGGACACAGTGTTTTTAGAATAGGCTTGGCCTGATGTTAAGTTACATAAATTGACAATATATTTGTGAGACAATATCATTTCCACTTTCACTCATTTTTATACAGTTAATAATAATAATGAGGTGAGGCCTCTGGTTGTATTAGATCATTGTCAGTGTTGCTAATCAATGGGCAGGGCTGCTTTATGTCAATATTAGATTTCCAGGATTTTGGCAGCAGTGTGAAGTAACTTAATTTTGCAGGTTGTTTTTTTCCTCCAAATTGACTCTAATTGAAATTTAGAGATCATTTAGGCTATATCAAAATCCATATACCAATAACACAGTACTACCACCTATTGTAGCTTTGAAGAACCATGCATTCAGTCTGGTACGGATTCATTTTAACCTGAGTGAAATCATCAGATGCACTAACTGTACAGCCATATAGAATAGAATAGAATGCCTTTATTGTCGTTGCACATTGTACAAAGAGAAAGTGGTAATTTGACGCTTCTATAGATCAATAATTTCTCTCATGATGTATCGCTGTTTTGTGACAACGATGAGGAAGAATGAAGAATGGAAAAGTTAAATCAAATATGCAGCACAACAGTAATATTACATTAATTATGTGATATGATAATTTGGACATTTTACCCAGGGCTAGCATAACATTTACAGAAAAAAAAAAATTCTAATCCTGGTCAACAATTCCAGTTCAACTTCCAGCTCCAGAATGATGAGGCAGCACGACACCACCCTACCAGGTCTCGGTCCCCTCCCCCAGCTCTCCCCTACCGCCTCGGCTCCATGAAACAGTCATGCTTATTCAATGTGCATCTCCAGCCATTGATCCACTTGTGCTGATATAGGAGTTAATTAAACGAGACAAGGCTCAAGACCCGGACCCCCGATTCATTTAAAAAATTGGAGTTAAGTAGTCAGAGACCGGTCACCCATTAAGAGCAAAGCCATTCAGATTTTCACCTTGCAGGGCAACCAAAAAAAAAAACAAAAAACTGCACATGCACACCAAAAAGCCCTCGGAGAAGTCCTGATCGACCTTGACCTGAGCGAGACGTGTTTAGTTCGTCTCCTTCCGTCCAGCTAATTATTAGAAATAACACAATGAGACTTCAGGGCTTAGAGTCCATTGTTTTGAAGAGGTGTGCATATTTTTTTTTTCTCCATTGTGAATCCCCCCATGTGCTTGTGTCTACTTGGGCACTGCTGCAACCTGGGTAATTACAGTGCAAACACACTCAGCCGTATAGAGAGTCTCCCCTTTTCAGGGGCTCTTTGACTCGACGCATGCTCCAAGTCTAATCAATCTCAGTGCTCAACTGCCGGTTGTGTAATGACACGAGCATCATTGGGAAACCACAGACGTCTCATTTCAGGCATGCGAGCATGCTGGAGAAGCGAAGAGGGGACGATGCATGAGGCGAGGGAAGCAAAGAGCCCCGTTTAAGTGTGCTATGTTGTTCGTGGGTGGCAGGCATCCCGTTTCCTGTCATGACCTTTCAGACCACATGTCGTCCCCGAGCAGCTGCCAGGCAACCACTTGTTTCTGTGTGTCTACTGAGATACCCAGTTATTTCATGGTTAAAGAAAGAACCTAGTCATGACGCGTGACACTATAGACTGGGACCCCTCCTCAACCTCCTGCCAAAAACTCTTGAATGGTGAAATAGCATCAAACCTTAACTAAGGAGTTCTTCATCATGTGCATCTTCAAATGCGTGCACAAATGAATCCTTTGTGCCATTAGTGGTATCTGAATCATTATCCCTCTCTTCCATTTGTGTTGATCGTGACAGAGCGATGGTGAGGAGCAACAAACAGCAGCCCGCCTGGCAACGGGCCCGACTAAGCCGCCGTGGAGAGAAGAATTCCTCTCGAGTCGACACGCGCGTACACCTCCCACCCGGCCACAATGACCTCAACACAAGGGTGATGTCACAGCTCCCCGTATATCCGGTTTAACCATGACGAGCAAAGCCCTCATTTCCCTGGAAACCCTAACACCAGGATGTTTCACCATGCATTTAAACTCTGAAATCAACTGCTGTAGGTTTATAAGAAGAGATGCTCTCCAAACAAGGGGCTAAAAAAGGCGTAACAAACATGAAAATGTCAAGTCCTCCCACCATTAACACCAGAACACCAATCCATCAGGAACCGAAGTGCCATTAGCCTTGTTTAAGTTTGCAGTTGTCCCCTTTGATAGTTAACTGTTTACTATTTTGTGACCTTTATTCGGCTTTTAAGGTCCGTCTGCAATAATGTGTTGTTAAACTACAACCGAATGGAGCAGAATTGTGTCCTTGAACAATCGGTAATGTATTACTTATCCCGACAACTTCTTTGTGACTTATATTGCATGCATCAATAATTTACAGTGCGACTATATCTATCAAATCAGTTGTCAGGGATCTTACATTTTCTTGCCTCCCCATCATACGAGACGGATCTTATTAGATGTGTTCTTGGAAAAATGGTGCAAGTATTATCTTTTTGGAGGGTGCTGCTATTCAGAGCAATTGTGAAGTTGGCAGCAGCAGATGTACCACGTCCAATTAAGAGCTGCCTCGCTGTTGACGGCTGAGCCAGATTCTTCTCTCCCGCTGCCTGGATAACAGTGATGGTTCTACTCGTGCTGCTCTGCACTTATTTGTTTTTCTACATCAAACTAGGCGTGCACCCCGTACTGATATCGGATATCAGGCCCGTACCGACATTAATAGCCAGATCAGGTATCGGGGACAATGGAGCCGATCTATTTAATTCAATACTTTATATATCGCCTTCATTATGTACCAGAATTTTAATACCTGTTTGTTTGACCAATTTGCTGCTGCATTAAAAAAGGTTTACACTTGAATTGTAATACCTTTATTTATCATTTTAATCATAGATAGATAGATAGATAGATAGATAGATAGATAGATAGATAGATAGATAGATAGATAGATAGATAGATAGATAGATAGATAGATAGATAGATAGATAGATAGATAGATAGATCCATGCATCCCTGCTTTAAACAGCGCAATTGTGATTTATGGATCTTTCTTTATGGATTCTATATAATGCATCATATCATTTTCAATTCAATAAAGCAGCGCAATGTAGATACGTTGGAGCAGAGAATGGCTGATATGAGATGCTTGACACACAATAGGATGTTTTTTACTCTCATTAACATATTAAAAAGGTGAGACCTGAACTAGGAAGGTGTCATTTGCTTTGCATGCTTCGGGGGAAAAGCAGGTGACACAGCTGCCAGTCGCAAGTTGAAAATTATACACGTATTTATCAAAAGCTTAATTGTCACTAGCCACCGAGCCACCATCCCTAAACTCCCAGCATCCATCCTACTCTACCGCCTGTATTAATTCACCATGAACTTCTATAAACAAGGGGATAAACAATCAATACCTCCTGAAGGAGAGGTCGACCTCACCCCCCCCCCCCCCCCCCCTCTCTCTTGCTAATTAGCTGCCTATTGGAGTCTTGATATTTTGCAGAGGGAAGCTCTGTCAAATTGAACTCTGCAAGAAAAAACAAGGCGGGATCAATTTGCGACAGGAAGCGAGTGCATCTTGTCCCCTTTCTCGCCGAGGAGAGAATTTTGGTGTTATGGCACGTTGTGAGGAGCCAGTCGGGGTCGGGGGGGGGGGGGGGGGGGAATACCCTCAACAAAAGAAAGGTAGAAAGGCTCCCAGGTAAGATATTACTATAATCACATGTCACCTTATTGTTATGGTCCTCCAGCCTGCAGACATAACTGACTCTCTGCCCATCATATTGTTCCTGCAGCATCTTTTTTGCTCCCTTGTAATTTCCAAGGTATGATTTTATATGAATCAAAAAGTGTAATAAATGAATAAAACAGAAGCCCACAAATAGGACATACAGTATCTATGAATACTAGCAGACCAGATACAGCCCTATATGAAATGCAGTACTTAGGACTGCAATACTTAATAGTTGCTGTGCTGGTCTCGCAGCGGAGGAGACAAAGTGTTCCAGACCACATAAAATGACAGCAGAACACCTCTATCTGGAAAAGCTTTCACATAACTGTCACACATTCCCTGACTGATCGTCTGGGCACAATTGACCTTCATACGAGCTAAATCGGCCAAGTCTCAACTCCACTGCTTCACTCGGACCCACAGATTAGTTTTGCTGTCACAATAACGCGCCCCCAATCCCAACACGTAATAGCATGAAAGGGCCGGTGGCGTTCGGGCCGCTGGCAGCGGTGGCACCTGCCCTCCTGGCAAAGGACGCCACCAGCACCAGCGTCCCAGAGATGACAGGAGGGAGGGTAACCAAGCGCCGCCGCCATCCATCATCACATTACACGTGTTGGCCTAGTTTAATGTCCCTTTCAGACTTGACTGGAGACACGCTGGGCCACACAGAAACATGGGAAGCAGCTAATTAGCAGAAGTTCACCAGTCATTTACCACTTCAAGGGTGAAATCCCTCCCAGAGTACTAATGAGGACTTTGTCCATCAGCGTCGGTCTCATCCGTTTACAGCATCGCCCATAATGACCAGCAGATGCACGCGGACCCCTCGGTCTCGTAAGGAGCTGAAACAATAAAAAACTGGTATGTATATACACAACAAGAAGACAGCTGGGTTTGCAGCAGCCACGCTTGCTTAAAAACCAATAAATACAAATATAAAATACCAACAGTGAACCTGTGCATCTTCCGGGAAGGTTCTGTTTTAACCACAGGGCAAACAGCTGGTGAGCGTGAGAAAGGTTACCGTGCTGAGCAGGTGCTGAACTGTGATGGAGTCAGAGATTAGGGAAATCAGAAGCAGAAAGCACAGGGGACACGCACTTGCATACATCTGGAGACTGAGGAGGGGTTAAGAGCGAGAAGCAAAGCAGGGTCCTCCCCCCCACCCCCCCTTTGCCCAGGAATCAGCTCACAACGTGCATTTAAATGGTGATAACATGCACAGCTGTTACGGTGAAAACCTGCAGGAGAAGCCGCTCTGCCGTGAGATGTAATGTGATTATCGCCACTGTGCAATAACAACAAAGTTGACTTATGTACCGCTCATTTCACCAATAAGTACTATAAGCCATCTCAGGCTTTAGCTCAAGTCTCTCAGCCATGGCGACCCGATTGTAATGGAAACCGTGAAAAGGACGATGAAAACTCTGTAGAAAATCTCCACCCAAGCCAGAGGGTGCAGCAGAACAAATGCACCTCTCTCTCCGTTCCAGTGTGCGAATAGCTGCCAGGCCAGACGAACAACTCCCAGACCGCAGCAGACGTCGGGAAATGACCCTGACTGCTGCTCGCCGGGGCGATCGCCACTCGAGACGACAGGAGCTCTGTCAGAAACACAGCCACTAAGGCCATCAGCATTTCATCACTGCAGTAGGATGACAACACACAATCTCCATGTCCACACTGCCATGTGATGTCACGACTTCACGACCCGAGCTGGACGAACCCCAAACAAGTTTGAAATGAATTGTCAGAATACAGAACATGGACAGGCTCTCGTTACCGTCGAGCTGTGAAGTCGGCTCAAATTCAAACGGCGGCGGAAACGCAGACGCAACGTGATCGCAAGCTTAAGTTGTTCCTGGAGCGCGATCTCAAAGAGGAAGTGGGGTTTTTTTTCAACCAAATCGGCCTAAATGTTTGAAACCTCATCGGTCAAAGCTGCAGATTTTTTCAGGTATTTGATAAATCATCTAATGGCAAATCGCCATGTTTGTGTTTACTATAAGTCTGTCCCATTACCACACACACACACACACACACACACACACACACACACACACACACACACACACACACACACACACACACACACACACACACACACACACACACACACACACACACACACACACACACACACACACACACACACACACACACACTAAAAAAAGGAACATGGGCTTCACTAACAAACCAAAAGATTGTGTTGCTGTAGCAACATGGCATCATTTCTGAGAAACCCCACACAAACATCATGTCGAGGTCACAAATTCAGGATTTTACTCAAGTCCTCCAGAAGGGCAAATACGTGAGGGGAAACACAGGTATCCTGTATCTGGTCTAACGTGACCTCCTCTATTTCCTGTTCATTGCTCTGCAGCCCACAATCTAAAAACGAATTCAAACACCGAGGAGGCGGGCACTCACTAGCCGACTGAAGTACTCAGCTGTTCCAACACAGTGAGGCTAAATAGCAGAGTTACACTGTAAGGTTTATCAATGAACATCTGAATCATTATTGGACCAGACTTGGTCAGACTAAATGTGAAAACGAATGATTTCATTCAACCTAAAAGCAAAAATCTATACACCGTTTCTTATATTACATTCCCATAATATTTAATCATGATGGCAACTTGAAAGCTCTCTCTTGTATGTGATCCATCCCTACATAGAGATGACTTTGTCCTTCATGTCTTTCACTGTAAAGAAAAAAAGCCACTTACTCATACTGTGTAACTAGTATATGTGCCACTTTATACTACATGTAATGTGGAAAATGTAAGCCTGTAAAGACCAGCGGGAGGAACGTGGCATATGGCCAGAACGGCGCATCCAGTCAACGAATCAATCATTTTGTAATCATACCTTTGTCTGACTGAAATTCTATCGTATCACTTTGCCTGATATAGCCTCGCAAAGAGTGTATGAACCCCCGCTGGAAAACGATCAATTTTCTCACCCACAACAGAGAACCATCTAAATTGCACTTCATGCCCATTAAAATTACCTCTGTGTGCAGATAGTAATCCAATACCGAGGGTGCTGGCCAAAGATTATTAAGGTTCCTCTTCAAGTACCAGACATGATATGATAAAAAAAAAAAAATCTGAGATCAGACACACGCCTGTTGTCATCGTAAACCGCTGATGTCATGAGCAGACGATAAATGCCATCAATCATTAACCATTTTACTTCAAAAGGGGGAAGAATGGAATAATTATTAGCCAAATGATCATGTCTGGTCCTCCATATAAACATATACCGTTTGTCCATAAAGGGCCGGATTACATTAATGAAACTTCCCCCGTGTGGTCGACGGCCTTTATCACTCAGTCAACCAATCTTATCGCCATCCGAACAGACAACAGCCACGAGCCGACAGTCACTCTCTTATAACACTAATCCGGATAACTTCGGCGCTGAGCCTGTGAAGGCAGCAGGGACAAATTAGTTTACTCCTACACTGATTGGATTAAAAGCCAGGAGCGGGCCTCGACCCCGTGGCCTCGAACACACCAACCACCAACCGCTCAGCTTTAATGAACATGTCAGCTTAAATGGAAATAAATAACGCATGATTCGATTTCTCTTTTTTTTTTTTTTTAAAGTACACCCTATATTTAAGATATACTGCAGAAAAATCAAGCTTCAACCTGTAATTTAAAACCCTTTTACTAGGACTGTTTATTCGCAATTACTCAACTCCCCCCGCCACACGTCAAGACAGCAGCCTTTTATATGACAGCTGACTCAATAGTAATCTGGTGCAGGTTAAATGTGAGACTCGGGGCCTGCCTTTGCATCCCTGGAGACTTGGCCCATCACGACTGCTGCGTTAACGAAGCATCGAAAGTGAGCTTCAGACGCCATATTTGTGTCTTGTGCATCATGTCCCGCGAAACAGACACTCCGTGCTTAATGGCAAGTCCATGAGCACGCATCCCACCGCAGCTTTATAGACACACGGCTCTAGAAAGAGAGGAGTTCCAACTCTGCAGCGACGCAAATGACTAGAGCAGCTCGGTTGTCACGCGGCGACGGGCCCACGTTAGGAGCTGCAGCGGATGAGGACACAATATGACGCGGCGAAACAAAACTACTGTATCGGGGCCGACTCTGCTGAGACACACTCCCCCCCCCCCCCCCCCCCCCCCTGTTAAATCATTCAGTTTTTAAACAGGTGTGTATTGCAGGAGGGGAGGAGGGGGGGTATTACCTGTCCACTGGGGTGAATGTGTTCTCTTGTAATGGTTCACAGTGGGGGACAGCACCAGGGGACAGTGTGGGGACGTGGACCAGTTTATTCTGGCGGCTACTTATAACCTCCAGGCTGGCTTTGGAAACAGGACGGGGAGCCTCATTTAATTTCACATGGCCTGTGGCAAGTGTGAGTGTTTGTGTAAGGGGGGGCACAAGGACGAGTGAAAAGGTGAACACAAGACAAATAGAGGGAACGAAAAAAGAAGGGAACCCATAAAACACGATGGCAGCGTTCCTCGCCACGGTGAAGGGGGGGGGGGACGAGCTGTAATGACTTCCTCATTCTTGCGTTTTCAAGTCCATCCTGTGCGTCACCTCGCTGCTCAGCCGGCTGCCCTGGAGGCTCCAGGGCTTCACCAGAGGGACTCACATGAAGGCAGGAACAAGACCTGCAACTATTGCACCCGTAGTGGAGTTGTGTCAACAACAAATGTGCCATACCGCGCATTTTTTTGTTTGAGGCTTCGTGTTTTTTTCGCTACAGTGGCCTTTGCAAGGAAAACCCAGGATTCTCCCTGCTGAATGGGGAAACACCCACAGGGACGGGAGGGGAAACAGCAGGCCCAGGGCTGGAGAGTCTGACATCATCACAAAGTGTGGTGCTTCCATGTAGTCTCATGTGTGTGTGCATGATTCCAAAATAGAGTCTCACTATCACATCCTCCTCATCCTGTAGTTTTCCCCTGTAGCTTTTTGGGGGGTAGACGTTCATTATCCTGACTTTCTACTGCTGCTGCACCACACACACACACACACACACACACACACACACACACTGCAGTTCACACACACCATGATGAGGGGAACCATCGGTCACGGTCTGTCATTCAAGCAAATCTCACAGCCAAATAACCTTGTTGCAACAGCAGCCACAACAGATAAGACACCCATCCCCTTATCGTCGTTAAAAAGCGATGCCAGCATGTTCTGCAGAAACAATCCCACACCTTAAACGGGATCGCGTTCAAATCCGCACACAAACAACACAAACACATGAAATAAAAGAAGTTGAAGGAGGTGTTGTGCTGAAGGGGGGGAGCAGGGAGTCTGCGGGCTGGTTACAGTAAACGCCGGAGGGGGGTGTTGATGGGGCTTCAACCAGCGCTTCACCAAAAAAAAAAAAAAAAAAAAAAAAAGCTGCATTGCCTCTGTCAAAGCTCCACGTCCCGTTATGGATTAAAAAAAACACACACGACACCTCCGGGTTGGGATACATGTCATGACTCATCCGGCGCCTCACCTTTTCCGTGAAGCGCAATCTGAAGAAAAGACATGAGCGGACATTCTTGAGGCTAGTTAGCTTTACTTCCTTAGCCAGCCCAGCAGCAGCAGCAAGCAGCAGCAGCAGCAGCAGCAGCCGCCACTCTCTCTCTCTCTCCGGTCCGAGCCCGCCTTACCCGCCTGCCCCCCCGGTCCTACTACCGCTTCCCTCTCGCTCTCTCTCTCCCCCCCCCCGTGTGTGCTTCACAGGGCGTCCTGGGACTTACCGGTCTTATGTGCTGGTGATGTCGCTGCGAGGAGACAACAAGTGCGGGGAGGCTGCCGGCCGCCGCTCCGCTGCTCCGGGACAACAGGAGTACCGATCTGCACACTTTCGCAGCCATC
This sequence comes from Eutrigla gurnardus, assembly GCF_963514095.1. Taxonomy (NCBI): domain Eukaryota; kingdom Metazoa; phylum Chordata; class Actinopteri; order Perciformes; family Triglidae; genus Eutrigla; species Eutrigla gurnardus. The sequence goes on from NC_139925.1 coordinate 6,749,798, forward strand.
TCTGTAGTGGGGGAAAAAAATAGAAGCTCGCCGGGGAAGGAGACTGCTGCGGGCGGACCGAGACGCACCGAAGGGGAAGAGGGAGGGTTGGTGTGGGCGGTGTTTTGCGGGGCTGGACTACGAGCTTCGTATACACATGCCCAGTGCCGCACCACTATGCACACACAAAAAAGACACACCACTTTTTTTTTTTTGTGTGTGTTGGCTAATTTCAAAACGAGCATGCACAGACTGCGTGTCATCAGTCGAGACAATACATTTTTATTTTATTCCATAAGTCTATTGAAGGTCAACCAAAGTGCGAGTATCAGGCATGAATGTGTGATATATTTATATCACATATAACTATGATAGGATGGTGGCTCTCAAAGTGGTGTGTTTGAAAGTAATTTCAGTGTACTTTCTTCACTAATGAGGTAAATATGCAAATCAGGGCTTCCTCTTTCAACATGATCTACAATCTCTATCTCAGTGGGAGAATACTCTTATAATATAAGATAAATGAGGTGAACCCTAGAGCCATGATAGTAGTATTATCGTGACGTTATACTGAAAACATGGCTACCAACCAACCAAGAAATACAGCAGATTAAAACACTAAAAACTGTACTTTTTCTATTCATTTTTAAAGTCTAAAATCAAAGGGATTGCTCTTCTTTCTTTATTGCATATTTGAAATAAGATATCATCAGTACAGGTATGACATTACAGGTAATACTTGCTCCGAACCACAAAAATGTGGGCCTCACACAGTACACTTCAAAGTATTCTATCTATCTCGAAAGAGACAAGCGATATATGACTTATGAATGTCTCTGTGTTAGGCAACATCTTGGCAGACCTGGGCCCTGCCATCCATTCTCCATAACCATGTGTCTAATATTAGCTTGTCCTTCAGTCTCTTGTGACTACGTCCCAAAAGAGCAGCCTGCAGGATCAAATCTAATTGCACTGATCTTCTGTGACTTTTAAACAGCTTGGACCATACTTCCTGGCGCACAAGGCGTTCTCATGGCTTCTGTCATCAAACGGCAGCAGAACGTGAGGGTAAAGCGGTCGCGTCAGAGGCGTTTTGTTTTCTCCAGAATCACTCAGCCGTCGCAAATGGAGGTAAAAGGAGCGGTAATGGGTCCGTTAGGTCAATGAATGTCGAGAAGCCTCCCTTCTGTGAAATGTAGCATGTTCTCCTTAACCTTTGACCAGGCCTGTCATACAATACTGCCTGCCACACCTGTGTTGGTCAAGGGAGAAACCAGATAGCAGAGCCTATAGTAACTTTTGAATTATGAAAATAAATATGCAAGCACAAATACCTTTTATCCCAGTAATCCATACAATATCATGGTTTCATCTCATGTGTCAAGCCATGGAGAATAAGAAATACGATTTTTCTTTTTATAAAAGAACAGAGATCTGGTTGTTTTGTTGTTGATTGTGCTTGTCCTCTGTTTGTCTGTTTGTGCGGTATATGTCATCTCTCCAGAATTCATCCCAATTCCTCCTGTACTTCTTCAGGTGCAGTGCATTATGGCTGTGTGGGCAATGCAATTTAAATGCAAATTCTCTGCTATGGACAAGGCCTCGAGGCCGAATCGATTCACAAAAGAGAACCTGTGCGCGTGTGGTGCCAAATACTACCGGGAGCTGGTTCACATCAACCTCTACAGTACTGCTGTAACTGTACCGGGATTGTATGCATGTGTGCGTGCTGTGTCAACACTTTAAACAAAACAGACTGCAGTCACTTGAAAAGATTCAGTCATATCATGTAAGATATGAGGGACATTTTGCATGATTAACAATGTAAAATCAGTGTAATCAGCTCGAAAAAGGAGGCCATACAAAGGGTAATTACCTATATCAGACCTCAATATCTGAGTAGAAATAAACGATTAAAGCAATTGGATTTATCTATTCAACATCTACTCTTCTTATACTTTCTGTGGGCATATTAAACAGTCATTAAAATAATTCCACTGTATTATAAATATCAATATAAAAGATATTACACAAAAATATGCAAAAAAACTGTCAAACAGTACCAGCTGCATGAATATTGTTAAATGAAATATAAATATGAAATAGATATATTAAAACAATAAGTTTAAACCACCACTCTTAATTAAATTTAGACAGACTGTGATGTTCGGGTTCCTTCTGTGTGGAGTTCTCCCCGTGTAAGCGTGGGTTCTCTCCGGGTTCTCCGGCTTCCTCCCACAGTCCAAAGACATGCAGGACGGGGTTAATTAATGACTCTAAATTACTAGTAGGCGTGAATGTGAGAGTGAATGGTTGTTTGTCTCTACATGTCGGCCATGCGATGGACTGGCGACCTGTCCAGGGTGAACCCTGCCTTCGCCCAATGACAGCTGGGATCGGCCCCCTGCGACCCTGAATACAGGATAAGCAGTAGATGATGGATGGATGGACTATATGACCATGGCAAATTGACATGGATCTACATTAATGTCAATTCAATATCTTCTCTGCTGATGCATATAGTTTAAAAAAAACTCAACAGAGACGGAACTGCACCCATATGTCAAAGTTGGAGATGGATGACTTTAGCACAAGAATAGGTGTGTATGCATACCTGAGTATGTGTGTGTGTGTGTGTGCATGTTCGTGCATGCATGCCTGATATGACAGCACCATAAAATAGCCACTCCCATGAGTCTACAAAAAAGGTAATGCCCTTTGCAACTATGCGTGGGTGTGCGACTTCCATTTCATCAGACCACCAATCAGATAAAACATCATGTAAACACAGACCTAATCAGGCGGCGTGCTCTGCCATCTTTTTCCTGCTTACTCTTCCACAAACGACGGCCCACAGACACCACACAGCAGTTCGGCTGCTGAAACCAGAGCCGGCTGTTGTCTGCGTGTCTTAACCTGAGCCATCTTTCACCATTATACAGGCGGCACGGCTCGTGGATCAAGTTTCACTGTCGTTCTCGCTCTACAAAGCGGGTCGGCTGCGTACTTATCTCGGGTGCAACACAGAGAGATAGCACTCCCCTATGGATTTACAAGTGTGTTCTTAATGTAGCACTCAAGAAGTGAGACACTCTCTCAACCAAACACAAGTCACCGGGGCGGCGACGCTGACATTATGTAATGAAACAGTTGAGCAGAAGGAGGCTTTTTTCTGTCTTATCTCCACCTTCTGCACCGCCACAATAGCAGGATGGACGTCACCGGTGTGCTATGCTTTTGTTTAGATTACTGTTGCAATGCAACAGGACAAACGGCTGCGGGCTAAACAGGTACCTTATATGCATAAGCCTTCAGCATGAGTTAAGCCAGACAAATAGGCAGTAGTGGAGTCAGAGGGCGGAAACTCCACTAAGTGAAAGAGGTGGTTTCGTTTAAGGTTTACACGATTCAGGTAGTTGATCCCTTACTTCTAATAGTCCGGCTCGCCGAACCCGACACCGTGACCCAACACCCCGGACAAGGTGACAGATCTAATAACATGGCCGTTTAGCAGAAAGTCCTTTCCAACTTGTTCAGACTGTATATTTGTGTACATATTTTTCATGACCTTTAAATGTGCTGTGTGCATATTGTTTAGGTGTGTACAAGAGCGCCAGAGTCGGCCTTTGGGGTTCTGATTAGTTCCAGTATCCAAACCGATATGTAGTTTGGATAATTTGAGGAAGTGATTTACATTGTGTTTTACATATTTATGAGAATAATACACGACTGACAAAGCGATTGTGAATGAGATGAAATGGCATTGAGTTGGAGGGACAGGCTCTGCGATTGTAGACCCAGACCAGGCTGAAGTTATTACTGTTGTTAAGCTATTCAAATTCAATATGAAATTTCAATAGTTGACAATTATCCATTGTGCGGTTCACATTAATGAACCCTGCACTGGAGGGCTGCACAGTTAAGTAGACTCCATTATTAAAAATGGAGAGAGAGAGAGAGAGAGAGAGAGAGAGAGAGAGAGAGAGAGAGAGAGAGAGAGAGAGAGAGAGAGAGAGAGAGAGGTGTTGAAAATAGCTTTAATTAAAGATTTTGGAAAAAGACAGATTAGTATAAACAATCATTTGTAATAAAGGTAAAAGGAGAAATGTATGTATTTTAAATCAAGACGATGATCAACCTGAATGTCACTGAAACTTTATTGAAAACAGTAACTCCTGTTTATTGCTGATATGGTGCAACTATACAATTGCAGATAAGCCCACAGAAAAGCATCACAGAAAACCACCGATGCCCTTTGACCTTGTCGATCAAAGGTTCATTTGTTATTGCGATGGTTTTATTGATTAAGCAATATATTGACAGAATGCTCCGATTCTGGCTACATTTTTCAGGAATGTGGTAATGAAATAATATTTTTGCTCATATATTATGAATCCTCAAGCCTCAGCAAAGTGCCACGAGAATGAGATGACCTGATACAGCAGAGTAATGCAGGACTGATGATTTGACATTCTGTAGTTTAAGAGAAGCTAAACATTAAAATAAATGTCTCCATGGTTGTTTCCAACATTCTCCTCCTGCAGCTGCAGAAATGTGCATTTGCTGGTCTGATTGCATTCATGTGTTCAGTGAGATTTATTTGTGTGCACAGGTGTATCCAGTTATTCCACCAAGAGCCAAGGGCTAAATAGGATCAGGTTGGATTTGATTTGACCAGAGAGAATGCAACTTCACGTTGCCAACTGGGCAATAACAAAATGTCTGCCTTGGCACTCAATGAAAAAAACCATCAGTTAAGAGAGCTATCAGAGAGGGTTTGCCCTTTTTTTCGCCGTGCAATTTTGTTAAACTGCTTTTAAATTGAGGGATGTGAGTATAAATAAGACAACATTGTGATAGTGTTGAGATGACATTCTTGGCATTTCTTAAAGGGAACCCGCTGCCTTTTGGTCTCAATCTGATGGTCTATATGTAGCATTGTATTCTGTCTCTACTTTATTCATAACCTCATTACCATTCCAATCAAGCAGGAATTTGACCTGCACTGTCATTGGATGTGACAAGGCCCCGCAACCTGCAGTCTTCCATTAAACGTCCCCTGACGACTCAGCAGCTCCGGAGCGTTTCCTTTCACATTTTGTATTCAGTCCGGCAATTTTGTATTCAAAGCAACAATTAGAACCAGCACATTGCTATGAGGCAAGTAATTTCGTTTTGATACATTTTCACACTGGAGCTCTGACAATTTATGCATGACTGACAACACAGGCTCCCTATAGCCCATTTCAATTCAGTTATGTTATTTAAATTAATGTATGTGGGTTTTTTTTTTTATTAGAAATAAAATTGCCAACGCTGTATTCATCAAAACATACCAAATGAACAGCATATTACTTCCAGCCATGTGCTATATATTCAATATGCAGAAGCTGGGCTATTCAGATTTAATTCCTATTATGTCACATATAAAAATGATCTTATCTGAAAAACACAATACTATGGCATCAATGGTGTTAGGATGCTTCATGCTATCACCGTCCTATATACGGTATATATATATATATATATGAGAGACTGTCGTAAATTAGCATGTCATCTTTATTTTGTGCTACTCGCAAAGTAATCGTTTGAACCCAGTAGTGTTGGGACGGGGCCCGTCTGAACGGTACGAGGGCGGGGCGGGGCGGGGCGCGCGCGTGTTGTTGCTCCACCCCGCTACGTGCGCTGTGTTGTTGGTGAACACGGAACTGCTGTTACTTGCTGCGCTCCTCCACATCTGCAGACACACAAGAGGGACAGACGAAACGCCGGAGACGTTGTCGCTTTGGACTGACAGGCGTTTGTGATAACACTAACGTGAGTAAACTGTTGCCCGCTTCTACGCAACGAGACAGCTTCCTCTGAGCTAACAGTAGACGTTGTATGCTAGCGGTAATGTCAACTGTTAGCTTGCTAGCAAGCTAGCGTTAGCTTCGCTACGAAACCTTTATCGGACTGGCGCAACGCAATTTTAGATTAACAGTAACAAGGAGGCGTTACGTGGTATAATAATACTGGGTTGCAGACAGCTAAATGTTATATTACTGCAGGCTGATGTCTATGAGGTCAACGTACGGCTAAAAACAAAACATTGGGGTCCTTGTCAATCATGAGGTACTTTGGGCATTCGGTTTTCCGTTCTGACATGTCAAATAAAACGCTAATATTACAATTAATAGTTATATGTGTTGGCGACGTTGATGTTAGTTAGGCATATTAGCGGTTAACCGCTGACGACCGGATTTCGTGTGAAACGGTGGCGTGAATGTCCATCATTTAAGCTAGCTTCATCATATCAGCAAAACCGCGAGGTGACAATTAGGAGAGTAAAACTTTGATCGTTGTTGGTCCTGCTAGTGTTTATGGTAATTTCTGCCGAAGCCAAACGTTTCCTTAGTTTAAATTGGCGTTTTAACGTCCACCATGTAGGAGAACTCGCATCTTTGACCAAACTGAGTTGCCTCCAGATCTCTCCAGGTCATTACAAAATAAATATGTTGGATTATCAATGTGTGTTACCTTTTGCAAAAATTGTTTGTAAAGTGTTTTGACCAATTCACCTGCAGTGCACACATACTTGTGTTTACAGACATGATATTCCAGTGAGAAGTGGCTAACTATCATGTGAGTCATCACTGTCAAACTGGCCCAACCTTAGAGTTACCATTATTACCTGTTGTCCAGCATGTCGAGTGTATTTGGATTTATTCTGATAAATCTTCTGGTACTTAAATATTGTAAGAAAGTTCTCATAAGTCTACGCATGTGAATGTTTTCAAATGAGAAGGTACACTTGCAGTGATCTTTATCTGTGCAATTGTACTCCTGACATTAATGCCGTCTCTCTCTTTTTATTTACTATTATTAATACAGAAAACATTCCTGAGCAACAAAGGAACGGCAAATTTTAGCATCTTGGAGAGGAATGGATCAGTAGTTTCAACTGAGGGCATAAAACATCATTTTTAGTGGCCCCATGCTGTGGGTGTGACACTTTCCACTCCATTTCCTGCCCGTTTCTGTTTTTATAGGACGTTATCTTCCAAGTAGAGGGAAGTGTTCGCACAACATAAATACTTGTGTTTCTCTTGTGGGCATCTCAACATATCACTGGGTCAGGTGGTGGGCAATGTTGATGACCAAGAGCAGTGTTGGTTAACCGAGTCACAGGTCAGTTTTCAGATACCAGCTTTAAAGAGCTGTAAACTATAGTGTTACTTTGCCGGTGTTTGACGTAGGAGTGAATATTTGCATTGTTCATCAATCTACTACTAGTCATTACGTAAACCACTGGATTATTTTAGAAATGTAACAAACTTGATTTAGACTTTTGTTGTCCCTTGCTTTAAGGATGTAGAACAAAGGCAAAAAGGGTGAATGCAAGTCACTTGATGATAACTGGAAGCGGCCTTTAAGGGTATAATCGCAGTAAAGCGATGGGCCATTCGAGGCGGGTACCTGCTCTGAGCGGTCCCTGGAAGTGCTGCTTGCGCCGAGGTGCGTTAGTGTATCCAGCATTCAGCACCAAATGTGAACTGCAGTCAATGATCTGTGGCATGAAAAGTCCCACTGCTGGCGAAATGCTGACTCTGATACCCTGAAGCCACACCACCTGCTGATGCACGGCCTGCTATCGTTTGTTTATTTAAAAAAAATAATAATATTGAATGTCGGATGTAGAGCAGAGGAATGGTTCTTGAGATATGAGAAGGAAACACATACAGACAAAATTCTGTCTGCCAGTGACAGTGTTGTTATAGCATAGGATAGTCCCTAAATCCCCATAAACCATTGTCCATTTTCGTGTGTGTTCCTGTATTTGTGAGTTTTTGAATGCGAGGAATTCAAAAGAGACGGTACTGGGTTATCCTATTTTAATAACAAGGTCTTCTACAGTCCTCTGTGAGATAAGGGAGTTGTAGCTGCAGTGTGGTTTGCTGTTTTTCATTCAAGATAGCTTTCAAATTCCCAGAGTTCCCTTCATGTCCAAAAAGTTCTGACAGTCTGATGGGAAAAAAAGAGAGCATTGGTGTGTCTGAGCTGTAAAAATCTATTTTTTGTACAAGCGCCAAGCCTCCCAACTGGGGATTTTAGAGATCATTGGTAACTTTTAGTTTGGAAATAATTAATTTCAGCTCATTTGACATAATTCAAAGACACGGGAATGCATTAATTACGCTAGCCTAAATGAGAAGTGCACAGCTGGCTGCTTGGAATCAAGCAGACCAAGAAAAACAATTTTGTATTTTTTTTTTTTTTGTTACTCTGCCTCTTGTAAATCAAGGCTTGTCTGGCATATGTGTGTATCATGTATTTGTGGCTGAGATGAAAAACTCTTTCCGGTTGCAGAAACTCTGAATTAATTTCAAGCAGATGCAATGTTGGCATGAATAAATTATATCAGGTCAGCACGTGAAAAATGATTCAGGAATGATTGCCTCAATTGTCATCATTTTCCTTGTGTTATTTACAGATATGACTAATTTTTAGTTTGGTTTGGTCCTTAATTATGTTATATTACACACTCATTTGGCAGACATGTTTGTCCAAATCTACTTACAGTAAGTGTATTCCATCAAATTTGGGAGTGTATCCCTTTTTAAACATGCCACAATACAAGTATTTAAAGATGTTTTCCACCATTGACTTTCATTCAAGTTGTTCTGTTGCACTGAATAGGTTTTTTTCTCTGTCACTGATGTCAATAATATATTTGGCACCAGTCATTAAGCATCCGTCTCCAACTCCATAGAACATTGTGCGAGTGTGCTTGCTGTTTCTCTCAACTGTCATGGGTTACCAAACCCTCCAATTAGCATATGCCATGTCTTCTTCTGTCTGTCTACTCATTCAGTTTGATCATTGATGTCTGAATTGTTAATAGGATATCGACAGGTGGCAGCTTCAGGCCTCAGTGGAATTAACTCTGATGTCCCATCCTTGGTGCACACAAGGGAGCTACAAAGCTAAACACCAGTAGCCCCTTGCGTACTTATTAATCATCTTTCCATGACACAGATGAATGAAGCAACAGTCTGGTTGAAAATTAAGTTCTGGAGCTTAGCTGCACTAGTTGCAATTAGTTTTATCCTTGATTTCTGTTGTTAATTTAGGTGTGTGAGGAACCCAGGACATTTATGCATTGGCTTTTTTGAAGGTACAGTTTTGCGTGCAGTGCAGTGCAGTGTGAAGACCGATCCCACAGTGCACTGCTTTTGTTCTACGCATTAGTCTTGAGGTGACTATTAATGAGTTTTTTTTTTAAGTCAAATTCTCCACATCCTTTCTTAAGACTTCCTTGGCCTATGACTGGAGATGGAAGGAAAGACGATGTTTGCGCTTCTGCGTGACATTCAGGTCCTTAGTTTGAAACGGTTTTGCCCACTTATTTGGCTGTATTTGCAATGATAGAAGCAGATTTTTGCCATCTAATTACTAATTACGTCTTTTCTCTCAGGACATGCTAAAAAAATGTCCTCCAACAAAATTGCATCTTCAAATGTTCGTACAGTCCTGTGTTGACCCAGTAACGGCTGTTTCAACACACCCTTTATTCTTTTCTCTCTGCAGAATGTTCCGCTTGCGGGCATTGTCGGCAGTGTCGCTGGGACTAGCGCAGTTGTCCCGACGCTACCACAGTGGAGCAGTGCGAGGGGCTGACCGTAGGAGGCTGATGCTGGCAGCTTTGGCTGGGGTCACTGGTGTGTCTGCTACTGCCGGGCTGCTCTGGAAAACGTAAGTCTGGGTCTGACTGCTTCTTTGTAGCACTGAAAGAATGATAATGGCCTTCTGATACTTCAATTGAATTCAATTTAAACATACTTCATTTGTCACTAGCTTGCCATCAAACCTGTCAAACATGTTCACAACCCCAAAACGCAGTGTTACTCACAACAATATCACGTGGCTGGGTTTAATTTTTCACTTGTCTGTCGAGGTACATTTTAGTTCATCTTTGATGTGGTAAGGGAAAAACCCCATCAAATCACATCAAAGATATTCCCCTTGAAACATCACACCATTCTTAAGAATGCATCGACTTTTTACTAGACACTCGCTTTTCAACAGCCCTCGATCTACATAGAGTAAACATGAATTTGCTTGCGGTGCAGTATTTGACAGCAGTTCGACTTTTGAACACATGCCAAATTCGATTCCCCAGCATTACACAGTTATTAGGGAAACCACCCCATGAAGTTGACGTGCCAAGCTACCATCCCAAGTGTGTCACAATTATTTTATGGCTATCCATTACTAAGGAGACTGGTGTTTAGTTAAAGTAAAGCAGAGGAGAGGGTGTTAACGTGCGAGCTCTATGGGGACAGAATCACCAGTCTGCAGAAGGTAGAATGATGGATTGTGCCTTAGGGCATTTGAGACGGATGGGATGAGACTGTTCCGGGCCTTCACCCAGGCTTCATTCTCCTTGTGTCTCGTTAAACTGAATTACTCAGCCTACTCCAGACAAACCCACCTATTTATTATTATTATTCCAATGTTCAGTTTAGTCTGAAGGATGGTCAAGTGAGAGTTTGACTTGGTAAACCCCTCTGCAAGCAAAACAGAGCACAGGCTAAAAAAAAATGTTCTTAATGTGTTTCTAATCCGTTTCTTTTTTTGAAAACTAGAGCATATGCAGAGGCAGGGCCTTCGGTTCGACACGCTGAGCAACCAGGTGGAGAGGCTGATTTTGTGAGGGATGCAGATCACGAGACCGAGTCGGAGAATTCGGTGGAAGCCAGCAGTGGCGACGAAGAACCAAATGAAGGTGGTGAGGGGAAAAAGAAGAAGCCACGCTCAGGATTCCGTGACCGCAAGGTAATCAATAAACAATAAATATTCAGTAAGTCCAGTATTTAATTTGCCTGTAGAATGATGTTTTGAGAGCCCTCCCAATCAATGTCCAATATGCAAACGGCAGTATATTTGTGACAGAATATTTTATGGAGACATACAAAGGTAATCAGACTGCATTGCTGTTCTCATAAACAACCGAAATGCACCACCCATAAGATTTTATTACTGTTAATTAGGCTGCAGATGGCAAATGTGCAAAAAACAAGCCAAGAAATAACAAATGGTCTTTGATATGATGCTGAACAAACAAGGATTGCAGCACTGCATGTTATTGTTTGCGGACCAGACAGAGGAAAGAACATTGAATGGTTGATGACATTTGTGGAAATGTGATGCAATCACTCATGCCTCAGCAGAAGCCTGAGTCTTCTGAAAGCATATCGATGTCTAGGGAGCAAACCTTAGTGAATCAGAGCCGACGGGATTCAGTACTGTGTTGATAAGAATAGTTCTTTATGCCATCTTATGCAGTATTTCAACTAAGTTTGATAAAGCATATTCTTCTAAAGTAAATCCTGTTTGTATATGTGTGCATCAGTGCTTCTGAAGGAGGCCGCCCCTAAATGCTGTTGGTGTTTTACAGTATTTATGGTGGGAAGTACTCACACAATATCTTTTATTTAATTTATTTATTTAAAATTGATGGGGATTGTCTGAATAAGGCTCAAGTAACTCAAATGCAAAATCATGCATCAGGAGGGAATAATATCTTTGTCTTTTAAATGTCTTTTAAAATGTAGTGCTTTTATACCATCTTACTTTTAAAGTGGAACGCTTGTCTCAGGTATCGATGGAAACCTGAGGAAAATAAATAAATAATAACTGCAGTGATTTTAATTTCACCCCCCTGGACGTATATGTGCAATTTTTTTTTAATAGAAAGTGAGGGCACACATGACTGAAAGCTCAAAAGAATGCACCTGAGTCTCCATCAGTGTGGGTGAGGCTGAGATCAGTAGCCTGTAAATCTGTGGAGATGAGATCCAGAGAGAGATGACAGTGTATCCCGGGCTTTCCATCAGTCAGCCTCTCCAGCATTTCCACACGACTGTCCCATAACCGCTCATCCATACACTGATGGTTGTCTCTTCTGGGGGGCATGTTCTAGGTTATTTCCCTATAGACCAACAAGGTCCGCTGCTAAAGAGAGTGAACCAAGGCAGAGGCACGTACTCATAGCTACACACTCGAAGAATCTAGTTTGATCAAAGCGCCGTACATCTCTCTCAGTCATCTCGAAGTGGTAACTACTTCAAAAAAGTTGCAGCTGCTGTAAAAATGTATTTTGCTTTTTCCACAGGGAGTTTTCATCGTGTACACAATCATTCAGTGTCACATGAAATAACAATCTGTGTGGATTAACGTGGCTGAGCTCGTCTCCCGAACGGAGTGTCAATTTCACCGGTTATGCTCGCATCTGTTTGGAAACTTTCGGCTGGAAAGCAAATAAGCATTGTCAAAACAAACATTGACGTGTTGTGTAGCGGAGCTGAATAAATTAGTAATTTCCCAAATGCCTCGGCGTCGGTATCTCAGTGGTAACGTGCTGTTCGCCTTATGCGCCTTTTGTGCGGCTGTGATGAATCTGCAGTCTCCCTTCGCGTTCACCTGTCAGTCATACTGCCGTGACATTATTTCCTGTTTTGATTATGTGATAGTGGAGTCAGAAGGTTAATACACTGCCACATACTGACTGTCAACTTGTTTTCCTGTCATCACCTGCTTCTTTATTCTGCTCACTCCGTCACCTTCTCCACACACTCTTAACTCTCCGTCAGATCATTTACCTTACTTCACACTGGGGTTTTTTTACTTGGTGGATGTTTAGCCATGTTAGGGGAGTGCTCATGCCCAATGTATGAAATGTGTGTCATAAATTGGTTTTCCCGTCTGCTTGGCAGGTGATGGAGTATGAGAACAGGATAAGAGCCTACTCGACCCCAGACAAGATTTTTCGCTACTTTGCCACGCTGAAGGTCATCGGCGAACACGGGGATGCCGAGGTTTACATGACGCCCCAGGACTTCATACGCTCCATCACACCCAATGAGAAGCAGCCTGAGAGTGAGTCTCCCCTCTTTCCGTCACCCCATTTGGTCTTTATCAGCAACTTTTTCACATCCGCTGGCATGCTGCAGTTATTTCCTAGGATTTTCACTTCATTTTCACTCCCATTTTTCCATTAAGTTTGGTTCTGTAGACTGGTTCAACCTCTCATCCAGGAATTGAATGCCAAATTTGCACTGGCAACCTTGCTGAGATCATAGTCATCATAATCCACTGGTAGAGCATTACACAACACAGCCCCGCTCCATGCACCATCCAGCTACAGGGACACTTAGCACACGCTTGGCAGTTCCGCTCTTATGACAGTTCACGGTATAACGATCCCACTGACTGTGTTCACAAGTATGAAGGGAAGCGGGGGAAGGGCGGGGGAGTGACAGGGCTGTCTGGTCACACTGAGTCGAGGGACTCACAACGCAGCAGTTGGCGTATCAATTAACAGGTTCAAACCAAAGCAGATCTCAGGCTTCGCACATAGAGCCAGTAAGAGATATTTGGTCTCCAGCCATGGGAGGGTTGGGAAGGCAGAGAGCTTAACTTGGCATAGACATGTTTCAGAGTCTTCATCTGTCATTATCCAGTTATTCAACACTAAAACTCATTTAGATTTACGTGACATGGGAGTATATTAGCCTCCATCTCAGACTTACGGGTGAATGTTCAGCTTGTGACTATTACATCCTGCACATTCATCCACAGTAAAGGAGGCAAGCCTGCAGTTAGCATTTAATAATGACTAAGATGCGGCCTGTCACATCTGCGCTGCCTTTCCTGCTCACCTCAGCACTTCCATCTATTAACCATGTTCAAGACTCGGCCTAGCTTTGACCCCCATTGGCCTTACATCGTTACACCCGGTACCTTGCCTCCAATTTAATGATTTCCCCAGCTCTTCTTTTCTCTATCCTGCTTCCAAACTGGGATTTCAGTCATGATGAGCTGAGTTGTGTTTGAAAAAAAGATGAAAAGGTGAAGAGAAGCTGCAGTTTCCTTGAAAGGCAGCCAGTTTACTCTCTTCTCAAAGCCACCAACTAATGTGAGATTGACTAATAGACTCCACAGTTGCTGATTACACTGGATTTGTTGTTTTAATGTTCTGGGGATTTGTGGGCCCATTGATGATGATTAACCCATGAATGCTCATGGTGCTTTTTTAGGTAGTCCTTATTGCCTCATTACGTTAAAATGTGAATTTTATGGCTAGGCTCCCTGTGCTAAAGGAATAGATTGTAGAATAGTCAGGGATGCTTGATAGACAAAACAACAAGGCTCACTTTTACAAGTGCATTTCACAGAGTTTGGCTGGTATTTTGTCTAGAGTATGGACTAAAGCTTAATGATCCAACTCCTGAATTGAAAATATCTGTTGATTGTGTTAACTGACCTGAAGAAATGGATTATTGACTCAGCAGAATAAGGTGGAAGGCTATTTTCAGACGTATTATGTGATAAGGTTTTTCTCTAATGCTGATGAAGCCAAGTTCAATTTAATGAGATTATAGTCTAACCATCAAGTTAATCTGATTTGATGAGACTGTTTCAGTAGGTCACTGTGCTGTCCCAGTCTTTCATTATGATATCAAGACCCTGTGGGACTTTTGGAACTTTTTCTATCATATTTAATACCGCACACTTTATTTAACAGATTAGAACCGCTGCCTCACACAAGAGTTTAGAAAATAATCACCTTAGCCAGTTTTATTAGTTTGAACCTCATTAGTTTGGAAGCAAGACTGTCTTATTCACGCAAAAATTCACAATTCATGTTTGAAGTTTACTCTGGTATATTATTTGATCAAGGGAAGTTCAAAATTAAAGTACTTCAGCAGACTTGTGTTCAGTCACCGAATTAATCGCTTCCTTTTGCATAAAAGGAAATGACACAGGCCACTGAGGTGAACACTGCTCATTTACAACTCGTCCATATGTGTTTCATTGAAGTCATTATTCATTGTGTTGGCGATGAACCAAACACCTTGAGATACCGATATCAAGCATCCATGTATATAAATAAGCATGTAAACACTGTTGATGTCGCTGGTGGAGAACTTGGTTCTAATTGATGATCGGGAGGTTCAGAGCTGAATGCTGATGATTGTTTATTTTAAAGAATCTGTAAAATGGAAATGGGTTATTAATGGCTATTATTAATCTTGAGCACGTGTCGGTGTGTACTAGAGGTTCAGTAATGACACCTGAGTAAATACATTTGCTCTGCTTCATGCTAGGCATAAATCTTGATGCTCCTACTGTGTAATTACTCTGCCTCACATCTCGTTTGTTATAATATCTGTTTCATCTATTTGTCTAATCTGTAGGTCTGTTTATATTTTGTCTGTATTTTTTTTTTTTTCAGATCTAGGCCTGGACCAGTTCCATGTGAAGCGATATGATGGAAAGGTAAGAAGTGGGCATCTGGGTAGTCAATTTAGTATTCATGGAGATCAGCAGCAGGAAATTATGTCTGTGAAACATTTCATCCCTGGTCCATAAATTTAGCTTAAAATAAATGATTTTATTTTATAATATACTGTACATTCAATAAGTATTGCATTTCCCCAGAAGCTGTCTAACAAATTGTTAGGGCATATTTCTTTTCCCAGTCTACCAGACAGGTTTATTCACTGAAAAAAAACATGAATTACTTCTCACTTACCCCAATTACACATGTAGATAATTTCAGCTTTTTCTGTGCTAACACAATATCTGTCAGTAACTCAAAAGAGATGACTACAAATTTGCTTGTTCACCTTAAAGCACTGAAAATGTAATTTGAAAAACAGTAACCTGTCTTTGTAGACACCTTGTCCAGGTATTATTGACTCTTCCACAGTTTACATATGGACTTGTTTCCAGTAAAAAGGTAGTTCCAAGTAAAAGATCAACATTCAGTGAAAATGTTTAAGTCAATATATACTTTTTTTTTTATTAAATTGTCTTTTCAAACTTTTGTCAGAAATATGTCCCTTAACTTTTAAATATTCTTTCTAATTCCATACAGAACATTTTAAACAAACAAAGTATGCACTTGATAATTAGCCTTATAATCCATGTGGGTTTTATCAGTTCATGCGTTGGATTTTAAATATGCATACAGGCTGTGTATGGTCTTATTTCAGTGCAGCAC
The DNA here is from genome assembly GCF_963514095.1 of Eutrigla gurnardus. Classification (NCBI taxonomy): domain Eukaryota; kingdom Metazoa; phylum Chordata; class Actinopteri; order Perciformes; family Triglidae; genus Eutrigla; species Eutrigla gurnardus. The sequence continues at coordinate 6,765,828 of NC_139925.1, forward strand.
TGAGGGATCCTTTTCTGAAATGAAGTTAAAATAAAAAATAAAAGTCAAAACATCCAAAAATATTCATGTAAATGACTGAATAAGTGGGCACTACTTGTCAGCAAATAATTCCTGTGTATACGTCCATGTAAATGATCTAAAGTTGTTTATCAAATACTATACAGCATCTGCTTTAGTTAATTTTATACCCGTCTTTTGCTGAACTGAATAATATTGCTACAATAAATCTAGCTATAACATCTGTAAATGCTCAATAAGTCAAACAACTTCCATATTAATCCATCGTTTAGGCTGAAATGACATTGAAGAAAACTGGAATGATGTATAAATTGAGGCGATAACTCAATGTCGTAGACATAAACAAGTACTCATGAGGAGCAGGGGGTTACAGCATCGTGTAAAGATGACATATGGAAAGAGATAGTGGAGCAGATGGAAAACACCATTACATTCTGTCAGCAAAAAGTGCAGAAGTTGACAGAAAAAAACATCCAAACCATTAGAAACACAGCTATGAGAATGTTAGCTGGCATTTCTGGGCCCACTTTGTTTGTTTTTTTGGGTGCATTTCTTGTTGATATCTTGTGCTCAAGTGGATGTCACACCGAGAACCGTCTGTTTCAGGTACATGATGTGGTTTCGCTGCCTGAATATTGACATTGAATGATGTTGTTTCCCCAGATACCATATGCTGTATACTATGTTTTTCTGTGTCTTTGCTTAAGCTTCTGCTTTGCTGTCTGCTTCTCAACTGTCAACTCATATTATTTTACAATCACAGCAATTAAGACTAGAGAAGATCCGAAGAATATCTTATCCAACTATTGTTTGAGCTATAGAAGTTCAGAAAAGGATTTAAAGGGTCATGAAATATATTGTTTTCAACCTACACCTGGATCTTACCTGTGTTCAGTTGTTTAAGCGTGGTTCAGAGAAGCCTGGCTCTTTAAAAACCAGCTCCACACTTAATCATTAAAAGCGACATTTACAAAGTGGGTCCAGTGCGTAATGACCTATTTAAGGGCAATAACAGCAGGTGAAATTTGGACAGGCGTTGGTCTGACTGCTAACTGCTATTTCTCTCTTCACTGTCAGGAAAATAGAGGACATCAATATAAATCATTACTTTCCTTGATATTGATTTGTGACCATTACTGCCCTCTCGCTGATCCCATCGTGCATCTCTCACACCCAGTATCCAACCATCCTTTTTAATTTAGTATTTACTAATCATCAATGTGATGGTTGTAGTTTGTAACCTCATTAGAAAATCCATCAGCCCCGAGGCTGTATGAGTAAAGTTTGTTCCTCTTCTCAGTGAGACAGAAAACAGAACTGGTTGTCACAACTTCCCCCTTTTTATTGCCTTCTGCAACTCGGCTTGTGATTTTAGTCCCCAGAACGTTGACTCATCCATATTTCAAAACCATGTGAATCGAAGAGCTTGTGACATACAGTGATCAAAAGTAAATGTAAGATTCTGTGGCAACCTAAAATCAAAATGGAACTCTTTGTTTATGGGCCTGCTTATGTAAATGTTCCCTATCTCTGGGCGTCGCCTTCCCATTTGCCAGGCAAATCTCTGGCCACGCAGTGCTTCTCAGATACTGTATTTAGCTTTTCTTATCCCCTGAGATTTCCCTGCCATGCCCAGAGCGACCCGAACAGCTCCTCTCCCTCCCCAGCGCTGCCCCTATCTCCTTTTTGCCCAGAGACATATTCCTCCTCCTCATTGGCTTAATGGGCCCCCACAGCTAGTTGGCGGAGGAATAAACTAATGCCGTTTCGTGCCATGAAATCTAGTTCGCATGACATTTAGACCTGCATAGCATTAAATCGTTAAATGGTGAAGATGATGGAGGGTGTGGTGAAGTACATGGGAGTATTTCAGCTGGGGGTTGGGTGGTTAACTGCAACACAGGCTAAAATCGATGGCAAGGGAGGTGTACAGTATTGTGTGAGAGTAACATGAGAGCGCTCTTAAAAGACCTCTGTGTCTCACTTGCCATAGTTTTTATTTAAAAATAGCTAAAAGCCAACTGAGATTTGTCACATCCATACAGTTTGGCCGTAGCTAAGTGGAAGAGTGTACTTCTTATAATCCTCTCACTTCTCTCTGGCTGCTCCATCCCGCCGACTATAAACTGTCCATGTTCAGTCTCTATGTAAACATTATAACCCTATAAGATTGTTTTACGACTCTTGTTCATATTGACTCATCCTGTTTGCCTTACTTTTATTTTCCTGTCCATGGAAACACAGTTATCTCAGAAGTCTTTAAATGTCATTGTTTGTTTTCTTTGCTCAACCAGTTGTTTCATTGCACCTTTCTCCCTCTCTTCTCCTCCCCTGATCCCGTGGGCATGCCTTTATGCTGTTGCAAATTTATGTTGATGTGACCTGACATTGCCATTGTTAACTGTTGATTATTCTTCCATGCTCTTATCAGCCATCCTCTCTCATTCACATAACGAGTAATCCCTCCATTTTCTCTCTCTTCCCTTCCTCGTGAATATACATCATCCTCCAACTCCCCCCCCATCTCCCAAAATCCCTAATTTTTTGCTGTCTCCTCTCCCAATCATTCCATTTACTGATCCCCATTCTCTACCCACAAATCCCCCCTCCCTCCTCTCCTCCTCTGTCTACCCTCCCTCCTCATCTCCTTCCCTTTCTGCCCCTCCCTCTCTGCAGGACTTCTGGCAGGTATGGGGTGTGTGCCGAGCAGCATGTGTGCACCTGAATGAAAAACTGCACTTTTGTATTCTCGACCCCTCTTCCTCTGAATTGTTTTCTTTCTTTCTATTATTCACTCTCGCACTCCTCTAGTAATGTGGAGGGCATAGCTATTCAGTGTTGTTAGTCCAGGGGAACAGCTAAGTGAGTAGTTTGTCTGTATTTCCCACATCTCAGCTTCAGCAAGTGTGAAACCGGAGTCACGGCCTCATTTAAGTTTATGACCACCGTGTATAGGAGAGCTGCCAAACAGCATTTAAGTGTATAAATTCAAACAAGAGATCGGTAGACCGGAAATAAAATGTTGAGTTTACATCTAGATATTTCTCTCACAGGGTATATGTGCTGTACAGCCAGATGGGGGAAGGTTGGATGTAGAATTAAGCACCACCACTGTATTTTCTCATGTAATAAGGCAGATTATATCATGGCCACGGAAAGTACTTGATTACAGTACAAGAGCACATTAAACTGCAGATAATCTAACATTACCTATGATAATAACCAGGAGGTTAGGTGTGTTCAAGTGTCAGCTATTTTTAAACATTTAAAGATGGTTGATGATTTGGGTACAGCTTGATTTCCTGTGGTAAGTGGCCATGGTATAAGCACAATAGTGCATTTTGAAATGTCCTTATGAGGAAAAATAAAATAGAAATGACACATTTGGTGGAGGAATCTCTGCCTTATCTGTTAATTTCATTTTCCAGGGACACTTAAATTGCTTATATCACTTGCATAAATGTGTATGACTGCGTTCATTTGAGCATTTACTTGCTCCTAGTTTCCAGCAATGCTCCAAAATGTTTCACCAGTGTGCACGGGAGAAACCTTTTGTGATTCAAATGCTTCTGATATACACATTTATGCGTTGGTACATGTAAATAAATTAGTCTTGACCTCTCCGCTTTATCTACTAAATGATTTGGCCTTAAAGCAGGTCTAAATGCCTCCGTCAGTCAGGATGATGCAAAGATACGCAAAGGGCAGGTTACAACCTGTGCACACCTTTTCATAATGACGGGGAATGGCAGGAATTGAAATGGGCACACTCCATTGTGTGTGTGCACAAACTCCAACTGAGTATTGTTATAAGACTTTGTGTTGTAGACCTCCCCAGTGCCCCATTGTATAGCTTGTTAGAGGCAGCTGCGTGCCATGCCTTCCATGCTGAATTATTGAAAGAGAACACTATACTTTGCCTCTACAGGGATTATTAAACACTGCAGCACTGCTACATAATTTACACATTTGCCAGTGCCCCAAAGTAAAGTTCACACGCATTTATAGTCATTTAAACGTCAAGTCTTGCAAAGCTGAGATGCAAAGAGCAGCTAAAACGAGTCGTTCATTAGCAACTTGTATCCTTCGATGCCAAATCATAGCGGTGCTGTTCCCCTGCACTCCCTCTGCCTTGCTTTTATAAACACACCTTTTATCCTTCATCCCTTCTAAGAGATATGACCTCTAGCTTTCCACACGCTTTGGCACTCTAGCCTTTTTCCCCAGCATGCACTGCTCTATTGCCTGCGTCTCACGGAGAAAGTAGCTGGTGGTGGCGCCCCGTCTCTGCGCATGGTGGCCTCACAGGGTGGTTTTCGGTCCCAGGAAATGCCTCTTTTAGCTAACGTCGGGGCTGTTTTGATGTGCTTGATGGCCTTCACTAATCCATCCTCTGGATTGTCCGGATGTCAGTGCTGCATGATTTTCTGTAGAGCATGGTTTAGAGTCACTAAAGGCAGGACTTGGTCCGTACTTCTACGATGTATCCAAACTGTTCCTACATGCTGTGGCATCTGAAGCCACGGCGGTTGCCGTGTGCCAGCAGCGGTGGCGATGGCCGGCAGACACCTGTCACTCAGAGGGAGTGCGGAAGGGGGGCTGCTCCGATGCAAATGAGCCTCTTGTCACACCAACCGTTGTCATGTTCACTCTTTCAGATTTCACAGGAAGCTCCCAGGGGCTGCTGTTCGGACTGTCACCGCTCTGTTTCTCCATCTTTTTAACACCGTCTTCTATTCTCACATGTCTTTGTCCTCTCTGTCAATGTTTGTTTCTATAAAATATACATACACACTCCTAATCTTTCTATTTTTCCATCTCTTTCTCCTCTCCTAATCTAAAGTAATAAGAGGTTGGGTCGTCTGTACAACTGGTCAGTTAATTCTGTTCCTCCTCTCCCGTCCTGAGACAGCTGCCATTCCCCAGTGACTAAAATTTGTTTATTGAGCGTTCCACATCAGGGTACATTATTCTGATTATGCTCCCAGCTTAATTACGAGTTATTAACGGTACACCTGCTCTGCAGTTACTCCTGGGATTAAAGATGGAAAGCTAATACATCAGTGTTCTCTCCACCCACACACTCGCCCACCTACCTACAGACTGGAGTTTTGGGCAAGGTAACATATAAAAGGGGAAGATTTGTTCTTTGGTATTACAGCAGAGTAGGGAATAATATACAATCATGTAGTTTGTGTGGTTTTCTTAGGACCTTGGATTGAGACGGTGACTTGTTGGGCACAGGTCAAGTGCACTTACACAAGGTGATAGCTTTCAGCCACCTTTCAGAAATGTCAGTTGGGGACCCGGGTTGACTTTACCCTCGAGCAGGTCATTCCGAATTCCCTTTCCCCCTCGAAACACGTCTGTCAACGAACCTGTCAAAGAGTGACAGACACCCCAGAGCTACACGATCATACAAAGCAGCATAAAGGTACCGATACATTTTTAATGCATTCCCCCTTTTTTTTCTCACTCCGCGCTGTCCGTCTGTCACAATGTACACATCACTATATCCCCAATGGTGTAGCGCTCCAGTACACCACGTTCTCGCAAGACTCACCTGTACAAAAGATGTGAGGTCGCTTGGGGACAGACATCACTCAGGCAGACGCACAATGACCACACACATGAACACATAGACGAGAGTGGGGGCAGATATCCTCTTGTTTGCCGCTTGAGCTTTTCATCATCAGTGGCAGGCTTTAGCCTAGACCCATAAATTCATCTCTTTGTTGTGACACACCGAGGAGACTGCTCAGAGCTCTATGACATACGACAAAAGTCACTGTCTTTTATGTGATAGTTAATCTAAAGATTTAACACTTATTGTGTGTCTCATGTCCAGTTCTTTCACCGGCCGCTTCCCTCTTTTCGTCTCTTCCCGTTATCGGGATGTCTGCAGCTGCAGTGTTGGAAAGGGTCACAGATCCAATCAATAATGAAGCACTGCAGCCAGTAGAGTGGTATTAGAGAGGGCCAAGTCTTAGCTGCCGTCGGCTCCGAAGCCGACCGCATGGCCACACAAAGTGCTGGTGGAGCAGCATAAATAACGAATGTAAAGCTTGCAGAAAATTGATAGGGTTTTTTTGTTTTAGTTAAACCTTATTTAGATTTGTTTGGAAGTAATAGAAGGCTCACAAAGGGATAGAATTTCTTAAAATGTTGATTATTTGTTGAGAATTTCTCCAGCCAAAGAGTGGTAGAAACTAAGGTACTATAAAGTTGTAGAAGCATTTAATTTCTCAGTGGAATTTAACAATGATACGTAAAAATCCTAGAATGTGAGAAGAATCTTCAATGCAGTCCCAAGTTTTCAAGTGCATCACTTCTTAATGGTGTGCTTGGAAAGTGTTTCCTTGGCTCTTGTGTGAAATGAGCAGAAGGAGAGGACAGTCCCTTTAGCATGCATGCATGCCTCTGGCTCTGCTTAACTCGTGTGGGTCTCATTTGTTGGACTCGTTTAAGTTTCAGCTAGTTTAAATGTGGCCAGGGCAGCTATCGGGCAGCTCCGTCGCCTGGTGCACAGCAGAGATTAGCCCTGGCCCCTGGCCAAACCCTTAACCCAGGCCGTACATGGGTAGCATTACATTTCAACGCCCAGCCGCTAGCCCCATCTAGCCAGCAGCTCTGTCAGAACTATGTTTCTGCCTCAGCTCACAGGCTAGTTGGACTGTTGAGTCCATCATCTGGACACAGCCCGTGGTCTTGGCCATAGCATAGCTGACACATGCAGACATGTATGAACACACGAGCAAGCTTACGCCAGAGATTAAAAAAAAAAAAAATCACCCCAGCGTAACGAAGTTGACACTGATCAACAGACACGCTTACTGACAGATGAGGTGTTAGGTTTTAATTAACTTGAGTACTGCAGCAATTAAATTTACAGTCTTTTGAAAATTAGTAGTTTGGGAAAAAAATTGACGGTGGTTGTTAAATACAGACTCCAGTGGAGCTGGGATCTTTTATTGCAGCCGCATATTTTATAGGCCTAATGTCCTCTGGGTGCATGAATCAAAACTGATGAAGGGCTAAACTGATGAGACGCAGAGTCCGGGGAATTAAATAACCTAATAGGCATCTCTTGTAGGTAAAACGTGTTTTACCATTCGTTTGAATTATACATCTCCATTTTTGTACTGCTGACAGGCTAGTTGCCGGAGCACCTAATAAGGCACAACTTCAGTGGGGAGCTGAGGCTCGCATCAGTGACGGAAGGATGGGGCAAAAGATGGGACGTGGTTTTTACAGCAGAGCCACAAGCTCTACGAAAAAGGCTTAAAAGCCGAGGTTAAACCCACAGCTTGATACACACACTGCCATCCCTCTGTGCCTGCTCGAGAGAGTGCACAGTGTTGCATCATACGTTTGTTGGAGAGATGTACAGTATGGCAGCACGTTGTGTATGCGATGTGAACGCTATACTGTTAGCTCAGCAGGGAAGTCTGTGGCTACTTCATCCTAAAAGAGAGTTGTGTTGTCCAGGGGCACGTGGCTCCATCAGGGTAGAGGAAAAGCTCCATATTTGTATTGGTTGTGTACGCCCATACACACATTTGCTTCTTTTATCAGCTGAATATTCTTTTTGGTTCCTCTTTGCCAATTATATTTGGATGCATTTTTCTTGGCTATTCTGCAGGGGGACGTTTTTGTCCTTGACTCCTTGACTATTTCTTTTTAAAGTTATTATGCCTTATGTGCTCTGTGCCTCTGTTCTGATCATTATAATGAGGCCCAGTGTGCTTATGTCTCTCATGCGCATAGTTATGTGGCGCTCTGTTTGCGCTCACCTCGTCCCAAACTCTACAGCCAATACCGACCTCTTTTTACTCTCACTTTCCCTTCTTACTCATTCTTTCAACCTGCACATACCAGTCCCTCTCTAGTATTCTGTCACACTTATACACATGCAAACACAGGGAATGAAAAATGTTGCTTTTTGTTGTCTGTCTCTGTCTCTCAACCAGTAGCACTGCTCCAAAAATAACTTTTTTTCTCTCTCTCTCTCTCTCTCTCTCTCTCTCTCTCTCTCTCTCTCTCTCTCTCTCTCTCTCTCTCTCTCTCCCACTCCCTTCTCCCCTCATACTGTAAATGTACAGTAGATACAATCAATAATAAATGTTACAGTAGAAACCACTATTTTCTAGAGTCAAGGCCCCAAAGTGGGAACAGTCATATCTTTCCCTAAGCTAAACCAATTATCTTTAGCAGCCATTTTACTGTCTGTTTACTCTTGAGGAGGGAGTCGGTTCATGGGGAATGATTTGAAAACATTTGGTTATGATATGCTATGAAGGGGGGTGCCACCAAATTTGAGAATTCATATGTTTTTCCTAATTCATTCAAACATGTCCCTGTTTGAAACATGTACATTGCTTTAATTTCCAATGTGCAGACTTTACAGACAAATAGGTATAACTGATTGTCATAACAGATTTGTTAGCGGAGCTGCATCACAGTCTTTGCTTACAGACTGCAGACAGCAAGACATGATTGAATCCTAAATTTGAGTGGTATCCCGCAATGTTCTTGTTTTGAGCCAGATGCTTTCTGTGTATGTGTATGTGTGTGTGACAATTTGAATGCACAAGCGTGTCTTTGTCGTTCAAGGCCCTGCTAAAGACAGCAGAGGCCTCGCTGTGCTCTAACCGTTGTTTCTCCTCCTTCCTCCTCCTCTGAATTGGACCTCTTACAGACGGAGGTAACTCCACGTGGGCTCAGCGTGGCCCAGCCCCCTCCCCCCCCCCCTCCCAAGGCATGCTCTGTCCGTCTGTCCACTTTGTTTGATGGAGCGTCCCGCGGACGCTGTCTTTCAAGTGTCTATCACTGAGTGTGTTGTGTGCATGTGGTTAAGTCACTCTTTCATGCAATGCTGTGAATATACACATGCTAACAGAGAAATGTGTGTGTGTGAGAAAGAGAGAGCTAAAGTTTTTATCGATTAATACATTTTGGTTGTGTTCCATATATGGTTAATCAATAGTGTGTGTTTGTGCTGCAGTCTCTCGTGATGTTTTTCCCTTCTCTTTATGTGAATTTCACACTGTGAGTACAGCGTCTGGTGAATAATGTGTATTTTATTCAAACTGACCTCAGACTAATCACTACAACCCCTCGCTTGTCTGTACGGTTTCATGTGTATGCAGCATTTGCATGACTGTACTTGTGATAACCCGTCGATCCATAATCATCCTTATGTACTACTTTTAATATGTTTGTGTGTGTGTGTGTCAAAGTACAGTATGTGTGTGTGCTGTCTCTGATTGAGTTTAACTCTCAGACACACACACACTTGCTTACACACACACACACACACTGGGCAGCTGTGAAAGCTCTGAGGCTTCTGTTTGATCATGTAAAAAGTTTTTAAGATAACTTCAGTCCTTTTTTCTTTTTGGTGACCTAAATGAGCAGAAGATCGCCCAGGAGAGGGAGAAGTTTGCAGATGAGGACAGCATATTCTACTCATTGGGAGAGTGCGGCCTTATCTCCTTCTCTGACTACATCTTCCTCACCACTGTGCTGTCCAGTAAGTACATCGTTCAACTGTGCAGACTGCACAGAGCACTAATGGTTCTTATATGGCCTATTCCATTCAACCCCACAACCTTAAAATCTTACACACTGATACAAATCAAATCCCTACAAGATCTCTCTTTTGACTTCTCTGTACTTGGCTTCTTCTTTTTCTTTTTTTACTGCATTTAAGACAGAAATCAGAGACATTTTCCAACATGATATTATAAGCCTGGTTACAGAGCTGGCTGCTCTGTTCCCTGTGATCTCCAGTTCTGTTAAAGTTAATAATGTGTGTCTACCAAGCTGGCTGCCTTGGCGATGTTTCACACAATCTGTTTGCTTCAGCTGGATTGGTGGGGAATGCAGGGGGTAAATTTCACATGAAAAACCTCCTTTCTAAATGTGTCAGAGTTCACGATAATGAAAATGAAACTCCTACTCCTTCCTCGCCGGAGCCTAGTAAAGTCGTTTCCCCAGCTTAGCGCCACCATTTATTATAATCCGTTCATATGGAGAAAGTCTCTGGGGAAGTTTTCAAGGACAAGTCATTTATAAGCAGACATGACAGAATGCCTTGTGGTTGGTTTCAATCCATTTAGCACGGCCACAAAAATAGTACAAAGGAGGCTTTTTCCAAACCAACGCACATTGGTTCAGGCCCTATAGTGTTACATATTTACTGCTTTTATACTGTTAAATCCTCTGCCAGATAAGACTTGATTAATCTTTAAAATGTACTTAAAGGAGTTGGATTGCTAAAGCAATAAATTATCATAGTAGTTAACAGTAGTTAAAAGTGAAGCATTGAAAATAATCTACCAAATCTATGAGAGTGTGAATAATATTGCTGTGGCTCTGTATTTCCTCAGGTGAACAATGTGATATTTGAGAAGCAGCAGTATGTATGATACATGAAATGTATGCACTATGGAATAGGTTTGAATGTTAAAACAACATATTTATTATCCTTCAAGATATAGGAGGAGGGTTAACATTATTTGTTTTTGTATAACCCATATATCTGATATGCAAAATTTACATTGCAATCACATCAATAATTATATAGAGTGCCATGATTTAATTAAATGTATATAGCGTAAAAATTATGACAGAAGTTATCTTGAGACACTTTTCATATAGACCTAACATTCCTGCATGAACAAGCAGTGGCAAGAAAAACCTCCCCTATAACAAGTAGATACCTTGGGAAGAACCTGGATCTAGATGGACCAATTGGGTTCACAGAGAGACCGAGAAATACTGGAATTGTGTCTGTGTATAAACTATATAAAACCATTTGTCCAAACGTTCCCCATTTTTGTTTGTTTGCATTTCATTATCAGTCTGTGGATGCTAACATGCTGAACTACTGTCATCCTGCTGTACTGAAAACTAATTTCAGTGACCCTTGTCATGTAGTCATTACAGCGACAGTATCAGAGGTACAGCAAATGCCATTTGTAGAAAATGTACACAGAATGAGGGGGAAAAAACACAGCAAATTGTATTTTTTTAATTTCAGATTAGCTCATGTAGACAGTGCAGGGTCTCGTATGGCTTGTCTTGGCTTTAATTTTTAAAAAGAGAGCATCTAAAGTGCCCCATAATGCATCACTGGGGGTATGATGAAAGCTGGCTGGATGAAGTGGAATGTGTTATTCCCAAGTTGTGTGGATTGTATTGATTTCAGAATGTGTTTTTGTGTCCCGTGGTGTCCAGCTCCCCAGAGGAACTTTGAGATCGCTTTCAAGATGTTTGATCTGAATGGTGACGGAGAGGTGGACCTGGAGGAGTTTGAACAGGTACGTAGTTATGCACAAAATCAACACATCGACTGAGACGTATGGTTAAAACAGCCAGCCCACACATTTGAACTACAGTAGCAACTGATTGCATCACTGTAACCAGTAATGCACACTGATGAAGGTAGATGAAGGTAGGCTGATGTTCACCACTGTGACAAGTGCTGTGCGCTCCACTCTGACATCTAGAGGTAAAGATCCTGATATATTACAAAGGGTCTTTGATGTACAGTGTTACATGTATAGTATTATTTGGATCTTAAACCCTTATATAACAGGCTAATATTCCACAAAGTCCCAAGTACTTCTGAAACCTAATCTACATCCTCACCCTTGTTTACATGGCACCCTCCTCCATCCTTAGGTCCAGAGCATCATTCGTTCCCAGACCAGTATGGGCATGCGACACCGCGACCGCTCCACCACAGGAAACACCCTGAAGACAGCCGGCTGCAGCTCTGCTCTCACCACCTACTTCTTTGGAGAAGACCTGAAGGGAAAACTCACCATCGGCAGCTTTCTGGAGTTTCAGAGGAAACTGCAGCATGATGTACTCAAGCTAGAGGTAAGAGGAAAGTGAATGAGTGGAGAAAGAGGGTATTATGCTGAGACATTTCACCTGATTTACTGTAGTATCGTGTACAAATGTAATTTGACTACACATGTAAATTGACAGGAGACTCGGAGGAAGTAAATTGAAGCAAGGAAGGATGTAAACCATGTATAACAAAAAGTGTTCAAGAGCCAGTGGAGAAGCAAGGAGTTGAGTGACAGGTGAATGTTGCATAATACAAGGGAGAACAAGGGCAGAGGATGACAATGGGAAGTGTGGATAGTCTGTAACCATTGGTCAGTGTCACACTCCCTTCGTCTCCCCCTTAGTCTGGTGTCACTCTGTCTCACACCAGAACCCTCCGCTGCCTCGACAGTAAAAGCAACTGATTGTTATTTAATATGGTTATTGTAATCTATTTAATTAGCATGAATAGTGAATCCTATGTGATACACTGAACCTTAATGGGCACGTGTCATCCGTGCCTCCAAGAAAAGCACTTGGGATGGAGCATCTGCCAGAAAGAAAGCGCTATCTGTCAGGTCTTAATGATACCATAATGCTCAGAGAGGGAAATCATAACGCCACAAATTTAGACGCCAACATCGGTGTCTGTAGAATTGCTCTCAAGTGCTCGATGCTCTAATTTCTCTGTCTTTATTTGCTGACCCTGCAGCTCACCCTAGGCCACATTTCACCAGCTGTGGCAGTTTTTTTTTTTGCTGGGTGCTGACTTACGTTCTCATATTCTAGTCTTCATAACTCTTATGATACCCCTTATTTATGAATTCCCAATCAAGCTGGAATTACAGTATGGTTTCAAAGCATAATTTTCACATTTTAAAAATGCAAGAATGCATAATCATCATCACTTTATCAAGCCTGTCCAATGTAATAACAGAAAAATGTCTACTAATTGTTAGTGTACTTACGTGTGTCCTGCTTGAAACTTTTCTCTTCAGGCTTATTTTAGCTTAGTCATGACCTGCCTCTCTCAAATGTGCCAAATTAACATTTTGAAAGGTTGGCACGTTCAGAAAGAAAAGATGGCGGGAGCCTTTTAGGCTCAGACATAAATCGACTGGATTGACCTGACACAGCCACGGCCCACTGCTGTTAAGCCACGCTCCATTGGTTGTCAAAATAAAAATAAAAAAAGCATGCACATGCAGATTTAGTGTCACCAAAGGCGTGATTCAACTTGAAGCCTGACACCAGTATTTACCGTTTCCCATCTCCCAATACCCTCCTCCCCGTTAATTTGTTTTGACTCTGCATAACACTCATTCTCCATCCGTCCGTCTTTCCCTCAGTTCGAGAGGAACGACCCCGTGAACGGCAGAATCAGTGAGAGACAGTTTGGGGGTATGCTGCTGGCCTACAGTGGCGTCCAGTCCCGTAAACTCAAGCAGATGCAGAAGGGCTTGAAGAAGATGTTTAAGGACGCACAGGTAGATAAATCTGCCTGTACTCATTCATGCGTTTATGGAACTCCGAGATAAGTGATTGATTTGGTGATGTGGAGTGTTTTAACTAAGTGGCCTACATGCGAGGATGTGTGACTGATGGTGTGTGTGTGTGCCTGAGGGAGAAGGAGATTGTGTGTGTGAGGCAGACTGGGTGAGAGGTAATACATCACTGGGAGATACGTAGCCTAACATTATCCACCTGAGCGACACTTACTCTCTCCGACTATCCTACCTTCCACTATCTCTGTTTGTGGTGGCCAAATACAGAGCAGCCTGGTGCTCCTCGGCAGCAGCAGGGCGCAATTACTCGGTCTCCTCTTTGAGCTTCTCAATGAAGCCTTCAGGCCTTTTTAATGTCCTCGGTTGATCTTCTCTCAACCTATCAACAACTTAAGAAGTCTTTTAAGAAGTTTACTCATTATCCTCAGTATACTTATCAAGCTTACTTCAGATAAATGGTTTCTTGCAGGAAAAAAAAACGTTTTCACTTTCCTTCCCCTAGACATGCTCTCACCAAAGACCACTACTTTGCTCTGAGCAAGTATAAATGGCTCTGCTGGGACTGACCAAAGAGTGTAAAAAATGTTCAAGAAGCAGAACTCCTCTGAGTCAACTCCAGTGTATGCCTATCCCTTTCCCCATTTCCAGTGCTTTGCACAAATTTCAGTTTCATGCCTGTTCTGCTTCACCATAATGAGCCCCATCAGTCAATTGAGTGAAGTTACGCCCATGCATCTCGTATCCCCAGAAGAGTTGCAGCAAAAATACATCCCTTTTGATTTCTTCCCCCTAAAGATGGCAAGCATCACATTGGCTATGATAAGGCACATTTGATGGTTAAATGCAGTGTTTAGCAGAAAAAAGAACGGCGGCAAGCCACCGCTCCTCCCAGGCATGAGAAAAAGATGAGGCTGGTGCTGCCAGGTCTCTCTAAGGAATTAGACTGCAGTAAGCAGTCTAGTTTGCCCCCTCTTTTTTCCATTCCAGTCTCCCAGCATTGGAGTAACCTGTAATGTAAATGAGAAAATTGTTATTTACAGCCCGGGACCAGCTGCTCACTTTTCTTTGCAAATGAGCTCATCAGCAGCGTGGCAGCTCTGTGTCTGTTCATCTCTTTTTATATGTGCTCGTGTGTCTTTAGACCGTCTGTTTACCCGGCCTTCCATGACAACGCAATGTTCATCCATGTGTGTCGGTGTGCTTCTGCCCACTTGGTCTTGTCGTTTGTGTCACACTGCTGAGCTGCTCCCAAAATGTCGCTGTGCAGTCGCAGCTCTTGTAATGACGACGTTTTTGGCCCATTTTTTGACAGTGCTCGTTGCTGGCTTGTCACAGAGTTTCTCACCCAGATTCATTTTGTGATATTTTTCCCATCTTGTGCAGGGCATCACATTTGAGGAGGTGGAGAATTTTTTCACTTTCCTCAAGAATGTGAACGACGTGGACACGGCCCTGAGTTTCTACCACATGGCTGGAGCCTCCATAGATAAAGGTACACCCACAGTCGCCCTTTTCCTCTGACATTTCGTCTTTCCTCCTAATTACTCCCCTTTAGACTCAACTGTTGTCACTTTCACCCTCTGTCTCTCAGAGCTGTTAACACTCCGCCAGCCAGATTCACTTTCGCCATCTTCTTTCGCCTGGCGTTGCTCCCAATCCTTGCTCGGCCATTTGTCATCGGTTTTGTCCATCCATCCATGTATCTACCGCCTCTTCCTCCAGGCCTGCAGGAGAGCGCATGCTAAAATCCAAGAACCATGAACACGCACACATGACAAATCACGCAGGCTGCTGATGCCCACTGACACATGCCAGCATGATCACTGGAGGAGGGAGAGTAGGGTTGGGAATGGGCTGACCCATCACTACATGGTTGCTCTTTCCCTCCTCTGCACTCGGAGGCTGCATGTCATCTGTATGCTGGGGTCTAGATGGTAGCAACACTTCTAAAGTACGCTCAAGCAAGACGCTAACATTGTAAGTCCTGATTATTTCAGTCCTGGTTGATTTGGCAACACTTGTGGTTACTGTGGTAACATTGAGTGCTGTAGAATATCTTTCCTTGAGCATCGTCTTGTTTGCAGAAAATGAATGTTGTCTTGTTTTGTAGACACATTTTTCTAACCGATCAAGGTTAGTCCTGCGTGCTGCATTGACAAATATATATATTGCTTTTCCCGTCACATCTTCATAGTAAAAGCTGCCTCTTGTTTCGCCGGTTCAATGCTCTTACATGAAACAGCTGCAGTTGTATATTTAGTTTATAGCTCTGACATAATAAAGAGAGTGAACAGTAAATAATTACATGCATGCATTGTTTCCTGTGAAATCCTTGCGTGTGAAGGCAATTTGAATGAATTATGTGGAAATACATAAACAATGACAAAACGGCCACATTAAGTGTTAATTATGAAACGTTAATGCATTGCATGGCTGTTGTAGAAAGAATGCTGACCATTTATAGTATCGCAAATGTGGTTTAATTTCATGGAAATCCTAAAGGATTAGGATTCAGACGGAGAAATGACTGGTTGACCCGGCGTTCTCACTCCCTAACAATGTGTCTGTAATGATTAATTTAATGAGCAATTTGACACTTAATTATTGGTCTTTTTGAATAGTCCTATTTCCTTTATCTTCATCAACGCTTATTTGAACTGAATTAATTTGTCTGTCAGATCCTAATAATGAAAGTCAATTTAATGTGAGGGAAGCTTTGTAGCTTATTATAATATGGCAAGTTTGATGATTTAATGTTTTTCTTCCTTTTATTACAGTGATTCAGCCTTTCAATACGCTTCCATATGTTTTGTGTCAGCACATCCATTAGCTCTGATTCAGTGATGAAGTGGCTTCTGCTGTAAGGGAGTGCAGGGTCTACCCGAGGTGCTTGTTTCCAGCATCTGGTTTCAGCTGCAATAACAGAACCAAGCCGTGCGTCTGTGCTGGTGTGTTTGTGAGTGTGCTGTACAGGGGGCATCGAAAACATCAGGCTGCTGTAGGTTTGCTCAGAGCTACCAGGCAAATGAGCTCCATCCTCTCATTGTCCGTGCCACGAACCTGTCCTTTAAAGGGATGCTTCACCCATACGACCATCATTTGGCCATCAGTTAACCTCCTGGTGTTGCCTTGAATTATTAAAGAGAAGTTTTTTTTTCTTGCACGTCTGCGTGAACCAAGAATAAAAAAATGGAGACATGAATTTAATTATAGAGGCAGTGTTTAATAACAGCCAGAAACCAAAATAAAAAAAACATCCATTTACAATCTCTAACACAACTCCTGCAGTATAATCCAAGTCTGAAACCTTCCTATTTAAAACACTGGACTCCAGCTGTCTATGCAGACATTTTTTTCTTTGAATGCACGCCAACACACGGTACTTAACAGTTATAGAAATGGTCATTTTGTGGGTGAAGTATTCCTTTTAAAAGAGAGAATCGTGTCTTCTCTTTTACGTCTTTCTTTCTCTCTTTTTGTCTTCTATCTCTTTCATCTCGCTCTCGAATCTGATGATTTCACAGCCGTTAAAGTGCGGTTCCTCATGTGGGCGTTATCTGGAACTGCACATTGTTAAAGGTAGAAAAGAAGGCCACTGATGAGATTCCGTGTACAGCAATTCTGCCGGGGCTTCTTTTTGTCTTGCCATTTGCAGGGAGATTTTGTCGGATATTATTCTTTTCATCCTCAGCCGCCTGTCTCTCTTTAACGTTGCTCCTTTGCTCGTGAGCCTTGGGGATCTTATAATTGATCATTCCGGTTGAGACTCTTGAGTTTTTCATAATTTTATTATTATCTACTTGTTTTTCTGAACTGATCCCAGAAGCCTTTCATTATCATTCTCGGCTAGGTATCCTGATGCTGTCCACTCCTCCCCCATCCCCCCATCCCTTTCTGCTTCTCTATCAGATAGTCTACATAGTGAATGGGAGTCATGTCTGCTATCGATCCCTAGCACTTTAACTCACAACGTCCTCCACATGAGCCATTTATGAGCCGGCCCGTGTGACTCGCACCTCTTTTAATCGCTTCCACAAATGGTGACTCCCTCTATCTGTGGTTCCCTCTGTTCCTCAGTTACCATGAAGCAGGTGGCCCGCACCGTGGCCAAGGTGGAGCTGTCGGACCACGTGTGTGACGTGGTGTTCGCTCTGTTCGACTGCGACGGTAAGAACCTGGTTAACTATATTTATGGAAAGCAAGAAGTTCCTCGACGCAGGTGGAAATCATCAATCAGTCATCTCCTATTATCTCATCATCTCTCCTCTGTCCATCACCCGTTCTCTCCCTCCCCTGTCTGTCTGTCTTCCTCAGGGAACGGAGAGCTTAGTAATAGGGAGTTCATAGCAATTATGAAGCAGCGGCTCATGCGTGGGCTGGAGAAACCCAAGGACATGGGCTTCACTCGGCTGGTGCGTGCCATGTGGAAGTGTGCCCAGGACACGGCCTGGGACTTCGCCATGCCAAAGACATAATGGAGGGATCTCGGGAAATAAAGCAACGACACCGGCAGCATCAAAAGACATTTACCTTCCAACGGGTCTCGATAAATTTAACCAGGCAATTAATGCAATGAACTCATTAGCACGGCGGCTGAGGGGCATCATCAATCATTAACGCACGTTGCTGTAGTTGGAACCATCGATGAAGCATGCTGGCGCAGCGCACTCTGCCCTGAAAGGCTTCGCTCACACGCATGTCCCAGGCATCATGGGAATATTTTAAAATATACATGTTTTTTTTTCTTCTTTTTTTTGCCGTGTCAGTTGGTATGTGTGACCATCTGTCAAATGCTAAAAAACTGCACTTTTATATCGGTGTTTAAAACGTTCTACTGCAAAAGGCAAGTGGAATCAGTTTTTTATTTTATCTTCAGCTGTATAAATGTAGTGATATGTCAATATATCAGTTATTTTTCTTTTTCGCTGGACGCCATCGTGGTAATGCCTCTTCATTCAGTCCGCTAGCTCCAGCTGCATCTTCATTTTGTCCTCAAAGATCAATGATGCTCGTCTTGCTCTACAATGTACTGTTCAAAGTGTGTATTCTTCTAATTATTATTGCCCACTCAAACACTTTATATAAGACGGATGTCCAAAGTAATGCTCTATTAAAGATGTTTTTAATAACAGAAAAGTGCTTTGTTTGTGAGCGACGGAAGGTTCTGCTTGAAGTTGGATTGTTGTCCTGTCATGGTCTCATTTTCACTGTCTGACTTGGAGAAAAGCACAGCGGGGGGGATTAGTGAGACTAATCTATGGGGCACCGAGGAAGCTATTCGTCATGTGTAATGAGACTGCTTGTTACATTTCAAAGCAAAACCCGCTCGGCTGATTGTACGTGGTGCCTTTTTTGAGCGTGTGCCACAAGAAGGAAGAAAAAGATGCTTATGTGCAAGAGCGGTCAGCAGTTTTTGTCTAATTGAAATGGGCAGGATGGGCAGTCCTCGGCCTCTGCTGCCCATTAAAAGATTGTCCTGGAGTCCCTGGGTACGCGGCGTGCAGCACTGGCCTGAAACTGGCTCGCTGTCTTGCACCCGCCGTGACTGACAGACGGAAGTGGTACTTGGAGATTAGGTTGAAGGGCCTCTCATCGGTATTCCTCCGGCGTCTCCTTTCCGGAGCTTAAGTCTGGTGTTACAATCGCACTGATCTGTAAATGATTTCTAATGGAACAACCTCACTGTTGTCGACTTTACAACACCTTTTTTCCTGCGAAACGAAAAAACACCTGTATTCCAAAACTTTTTTCGCGGACTAAAAAAAAATGTTTTTTTCATATTTGTCATTCTCAATTCTTTAATCTGCCATGCCCAGCAGCAGTTCTTCACCATGACTAGGACTGCAGATGACTGTGATGATCACAGGCAATTAATCTGTTAATCACTTTTTGTTTCAAACTAATTAATCCTTTAGTCTATATTTTGTTACAAACTTGTTAAAAAACAATGCAGTTAAGTTGTTATATCCAACCAACAGTCCAACCCCTCCCTAAGAAATCTATTTGCAATGATATAAAACCAGCGATTGTGTCTGATGAATGGCTAACAATTAATTGACTATAGAAACTGATTAGTTTTCCCTCTATTTTAGCACTAATAGCAGCAGAAGCATCCCTGGTTTCTTCTGCATTCAAATGCTCCTGTATCTTGTGTCTTCGTAGACTCCCAACATGTTGCCGGCGGCGTTGCCCAACTGCAGTGAGTCCCGAGAACGGTTCCATCTGCACTGAAAGCTTGCCCGGTAACAGCTCTACAGTAGCTGCACGGCAGCCCCCTCTTGTCAACAGCTCAGCCGTGTAAACCCCGGGCAAGCACGCTCTGTCAAGTCCCCCTGCTTGGTGAGCACTGAAGCAACGCCCAATGGTTAGCTGTTGTCAGATATTGGAAAGGGGGCTATATTTGGAGTGACTGCAGACCTCTCTCCAAAGTCAACAGCTCTTTAAAGCGTGCGGGCCCAGAAATGTACACCGTCATTTCCTCAGGAGCGTAGATGCATAGACCGTATGGACAATGCACGTGCTGTTCCTCGAGTGCGTAGGAATTAAGCTTTTTCTGCACGCTGAATGCCGCATGTGTACGCTCCATTAGGGCCACGTGTCATGTGCCATCTGTCAAGCATTATAAGAAAAAAAATAATAAACGTATTTATTATTACAGCAATGTAAGAACAGTCAGCTCAGTGTGAAGTGTGCAGTTTAAGGATAAAGGGAGATTTTAAAAGGGAGGCTCTGTTGGAAGTAATGTCGTCTCTGAAGATCAAACGTACTGCAATACAAGCAAGACACTGACTTTATTCAAGTTATTCTTTTATATACATTCTGCCAACATCCACTCTGTTGTTACTGTCAGGAAGAAGGCAGCGTGGAAATGAAACGGCCAGTCTCTGCTCTGTAAGAGCAGGGAGAGCTGCTAACATCATTTCAGTGTTACGACTGCTGTGCTGTAAAATGTTCTGTTCATTCTCATTCAAACTGCTCACGTACTGAAGCTTTGTGAGACTCCATGGTTGGGTTTAAAGTTACGATGTAGAAATGTTACATCAACCACGGATAACGCGTACATTTGAAATAATCCAATAACACTGTGGGACACAAACAACGGTCTCCTGTTTGAAAGTCCTGTGTTTGTTGTTTGTGGTTATTATTATTGTGTAGTAATTGAGACTTGTGTGATATATTTAAAGGGTATGATTAGTGTGATTATGCTATTTATATGGCTGAGATGAATATTTTATAGGAGGAAGGAGGTGAATTAGTTACGCTACAGTAAAACTAGGGCTTAATTAAAAGTGATTGATAGTATCCAAAATGTTAATTAGCTACTGTGTGAAGTTTTCCTTTTATTTATATAATTGGAAGTGCAGGATCCAGCCTTTTTTGTACCCAAACTGTGTTTAGTGCGCCAGGAAGGGATTGAGTATGACCAATGCATAGTGTGTCAAATATATGTCCTGTTGCAGTCATTCCCAAAGATTCACAAGGACATTTTATTAGTGTCACCAAATGATATTCTGGTCTTTAATTTAACATATTTGCAGTACACTTTTGAGCCACATGAGGGAGCCTGGGTGTTTGTAATGGTCTCATATTTGTAGCCTACTTATAACATTGAAGCCAATATGAAAGGCTAGCATGCATTCTGTTCAACTGATGAGGGAACAAATGAGAACCCGTTATGCAGCATGGAAGCCAGCATGTCTTTGGCCCACAATCCTAAAACTCCTCTTTAAAAAGAGTGGCCTTCTGCTGTTACCTCACTGCTGACGGGCCTCCGTTCTCTGGTGTTTATAGTGAGACAGAACATCCATCACAGTGGACACAGCCGCCACCTTCACAACTGTCCCAAGTAAATAAGGTGTCAGTTCAAAGAGCTACCTGACTGCCATCTAGTGGCTTAGACGAAGCAGATCAATTACAGGTTTCACATCTTTCCTGGACTTTTATTCCATAAAAGAGCTGATTACAACAGGCATGCATGTTTCTAACAGCAGCTCATAATTTTAAAGTCTTAAAACATTGATGTTCTCCTGATTACTATGCATGTAAATGTAAATAAAGACGAGTTGGATCAGTATCACATGATAGGAAGAGTAAAACAAAAGGCTTTGGAGTCATGATTCCAATCAACACCAACACTTAATCACATAAGTCTTTAATTACAGCTACAAGAATAAAAAAAAAATAACAGGTTCACAAAAGTTCAGAGAAAATTCAAATGATTGACAAACATGGCTCTCAGTTACGTTGGTGAATAATACATTTGATACCACTGATGATGAGACGAGGGTTTAAAGAAACAGAAGAAATAAGCTTTGAAGCAAAATGGCTTGAAAAGACCACTGGCGGTCCTAAACATTGAAATGGAATAAAACTTAATAAATACACAGTATAAAAGTCAGTTCTACTCTCCAAGTGTTTGTAATGCAAGACTAAAGAGCACAGATCATCTCCACTTTTAAATGTGGCCAAATAAAAATTGACAAACAACCAACACAAACTTCAAGAACCCATGTGACCATTAAAAAAGAAACTCAATACCAGCCTTTTAACATATTCTGAAGAACCTGATGAGATGGCTTTCATTCATAGCGATACATGAGAGAAAAGAGAGTACAAGCACAAAGAAAGGAGACATTTTTCATTAATATGTTAATGTCAAAACGAGCAACAACAAAAAAAAAAGGGGGGGGGGACCAACCATTGGTGTTTTCTCATAACCATGGCCTGCAGCCACCTAGTGGCTATAAGAGGTAATGTCATATGGATGTCAACCTTTAACAGTACAGTCTGAAGTCACAGCTGGGAACATGTCTCTCCTGCTGCCACAGCTCCACTAACGGTTTCTTCACTTCACAGATCAAACGAATGCTCTCCATGACAAACGTGGGCAGCGGACTAAATGTAAGTGCCGGCTTAGCTCTACGGGTCACATTCCTGTCAGTGTGCTCGCCTGGTAGTGATGTTAAGAGGACTGTTTACAGGGGAAGATACACAGTCGTGATCGCACCGGTACAGTAAAGTTCGGGTGGGGGGGGGAGGGACCGGAGGGAGACGGGTCCTCAGTCGCTGTCGAACTTGATCGAGTTGATTGTGGTGGAGATGGCGCCGCCGCGATAGCTTCCCCGCTTCTTCTTCGTCTTCTCGTGGCGGAACGACTTGCCTTTTGTGAACTTGAGCACCTCGTTAGCTTTCTGGCCCCAGTCCCCGTAAGCTCCACTCTGGAAAAAGCAAAGCCGAGTTAACCTCTCGTTTCAGAGGCCATTGTTGGATCACCTCCGCAGTGTGTAGTGCTGTTGTAAGAATGCCAGTCAGCTCACCTTGGCTTCGAACGAGTTGTCCAGAAGACGGGGATCCACCGCGACTTCCTCCTCTCTTATTCTACGGAACGGTACGTTGGTGGACTGAAAGACAACGTCATTTCTGTCAAGTTTTCTATCAAGTTATGTTTTTTACTTATGGAAGTTATGTATCTAGAAGGCCTTACCTTGTTGGCTTTAGGAAACGTCTGTGGTGTGGTTGGTTTTTTCTTGTTTTTCGGTGTCTTGTCTTCTTCCTCTTCACTTTCTGATGATTCCTCGTCTCTTTTTCTCTTAATGGTACCTGAATACGTTAAAAAAAAGAGTTAATAATAAGCTAATTCTGCTCATTGGATAACAATAAAGATGTTCCATAAACCTAAGCAGCATGAAATTACACAACATTTAAAACCTATCTGGGAACATCTATTTGAGGAATAAATTAATACATTTCATTTCCCGGTTAAATGAACACGTTCCTGTATTTGTTTGAGACTCACCGTTTGTTGTGGGAGTGGTGGGAGCTGTGGCTGCTTTTTTTGGTGCTTCCTCCTCATCTGAGGAACTGTCTGAGGAGCTGCTGCTCTCTTTAGGTTTAGCAGCTGGGGTCGTCTTGGGTGCTGGGGTCGTCTTGGGTGTTGCGGTGGGCTTGGCCTCTTCCTCCTCTTCAGAGCTGCTGTCACTGGATGAGGACTCTGCTGGCTTTTCAGAGCTCTTGGGTGTTGCCGTCTTACCATTGGCGACTGCTGCCTTAGGGGTGGCCGGTTTAGCTGCTGCTTTTGGTTTGGCTTTCACTGGTTCTTTCTCATCCTCAGAGGAGTCAGAGTCTGAGCTGCTCTCTGCGGCAGCTGCAGGTTTTGCTGCAGGAGTAGCAGGCTTTGAAGCCGGGGTAGCTGGCTTTGAAGCCGGGGTAGCTGGCTTGGCTGCTGGTTCTTCATCTTCAGAAGAAGAGTCAGAGCTGCTCTCTGCTGCAGCAGGTTTTGCTGCAGGGGTGGCAGGCTTTGAAGCAGGGGTTGTTGGTTTTGCCACTGCAGGCTTAGCCTTGGCTGCTGGTTCTTCATCTTCAGAAGAAGAGTCAGAGCTGCTCTCTGCTGCAGCTGCAGGTTTTGCTGCAGGAGTAGCTGGCTTTGAAGCAGGGGTAACAGGCTTTGCTGCTGCAGGCTTAGCCTTGGCTGCTGGTTCTTCATCTTCAGAAGAAGAGTCAGAGCTGCTCTCTGCAGCAGCGGCCTTGGCTGCAGGGGTAGCAGGCTTTGCTGCAGGAGTAGCTGGCTTTGAAGCAGGCTTTGCTGCTGCAGGCTTAGCCTTGGCTGCTGGTTCTTCATCTTCAGAAGAAGAGTCGGAGTCAGAGCTACTCTCTGCTGCAGCAGCAGGTTTTGCTGCAGGAGTAGCTGGCTTTGAAGCAGGGGTTGTTGGTTTTGCAGCTGCAGGCTTAGCCTTGGCTGCTGGTTCTTCATCTTCAGAAGAAGAGTCGGAGTCTGAGCTGCCCTCTGCTGCAGCGGCCTTCGCTGCAGGGGTAGCAGGCTTTGCTGCAGGAGTAGCAGGCTTTGAAGCAGGCTTTGCTGCTGCAGGCTTTGCCTTGGCTGCTGGTTCTTCATCTTCAGAAGAGTCAGAGTCTGAGCTGCTCTCTGCAGCAGCGGCAGGCTTTGCTGCAGGAGTAGCAGGCTTTGAAGCAGGGGTTGCTGGTTTTGCTGCTGTAGGCTTCGTCTTCACTGCTGGTTCTTCATCTTCAGAAGAAGAGTCAGAGCTACTCTCTGCTGCAGCGGCCTTGGCTGCAGGGGTAGCAGGCTTTGCTGCTGCAGGCTTTGCCTTGGCTGCTGGTTCTTCATCTTCAGAAGAAGAGTCAGAGTCAGAGCTGCTCTCTGCAGCAGCGGCAGGCTTTGCTGCAGGAGTAGCAGGCTTTCCTGCAGGAGTAGCAGGCTTTGAAGCAGGCTTTGCTCCTGCAGGCTTAGCCTTGACTGCTGGTTCTTCATCTTCAGAAGAAGAGTCAGAGCTGCTCTCTGCTGCAGCGGGTTTTGCTGCAGGGGTAGCAGGCTTTGAAGCAGGGGTAGCTGGTTTTGCTCCTGCAGGCTTAGCCTTGATAGCTGGTTCGTCATCTTCAGAAGAAGAGTCTGAGCTGCTCTCTGCTGCAGGTTTTGCTGCAGGAGTAGCTGGCTTTGCAGCAGGGGTAGCAGGTTTAGAAGCTGGCTTAGCTTTCACTGGTTCTTCATCCTCAGAGGAGTCTGAATCAGAGCTGCTCTCTGCTGCCTTGGCTGGGGGTTTAGAAACAGCTGCAGGCGTCACTTTGGCAGCAGGTTTTGCCGGAGCCTCATCTTCAGAGCTGCTATCTAAAATCGACAAATAATATTTTCAACATTTTGCAGATAGGCATGAATGTATGCTCGGTTTCCAGTTTATTCGGTACACCCAGTTAACACTAAATCTCTCTAATACAACAGATCCCACCACCATGTTCTCAAAGTTAAGTTAATCCAGTCAACTGGCAACGCAGGAGCAAAAATAACTGGCAGGAAAAGCATCAAGATTTGCGTAAATTAAAGCAATTCCAGGTATTACAAGAAATATATCACTCGTACAGAAATGCAGAGCTCACATGCTCAAAATGCAGCGTCTCTTACCTGAGCTGGAGGACTCGTCTTTTTTAGCTGGGGTAGCCTTGACGGGTGCAGGCTTCTTTGCCTTCTCCTCTTCCTCCGAACTGGAATCCTCTGAGGAGGAGTCTTTTTTAGCAGGTGTGCTTTTAGCTGCAGCAGGTTTAGCTGGAGCAGCCTTAGCAGGAGTCACCTTCGCCGCCGGCTTTTTTGCTGAAGACAACAATGCCATTAGACAAGCCATTGCAAACACTGACACTTCCAATTTGGAAAAGGTGGGCGCCTCTTACCAGCTACTTTCTTCTTCTCTTCTTCCTCGTCACTGCTGTCTGAGGAGTCACTGTCTTTAGCCTTGCTGGCTGCTGGTGCAGCTGGAGCTTTCTGGACTGAAGCAGGAGGTGGGACTGCACTGTACGCTCCTACGAAGAGAGAAGAAATGATCAGTGGAGGCTTTTCTAAGATGGCAACTATATATCCTGTAAATTAAATGTTAACCATGTTTCCATGCAGCACTGTTTAACTCAGGCATGCCAGTAAAACAAAGTGCATATGTGGGAACATAATGGTTAAAAACACACCTGCTTTGGCTTTTTTGGTAGGTGGAGCCTCATCTTCAGATGAGGAGTCTTCACTGCTTGATTTAGCAGCTTTAGCAGGAGCAGCAGCTTTAGCAGGAGCAGCAGCCTTCACTGGGGCGGGTTTGGCTGGAGTCTATCAGCACATATGAAGTAAGAACAGTGTGTAAAACATTTGCCTTACAATCACCGTTTGAACTCCTCTTCTAACCTCCGGAACAAAGACAATCAAACATATGTAATACTATTTAGATGAGGTCGGATTATCGTGCATACCTTGGCTGGTTCCTCATCTTCAGAATCTGAGGAACTGTCTTCACTGCTGCTCTCCTGCTTTTTCTGAGGCGCACTTTTAGCAGGAACGGCAGGTTTGGTTGCCTTGACTGCACCGGCCTTGGGTTCTATTATTCAGAGTTAAAGAATCATATTAGATTAAAAAAAAACACTTCGGTATCAGCTCTATTTTAGTTCACAATTAAAGACCGCTGCATTGCACAATATTAAAGACGGGCTCTAAACTCACTTGATGCCGGGGCTTTGGCGGGCTGCTCATCCTCAGAGTCCGATTCCTCACTGCTAGAGCTGCTGTCTTTCTTCCTTCCAGCAGCAGCCGCCGCCGCCGCCTTCACTGGAGCCTTCACACAGAAACAAATACTATTAGCATAAATCCACAAACATAACCTTAATTACTAGGTCTGGGATGCATCTTTAATCAGAATGTTTCCTCCTACCTTTACAGGTGCCTTTGCAGGAGCCTTCTCCTCCTCAGAGTCACTGGAGTCTTCACTGCTGCTGGATGCAGCTTTAGTAGCTGCTGCTGCTTTTGCAGGCACCACCTTGGCTACTAAAACAAACAGAAATGTTATCTGATAATGCAGTAGAAGGTTGAGGAATAGCACATCACTGACATGTGTCAAATATATTGGTATTACCTGCAGGGGCTGCCTTAGTTGGTTTTGCAACAGCCTTTTCATCCTCGCTGCTTGACTCTTCGCTGCTGGAGCTCTCGGCACTGGGTTTTGCTTTTTTGGCTGATGGACCATTTGTAGGTCCGTCCTTGTTAGGAGGCGCCTTTCGTTTCTTGGCTTCAGGCGACCTAGGAAGACACATTGTTATATATATTTTTTTTAAATGGGGAAAATCCCTCAAATAGATAAATATTAGATTTTATTTTTGACTAGTTTTGCCTCAGGATGAAGAGCTACAGAGCATACGGATGTCAACTCCAGACAAATCCTAGTTCTTCTGCTGTTGGAGCGACTAAACCCGAGGATACAGCATTCATGTCTGATTACAGGGGAACTAGTGATAATCTGTTGCCCATGGGCCAGCTACTAAATTAGCTATTAAAGTACATATTTTATATTAACAATTGTACACATAATGAACTATGAATTCCATCACAAAATGAAGGGTTTGTGTTTGCAGATATTGGCGTTACAGTAGAAAACAATGTTTAAGTCTATTTGAAGGTAGATCTGCTCTGAGTGAATATGACAATGTATCAGGTAAGCAGTGAAAGCCTTTGATAGAGGGGGAAAACCCATAAAAGGGCATTTTAAGTTATGCATTATTAGTATAGTACTAGTAAAACCGAAATAAACACTGTATGAACGACGACATATAACTCACTTGACCCAGAAGTTGTAGATGTTGACAAGGCTCTCCTCGTTTTGTTCTTGTGGAGCCTGCGGAGAGACACGTGAAGAACTTACTTTAAGACATTTGATTCCAGCGGGTTTAAAGTTTGCAGAACGCAACAAATCAGCTTCAAATCGCCACAACGCATAAAAACACACTCGGTGTTACTCCCATCTACAGTGTAACAGATGAGACCTTCGGTTAATTGAGAAAACAGCGCTGAAACACAATGTACACGCACGTGCTAACTTAACCGGCGGTACAGTCTGTACGCTGCGTAGCTAGCTAGCCTCCCGTAGACACGCAAGCTAACTGACAACCACACACACGGCGAGCCGCTCACCACTTTAGTCTGCTTGAGAAACTGCTGCGCCGCCTTCGTGAACTTGTTCTCCACCAGAAACGAATACACGCATTTGTAAAGATCACTCGGCTTCGAGCTCTCCGCCGCCATCTTCGCAACCACGACGCTCAGAGGAGAAGGGGAAAGGGAACGGAACTTGTGGGACATGTGCGCAGCCGCGGGCGCGCGGCGATGACGTCATAAACAGGACACGTTTTGGGTTTTTCGAACAGTTTGTACCTAACGTTAAAAAAAACCTTTTGGGACATCATTAATTTATCCATCGCCTATTTTATTTTAACGATAATGTTACACAAACTTGTTAAATAATATTTAATTTAAATAATAATCGTTTTTTAAATTTTTTTTTTTTTATTAAATTGTTAAGTGACATTTTCTAAGTACCATCACTCACATTTCATCCACTACACATTTGTATTGTCATATTTAATCAGCCATGTCGTTACAAATATATAGGCGCATGATTTATACGTCATCTCCTGTCCCCTCGTGTCATAACATGGTCGCCTTTGAACGGATCCGGCAATGACACCGACCCATTGCCCCTGAATTAACCGTGTGAATCGAGGATTTCTCCGCGGAAAGCCATGCCTCGCTACGAACTGGCCCTGATCCTGAAGGCGATGCAGCGACCCGGGACATCGGCCGCTCTCCGGCGGACCGTGGAGACCCTGATGGAGCGCGGCGCGGTGGTGAGGGACCTGGAGAACCTGGGGGAGAGACTGCTGCCCTACAGGATAGCCAAACACAACCAGAATCACAGCCGAGGGGCTTACTTCCTGGTGGATTTCTACGCGGCGCCCAGCATCCTCCCGGGCTTACTGGATCACCTGCACCGGGACGTGGACGTGGTGAGGCCCACCGTGCTGAAGAATGACGTCCAGGCTTCCAGCAGCAACTGCTGTGGTCCCCAACAGTGACTGAATGTAAGGAATGGCTACTGTGCAAAGCCAAGCGCATCACTGTTAACCATGTAACCTGTTATCTGTTTAAAAATTAAAAATACCGTACACACCTTTGTTTAATAGTGACTGCTCCATGCATGCCATGAAATAACCACTAATTAATCTGCTTAATCAATCAGAAATAGGCTACAGTTTCCACTCTATAAAGCCTAGAAGATCAAACAACGCATTGCATTTGTGAAGCTGTGACATCCAGTGTTTGGATATGTTCTTTAGGGGTTGAAGGAAATATTGATACACCTTGATGTTATGTTTTGTGATGCGTAAAGCTTCTTAGAAACTGTCGCTTTTTAATTAGTAGTTTCTACTCGTGGCAGACAATGGTTTAGATTGTTCTGAAAGGATAAAAAGTCAACTTTTTAACTCTTATTTTAAGCATTAAACGGTGTGTTTTCTATCACATGACAGTTTTCCTAAAGTTGGGTGTTAAAATCGTAATTTACCACCTTGCATAAGCCAAGTTCACACTACAGGACTTTCACAGTTGTCAGACTGCTATGCTGTTCAATACACAACCTACTCTATTGTAAACTTTAGGCCTTTAAGTCATGCTTTTCACACTACAGGACTGAGCTTTGTTTTGTACCTGAGATTGAAGGGCGGCAGTATATCCTCCTCTTCCTCAGAGGAATCAGAGTCATGATGATGATTCACCCTCCTTGCTCCCTCTGGCTTTTGTACAAAACTGTTGTGAAGTGTGAACTCATAAACCCTGTGCCATTATATGCGTTATATCTCCAGATTATAGTCAATAAACAGCTAGTTAAACATGGCAAAAACAAGTTTAAGGTTTTTCTGTCAGCCAATTAATGTACCGTTCATTTCAGAACAACCTGGGTTAACAAGAGACAACACATAAATGGATAAATGATCTATTTGAGGCTGCACCACCTGATCATGTTTATCAACTAATTGATGAATTGATCTAAAAATCTGTGAAATAGTTTGTTTTTCCAAGTATTGACATCAGTTAGGCTAAACTGTTGGGTAAAAATGCTACAACCAATAAGAGTGATGTCCAAAATCCCCACTAGGCAACTATCAGATATGTTTACTTCTTTTATTGATTAGAAGACTGTGCCCTAACTTTTATAACAAAAATAAATCTGTATCGGTCGGCTCTAAAATGTAGTCGGTACAATAACTTGATGAGATGTGTTTGTGTGTGTGGAGTTGCTGTCCTTTTACCTTCTTTTTATGGAGAGCATGCTGTGCTGACTGTGCTGTAACTTGACCCCATGTAATGATTGTTCCTTTTTCTTTTACAGGTTTCTACAAATCCTACCCAGAAGATGTACAGTGTGATGCTTCTCTCTTTGACCATTGACCTACATTTGGATATAAATGTCATGTTATAATAAACTACTTTTTTTTTTCTGTCTTCGTTTGCAAGTTTTCTTCATTGTCTGTTAAAACATTTGGGCAATGTGCTCCACATGATTTTAAAGTTCCGTGGCGGCAGTTTCAGTTCTTACTTTCATCCACCAACATGCAGTTCTGAAATCTTGTGAAAAGCATTTTGGAAATTAATTTCTCATTTCCCTCTGAGAAAACACTGTGAGCTATAAACAACAATTACTCAGCCAATGCAAACAATCCCACCATTATTTTAAGAGATCAATGTTACCAGTGTTTTTCAGGGACTTTCTGAGGGTTGTTTATCTTCATTAGCGAGCTGGAATGGCATTTGTGTAAACCTGTTATTTTGCTTGGCGGGGTCTAATCCCACAATAATCACACACACCATGCATGTATGGACATTTAAGGACAATGTGGAAAAACAGGTTTAATTCAGTTATACAGCCACTAGGGAATTAAATATATGTATTAATGTGTGTTTGAAACCCCATTTGATCTTTAGACACTATTAGGATCACACGCTGATGGAGTCACATGTCCCGCTGAGCGGTCAGCTGACGGTGAGACATCATAAAGGCAGATCATCAAGCGCCTCCGCCTGCATTGCAGTGCTCACCACCCTCAAAACTACACACTCACTTCTCTCCGAGGAAAACACACGCAGGACGAGCCGGGAAAACAGCGGAGTCATGCTGCTCCTCACTCTCCTTCTCGTGTCTTCAGGTAAAGTCGAGACGCGGTGGGAAACTAACGAATGAACGCGTGTATTTTGTCTGTGTTGTCGGCGGTTTTGTCTGGTTGTGTAACTGGCGAAGTGCGCTTCAACATGAGGAAGGCGGAAGCGCTTCAAAGCAGCGTTTTTCGCTTTAGTAAACACTTAACAAATCGGCTAATAGTAACTTTACCAGCAAACGCTGGTCAATGCCAATTGTATACGCAATTAAAGTGAACTGTTTTTGTCCTCATTGAATTAATTAAAAACGATAAGTACTAACTAGCTTTCATTTTTGAGGTTTTATAGCGTTAGTGTTGACTCGCTAGCTAACATTAGCCTGCCAGCTAGCGCTAGCTAATTTAATATCGCCACAACGTTAAGATGTAATTAAAACTTTAAATACGGCTTTAATCGTTATTTATTCGTGAATTAACGTTAAATAGGAACACCTCGGCCCCACTAACACAAAGCTAGCTACATTAGCAGCTAGCGTTAGCAAGCTAACACTTTGGAGATAACTGTTTATGTTTGTATATTAGCTAACAGCGTGTAATTTTCCCCAAACAAAGCCACAATCGATCCGATCTAACTTGCCCGCTTTGAACATAAGATGCACTTTTTGTTCCTTAATTTGGTTTCACAAAAAAAGTGAAGAGTATCTCCTC
The DNA here is from genome assembly GCF_963514095.1 of Eutrigla gurnardus. Lineage (NCBI taxonomy): Eukaryota > Metazoa > Chordata > Actinopteri > Perciformes > Triglidae > Eutrigla > Eutrigla gurnardus. Next base: position 6,797,360 of record NC_139925.1, read on the forward strand.
AAGCGGTGACTTTCATTTCATCTTTTACAGTAAAAAGGTCAATGTAACTTTCACCTTGGTGTTTTTTTTGGGTTCCTCACGATGTTTTTCGTAAGTGTGTGGTATCACTAACGGCTTGGCTATCTCATCCTTATTTTTAGACAAAACTGGGTCAGTGAAATGAACAGTTAGCTAAGTTATTCCTGCCATCATAGATGATTCATGAATGGCATGTTTTCTTCTTATCAGAGCACACGGTGTGGTTTCTTTGCAGTCTGTTGGCAGTATCGGTTTCTTCAAATCATGGTATTTGTCCTGTGTGTTTAGTGCTTATCTGCACTCCAACTTCTGGCTAAAAAAAATAAAAATAATTGAATGTATGTCCGCATACTTGCATGTGAATGTAATAAGCTGAGGGGCTCAATCATTATTGTTGTTAAACAAGTATAATGTGTATTTTAGAAACATGCTTCACAGCATACTTGCTGTTGTTGAACAATGCGATCTGAATCCCATTTGTCCCAGTTTTCAGTTTCGTAATGACGTCACAGAAAGGTGTATAGGCCTGTACATGTCCCAACTCCTGCTTTTTTTTGCTGACTTGTATCCTGTGTTCTTTATCTAACTGGTGACTTGTTTTTTTTTCTGCTGTGGGAGATTACACACACCAAAAGAAGTATAAAATATTCGCTGTGTGTATTTCCTTGTTGGTTGTTGAGTGTGTAGTGTACAGATGTACCCTCTTAGTCGGGAACAGCTTGTTATTTTCTCCCACTGCTCATGTGACTCATGTGGAGGGGGGCGTGGCCTGCTCGCAGTGGTCTGACTGGATCATTTGATGGTTTGTTTGGGCTTGGATCCATCACATTTTTGGGGATATTATCACCAAAAAGCTACACCGGACACACTGGACTTGGGCAACTCTACTGCTTTTTTATTCATTTATTATTATTAATTTATATTGTCATAATTCCCTATTTAGTTTTTCTGATTTGATGAAGATTATCTGTATATTTCTCTTTTTCTCAAGCAAGTTTTAAAGGAGTGCTTGTGAAAAGAGGAAACGCTGCTGCAAACTAAGTTTCCATTCCACTTCACCATTTACCACTGATCACATCCTCTTTTTGGCACTTACCCAAAATGTGGTGAAAATGCCTGCTTCTGCACCTGTGATGTATACGTAAATAATGTCTGTCCCTTATGTTGTTCTCTTGGGTTTGTTGCTTTCTGACTGGCTGGATGGTGGTGGGAAATGGTGGCATATGCTAATGATGTTTAGCAGTATGAGCCAATAGGATTCATTGTTTTTCTTTGATGGCAGTAATAAATCAGTTTTAGATTATGTACCCACATTCCTCAGTGTTTGGAGTAGTTGTAGCTTCCCGAAGCAAGCCTACTGGTTTTTCTTGACACTCAAGAACAGGAAATTTGGTTGGGGGGGGGGGGGGGGAGGGAGACGGGTGCATGCTTTTGTTGAATCATCAAAATGAACTTGGTATATGTCTCACACTGGACTAGCTGCCTTTTCTGGGGGTGGAAATCCTATTAGACCCAACTATGTTGAGTCAGTTTTAATACATTTGAGATCTTTAATGCCAATTCAGACTTGGTGGTTTTTGTCTCCCTTTTCAATGTTTACAGTTTTGTATTATATATGCCAAATATTTTTCATAGTTGAAAGTTGATTTGCAACCATTTCTTCCTTTTTTTTTTTTTTTTTTAAGCAAATGTTTTTGAGGAAGTATTTCAGCTTTGAATTCCCCATTTAGTCATCGCTTGCATCACCAGGAAGATTTATCAAAAGGTGTGCTGAAAAACATACCACCTTCTCTTAGCTTTTAGATCCTCTCCAATCTAAATGAATTGTATAAATGTGACTTATTATATATAGACAGAGAGTGCAGGCTCCTCCTAAAGGAAGGAACTGAATATTTAGCCTGGAGAACCAAAGGCCTTTTCAGCGTGTTCCTTACTTACCTCTTTAAGTAGTAATGTGCTTTGTCATGCGTTTGCTTCCTTTTTAAAAAGTTCTGACATTTGACTCTTTGTCTACTTTGCAGCTGTTGCGTCCCCTCTGCTGGGCACTGAGCAGTGTGCTCGTGGCCCCCCCTACTGGTGTCAGAATGTAAAGACGGCGTCTCTGTGTGGAGCTGTCTCTCACTGCCAAGAGAATGTCTGGAACAAGCCCCAGATGGTGAGCTCTTTCTACTTCTTTTTCTACGATAGTGACAATGTCATTTATATACTTTTGCACTTTCTAAAAACGATGTTGACATGAATCACAAAAAGAAGGCAAGCTCATCTTAAACTATCTCACGTTTCTTTTTAGTGTTTAAGTTATTCTGCACACCTGAAATATGTGGGACATTTTTACTTACCCACAAAACTGTCTGGTTTCAGAAATCGGTGCCATGTGACCTGTGTAAAGAGGTGTTGATTGTGGTGGAGCAGCTCCTGAAGGACAATGCTACTGAGGTAGGATGAAACATTCAAAATAAAAATGCCTTGTGTGTTGAGGACCTTTTTTTTTTTGATAAACAAGTGATTTGCCTGCATCTATCTGAAAACCTAAGCATTCCTTTGGAAGGCTGACGTCCAGGTATTTCTATCATTGCAGGCTGAGGTTCTTGGGGACCTGGAGAAGGCCTGCCAGCTCATCCCTGATCAAGGTTTGGCCGCAGAGTGCAAGGAGATGGTGGATAGCTACTACCCCATCATCATTGGAATCATTAAAGGAGAACTGGTGAGCACACCCAGCCTGTTCAAGTCTTGCCCTCTTCTTAGTTTGAAATCCTATGGTTTGCATTGTATCGGTGCCATCGTGAGATTTGTATTTAGAACTGTACAGGATGTTACTAAATATAATATAACATGTTTGACAAAGATCTTGTGAAAGCTTATTGGAGATCAGTTTATCGTTCAGCCTCATTTAAGTAAAGGTCCGTCTGCCCCTCAATGTCAAAATGGAAAAGAGAAGTGGCCGTCAACGAAATGCAGTGAGCTGAATAAGGGCTATTGATGGGGAAGTGAGTCAAAGTCTAAATGGGAACAGAGTAGTCGTTGTGTAATATCAAACCTAATGACTGGGAGCATTTTGTGTCGCTTTCTTTCAACTCTCACCTGCTAATAAAATGAATGGTTCTTCACAGATCATAGCTCACAGCTCAAAATAAAAAATTAAAATAAAGTGAACAGTTTTTGCGCACTGCCTGTTTTGCTAAGCTGTGAAATTTGCGCTGTGACAAAGTATCTTATTTATCTCAACCTAACATTCCTAGATTGTACAAGTTTCAAAGATGTCATTTAAACTCAATTTTAGGATAGGGTTTATTTACCTCTCCTCACACACAACGTGTAAACAAAATGTTTAAAATGAGGCACTTAATTATGAAATATCTGTTATTGAAGTAACTTAAACATGTTGTTTTTTCCAGGAGGATCCCGGTGTGGTGTGCGGAGCCCTCGGCCTGTGCGTGTCTCAGGAGGCAGCCCTGGCTAAGGTTCACGCCAAGGAGCAGCTCGTGTCCAATGAAATCCCTCAGGTGGATCTTTCCCAGAGAGTGTCTCCATTCCTCCTCAATGTGCCCGAGCTCCTCTTCCCTGGGAGCCCAAAGCACGAGGCGCCCAAACAAGAGAGTCCAAAGCAGGTACACGGTTTAACTCCCCTCTATGTTGGCCACCTGTTGTTGATGAATAACGTCTTCATTTGGCTCTGAATTCTTATCGTCCCTGTAGGAAAACGATGTCGTGTGCGAGGACTGCGTCAAGTTCCTGACTGACGCTCAAGCCGAAGCCAAGGAAAACACCTCATTTGTGGATTCTCTCGTTGAGAATATTCAGAAGCAGTGTGACCTGCTGGGCCCAGGCTTGTCTGCAATGGTGAGAGTCCTTCACGAGTTTATTTTTTATTTTATTTTTTTTCCCAAACAAGAAAAATCCTCGGGGAAAAATCTGTTTATTAACTAATTTATAAATGTTTTCCCATCGTTGCAGTGCAAAGAGTATGTCGACCAGTATTGCTCCGTCGTTATTCAACAGCTCATGTCCATGGTGAGTGTTTTAATCCTCCTCTTCATGTGCCTAACTGATTCCTCATTTAAGCCACATTATAAAATGACTGCCCATAATATTCTTACAATCATTGACAAGCTTTATCCTCAACTAGATGAGGTGTGATGAGTCTGATATTTTTTATGTTTTCGTAGTGCTAAACTCATTAAGCCTTGCTGGTCTGGACTTCAATTTGTTGACATCTTAAATCACTTCCATCTTTTTTTTTTTAAATGCTTTTGGTTTTTAAATTTCTGTGGTCTTTCTTTACCTTGTTTTCCTCCGTTATTTCCCCCCCCCGTCCCCTCCATTTATGTTCTGCTCTGGCATTTGTGTGCTGCTCCCCAGGAACAGGTAGGTCTTTGTTCAGCCTGCAACCTCTTAACCCCTAGCTCTTGCTGCCTGTGCTGTCCACTTGTAGTGCTACTCACCCGACCCTGTAGAGATGCATGTAACTGATAATCTTATTAGAAGGTAGACTCCTTAGGTTAACCTGAATATTGTGCTTGTGTGGTGAATGGCTTTGACACTTAAGTGCCTGTGAACACTACACATTTAGAGTCCCTGTCTTACAACATAATAAAGATGGTGCTTTTTTTATGTGGCGGTGTAAGTAGCTGATTATGTTGGATGGCTGTAAACGGTTTTGCCAGTGTGGGCGTGTTGCTGTGTGTTTGGTACTGATAAAAATAAGTTTTGTGTGTGTGTGAGACAGAAACTTCTGCATGTTGCATGGCTGGTAATATTGTGGAATGTTATGCAGATTTCAGGCCCACTTGATGTATCAATATGGCAATATTCACCATCTTGTGTCTGTTTGTGTCCTCAGCAACCCAAGGATATATGTGTCCACGCTGGCTTCTGTGCTGCTGAGAAGTCCATTCCCATGCTGAAGCTGCAGGCTGCCGAGATTCTACCTGCCAAAACTGTACCCGCTGCCAAAACTGTACCCGCTGCCAAAACTGTACCCGCTGCCGAGGCTGTGCCTGCTCTGAAGCTCTTCCCTGCCACCAAGGCTGTTCATGCTCTGAAGCTCTTCCCTGCCACCAAGGTTGAGGCTGCCAAGTCTGTTACGGTAGGTTATGGTTGGCATGTGGCTGACTCTCATCAGTACTTTATAATGATACAAGAAGAAGGGTTTTCAGCACAGTATTGCACATGACGGTTCCTCTTTCTGTTCCAGCACATGGTGCGCGTCCGCGAGTCCCCAACATGTGCCATCTGTGAGTTTGTCATGAAACAGGTCGAGAGCATGTTGGAGGATCAGAAAACAGAGGTGGGATGCGTTCTACCTGATGTATCCAATATGACCAACCGTAGGTGCAGCGAGGTTAGATTTCTGGCGACAAACTGACCAATCCGTGTCCTTCTCAGGAGCAAGTTGTTGAAGCTGTGGAGAAGGTGTGCACATACCTGCCCTCGTCTCTGAGTAAGGAGTGCAAGGATCTGATCGAGACCTACGGCCAGGCCATCATTGAGCTGCTGGTGCAGCAGGCTGACCCCAAGACTGTCTGCACAGTCCTGGCACTCTGCAATGATGCCAGCCGTGCATTTGTCCGTAAGTTCTCACCCGTCAGAAGCAGATGTTGTGCAGTGGTCATATTGGAGATGTAAGAACAAGGTCACACAGGAAATGATTAGAACTGTTGAGGTAAACTTGCATAGGGCTTTGGTTTAATGTTTGTTTTTCCTCTATAAAGACCATCCTAGTCAAGGCAGTCTCATTATTACAACATAATAATGACACGATAACAATATTGCAACATAATGTGCTCCATTTTTAACTGTAACCGCATTTGTGTAGCTGCTTTTTTAAGTTACGCTACGTTCTTTTTTTCATTCTTGGCTGTTGTTGTGTTGTAGAATACGAGTGTTTCGTTGGCTTCGTATGTGTTTGTTCTCTAAAATCAGAATGTTCTCCATTAGGTGTGACATCTAATTGTATCGTCTGTTTTGATTGGCCTCTGTGAAGCCAAATATGTATTCTCACGTGGGTAATAAAGGGGACTTCTGTTCTAATTCTTCCCAGCTGCACTCGACCAGACTCGCTTTAAGGCGGGCGGCTACTGCGACGTCTGTAAGATGGCCGTCAGATACATCGATGGCATTCTGGAGAAGAACGCAACCGAGGCAGAGATTGAGGCGGCTGTGAGGAAAGTCTGCAGCTTCCTGCCCGACTCTTTCCAGAGTGAGGTATTAGTTGCAGTAGTTCTTTTTATCTCTTTACTTTTTTGCAACTTTTACCCCATCCTCCTCGTAAACCTCTGTCTTTTTTCCAACAGTGTGACCAGATGATTGAACAGTATGAACCGATGCTTATCCAGCTGCTTCTCCAGATGCTTGACCCAGACTTTGTGTGCATGGTAAATAGTCAATTAGATTTATAGTGAACATGTGCACTCACTTACGTGTCATAAATCGTTATATTTAGCTTGCATGCGACCCAGTCTAGTATCTGAGGTTTCTTGTGTGTTTAACAGAAAGTGGGAGCCTGTCCTGAAGCTGTGCGCAAACTGCTAGGAACAGAGCAGTGCAGCTGGGGACCTGCGTTCTGGTGCAAGAACCAGGAGACGGCAACTCGGTGCAATGTAAGTACTTCAGCCATGTTTTGGCACCTAAACGTTTCCCCAGAGAGACATTCGTGAGCCCGTTATGAGGATATAAGCTACCTTTTTTGAAGGCTATGACTTCAAAATCATGATTCAGTTTTGAATCCCATCGCCGACCAATATTAATTCTTTAAAACTATGAAAACTGTTTTGTATAATTTTCTTTGAGGCTTGTCTGACCCCTGTTTTATGTCTTTCTTTTAGGCTTTGGCTCACTGCAGACGCTATGTGTGGGTATAGAGGAAGCACTGAGTGACCTGGAGGGAATTAAAAGAAGAAAAAATACTGTAGCGCTGCTTCCCACTTTTAATTTTTGTCCCATCTTTGTTTTAATGACTGCAGTTTGTTTAATAACTTTGCTATTTTGAAGATGTCATGGTGGAAAGGGACTGGACATGTTTTTTTTTTTTTTCTGGGGGCAAGGGAGGAGGGATGAGGTGTACAGGGGTCTGCATCTCAGCCTCTTAATGCTTCACTGAACATGAGTCGCAAAGATTCACCGTCAAGCTTTGGGCAGATTTACATCATTTTGGTTGTTCTTACCATTGTTGCTTACTGGGTGTGGTGTACGTAAGAACACACATTATAATATATAACATATATAAGTATAATGTTAACACAGCAGTTGGCTGCTAATCTGATGGATCCCTGCACCCCCCCATATGTATTTGATTCCTCCTTCCTGGAGGATCTGATTGGGAACAGGAGAGACTGCTCAGTGTGTAAGTATGACTGACCATAACTTTTAGCAGGGTAGCAGCAAATTAATATTTTGTAGAGATAAAATGTGTGTTCCTGTGTTAAGGAAGACATGGAGTACCTCCCACTCATCTCCCATTGTTTGCACTCTTCCTACTGATTTGTAAATCACTGTTTGTAACGTACACGGAGCATCTCTAATTCGATTGTCTGCCTCAAACCCTGAGCCAACTGTCAGTTATTCTGTACATTTTTTAAAATTAAAGTGATCCCAATCCACTTGGTTTCATTTGTTCATTTTCCCCGCTCTGCATTCTTCTTAAGTTTGTCATAAAAACTACATGTATTATGTAGTAATGTACAAGAGTAAACATTTATATAGCTGTTTATACTTTAAAGTTTTTTTTTAAAGTAACTACAAAGAAATTAATGTTTTGCAGAGTTGCAAAGTACTAAAGTACTAGAAGAAAAGAAGACTAAATATTGAATATGCAGACAGGCTTAGAGGTTTAAGATTGATCAAATATTTAAAAAGTGCCGACTATGTCCGACTTGTAAGGGATGCAGCTGAAGTGCACATTAAAAAATGATAGAACAAACTTGTTAATTTAAATGTTGAGTTTATAAAGTTTACAAACCTTGGACACTAATCAACCACATGTTCAACAATCGGCATGTATCGTTTACCTGCTGTATCCCTCATTAGGATGTGGTGCCATCTCCATGTTTTATTGTCGAGTAAAATAACATTTACACCCTGAATAACGAACGTCTGTACCGCCATCGTTCACTCATGTACTGAATGTGTGCATAACTGTTTTTTGCAATATGAAAACGTCATTATCTAATGAGGTATCCCTTCGGGACAACACTGTTTTGCTAGTGTTGCCTGGAGAGCTGCTTCCTGATCTTAGATATGTAGAGACCAAGACATGGCGGACATACTTAATGCTCCCATCATGAGCCACATTAGTGTAAACATTACATATTAATGTGAGGTATGAAATGGTTGAGATTTGGTTTAGAGCAGAAATTAAGTTTAGCCCTTTTCCCCTGATGGCAAACAACTGGCTTTACTGGTGCTTTCATGCACAGTCCAGCTATCGTCTGCTGTATAGCTCAACTACCACCGTAAACGACTGGGTGATATTGTCAACAGTCTGGTCAGATGCAGTGCACGATGAGCGCGGAGAAAGCGGATCCCACTGCGAGTCCCAGAGTGAGGAAGAAGGACATGACCACTCCTGTGGCCTCCGTCAGCTCCCGAGGTACGACCTTAGGGCCGTAGATCATTGGCAGAGTGCCTAGGTAGCCGTTAGTGAGGCCCAGCAGGCAGTTGAAGATCACAGGGTACAGGTCGGAGGCAAAAAGCACAGTGTGGATGTGGTCCCTTGGCTGGTAGTTACAGAAGATGAGCAGCGGCACCATGACGGAGCGACACAGCACCAGCGCAGGCAGGACTCGGCTGGTGGGACCAGGAACCTGCAGCCAGGCGGTGGCCTGCCGGCCGCAGAAGTCCGCTACGTTGTACAGGAGGAAACTGGTGAGCGGCACAAAGTAAGTGGTGGTCCAGGGGCTGCCGCTGTCTTTGTTGACGGACTGGATTCCCGAGGATACGGCGGGGAACATCATGATGGAGATGCAGAAGACGTAGAAGACGCTGAGGCCGAGCACCCACGTCTTCCTGAGGATCGGCCGCAGTGGTGGGACGGAGATGCTGCTCCCCGAGCCCGCCGCTCCCTCCTCGCTCGTGGTGCACACTGCTGCCTGCATGTAGTATCTAGAGAGAGGAGAACACGGCTAGTAACTGGTACATCTATTCTCCGACTCCTGAAATCAATAGATGTCTAGACGGGAGACAAGATGGTCATAATCCTGTCTTCAAAGTCAGGCTGGTATTTTTCAACCTGGCTGTTTTTCTGTCTAACTGACAACTATGGACAATGATTTCTGAAATTTGTGGGGTCTTTTCTGTGATCTTGTCTGACCAGTGACAGACTCTGATTATTATTGTCTAACAAGCACTTTAGTGAACGTGATATGTACATAACAATTAATTAAAACAATGTGTCCCCCATTATTATTGCAGGTTGTGATGTAAGTGACCCTTTAACCTTTAAATAACTTGCATAGGTACGATTATGTATGACAATAATTATGAAGTAATTTAACACAACTATGTGTAGGATTTGAACTTTTCTCCCTTTGGCACCATCTGGTGGCGATATGAGGAATGACACTGTGGCAGATAACATTGCACACTGCTGATTCTATCTGTAATCTGTATGATCCAGATTCAGATGAAAGTAAAAGAAAAAGTGTAACCATCACCTACATCTGTAAATGAAAATACAGGACTGCTAGATACCGTGTGTGTCTGTATAGGAACAATATTCTCTGGCTGCTACTGACCTGGAATATTCCATCTTGGGCAGCAGCAGATATGTAACGATGCAGATGAGGATGAAGATGTCGGCCGTGAGGAAATAGACCAGAGCGCTGTCTGTCACATCCTTCGCCACTGCCAGGTCTATGATTGATGCTACGGCACTCAACGTGCCTCCCATGCCCTGGCCTGAGACAAGACAGTACTGTGCAGTCAGACATAATGATGGCAAGACATATACATATATTTCACCAGTTAACACTTGATGAAGCTGCTAATGATGCGTATTGTATGTTTAAATCCTACAAAAGACAATATGACCTGAATGAGGACTGTACCCGATATAAGAGCCTGAGAAATCCTCATGGGGAAATGGCCACTGATCCCGAACACGCTGCCACAGAAGAGGTTGGACGCTCCGCTGACGACAGCCACGCTGACCAGCGTGCCGATGAAGAACTGCGTCCGGCAGTCCGACACGTCCACCTTCACCAGCACCGTGGTCACCACAAACACCGCCAGGATCACGAAAAGAGACGACAGGATCCGCACGTTTGCCGACAACCTACAGACGACGCACATGCAGAGATGATTAGCCAGGAGATCAGACGATCAACAGAATAATACAAGCAGAAGGAAATGTTTGCTGTGCTGTTGGGACAAAAAAAACAACATCCAGAGACATAAGAGGAATGAGCTGTGTGTGTGTGTGTGTGTGTGTGTGTGTGTGTGTGTGTGTGTGTGTGTGTGTGTGTGTGTGTGTGTGTGTGTGTGTGTGTGTGTGTGTGTGTGTGTGTGTGAGAGAGAATTAACCTGTTAACTAGGACGTAGTTGAGGATCAGACACAGCACCGAGGGCACCGTGGAGGCGATGGCCAGATAGCTTTCAAAGTAGTCCTGTAAATAGTTACAGAAAAAACAACATTTTAATCTGCTTGAATGTAAGAAGAAATGCATAGTCTCATACAAAATAAGAGGAAGTGAAAGCAGAAGGGGGAAAATTAAACTTTTCTTAGTCAAATAAAATTAAAAAAAAATCATCTCACAATGGCAGATATACTCCACCTTCATCCGAGTTGACCTGAAAACGCCCTTTGGCATTTCTAATTGTATAATTGTGTTGCGATGGATTTCTGTCAGACATGTGAAAGGACACTCAGTCCTCGTATCTGTCACAGGTCATGTGACAGCTCTATGAAAAACAGCGTGCAGAATTGCACAAATGTGCATCTTCCTGCGTGCATATCCATGCACGACCAACACATTCGCTGCCGTCTCTCTCACTCACGCTGAGGTTTGAACGCTGCTCCTCGTTGCCATCGGGATCAGTGTTGTTACTCAGTTTGTAAAGCCAGTAATGTTTGGCTGTTATGAAGAAGTTCCAGGGCAGCAGGGAGCCGATGCCCATCAGGAAGAAGACGATGTACACCATGTTGTAAGAGTCATCCGGACTGTAGCGCATGGCCAGAGGCACTGAGGAGTGTTTGGGAAGGAGCGACGCCGAGGGACTCTGGTCCTCGCTCTCCTCGTCCTCAGATACGTGGTGGTTGCCGAGGGCAGTCGGCACGTAGGAGGAGTTGAGACTGGGCTGTAAAGGCTCCTTGCCGTCCATTTTCACAGACAGAAATTAAGGATATTCACAAAATGAAGAGTAGAGAGAGGAAAGGGAAGGTTGTGACAGCGAAAAGAACAGGAAGTGTTAAGCTGAGATCTGTGAAGGAGAAGAAGAAAAAATTTTAGTTAAAAAAACAAAACAACGATGTTATTGCAATAAGTTTGGATGATGCTTTCGTTTACTTGAGCTTGTCCGGGCAGGAAAAGACATGTTGGTTGTGAAGCCATAGCCTGGGAGGTGCTGCAGCTGGTAGAGACCAGATACTGTGATGCTGCAATGCAAGGAGTCACTTTAAACCCCTGAGCTTTATCATCCAAAATACATTGAAATACATTCACAGGTATTTCTGTCATGGAGACACATGTAAGACCCAGAATAGAGAAGCTGTACTCGGTTCGTTTTCAGCACAAAACGCTGCTCAAAAATGTCATAAATGTCCTCAACAGGGACTATTTAAAAATAGCTCATCGTGACTCAGATGATGTGGAATGTGACACGAATGTATCGCCATATTTCTAACTGTGCCACCGCTGCACCAACAATATCAGGACTATTTGGCAGTTGCATGTGAGCTCAATGGAATCTGCCCTGAACTCGCTTAACTGGATTCAGGGCTGAGCAATTCTTCCAGTTAAATGCTCCATCATTTGCCCCACCCATTGTCTGGAAGCATTATTTGACCATTGATTTTTTCATCTCACACCTGTAAGTCTAACACAAGTAGTGAATAATAGTCATGAGGTAGATTGGAAGAGAGCTGCAGTCACGCTTTTCTACCACTGACAGGAATAAACATCTGCTTGCACAATGTGAGGTTTGATAACTATTTAAGGAGGTTATGGGACAGCTGACATGACACACTAAAGCTGACCTTGCAGTCTAAAGCATCACGTGTGTCACCAATGAGGAACCGTTATTCACATGATGCTTATAAAGGAGGAAAAAAAAGAAAGAAAGTAATTTCACGGACTCAAACTTCAGACGACAGTGAGGAGTTTAAGTCAAAAGCACCGCTCGGATCAATCACAGATTACTGATTTAGCTTAAATTCGTATCACTTTTGATTGGTTGAGACATTATTCTGCTGGTTCGGCCGCGGTCTTCGTTGTTCGGGTCTTCGTGCGAACAAACGTGGTGTAAACAATCCAACTAACAGCCGGTAAACGTTAGCTGAGTCGGTGTCCCAGCCTTGGAGAGGTCGGCTAACCAACGCGACTCGGGCCTAATGTTTTAAATAAAATATATATACATACATACATATAAATATAAACATACCTCAACTGTTGGTTGACACTCCCAAGTTGTTGCTTCTCACTTACTAAACGCTACACTGACACAAAACAATCCATTTCACGTAGAACGCTTCATTTCTGGTCAGCTGACAGCAGCGACGACAACAACAAGCCTTCCGGAACTGATCCTTCAGAGTAAAAGCGTAAACCGCACAAATCGGAAACCGATTCCATTAAAAACACGCATAATCTACTCAATAACAACGTGTATATATATATATATATGTCAGGTAATTTATACTCATCCTAGTCTATATACTTAAAACGAATGTTGAAATCAGCATAGGTTTTCAAATTAGTGCCCCCCACACTTTTATTATGAAAGCCAACCCACATGCTGCATTTTCCGGTTCTAAAATAAAAGCACGCGTTTAGAAATTAAACGTAATCCTATATCGACTCGAGTACACGCATGTACTTAAATTTATAATTATCACAGATATAGTATATAATTAAAAGTCGTAATACGTTGTCATTAAGAATAATAATATTGTACGCTATAAAAAGTAATTATGTCATCAAAAAATTCCTACTATACTATGACTTTTTTCACCATGATATAATCTGACTTTTTTCGACATGTGTTACAATACATTTTTAATGACTTTTTACCCCATGCTATACAATTACTTTTTTATTACCTTTTTACATGCTATATTATTTTTTTTCCAAAATCTTATACTCAGTGGCGGCGCCAGAGTATTTTTTCTGGTTCAACTACGGTGGGGCTAACTCATACGACGGTGGGGCTCAAATCAATGTCAGAATTTCAATGTGAATATATAACAACGCCCAGTGGCGCTGCCAGCCGGAATCCAGTACGTTACGACGTGACGTGGTGGTGCTGTTGAACTCCGCACTTTTCACATGGGAGAGAGAGGGGGATGTGACATGTATCAAAGGATCTCCAGCCGGGATTCGAACCTGAGGCTGCTGCATATATGCAGACATGGGTAAATGGCATGCACTCTAACCACTCAACCACCTGCCTGCCTGCCATGAATACGCCTTTTTATGACTGTTTTGGACTCACTACACTCAGATTTTGATTGACACGCAATATAGAAGCATATGTTAGGACTTTTACATCATTTTTACAACATTTTATGAATTTTGTCGATTTTTCACTTTTTTTTCGACATGCTATATAGTATGACTTTTTTTTTCCTGAAAAAATTGATCAAGGCTTTTTATGGCTTTTTTGGACTCACTACACTGAGACTTGGTGCATCAAGCGATATGAGCGATTTTTAAGACTCTTTAACAATTTTAAATATTTTTTTATGAATATATTCTGACTGACTTTTTCGTGAATTTTCGACACGCTATAGCATGACTTTTTTTTAACACTATGATCAAGGCTTTTTTTTTTAAAGATTATTTTCTTGCATAGACGCCTTTGTATTTAGCGGTGGATAGAGAGGAAACATGGGAGAGAGAGGGGGATGTGACATGTATCAAAGGATCTCCAGCCGGGATTCGAACCTGAGGCTGCTGCATATATGCAGACATGGGTAAATGGCATGCACTCTAACCACTCAACCACCTGCCTGCCTGCCACGAATAAACCTTTTTATGACTGTTTTGGACTCACTACACTCAGATTTTGATTGACACGCGATATAGAAGCATATGGCATGACTTTTACATAATTTTTACAACATTTTATGAATTTTGTCGATTTTTCACTTTTTTTTCCGACATGCTATAGTATGACTTTTTTTTTCCCTGAAAAAATTGATCAAGGCTTTTTATGGATGTTTTGGACTCACTACACTGAGACTTGGTGCATCAAGCGATATGAGCGATTTTTATGACTCTTTAACAATTTTAAATATTTTTTTATGAATATATTCTGACTGACTTTTTCGTGAATTTTCGACTTGCTATAGCATGACCTTTTTTTAACAATATGATCAAGGCTTTTTTTTTTTAAAGATCATTTTCTTGCATAGACACCTTTGTATTTAGCGGCGGATAGAGAGGAAACATGGGAGAGAGAGGGGGATGTGACATGTATCAAAGGCAGTGGCGGCGCCAGAGTATTTTTTCTGGTTCAACTACGGTGGGGCTAACTCATACGACGGTGGGGCTCAAATCAATGTCAGAATTTCAATGTGAATATATAACAACACCCAGTGGCGCTGCCAGCCGGAATCCAGTACGCACTGGGAGGACTTTTTTTGAAGGTGGAAAAAAAAAATTGATGCTGCTGAACCGGGCCGGATGCAGCCGCATTTGAGAGGACGATCGCGCGTGTGTGCGCAATTACGCATAGCGTGTGTTGGCCCCTCTCCACTACACAATACAGCTCGGCTCTAGTCTCGTCACCTCTCTGCTGCTGAGCACTGTGGGCCGAGCCGATGCATGTCTCTCTCCCCGGGCCGGCAGAGTTATCATACCGTACTGTGCGTGCGTGTCCAAGCGTGTGTGTGCGTGCGTGGAGTGCTCACAAGCGTGCGCTTGTGTTTAGGTCGGGGATGGAGGGCACAAAAAACTATTTGCACCGGGGCGTATAACCATGATATACACTACTGATTTCACTGATACTGAAAACATTAGATTTTGTCTTAAAAAAGTATTTTTCCATTTGTTGTTGTATTTGCCGTTTCTGTGCGTACATTGAAATTGAATCCTGGCGGCGCCGCTGACAACACCCTCCCACAACTATAAACACGCACACAGGGAGAGAGGTTAACAGCCGGGACCCGAGTGGTCATCTTCCCCTGCAGGTGTCAACGGTGCGTCCGTAGTTTTATCCAACACGCCCGCCACCGCCATCTGTTGTTCCGTCCGACGACGTTTAAAAACAAATGTATCCATGATCAATGTTGACCAGCTTACTAACGTTAACTTAACATGAGTGACTATAAGCCGCTAACGCGAACTGCTAGAGCCAGGTAGCTTACAAACTAGTAGCCTGCTGTCTCTGTGTCGAGCATACACTAAAAGCGGGCTCACATGAGTGACGTTGACGTACGGACAGTACAGGCTGTTAATGAACCCAGATCAGTGACAGTTATCGCAGCTGCCTGAATGCCGTTACGACGTGACGTGGTGGTGCTGTTGAACTCCGCACTTTTCTTGGTTATTTTGTTGTTGTTTTTTTCTTGGTGGTTTTATGGTCGGGCTAACGGTAGGGCTGACACAATTCTTGATGGGGCTATAGCCCAACCAAGCCCCTCCCTGGCGCCGCCACTGGTTATACTACTACTTTGTTCATGACTTCTGGACATGCGATAATGTGACTTTTATTCCGACTTTTTTCGACATGCTATACCATTACTTTTTAATTACTTTTTTTCAACATCTTTTAGTTTCGTATTTTCCCTTTCTAAATATTGTTTATTTTTTAACTTCTTGTTTAAAAACTTTTGTTTCACCACGAACAATTGGCTTGTTAAAAAAATGAGCTGGGTTGTAATATGTGACATTTTTAATGATTTTATTCCCGAGATGCTGTACTATGTCAAGGATGTCAAAATATGTAAAAAAAAAAAGAAAAGAAAAAAGAAAAAAGTATGTAGGAAAAAAATCATAAAAAGTCATAGTATAGCATGTAGAAAAAAGTAATAAAAAAAGTCATATTATAGCATGTTGAAAGAATGTAATAAAAAAGTAATATTATAGCATGTTGAAAGAATGTAATAAAAAAGTAATATTATAGCATGTTGAAAGGATGTAATAAAAAAGTAATATTATAGCATGTTGAAAAAAATGTCATAGTATATTATGTCGTAAAAAGTCATAGTATAGCATGTTGAAAAAAAGTCATAACAGGATGGCAATGTCAGGAGCATAGCCATTACAATCTAGGGTGAGCTCATAACATGTGTATAGAAACCGAGAAAAAAATTATATTATAAAATAAATAATAAAATCAACATAATTTATAATAATAATACTTATACTTATAATAACAATATATTATAATGATTACAACAATAAATAATAACGATACTAACAAGAATAATGACAATACTAATATTTACAATGATATTGAAATATGTGTGCTGGCTTTTGTATCGAAGTGTGGGTTACATCATATCATCATATTTAACAGGAGAGGGCACCATAGGACAGCATATCCAATTGCAGGTTATTGCACCGCTCTGATATGTGAAAACAATTAAAACACCAAGAAGAAAAGTTATACAATCAAACATGACACCAGGACGTTTCATGTCTTTGACTGCAGTGGAAACCTGCAGTCTGCTGTCTGTCTGTAACACATGAGTGGACACCAATTACACTAATCATTATCAAATGGATCACAGTCTGAACGTGGTGGTGATCCAACTCACAGCTGCTGAACTGCTGCGTTCCCCTTGGCAACAGCAGACCTGCATGAAATAATAAACTCCCAATTGTTTTTTTTATTATTATTTGTCTTTCCACGATGAGCCTCAAATCAAATACATCCTCCATGCAATAATCCTGAAGGTTATGATTCTGAACACTGATTATATTATGTATGTTTGCATAGCATTGGGGTGTAAACACTAATACTGTGTGTCTCAAAGCATAATGTCACATATACATATTTACATGTTTGTTTAGGTGCACTAAAAATACTATATACTACCATAATACAGAAGAACATCTGTTGTAAATGCTGCATGTTATGTATGTGTGCGTTCACTGGCATCACCTGTGGCATGTTCTCAAAATAGTTTTTACATGCTTGGAAAATTATATTTTTCTCACTGCTGATTTCAGCCCTTATATGTAATGAATATACCCGTGTAGAGGAGAGTGGGTGGGTTGAAGCTGCAGTCTGATTTTACACACTTTAAGCATTGCAAAAGGTTCAATTAAGTCATGCATTGAAGGGTGGCATATCGGTCCTTAATTAGCAGTGCGTCTAATGAAACAGGTGCAAAGTGTTGCCGGCCATTAAAACAATACTGCAGTGCACTCTGCCTGCAGATGACTCACTGGGCTCTTTGCTCTCACTATAAGAGTCTGATCTGACAAACCCCCACGTCTGCTCCTAAAGAAAGTAGTCAGTCGATTCTTAAAGGATACTATTAGTGTCTCTAAAACCTTGTTAATTTGAGGGCTGGACAGCCTGCCAATAAAAAGTGTTCAAAGCGAAATGGACCAAAAGGGAATTTTCCAATGAGGTGCGAGGGGAAGAGGGGCAAGTTGAGAAGCTGAACATGAGGTGCAATTGATAAAAACACAGAAACAGTGATTTGTTTTCATGGCTTGAAGCTCCGAAGAAGTTTGGAATCGGTTTTATTATTCATAACAGCTGCTCTTACGATGTTCCGTTTCGCAATAAGACGCCAACAAAGTCCACACCGTTGTTAAACTAAGAAATATAATTTATTGCATAAAAATTATATTTAGTTACAGGTAAGAAGGCTAGACATTTATTTACAATTGATACTTTACAGAGATAAAATAATGTCACTGAATCCATTTAGTTGTTTTTCTTTTCTTGTAAAAATGTCTGAATTCTTGAACAAAGGCTAAATAGTTCTCTTGAATGGGAGCAAGGAGGAATCCAGTCCAGCTCCAGCATAAATTATCCAGAGCGTTTTGCCAAAAGATCCAACAGATACTCGAAGAAATCTGGACGAATAAACACTGTAGTCTACAGCTAGCCAGTCTCTGTGACAAGATTTGAAGAAAGAAAAATAGTCCCGCAGTGTTCAGGGATTCCAAAGTTCAGATGTTTCCTCACGGCAAAAACCTTCAGGGAACGAGTTCGTGATATTAGTCACGACTTTGTTTTGTAGCCATTGCTTTGTTTTGCGCTAACGCATGGGCTTTATCTATAGCGTCCTTGGTCGGTCGATCCGATCCTTTGCGATTCCAGATGAAGAATTCCCCACATAAACCACCAGAACCAAAAAAAAGTTAAGAATACAAAATCAAAACCCTGTCAATGCCCTGATCTGAAAAAATAGAATTACTCTTCCAGGAAACAAAAGAAGTCTAAAATGCTTCGCTTTTCTTTTGTACTTGCATAGCACTTACAAAGAGAAATGACAGGTCTTAAGTGTGTGCACGTTACATACCGTACGTGCACGCCCACCTGCCCACACACACACACACACACACACACACACACACACACACACACGTGCACACTTGTGTTTTTCATTCACACTAAACGGTGACATGACTCTGCTGTAGAGGGAGGGATACTGCGTGTGTTTTGGTTTTTTATGGTTTCATTGACACAAACACTTTTTTTTTTTTTTTGCTTCGAGGGAGAAAAGAGACTCGATGACGCACAGAACTTAAGAAAGGATGAAAGATGGTTAAGCATTTCAATGCCTGTCTAACAATAACTGACAGAACAATATTGATAATGCAGAAAGCTTGAGGACCCTGACCACAAAGCAGGCGGCTTAGTAAAAAAGGTTGACAGCAGGTAATCAAACAATCACAAGATAGTGAGTTACGGAGTGATGGAGAGACACGGACACATAAGTGGGAGAATACGTTGACACATAATGCAGTTGAGTGTTGAGGTAAATTTGATGATGCCTTGCTGCCGACTTGATTCACGGAAAGGCTCATCTGGTCTGTAATATTCATCTCTGAACAATGAAATACAGCATATAGTATATTCACCTCTAATCGTGTGTTACATTTGACATTTTTCAATGGATGCACTTAAAAAAACAAACAAATAAACATGCTTTTTTTTCGTCATTCATAACGGAGAACATTTTTGTCCTGTCCTACTGGAATCCAAAAATAAAACATGGCAGCTTAAGCGAACACAGATGCTAAAGCGGGTTCCATATGATCGTTACAGCGACATCAATGAAAAAAACAAAAAACAAACAAAAAAAACAAACAAATCCACAAAATATGGATAATAACTTAAAGAGCGTTCCCCAAAGGAAACTTTTAAGAGGTGACCAGAAAGCTCTCCGGAGGTTTTATCCTCAGATCGGAGGAGTTGTGGCAGAGCGACAGAGGAATGCGAGGAGAGATGAAAGATTAAAAACACCCCCGTGAGTCGGAATGATATGCCAAGGCTTTGAGGCATTTGTTGGTACAATATAAAGAGTCAGTCAGTTTAGTTATCTGCCAATTTCTTAAACGAACTTCACAAAACTACCACAAAGAAGAGGCAGCTTTTTCTCCCTTCCCGGCCCAAAGCGACACGCTGGAACTCTCAAACCGAAGGTCGAAGCAGACAAGAAATCCTAGCTGATCCAGAGACTTAATGAGCAGTTTTGTCCGGGTGCATGTTTGTAGCCTGAGGAGGTTTTTTTTAGACAGGTCGGTGCTGCATGTCGTTCACTGCACACACAGCAGAATGACAATGGAGAAAAGAGAAAGCCCCTGCCATGAGGTGACATGGTGTTCAATCATGCACTTTCATGCTGCTACTCAAACACGGGTAATCCCGGTGTCGGCGTTTTTGTCCGTTTGTGTTATTGTGCGTGCTTTTTAGTGTTGAATACATGAATTTTGTTTTGTTTGTCCCAAAGCTTTTTTCTTATTTATATACAGGGATAGTGAATCTTCAATTTTTGAAGAAGACAGCCACATGTGACACGGCTTTGCACTCATTTTACGCCTTCGCACTCTCAAATTGGTTTCACATCTTGCGGATGCAACGCTGCTTCGAGCTGAATCAGATTAGCGGCTATCGTGGGAATGGGACGCGGGCGGGGTTTGTAGCTACGGGGGGCTGATCGGGGGTCAGTGAAGAGGGAAGATGGGGCAGAGGTAATACAGTGCACATGTGAGGGACCCTTATGATTTTCTGCATATTCATAGGCATGTGTTGTCATTTTTATCACGGTGGTGAAAAGGGTTTAAAAAAAAGAAGAAGAAATAAATAAAAAAAGAAATTGGCTCCTTCCTTGACCAATCAACAATCCCCATCTGTTGTCATGACAACAAGCACCTCACTTTTGCCCATTTCTTCCAGCGCCGTCGCCAGAGAGACCAGATCTGCGTCGGCTTGGTGACAAGCCTCCCATAAGTCCAGCAGAACACCTGTGGGGCTCGGCTTTGTGGCAAAGTAGTTCAAGTACCTGATGAGGAAGGAAGGAGGGCGAGTGTTAGAAAAGGAGCAAAGGAAGCACTGGATTATCGATTGCAGACATTTTTTAAGTCAGAAACACCGTGTATTGAAAATACTACTGGAACTGTAACCATATTTTACAAAGCAGGATTAGCTAATGAGCTGAAATATCTTCAGAATGTACTTTTATTAACATGCATGGCTAAATCATATGCATCCATATTGCATCCATATGTCGAGGATGCAACTGTTTTTCACAGCTAAAAACATCTACATGCCACCGTCTACACTCTTCTGAGTCATCACTTGACAGTAGGACCTGAGTATCAACGCCGGACTCGTGCGTCACTTCTCAAACGTACGACACGTGAAGCAGATCTGACCTGTCGAAGCCCAGGCTGCGTGCCAGGAGTCTCCAGTCACATCCTCGAGCGCTGGGCGCATCCAGACTGGCACAGATCTTCTGGCGGATGGAGTCAGGCAAGCGAAAGGCGTAGGGTCCCACTTGAGAGGAAGGCAGGCAGGTGCCTCCTGAGGGGAGGGGCGAGTGCGGGGGGAGAGTCTGCATGGACAGAGAAGGTGGGAAGCGTTTAAAATGTTGATGTTAAACTGCATCTTTTATCATGCGGTTGCATTATTTAAGCTGCTGCTGGCGTTACCTCCTGAATATCCATGTGCAGCTGGAATATCTGCCCCTCCCCCTCCACCTGCCGGACACAGATCTTACAGGTGAGCTGCGACACGGCCAGGCTGCCTCTCTCCAGGCTGAAGGTGCAGTGCAGGGGTCTCTGACTGCCGCTCCAGATGTGATAGAACGGGATCTCCTGTTCACAAAGAGGGACGTTAAGAGGCAAAGCTGGAAACACAAGACTCTACACTCTGATACAACTGGCTGTTTCCCCCCAGAGCAACCCTTTTTACACGCAGCACAATCAGGAAGGATCTAGAACACAGTTCCCATTCGAGGAGAGTGCAATATGCTTTATTTTGATATTGGGTGTTTCCACCAACTGGGTCTCTGTGTGTCAGAGGACAATTTATTTCCTGCGAGCATTGTCCGTAAATTAGAACCGCTATCAGATTTCTCGTTTTTCTTTTTTTTTTTTTTATTCAGAGGGGGTTCAGACTGCAATCTCGCTGTGGCCGCCAAGAGGATGCAGCACGGGGGTTTGGATGTTTTACAACATTAGTGTAGAGTCCACTGGCTGTATTTTCAAATAAAAAACAAAAATCTACTGAAGTGAAAGTGCTTTTAGGCTTGAAGTAACACTGAGAATTCATCAATAGCTTTATGGATTTATATCATTAAAGCTGCTGCTGTAGACGTGAACATGTCCGCATCTATAAGCACTATCAACAGGTGTTATCTAGTATCTGTGTTTTAAGTGTCTCACCTGATACTTTGCCAGTAGTTTGCTTCTCCAGTGAGGGTGAGGGATGTCGTGGATGGACAGACGCAAGTTGTGGTAGCTGTCTTTAAACAGCAGCGGCTTCGGATCCTCCAGCAAAACTCCACCGAGACTCCTCTCCAGATCCAGCACGTCCTGCAGGGAGGGAGGGGGGGAGGGAGGGAAGGGACCGCATTTACGTTATCAAGTCCATCGTGAGGGTTTACCATTCCAACACTCTTCAAAACACGCTTTCAAAAAAATGCTTAATTAAAACGCCTCTGTGACTCCAAATGGAATCGTGTGAGAGCGAACCGTTAGAAAGCTGTTTGAACTTTAGCAGCCAGAAACCCTGCGATGGGATGCCAGTTGAGCTGCACACGGCACACTCATGTTTACTGGCCCGGCTGGTGTGTAAACACTTCACACAAAACGGGACTGAGAGAGAGAGGGGAAATATATATTAGCGGGTCCAACTTTGCCTGGATGGGGTGCTTTACTCGCCGCATACTGGGGTGTTTGTATTGTGCTGCGCGATTTGGAGTCGTCGCTTCTCGTAGACGAGGGAGATTCAGTGTAATAACAGCGTTTGATTTGGGTGAGTGGGTCGGCTCTTTCGTTTTTATGAATATTTGGACAAGGGTGTTACATGTTTATGACCAAACAAAACTGACACGATGGATGCAAGTATTAGACACAGACGACAGGACAGAAGCTGCAGCACACCTTCAGTGCATGCGGGGTGTCATGGATGCAGTAGATGCGGAGGCTGTAGTCCAGGGAGAGGCAGGGTGCTCGGGGGGCGAACAGCGCCAGCAGCAGGCGCTTGCAGGCCGGCTGCGGAGGACAGGACTGGCCCACCAGGCCGTACGTTCCCAGCTGCTCCATGAGAACGTGACAACACTCCTCCTCCAGCTGCAGGTAGCACGGAGACGACAGGGTCTCCTCTCCCACCGTCAGCACCTCCTGGGAACAGAATGAAGCGGGCAGCGGTGTTAACCGTCGTCCGACGTGATATCCGTTACGGTACCGGTCGGAGGGGTTCGTCTCACCTCCCACGCCCCCTGGTGCGTCTGCGTCTTGAGCGTGAGGGACCAGTCGGGGGTGGGCGTGTCCAGCTGGGCGCAGTGGGGCAACGTGAGAACCACGGGCCGATTCAGCAACATACCGGATGGGCCGCAGCTCACCACGGGGCTTAGTACAGTCTGACTGCCCTCAGAGGGAAGCCTGTAAATGTCAGACACACACACACACACACACACACACACACACACACACACACACACACACACACACACACACACACACACACACACACACAAACACGGAGAACACCAGGTGTTCAAAAACAGTCGCTAAAACATCACGCTTCATTTATCAACGCCACGACATGCTGGTAGAGAAGTATTTGAAGAAAACTGAATATATATATATATATATAAATATACTTCAATTTCAGTGTTGCAGTTGAGACAAGTTGAGACATTTTTTTGATCCTCAGAAGAAAAAAAGACGATCGAACTTCCAGACAAACTTTGCGAGCTGTTTCGCAGCAGGTGTGCCGAGCATGCAGAAACGTTGTGATTGAGGTGAGAATGAGGATTTGTTCTGCCTCGTGGTTGGAGGAGGAGGAGGAGACGAGTGAAAGGATTTAACATGAAGGGCACTCACGTCGTTTTGTCCCACTTGTTGATTATGAGGTACATCTCGTAGAACTTCCCCTGGGGGATTGTGCCCGGGGGGACCAGCAGACTCACGCCTGAGGGAGGAGGTGTCATGACTTATCTCGTCTTCGGGGGAAATGACTGAACGTGTCGTTGGTTTCATATGAATTCAACTGCAGGAATAATTACCCGTGTTGGGGATGGTAAGGCGTCCTCCCAGATTCCCCAGGGTGGCGCTGGTGCTGAGCCCCGGCTCTCTGGACAGGGTGTGGCTGTGGTAATCCCGCTCTCGACCCATAGTGCCCACAGACTTCAGGCTGAGGATCTCCCCGTCGCCTAAGCCCATGTCCGAGGGGAGCTCCAGGGAGGAGAGAGTGGAGGCGTTGTACACCTTGATTTTCAGACTCGGCAACGGGTCCAGCAGGGGAGAGGTGGTCATGGGGATCTTGTGGTGGCCGTCGTTGACCCCCTGCTGCAGGGAGAAGAGCGGCCCGCGGAAAGCCCCCGCTGTGGCCGTCAGATCCGGGGGGGCCGAGGGATGAAGAGGGTGAGGGTTATCTGTGGACACGGAGGAGGGAGACAGGGAGGGAGGGTGTTCTCTTATTGAGCGGGGCTGAGAGTGCCAAAATGTGACGCGAGTGAAATGGATTCATGTTGCTTAATTAATATTTGATGGCAAGAACGGGAAAAGGGATACCGTGACAAATGATTAAAATGTGAATCATGTTACGCAGTAAAGAACGGGGAAACTGACTCAGCGAGGGGAGATAATGGCACGAGGAGAATTGCTTTAATGGATGGTATAAATAGCAGAGTGATAATGAAATGATGGTGATGAAGAGCCTCAATGAAGATGAGTGAAAACAAGAAAAGTTTGTGTGTGTGTGTGTGTGTGTGTGTGTGTGTGTGTGGACCTACCCTGTCTGGGAGGCTTGTAGTTGCCAGGGTGGAAGGCGGCAGTGAGAGCAGACGACGAATCGGTGATGTCGCCATGGAGATGGCGGCATCTGCGGCGATATGCGAGCACTCCCACGCACAACACCAGGATCACGCACAGCAGCAGGGCGCCCACCAGACCAGCGTAGACCGCGACCCCCATACCCGGGGCCAGCGCTGAAGGAGGGACGGAGAGGCAGACGGTCAAGACACCAGACAGGGGAAACCCCATGGAAACACACACAGTGAAAGACACAAGAAATACAAATTAAGATACATAATTTACTATTTAAAGTATTATAAATAAGTCATTGTAGTCTAAGTGCTGAAGTGATTCGTCGATATGAACATTTATGATAATCGATTGATCTTTTTAAGTATAAAGTCCAATCATTTTCTGGCTCCTGCTCCTCAAACGTGATGAAATGCCACTTTTTTCTCTTTAATATCATCACAAAATTAATGTATGGACTTTTGATCAAGCAAATCAAGCAATCTGGGCTCTGTACTATATATATATATATATATACAGTATATATATATATTCATACATGATTAATTGAAATATAATCAATAAATTAATCTCTGATTAAAATAAGCTATAGCTGCAGTCCTTTTTGAAATTGAAATCCTCAACGATGGGTTCAAACCATCTATCAAAGCAATGAACGTGAGATGAGTTAATGGTTCCTCCCGTCCACACTGGCCTTAAAGAGATCTCTCCTTTTGCAGGATTTCAATGTAAGCGATGGGGGACGACATCCACGGTGCTTACACATGCATTAGGTGACGTTAATGTGTGGCTTCAGCAGTCTGAAGTTACAGTATCTTCAGTGCTCGATGACTATTTGTGTTACTTTCCAAACTATCACGGCTCAGAAAAGGAAACGCTGCCCCGGGGAAAAAGAAAAAGGAGATGAATTAAGCAGTAACTGTAGAAAATAATAGGAATCCTATTTAGGCGGATCAGGTAGCGGTCATGATGTCCATGCACATCTAATACAGGCGCTCCGTCAATGTCATCATAAAACTCCGCCGTTTCTGCTGTGAGTGACATAAAATGTGTCACGACGCGTCATTGATCGAGTTGGGCTGGCATCACATGACCTCAGCAAAAACGAAGCCAATGAGCCAACGCTCAAAAGATAGCAGAGAAACAAATAATATTCGCTTTTTTCAGATCCCATTTTAGCTCCGGCTGAACTTTACAAGGCGTGTTTACACAGACATTTTGTCCACCATCTGTTACATTGGAGTCGCATTAGGGGAGCGGATCGCTTCACAGCCGGTACGGACAGGAGGAACAATCACCGTGACCGATGGTGTTGTTTTGAGATGAGACTAGAAAAAAAGACGACTATCCTTTAACTCTGGCAGTGAGCTCGCTGGGATGCGGCCTAACCTGGTGTTCAATATGATTCCAGCTACATATTGAAAGAGATCCTAGAGAGCATAAGTCGGTCCGAACCGGTTGGTTGATGATTGGCCGTTACGTCACCTGGTCCCCCTTTATTTAGCTCCCTCTCTATTTCTTCCACTGAGTGATTGGCTGTGACTTAACCCCCGACTCTAGCCGAGCTGTACCCAAAACCCAGACACATGAGCCACCACGGCAGAAAGAAAAAAAAAATGTAGAGGAGCAGACAATGAGCGAGGTTGGCGTGGGACAAAGAAGAGTAAGGAGGAAGAGGAGGCAGAATGTACAGAGAGAGCTAGAGGAGAGGCAATTTGGCAAACGTTGGGATAGGAAGGAGTTAGATAAGGTAGTGATTTGTTGAGAGGACAGACGGATTATAAGTGTGGTGATGAGGAGGAGGAGGAGGAGGAGGAGGAGGGGGGAGAGATAAGGATAGCTGGAGGAAAGGGCCCGTGTTAAAAGAGAGTGGGCTGGAAGTCGGAGGAAACCACAGACAGTGCGGAGCAGCATTGTAGAGTAGAAGAAAAAAAAAAGGGGTGGAGGAGAGGAAAGCCGGAGGCAGACGGGCTGGCAGAGCAGAGCTCTCGGAGCTCACGTGGCGCGATGGAAGCGAATCCGACAGCCATCCGCACTTATTACCAGGAACGGAACAATGGCGAATTAGGTGCATTACCGCGGCTGCTCTCCCCTGAGCCCACGTCACATCCAGCCGGAGGAAGAACCATCACGGGGAATGTAAACTATATCACAGATTAAATGAGAGTCGACCGAGGGCTTCCAGCTCACAGCCTATGGATCAAAGACTCAGAGGCTCGTCATTCTTCTCCCCTTCATCACAGAGCTGGCAGATTTGCTTTCCTCAAAGATGTCGTATAAGCGCCAGATTAACCGTTTTTGCTTAATTGCATCTATTAATCTCTTTGTTGTGATCGTAGCTTGTTGGTTCAGTTTCACCACACGAGCCGTTATGCAACGGGCCGGCATGGGGCCGGCTCAGAAACCTATGTTGCACTTCGTCGGCACGTTAAGACGAGACGGGGGTCACAACACGCGTGAGAGGGAGGACGAGAAGGTGAGGCGTGCGCCTTCGCTGAGCTCCATCTGAGGTGACAGCAAGGTGCGGACGGACGGGCGCTCGACACAAAACGCCGCACGCGTTCGGCTCCAACGCGGATGTTAGGACTCCTCATATGTATGACACACACACACACACACACACAGCATGAGGCAGTGAAAGAGTGAAGTCATGGGAAGGTGAACTTACGATGGCTTGCATGTTCAATAGAAATCTTTTTATCTGTTTGAACGGGGAAAAAAACAAAGAGAAAAGAAGAAAAAAAAAACATAAAAATGGATGGAGTAGTCATTATGCAAATGATACAATAACATAACAGAAAGCAGGAAGAAAATAAACAATAGCTCATCAATATGAAAATAGAAATGTTAACATACAAAACATCCTGTAAGCAAGAAAATGTCTAAAAACAATCTCTCCTTGAAGTGCGTGAGACTGTGCGGCTTGGCGGGATGATGTTCAGCGTATAATTGTTTATATAATGTGCAAACAGAGAATAAAAAGCTATTAGAAATGACTGTGAGAGAGATTAGGATCATCTGGATGAGTGGCAAAGTTAAAGACAGGGACGCTGGTGTTGTATGGTACATGAGGGAGGCGATGTAGATAGAAACCCTCTCTTTATACACCCCACGGGGTAAGTTATCACCTTCATCAGAGGGAAAAAAATAAAAACCGCTCCATCCTGACAGCAACAATCTTTTCCAAAATAACCATCAAAATGAATCATCCCCCGAGCGGTTTCACGACTACCGAAACGGCCTTTCAGGATCGCGCCACTCGCTCGGGGTTTTCAAAAAAACCAAATAACCTTCTCTCTCCCAAGGATCATCAAAAACACCAAATGGGTTCCCCCTCCCGCTTTTCCATTCATTCGGTAGCAATTAGACCCTCCTATGAGGCAACGGACATGATGGTTTGTGGCGTCTCGAAAAAAAGCATTTTACATTTACGACTGGGGGTATTTAGCCGATCCTCAAAGGGATTCAGAACGAGACATTAGAGCCGGCCGCTCTTTGATCGTCCTGGTCGGAATGTCATCGGGACGGTTCGTCACCGCAGAATCATCAAATTAACGTGCTGGGGAAATAAATAAGTCAGTAATTTGCAGTCTGCCAAATGACACATTTACAGATTTCCAACAGCACAGTGCTTCCTGTCTAAACCCCCCCCCCACAGATCACCCCCCACCTCCTCTGCTGGAGCCACTTGAGTGCATGTTTTCCTGACAGCCTCCTGAGAACACTCCGCCCCGCACAGAAAACTCAGATTGTGTATTTGTCTAATCTGGCTGCTCCACAGAAGCCTGTTTATGTCAGGGCTCGCATGCACGTCTGATAGAGTTGAGGCACAGGGTGCGTATGACCCCGCCCCCCCCTGTATGTGTGTGTGTGTGTGTTTTTTTAAGTGTGTACATGAATGTATCTCACTGCCTCCGCCGATGTGCGTCTCAAAGATTCTAATGCGCTGTCAGCTGGATTCCTCCGAGCTCATCACGGGCTGCACATCGGGTGTCAGCGCGAGTCGAACTCACTCTCATATGTTCTTCCCTGTGCTAATTTTTCGACATGGCCGTGTGATGCTCGCTTCCCACTCTCGTTCGTTCCCCCTCTCTCCTCTCTCCTCTCTCTCCATCTGTGCCGTTTAGATGTGGATCACTTGACTTCTCTCTTTGTGAAAACGAAATTTCGCCTCATGAAACATCTGTCTGCGATTCCGCTCCTTTTCTTTTCATCTCTCTCTCTCTCTCTCCGAACGTAATTCACACTCTCACCGTGCCGCAGTGCAAAAATCACCTTGGGAATACGGTTTCTTCACAGAGTAGCTTTGAAATGCAATACACCTTCACGAAACTCAACTCGGAGCAAAAAATATCACCGCCTGCAACACTCGCTATTATCAATTCAACAACCGCCGGAAGCAAAGGTCTTTGCCGGGAAGGGATTTGACCCCGATAGATGCCTCAGAAATACCTGCTATGTGCACTAAAGGTCAACACATGTTAACCAACTTATTCGGAGATGATGCAAATAAATAGAAATGGGCCAAATATTCACTTTTTGTTGTTGTTTTTTTGACATTTGACACAAGTGCCGCAGTTCAAACACATTGCTCGGGTGACTTACTGCGCGCACACAGCCCCTCAGTGCAGTTTTTGCTCTCCATCATGCTGCCACTGCAGTGCTTTCCTCCATTTCTAGGTGGGGGGGCTTGGCACTCACGACTGCGCCAGTGGGTGCACTCTGTCCCACAGGCGGACCACTTTGCCCACTCTGTCCAGCCTCCATCCACTGGAATGAGACAGCAGAGACGTGTCATTGTACAGCTAACCAATAACTTCACTGCAGGCTGGGGAGAACTGGGCGGGACTTTCAGAATGCGGCGCAATGCACGTGTTTAATGGCTTGAAGTGCAACATTTTGCGTTTTTTGCAAAATGCTGTGGTTTGTTGTAAATGACGATGGGGTCAGGATGATGTGACACAAAGTGGAGGAATGGCATGTGATGAGATCAAAAGCATCTATGCTATTCTGTCCTCTGGTTAAAGTCTGTTTTGCGTTGTGAAAAGTGAATTTTGAATCTAGCATCCAATGTTTTAAGACTTTAAAATATGAGAAACGACCTATTTGGGAACTGTCCTGCTCTCCCAGTGGGTGACTAGTCTGCCTGAAGACGTTCATAATGTAGACGAGCATGTTCACCTGGGCACAGCGTGGTGCAGGTCACTCTCTGGAAGGGCGGGCCCTCGCAGAAGGATCCTCCATTCAGAGGGGCGGGATTGGTGCAGCTGCGTGTCCGTCGCTGCCAGCCCCGCCCACACCGAGCATTACACTCTGACCACTCGGTCCAGGACGACCAGCCTCCGCTCACTGACAGACAGACAGGCACACAGACAGGCAGTTAGTACCACGGGCATCTACTGCTCTACATGCTACTGTGTAAGACTATTTCATTATTTATTTTGTGTTCCTTTCTTTCTCTTCCATTCTGACACCTTTCAAAACTTTTAAAAATCAATAAAATACAATGTTAAACGATAATGACACCAAAAAAACAAGATTCGATCAATTAAAATCAAGCTTACTAAATATATGTGCCATAATCAGGTGTATTTACAGAATTAACCTTCAGTTTTCCATCAGCTATTGATAGTTCAATGAGAGTATGGTGGCTTCCCAATGACCTCCCATTAACATTTTGTATTTTCATTATATTGTTTAGCACCTTTTATTGCAATTTTGTATGAAAGGCGCTCTATAAATCAATCATTTAATTGATTAGAATGATGTCATGATTCATAAAGCGACCCGTACCATAAACGATGAGCGTAGCCGTGCTGCTGCGTCTCTTGGCCACCACGTTGCGAGCCACGCAGGTGTAGTTGGCGGTGTCCGAGAGCCGGGCCTGCTTGATGATCAGGTCGTGATCGATGGTGATCAGGAAGTTGGAGTCCTGCGACTGATCGATCACGTCCTCGTTCTTCAGCCAGTCCACCTGCAGAGAGCCGGGGCGCAGGAACACACTCAGGACAGAGAAATCTTCCACAAAGTCGTGAAGAGAATGAAAATATGAAATGTCTGTACTCCTTGAAACCTCTGTGTTACAGCAATTTAGAATCTATCCTTCTTTTAATTATCTTGGCAGATAGCTCTTCACATAAATCAGTGGACAAATCAACAGGTGTGTATGCATAAACATGAGTTAGCACAGCACACACACACACGGACCCACTCGGTAAACACTAGAAACCTGCAGCGTCCGTCGCCACAACACGCTTCTGTGCTACAAACACTGTCAATATGAGCATTTTAGTTTGCCCAAGAAAAATATGATTTATGTTGTTTACAAATACAACTTTCATCTTGGAGACATCCCCAAGCAACACACACACACACACACACACACATGCTTCTACACATCCATGCAATGTGTGTTTTACGTCACACTAACATGTTATCCGTCCACTGAAAAGAACAATCAGCCTGCAGAACGTAAATGTTTACACGCGTAATAAAAAGCTACATTTATGAATTATTTGTTTTCTTGTATTATATATTGTTGCGCTGCTGTTTTATGAGAGAAATAAAAGGCTTTGATCTAGTGGTGTGCAGTTAAAGCTGCTTGGTGTTACAACGTGACACGGTGTGAATTTAAGCACAGCTTCATTGCTTAAAAAGCGGAGCATATTATTACTTTTAGGGAGTTTTTCCTCGATGGCGCCCCGTCGCCGGGCGGACTTAAATCTCTCAAACTGTAGTGGCTCGCCCTTTATGATACCGCCTTTGAATCATGTTTATGTTGGTCCATAACTTATTATTTAGACCTCAGCGTTGCCATCTCCCATGAGAGATATGGAGCTTTACAAAATCTAAATGATCTTTAACTTTTATTCCTCCGCATCGCGAACACAAATGAACACCTGAGGCGATAGGAAAGGAGGAGATGGAGGTCTACCTCGGCGGCGGGCATGCCTTCCGGGGGCCGACACTGCAGCAGCACCTCCTGCTCCAGTCGCACCTCCCGCCCCAGCGGCTCCTGCTCGAAGTTCTTCCTCAGGTCTACAGGGGGCGACACAGATGCAATCAGCCGTTAGTGAAGCGGTGACACCCTGTCACACTGGGTGTCGCGCAAAAACACACACGGACATACCACACACCAGGCAAAGTCCCTCCAAAAACAACCGTCACCTTGTTCCCCTTGATACGCTCATAAACATGCACGTGTCAATCACACTGCGTTACCGCGGGGACGGAGAGCTGGGCTATTTGCATAAATACATAAACTGACACATTTGACAAGCAGAAGTCATAAACATTTGCCCTTCTATTATCTCCCTTCCTTCCTCTCACACACACACACACACACACACACAAACACACACACACACACACACACACACACACACACACACAGCCTCGGTACTGACATGCGATGCGAACGTAGGCGCGGTTGCTCTTGGTGGTGCCGGCCGAGCTCCAGGCCACACACTGGCACCAGTAGTCCTCCAGGCCAAACAGCTCCTCCACCTGGGTCCTCGACACCGAGATGTCCACCTCCCGCACCACCAGGCCTGTCCAGAGAAAGAGACAGACAGAGAGACAGACAGATGGAGTGAGAGAGAGCGAGAGAGTGTAGTGAGGCACGTTTTTCACAGTGCATATAAATAATGCATTGGCTGCAGGCCAAATGCAGTTAACTTGCACATAAAGTCCTATGGGAACCAACAGATTATGTAGTTGAAAATGATGTTTGTAAATGAGTTTGGACGTTTACGTCTGTGAAATACAAGGTGACAGCACACCTCTGCGTGTGTGTGTGTGTGTGTGTGTGTGTGTTACCCGTGATCTGGTCCAGGCTCTCTCTGGTGACGTGGTCGTTCTGATTGACCCACTCTCCGTTACATTTGAAGTAGATCTGCGTGGCCGGCGACGCCCGGCACCGCAGCTGGACCGGCCGGTTCTTCACGATGAAAGCGTCCTCCGGCTCCAGCAGGAATTCTGGGAGAGGCTCGGCCGGCGCCGACGGGAAGGAGTCGGGGAGGACCTCGGCGTCGCTGTAGTCGCTGCTCTCTGAAAAACACACACACGGGACAGGAAGTGAGTGAGACGTCCGTCCACGGAGAAGCCTGTGTTTTAAGCGAGCGAGACTCCATCAGCATGTTGATGGCGGCTCTGGGGCCGACCCGGCGCTCTGACCTCACCGTCGAGGACGTGAGTTACAAGCGAAATGACAAATTTGTCCCTCAGGGATCAATAAGCTGCTGCACACCCGGAGGAAGTATGTGTGTGTGTGACACCTCGTGTCTTTCAGCAGAAGAATCTGTCACCAGCGTTTCCTTGTATACATGACGGCAACCATGTTAATGTATTTTAAGGTGTTGACAGGTTGCACTGTCAGCGGAGGGGCACGCCGACATTTCACATCTCCTGGTACCGCCAGTGATCTGGTCGAGGCGGGCCTCCTGCTTCGGGTCTCTCTGGAAGAGCTCATGCCTCTCAGCTGGGGAGGGGAGCCGCTGACCTTCCACGGACAGGTCCCGTTGATCGCACATTATCCCCTGACATTTCCGATGTGACACATTCCTCCCGGCGATGCCGACAAGAGCTTCTCCTGGCAGGAAGGACACGATATTCCTGACCTCTTTACTCTTGACTTGTTACTCTAATAGTGATGGGTAGATCCAGTCAATGCCGCAGTGTTATTGGCTACTGTTTGTGTTTCTTCGTGGGTCGCAAAGAGATTTAAGTACATGCAATGTGCTACAAGGATTTTAAGGGTGAGCATATATAAATACCTCTACTACTACTAAATTTGATCTATATGAATACAACGTATTTGATAGTTTCAAGAATGACATGACTTGTCAGCATCCCATCTCCAGCTGGTACTGTCATGGGACTCTATTTACAGTGCTGTAGGGTGATGCAAGCTCAATCCATGCCATGACTCCATCCGTCCATCCACTGAACTGCATCATTGGTTACTTGAGCAAACAACACTGGAGCAGAGGCAGACAGGAGAAGACCTCGTTGCATAACACCTGCACAGGATTGCAGCATCCTCTGCCATGGAGAATAAGCGGACCGCGGTATCGGTATAATGGCCCGGAGCACGACATGTAGCATACAAATACGACCAGACACGCACAGAACAGCTGCCAGAAGTGTTCTTTCTCCCTCTCAACATGTCTAACATCGTACTTTTATCATCATTTCAGACTTTCTCCTTTTGGGAAATAGAGGTTCTTATACATTTTTTATGGGTCTGACCTTCCAATAGAAAACTTTGCCCCGCTGACGAAAACGATCTGAATTCAATGAGCATTAAATAGAAGACTGGAGCGGAGTGCAGGAGACGGACAGGGTCGGCTCCAGGCAGGAGATGCTAAAAAGGTTTGGGGATATCCAGCTCAGTGCACTTTCCTTCCCTTGACACACACACACACACACACACACACACACACACACACACACACACATAATTGTGCTTTTCTTACATGGTAGATTTTTTTTTTTAAATCTCGTTTTCTACATTCGGTGGATAAGAAAAGAAATGTGAGGGCAAACGCAGCTACTTTTCGCACAATGAGTCACAAAGCAGACACATTTGCAGTGTTCAGTTTCCAAAATGTATCGAGTCTAACCTGATCGGTTATTCCACAGTCAGGGAACAAGAGAAACTACTTAGAAAGATACCATCTCCTATTTTTAGGATGGGGAGCGCTTCATCCCCACCCGAACCGTTTCCCCCTGACAGCCTGTCTGAGACATTAGGGGAAAGCAAAGAGGAACACCGAGCATGACGGCAGCGGGAGACAAAGACGTGCTACAGGTCAAATCAAGGCCAGCAGGGATACGCTCACGAGGCCGTAACACCTCCAGATATAAGGGGAAGGTACCATCTTTTGACTCCAATCTCCTCCTCCATCACCGCCACGGAAGGGCCGGCCGGCAAAAAGAGCTGAAGCAGCACAGCTCGTTGCCCGGCAGAGCCGTGGCCACAGGACAGACGGAAAGGGCAACAGCTGCTCCAGGGCCAACAGCCATCCAGGATGGACCCGTCACCCTTAATCTGTCTCTGCCTCTATCCCAGCCTGTCTCCACCGCAGACGCATCCCTGCTCTTCTCCAGCGACTTCCTCCAGAGGGACCTTCCACCGACTACATTTGTTCTGCTAACCCGCGACCCCGGACTGAACCCTCGCCGCTGCACGCTAGACTCCACCTAAACCCCCCGCCGCGCTCTACGATGAAAAGCAGAAAAGCTCATTCTGGGGATGAGTTAGATCAGCGTGATCACAAATACGAAAAAACAAAAACAAGATTACTTGTACATAAGTACTTGAGTAATAAATCAGTTCAACCAACAAACAGATGATGAAATAATGTTCGGACTCCATCTGACTGTTTCCATCGACCAAATCTGCTGTTTTTGGTTTACTTGCAAACCTGTTTTTGAGGGTCTACATGTTTCTTTTTTCAATTCTTTTGTTTGCAAACCTGTTTTTGAAGGTCTACATGTTTCTTTTTTCAATTATTTTGTTTGCAAACCTGTTTTTGAAGGTCTACATGTTTCTTTTTCTGTTATTTTTTGCTTGCAAACCTGTTTTTGAAGGTCTACATGATGTTTCTTTTTCATTTTCTTTGTTTGCAAACCTGTTTTTGAAGGTCTACAAGATGTTTCTTTTTCAGTTTTTTTTCCTTACAAACCTGTTTTTGATGGTCTACAAGTTTCTTTTTCAGTTTTTTTGTTTGCAAACCTGTTTTTGAAGGTCTACATGTTTCTTTTTTTTAAAGGTTTTTCTTACAAACCTGTTTTTGAAGGTCTACATGTTTCTTTTTCTGTTATTTTTTGCTTGCAAACCTGTTTTTGAAGGTCTACATGTTTCTTTTTCTGTTATTTTTTGCTTGCAAACCTGTTTTTGAAGGTCTACATGTTTCTTTTTCTGTTATTTTTTGTTTGCAAACCTGTTTTTGAAGGTCTACATGTTTCTTTTTGAAATTGTTTTGCTTGCAAACCTATTTTTGTAGGTCTACATGATGTTTGTTTTTCAGTTTTTGTTCTTTTTTCTCGCAGACCTGTTTTTAATGGTCTAAACTGCTGCTAACCCCGTTGTCACACTGGTCATGGTTGTACTGGATGCATCCCAAGAGAAATACCCCCGCCCCCCCTGCCAACACACACACACTTGTGTCTGCTCCTACAGGTTATACTGGCAGGTGTCCACACACACAATTAAGCAGGTGCAACACTGCAAGTCGGCAGTAAGAATTGATTAATGAGAGTGAACACACCAAGTGGTACTTAAGCATGCAGATGAATCACGTTTATCTCTGTGCCCGTCTCACAGCGCTCTCCTCTCGGTTCTCTTCCTGCTCCTCAACATCCCCTCTTGCACTCCTCTGACTAAGCTGTCGCCTCCAGTATTTCAGACTTTGAATTCACTGTCAATAACCAATTGTGTCCCCGGGCACCTCGCCCCCACTCGTTCTCTTTGTCCGGCATTGATCGTCAGGCGTTCAAACATCGGCTGAAAAACACAGCCTGTCACTCTTCAGTCGCGTTGAGGGAGGGAGGGGAGTAATGGCAGTAGAGACAGACAAACGGAGGGAGAGACGGTGGTTCAGACGGAGACAGAATGGGAGGAGAGCCCTGCGTTCTGTGTGCTCTGGGGCCTGCAGAGAGGCACAGTTTAATTAAAACACTTTTGGATGACAGAGCCAGCGACAGACAGACAGACAGACAGCTTCTTTCTCTCCCCCAGTCTCTCTCTCATTGGATAATGGAGCTGGGGGTTTAAAGTGGAACCTGTGTTTTTTTTTTTTCTTTTCTTGGGCCCAGCATACAAACATCCATCAGAGCTCAGCAGCCGGCAATTTGTGTGGAATGGAGGAAGACAAAAAAGCGCCGTGCATCACAGCAAGTCTTTTATTATTCTAATGACAGGCGGCAGACAGCTAGAGAGCAAAACACGGGCTTCTGGGTATTCTTTTCCAGCGTAAAAAAAAAAAAATTGCAAGGGGGAACACATGCACGTTAGTACCCAGATGCCAGCTGACAACCTGTGCTTATACAGTATACGCTCTCACCCACTCTCATTCATGTATAAACTCCGGCGGTGTGTGTGTGTGTGTGTGTGTGTGTGTGTGGCCGAGTGCTGAGCTTGTAACGGAGAGTCAGAGTGACAGTGGCGGAGCGAGGCCACACTGGAAGGAAGGACTGAGATAGAGGGGGGGTGATCTGGATAGAGGTGACAAGATGGGAAAGGCTGGCCGAGGACAGGTCAAGAGACACTAACAGACAAGTGGAGGACGTGCACGCAACGCTGGGCCGCCATAATAAGCGGCAAGGAGAATGAATCACGGCAATGTCTGTCTTTGTCTCGACTTGACGGCGAAACTGTTGTTCTTTCTGCCCTCCATCATCCTCCACCCTCTTTTCCCCTCTCATTCTCTCACACACACACACTAGGATGACTGTAATTTTCTTAGCCCCAGCGCCTCTAGCCAGAGTGGAATCTAAAGCGTCTGTGCTTTATCATTACCTTTACAGAGTTAGTCATTACTGTCCCCTCCAGTGCCCTCGCTATCCCCAAAAAGTGCAGCCAGAACGGGGGGAAGAGAGCAAGAAAGGATGTATCAGAATACTTTGAAGCAGCCAAACAACAGCAGACATTCTCTATAAAAGACGCAGGGTCAAGTTGTGTTTGGCAAGATCAAGATTTTCTTTCTTCGGCATCTTATGAGGTAAAAAAAAAAAGCAAACAAACAACAGCACAGTGCCCCACATCCTTCCTTCTGCTTTCCACTTTGTTGTGTCGGATCGGACATGGGAGCGCTTATATTCCCCCCCCGACTCCGCTCCTCCTTCCCCTCCTGTCTGCTGGATTCAAAGCACTTTGAGCAGCTCCGCTAGACTTCAAATGACACCCTACAGCCTTAAACACACACACACACACACACACGGAGGAAGATGATAGCCCGCAGCTATGAGGCACAACCGGTTTGCTGAGCCCACTAAGGACAAACAGCTGTGAGGACAGACAGTCAAACGTGACACTGCCGGTGACAGAGGAAACAAGGCCAATAAATAGAGTGATCATTAGACGTTACGTTAGCGTTTACGGGCCCGAGCGCATCCATCATCCTCAGCCGATCTACCTCATTATGGTCGTTCCTTTGGCGAGGAAGCCCTAAGGTGGAGTCACGCACGGCGCGCAGAGGCAGGTCGAAAGAGACAGAGATGGATGGAGGGAGACAGTCTCTCCTTGCCTTCCTTAAAGGACAATTACATTGAGTGATTGATATTCAGACTGACCTCGTCCTCATCAGCCTGAAAACAACTCGCTGCCGGCGAGGATAGAGAGGACGACCAGCGGGGGAGAGAAAAGGTGAAACGAAGAGAAAAAAAACAAGTGTTGAGACAAGGATTTGATGGAAAAATGACGTGTGATTGGGACGATCTCAGTGTGTGTGTGTGTGTGTGTGTGTGTGTTGGCACAGGGCATGAAGCAACACGAGGGCAGGTCGGAGCGACACAGCATCACTTCTCACATCAACAAAGGCAGACGAGGTGTTAGAAGTCATGCAGGTCGTCCATCTGACACACACACACTTACAGTATAACCCTTTTTGAGCACAGACAGGGGGAGGGGAGGGGGGGGGTGGTTTGGTCATCTTGGAATAGGAAGTTTCGTTGATTCACCGGTGACTAACGGACGCTATTATTTTCATTCCATCATGATGGCTGCGAGGCAACAGGAGGCAGGAAGCAGACGATGACATCCTGCTAAAAGCGGAACAGACACGGCTCTCGTGAAGCCTTCCACACGTCGGCTTTATAAACTACTTGTTTGGATATTTTTAAACCAACACACAGACGCACACCCGCGGCGGCTCGGCATGGCTCTGTGGCCCGTTTCTTTGTCGGCTCACCATGGCGACTCTCTAACTAAAAGATTTCCTGTTTAACAGGCAGGCGGACACATTCCTCTAAAGTCTTACCTGCTTTTTCTGCCTGAAGCGCTTTGTGTTTTCTTTCCCCCTCTAACAAGTAAAATGACATTATTTTCTAAGGCCAACAGAAAGGTCTGACTTTTTAGAGAAATACCATTTTGTTGGTTAAAAAAAATGTATTGTTTGTTTCATCTTTCTGTGTTTTGTACGGCAACAGGTCAGAGATAAAAGGGCGAATTCATCCCAAAATAATAAAAAACAAACTTTTTACCTGTGAGATTGTTTTGGTGCATGTTGCTTTGAAGAAAAATAATTAAAAAAAACAGAAACACCTCACATTTACAACTTCCACACTGTTTCCTTTGTAATTAACACATCTTTAAAAAACACTGGATCTCAAAAATCCCTCCTGGATTGTTTTGTTCATTCAAAATGAACTAAACACAGCAAGGCCATTTGCATAAATCCATAGAAAGTCATTTTTCTTTTGTACTTAAATAAAAATGTGTTAGAAAATGTAATGTTTTACAGGGTTTGTTTGATGCCATCCCTCTCTTTACTGTAGTAACACGTCCTGGATCACTTGGACTTGTTGGACACAACAGGACAAAAACACCTGATGCATATCTTCGAGTATTCTAGTAGTTCTAGTAGTTCTAGTAGTTTCACACAGGAGCATACATGACACGGGAAGCTCGTGAGCTGCAACTTGCTGGAAGCTCGTCGCCGCAGTGGAAATGTCACGCCTGTGATCGGTTCCAACATGTGAAGGAGGGTGGCTGCAGAGTGTCTATTTCTGTGTTAGTGTGAAACCTCCGCTGTTCCATCAAGGCGCGAGGGTGAGCATGTAATTGATTGATCAGGGCGCACGTGCGAGCCGATGCGGAGTGAGTAAGAGAGATGGAATCTGTGTGAAGTGGAGAGAGAGAGAGAGAGAAAGAAAGAAAGGGGGGAAAAGTGGTGACGGGAAAGGCTGGAAAGCAGATTGGCAGAGGGAGAAGGCCGAGCGGGTTGACGGAGATGTGGAGTGACAGAAATGCTTCGCTTGTCCACCCAGTATGTCCGGGTGGCAGGAGGAAGGAGAGAGCAAAGCCTGAGGACGTGGCAACACACACACAAAGACACACACACACGCGTGTGCACACAAACGCCGAGGTGTGCAGGAACTCATTTGCGGATGTGCTCGTCGACAGAGTGGCGTCCCACCCTCGTGCAAGGTGTTTGCGTTGCCCTAATTGTAAATGCAGCGCGACCTGCGATGTTTGCTTTTTTTAAAGACTCACCTTCTGTCTTTCCCAGAAGCCCTTGCTGATTGGATATAATGACACTAATCAGACCTGTTGGAGGATATGCCAAGAGGGGAACGCACGTAAACATGTTATCTAACTCTATGTTCCAGACAGAAAATAAGGTGCTGAAAAGAGAGTGACAGACGGCGGTAACTGGTTTCACGTGGACCCACGCTGCATTCAAACAGAGCGCGTGTGTGTGTGAGAGGTCGGGCGCGTTCATAACAGACTACGACTTAAATATACCCGCCGTGTATGCCGGAGAC
This sequence comes from Eutrigla gurnardus, assembly GCF_963514095.1. Classification (NCBI taxonomy): domain Eukaryota; kingdom Metazoa; phylum Chordata; class Actinopteri; order Perciformes; family Triglidae; genus Eutrigla; species Eutrigla gurnardus. The sequence goes on from NC_139925.1 coordinate 6,837,484, forward strand.
AGTCTTTAAGTGAGAATCTGTGGCTGTGTTTTTGAACGTGTGGGTGAGTGTGACTGCGAGAGTGGGAGCGCTAAGAGGATTTGCGCTTGTGTTGTTGCTGCGATCCCACTGCTGCTGCCACTGGTGCATTTGAATAGTCGGTGGGGTGGATTGTGTGGTGGAGGGGGGGGTTGATGTTGTGGCTGAAAGTGTGCTCTATCACAGCTAGGGGGCGCCACCCCCCGCCGAGCTCATTAATCATAGCCCATCAAAAAGTGGCCCTGTGCAGTTTGTGTGTGCCCCGGCGACCACCTACTGCATGGGAACACAGGCGTACACAAGCGGCACTATCAATCACTATCAGAGGGGGAGAGAGAGAGAGAGAGGGAGAGAGAGAGAGAGAGAGAGAGAGGGTGAAAGAGGGGTGAGGAGACAAGGGGAGGGAGAGCAGACAGAGTGGGTGAGACAATGTTGTTTTCCTATTATCCTCACGAAATTACAGACCAATGTCACAACTATTACTTGGAGGTCAAACTCATACGGAAGAATGAGACTCACTGTGTGTGTGTGTGTGTGTGTGTGTGTGTAGACATAAGTGTATGTGTTCAGAGCTAGGCGCCACTGCTTGTCTGCTCCACCACTGCGCAGCTGCTTGATGAGAGTTGCGCAAATCTGTCGAGAGTGGCCGGTTGCCATGGTGGGTATTCACATGGAGCCGTGGTCCTCCAGAGGCCTGTAGTCCACACAGCCATTAACTTTGGTGCACAATCACACACACACACACACACACACACACACACACACACACACACACGCACACACACTGCAGATGCACACACTCATTTTTACTATCTGCAGTCTCGTCTCTCGTTCTGTTGCTCACCTCACTTCCTCCCCATATGGGACTCTTGTTGAAAACCTGTTCTTTTCCTGTCGCCGTCTCGCGTTGGCGGCGGCCGTGCGCGTGTCGGCGTCTGTGCGTGCGCGCCAGCGTAGCGAATAGTGAATAGGTGAGCAGTACAGTGGGATGAGTGTTTGGAAGCTGGGGCCGTTTAAATGGCAGTAATTACATGAGAAGATGAGCTGCATTCCTTCCTGAGGGCAGGCTGATTACAGGCCTCTCCTCTCTGGGCCCCTGTAATTACCCACTCTACCCTGCACCCCTCCCCCCCTCCTCACCCCCGTGCCTCACCCTCCATCCAACTGTACTTGTTGGATGGAGGGCTCTGCTCAGCTGCAGGCGAGTTCACCCCCCCTCCTCCTGTCCTCTGAACCACCTCTCTCCCAACTTCTGCAACACTCCACCTCCCCGTCCCCTCACCAGGTCACTCTGCTGTCCTCTCTTATCGCCCCTCGAGCTGATTGCCACTCACTCACTCACACACACACACACACACACACACACACACACACACACACACACACACACACACACACACACACACACACACACACACACACACACACACACACACACACACTTCCAGACCACTCAGGGGACTAATGGTAGATGTGGCGTCATTGCACACCGCCTTTTTTAGCCTAACGATCTCCTATTAAAATACATTGAATTGTATCATGAATCTTTTCTTTGAATTCCTCAAAAACGGAGACAGGATTCTGCATTATGCATATGCATGATGACTACTAATACTGGGGGGGCGCTCCTTAAACTAGACTCGACAGTTCCAGCTAAATCCCTGCTCACTCTCAAGGTATTTGTTGTCATCTTCCACACAAAGTAAGGGTGGGGTTAGTGCACATGACCCCACACGTACACAAACCTCGACTAAACCGGAAAGTCCATCCCAGTCAGAGGTTCCAGTAAGACTGGAGACACACAGACAGTCAAATTACATGTCCTTCACCCAAACACCATCAATTGTTGCACAGACCGACAGTCTGAGTCTCTCCTAGTCTTTCATTTGTGTTGAAGCACATATTCAGTGTGGAACGTAGTAACAGTTTGTCAATTAAAGCCTTTGGAAACACTCCTTTATTTTAAAAAAAGAAAGAAAAGAAATGTAGTTCTTGTTAGGGATGGGTGTTTTTTTGTTGTTGCTGTAAACCGTCACGTGGCATTATGTGAAGTCTGGCATGAACTCTATGAGTGTGAAAAGAATCGACAAAAAAAGCGTCAACATATGCCCGTTTTATGATTTGATATGACAACTGAGCTCCCCGGTGACGGGAAGACGGCCGCATCAAACGTCCTGTACAAATCCCATCAGACACCCAGAGCAGGTGATAATGAAGAGAGAGGAGAGTGTCGAGGGTGGGCTTAAAGAGCAGGAGAGGGAACAAAAACATCGTGAGGGGGTATGGCCTCGGGGGTTGGGGGAACGGATGGATTAAGAAATAAAAGTCGTGTGATCTCTTTGAGCATTATGAAGAAATACAGCTAGTCGGGGGGGGGGGGGGGGGGGGAGAGAACTTCAGGGAAAAGGGCAAGAAAATGGGAGAGGATGGAGGGGTGAGTACAGGTGACCTCACTAATGTTACGTGATGATGGAGGGGGAGGAGAATAGGGAGATTAATGACGAGGCTGTAAGTGGGTAGCCATGCTGGATGGGGAAGGAAGGAAGGAAGGCGGGAGGAGATGTGGATGGACGGAGCAGTGAGAGATAGAGATGGAGAGACAGAAACGCTCCCTGGGTGCAGATTAAGTGCAACTCTTGATTGGTCAGCGTGTGTGTGTGCACGTGTGTGTGTGTGTGTGTGTGTGTGTAGTTATGGTTGCCACGACTGCCAGCGCTATTAGAGATGCCCGCCGCTGTAATGTGTTGTGACAGCAGCTGATTCTTGTGACTAACTGCTTTGGCAGGAGCGCTCCTCTGTCATGCTAATGAACAGATGAGGAGATGAGCCGGATTGACAGCGGGATCGACGGGCAATACTTTCTGTTACGCAGTCACACGCAGAAGAGACGGCGGTGTATAACCGGCACACCAGCAGGCCTCGGTGTCATAAAAAAGCGATGCAGACATCCCAGCTCGCAAAATACCCCAGTTACCAAGTCAGCGTGAAAACACACGGGCAAACCAAATGAGATGGGGGGGGGGGGGGGGGAGGAACCAAAACAACAACACGTGCATGCACCGACACACAGCTGCGTTGGCGTCACTCTGTTCCTTCATTGCGTCCCCTTGCATCAGAGAAATCCCTGGATATGCAGAACACAACAAGCAACATGCTGTAGGCTAGCCTCTGTGTGTGTGTGTGTGAGAGAGAGAGATGTGGCTTTTGCATTGCAAATTTACCGAAATGTACCGTTTAGTTTACGTTCGAAATGATGCAAGCAAATATTCCAAAAACAGGCTAAAAAAAAAAAAAAAAAAAAAAAAAAAAACTTACTTGAGGATTGACGACGATTAAATATTAACAATGGTTAAATAAATAAACAAGATTACAGTTTTAACAGGACCTTACACAATGAGAGATGGAAATAGATAACGAGGAGAGACGGAGAGGTGGACAAGGAACATAAAAGATTAGGGCACTAATAGGCTGGAAATCCATGTTGGAGGAGATAGATGACGAGAGGTGATGAGGCGATAGCAGAGGAGGACAAATGGAGAGAAGATAGAGGTGAGATTCAATCTTCTCGCCATGCGAAATGTCGGGGCCTCGTAAGCAAAAGTAGCCCTGTGCAGAAGCTAATGGTCGTTTTATCCTTTTGATCTTTCTCCCCTCACTCCATTTATACCTCGCTCCATCACTCTCTCAAAATACAGTTTGCCTCCCCACCTGAACTCGCACACTCAAATACAGGCCGAAGGAGGAAAAGGAGATAGAAGCTGCATCCATCCAAACTTAAATCTAACCCAGCAAACCTGCTCACAATCCATATATAAAAAAAAAAATGGGCTTCATTTTGTCATTTTCCTTCTAGTTATTGTGGTACTTTTTGTTTTTCTAATCCAAGAGGAAGCAAGAGAGAGAGAAAACATTTAAACCCAGAGGATGTAAAACTTCAGAAGGAAATGTGCAGCTTGAGATAGGAAGAGGAAAACACGCCGCGCTGTTTGACTGCCACGTAATCTCAGTGCAGTGCAGCAGCAAAACATGAAAGCAATAACTAAAGCACATGCATCTCTCTGACTATCACTTTGGACCAAGCCAACTTTTTCCCCATATCCGGCGATCTCCGCCGCTAACAGATTGTGAAACAGTGAGGACGGATAACTCCACTTGGCACAAAGGGGACTGGTGGCATCGCCGCAAAGTTATCGGCAAAACCCCCGAAAATGGCCCGTGTTGCAGCTCTGCGATATAAATCTCGTTAAGTTTCAGGTCAAAAAAAAAAAAAATGTTGGTTTTTATTTCTCCTGTGTGATGAGTCAGCACTCGCGCATCAATCATTCATGAGTTCCTGTCTGATGTCAAAGTTTTTCCACTGCTCTTCACCGCAGCGCCGGGGAAATCGTGTCCTTGACCCGGGGACGGAACGGTGACTTGGCCCCGGAATGGAAAAAGAGGACATCTCGGAGCCTCGGGGGACCCGGGGACCAGTATGACTGGACTGGTGGAAGCGGCGGTGATGGAAAGCTGTGATGAAGTGAGCATGACGAGAAAACCCCCCCTCGGCGTGGACAAACAAAATCGGCGGCTGCGAATGAGAGAGAAAACATGCCTGTGTTTGTGTGTAGAAGCTGAAATGGGGGGGAGATGGATGGATGGATGGATGGAAGAGTCAGAGTGTCACTCGCCAGACGCCCAGAGCCAACGCAGACTCACGGTGACACTGAGTGGCCGGAGTGTGTGACACGGTGACAATAACGATGGGAGACTCTTTTCCAAATCTCTCTCTGGCTTCCCCTCCTCCTCTCCCACCATCCTCCTTATGTCACCCCCCTGCAGCGGGTCCATGCTCTGATCCACACCCTGACCCCTAGTCCACCATCCGGGGTCAAATGGCATCGGCGGGCCAAGTCTCGTGATACTGACCTCCTCAGACGTCAGAAAAAAAAAACGTTTTTCCATCCTAAATTCCCCCCAAATACTCACATCATCACAATTAATGAGAGATTCTGTGGGCTAGTGTAATAAAACACAAAAAGCTTTTTGGGTTTGTGGTGTAGTGAAATGACCGAGACACATCCGTGCTGTGCGTAGATTGCCAGAAGCAGAAGTGTAAGCAGGTTCCAGCACATATCATTTATTTAACAAGACCATCAGCAGTCTGCAGCCGTGCTAGCGACTCTCTGAAACTATACTTAGGCGGAGCAGTGCTTGGAGCTAAATGAAAACAGCAGCATGACGACGCTAACATGCTGACAGCAAGTAAAATGTTCACCACGTTCACTATCTTAGTTTAGCATGCTGGTATAAGTTAGCATTAGGCCTACTATTATGAGTTTACATGCTGGTATAAGTTAGCATTACTATTATTAGTTTAGCATGCCGGAATAAGATAGCATACCTATTATTAGTTTAGAATAGCTGGTATGAGTTAGCATTACAATGTTTGGTTTAGCATGCTGGAATAAGTTAGCATAGGCTAACTATGATTAGTTGAGCATGTTGGTATAAGTTAGCATACCTATGATTAGTTTAGCATGCTGGAATAAGTTAGCATAGGCTACCTATGATTAGTTGAGCATGTTGGTATAAGTTAGCATACCTATGATTAGTTTAGCATGCTGGAATAAGTTAGCATAGGCTAACTATGATTAGTTGAGCATGCTGGTATAAGTTAGCATACCTATGATTAGTTTAGCATGCTGGAATAAGTTAGCATACCTATTATTAGTTGAGCATGCTGGTATAAGTTACCATACCTATGATTAGTTTAGCATGCTGGAATAAGTTAGCATACCTATTATTAGTTGAGCATGCTGGTATTGTTACCATACCTATGATTAGTTTAGCATGCTGGAATACGTTAGCATTACTATTATTAGATAAGCATGCTGGAATAAGTTAGCATACATATTATTAGTTGAGCATGCTGGTATAAGTTAGCATTACTATTATTATTTTAGCATGCTGGTATAAGTTAGCATACATATTATTAGTTGAGCATGCTGGTATACGTTAGCATTACTATTATTATTTTAGCATGCTGGTATACGTTAGCATTACTAGTATTAGTTTAGCATGCGGGACAGTGGAGGTGGCGTTCAAGGTTTTAACAGTTGGCTTCAGAGATTTGTCTCATTGCCGAGCCGGTTCAATGGAGCCACTCAGTGGTCAGCGGATCGGATTATGGGTTTATTGGGCAGCTTCCCAGTATGCATGTGTGTGGATATGATCAAATGAAAAAAGCATAGAAATAAAGCTACTGTAAAAGAGTGCCTTTTCGTGGTATTTTTCTGTTGTTGATGTGCCTTGAAATGAAATGGTCCGAAATGATCAAATCAGAATATAATTATTCATATTTCTGGTCCTTTGCTCTGGATCCATGCCAGCGGAGAGAATGGGGCACATGGCCGTGGCTCCGGTGGACAGCAGGGCATTAACTCTGTGTCCCAGATCCCGATAGCTCTGGCCCACTGAACCTCTCACAAACCCGAGCAAGCCCACAGTCACGACTCCTCCCCCCCCAACAGCATTGTTTTGTTTACACTATACATTTTTGTCTGACCTGTGCACTTGTGTATGTTTTCAGTGTGGTCCTTGATGTGTGTGTGTGGCCCCGGCTCTCTCACCCTTTCCCTCTCTCTCTCTCTCTCTCTCCGTCTCCCTCTTTGACTTCACCCTCACCCAGCTGAAGCCATGGCAGCAGTGCTGGTTAAGAGGTTTGTGTATCCCATTAGGATGATGAAGAGGCCTTTCATCAGTGCACTCCCTCCAGCCAGGCGCTGACAGGAGCTTTACCTCGACAAGCCTCTCAAACACACCGCTCGACATGAGACAGCACCCAGAAAGAGGTCCGCGGGCAGTACACACAAACACACACACACACACACACACACACACACACACACACACACACACACACACACACACACACAAACACACAAAAAAAAGAAAAGGGGAAGACTGGGCCATTTTCTTTTAACATTTTCTTTTAACTGTCAATTAACATCCATTTCCAACATTAGGGTTCAGGGTACGAGGACAGGAGACAAGAGGAGGCCGGAGAGGAAGAAAAGTCTGGACCAAATTCTGACTTGGTGCTCCGATCTATTTTTAATCAGCGCCACGCGAGGACTAATAGCGTAACAGCCGCACAGGGCTCCGTCCAGATGGGTGAAGCGATTTTTCAGGGGGGGGGGGGATGAGAGCGGCGTGAAGAAGACATAACGTGAGGACAGAAGAGGGAAAAAAAAGAGACAGGAATAGAGAGGAAGGAGACAAAGACGGAGAGAGAGCACCAGCGCGAGAGGAAAAGAGGGAGACAGAGATTGATAAAGACATAGCGGGAGAGAAGGACGGGAGACAGAAAAGCCACAGGAGCCAAGATGACCTGGATTCATAGGACCGGTATTGATTATTGAGGATGAAAAGCAAAAGAAAGTGCTCTGCTTTAGAGACTAGAGAAATGAACTCACACACACAAAGTCCTGGGAAGACAGAACTGGGGGAAAGTAACACAAATGCACACTCACTCTCTCTGCTTTGCCTTAAATCTGACAAGGTGGAAGCAAAGTGCCTGCTTAATCCTTTGCTATGATGGAGAATACAGACTGACAACCAAAAAAAAAAAAAGGATGACAGGTAGGGACTGGAACTGTTTGTGTGGAAGCTGAATCCACACACAAACACACACACACACACACGTGGCATTAACAAGAGCACACATGCAACATACGGAGACGCTTCAAGATCTGATTATGTTTTTATTCTGTGTGGGATTTACGGGGCAATTTATGGAATTGTGTATAGATGACGTATTGGGTTTTAAAACCACACACACACACACACACACACACACACACACAGCAGACAACACAGAGGCCCCGTCTACCCATTTTGCAAGTCTGGATTATTCCGCTTCACGTAGATTAACTTTGTATAATCGCTTTGAGAATTTCTGAGCCTAAAGCACTGACGCCATCCAAAGACGCGCCATGAAAGACTCGGCGTCCGCTAAAATGAATTGCAGGTAAAGCACATAAACTCCTGCCAAACAGTGAGCTCTCCTCCACATTCATTCCTTATTTATGATGTGGAGTGGACACTTTTATCCATTATTGTACCAGCGTGTCTGTCTGTATCCATGTATAAACACAGCTACCTCTGCCCTCCGATGATGAGGAACCGTTCACTCAGAAGCTGGATTCTTTAACGAAAATCTAGAAGATTGAAATGGTTGCCGTCAACATTAGCAGTAATCCGTTATTCACGTTTTTCATAACTTTTCATAGCAGCATGACGTAAAGCTGACTGAAAATGAAGTTAAAACGCATCCACAAAGGACTTCATAATGTAATATTATCTCATTAGTGGTAGTGAGATTATAGCAGATTATAGCAGGAGTTTATCTTAATCTTATCAAACTCAAATTATGCAGGTGTTGTAACAGTAGGGCATCTTCCTTGAGATGTTCTTTTCGGCCTTTCTCATGCTGATAAGCCCACAGAGCAACACGAAGCCATAAGGATGGAAACTGCTCGACCCTCATACGTCTGCGGTCACTCGGGTCATTTGTGAAGCACAATGGCAGGCTGCAGACATAAAGGCGTTTATTATCTTCCTCCCTACAATTTACAATCCATTCAGCATGACTGACTTCCATTTTCCACAACAAGAAAGAACTAACTTTTACTGTGTGTGTGTGTGTGTGTGTGTGTGTGTGTTTGTAGATGATGTGCTGGAGAACATATGAGCGACCAGATTACAAACACAGCGAGAAACAGCTATTTGGTTAACTACATCATAAGCACGACCATAACACTGAATCCGACACGCTAGCTAGCGCCAGACCAAAAAGCAAACAGCGAATGATTGAGGTGAATGAAATGAGACTGTGTGTCCAGCTTCTCTGCAAATATGCTTCATTTATGCCAGACGCCATGGCGTTATCAACCCTCCAGCATACCAGAGCTAGTTAATAACATTACGTATTCATGTTGACTTTTCTGTATATATATATAACATCGTCATATAACAGCGCAACGTGTCCTGCGCAAATCGATAGCTTGGCGGTAGAAGCCCTCTGTTAACTCCATATCCCAGGATTCACTGCTAAACATTATAATATCTTCATGGTTCCACTAACACTGCTTAGAAATCAGGTCCTGAAAAGTGAAGCCAAGGCTGAAGTGCCTGAAACTTGCATTCTATCTGCTGGCCATCAGGGGGTCTCAATCGCTAGTTTCTTCAATACAGCATGATGTCCATTTAGTAAATTAGGGTAAAATATAAGATAAATCAAGGTATGCTTTAGGGCGGGGCTACCTTGTGATTGACAGGTTGCTACAAATGCAATTAGCTACTACGATGACTTTAACAAACTGTAACGTTTACCTGGCATTATGGAAGCTAACTTTGTTAATAGATAGATAGAGGTGGATGCTGTGTGCCGCTTGTGTTCGTCGGATCCACCTGTTACTCCTCTGTAGCACAAATATGTTCATTTCTGTCCACTGGTTGCAAAATCTAACTGTACGCATCAAAGCCAGAGTCCAAAAACCACCAGTTGGCATCACGATGACTACGTCCACTTCTTATATAAAGTCTTCGGTTAAAACACGTGCCTGTGAAAGGTCTCAGGCTTCACCTTTCTGTGACCTCTCACCTCCACCTGTGGCCCCACTCCGCTCCAGAGAGAGCACCACCATTCTGCATATGCATTAAAAAAAAAAAAACACAATTATAATAGCAAGGTAATCACCTGACACAGAGCCCCACTACTGTGTTTTCCCTCCTCCCCGTGAAATATAGCACGCGCAGCGAAACGACTCTAAAGGTACGAGCACATTAATATACATTACGCTGTCTCCAATTATATTAACGGCTGTGGAGACGCTCAAAGCGATATCGGAGGAGCAAATAAAAAAAAAAGGGGAAAGAGGAACAGAACAACACAGGGAAGCAAAGTGGACGTGATGGGGTGATGCTTCGGCTTAACGAGTGTGAAGAAGAAGAGGGAGGTTTGCTGAGCAGAGGAGGCAATTTTGGACGGTGTGAGATTCATCACGGCGTCTCGTCTCGGACACATCGTGTTCTTAGGTGGTCCATATAAAAAGGTGTGGCGATCGATACCATCCATTTACTGGAGGTGCAGCTCGTCTAATCACATGGCTGCAACGCACACCTGGGCCTCTGGAGTAGAACAGAGTAATGAAATGTACACTGCAGCCGGGTCTGTGCTCAAGTCTCCTACAGCCAGCACAAACACAGCCCCCGCTGCCTCCCTCCCTCCCCTTCCTTCATCTCCTCTCCACCTCCACATATGAGCAATAACCCCGAGCTCCCCCTCTTTCCCCGTCTCCTCTCCTTCGTACGCACATGGCTCTCATACGCTCCGCTAAAGTTGCATATCGTGAGGTCCATTAGGATATCCAAAGGGTGTGAGGCACCGAGACCAAAATATCCACAGCACTCCGTTTCTTCCTTCAACTCATTGACTGAGTGCCGTAGGGTAACATCACAATAAGCTACCCAATGCCATTCTATAATTCATCCTAATTGAGAAAAACAAGCAAGCAAAGGGGAGCACTGGAAGGTTGTAAAGTGCAGGTTGTGTTCAGTATTTCAGGGACTGAGGGACCCGGTGTGAGTTTTTGTTGCTCTGAAAAGGTGAATGCAGGTGCTGACTGTTGCAAAAAATAAAAAAATTCACCTTTTTTTTTAGTGCAAATTGCCTTTTTTACTGCTTACTTATATTATACAAAAAAGAACAACATGTACAAAATGATGTGCTGATGCGCTGTCCTTTGGCTCTTTGCCACGATGGCTAAATAAACTGATAAATGTAATAATATTTTACTCTCAGATCGCTTTAATAAAGCGATTCTTCGCGACAATGGAGAGGAAAACACAAAATTAGACCCTCAGCGCGACGAACGTGATGAATGACAGGGAGGGCATTTTTATTTTCTGCACTCACTGTAATTTTTATGCAGATGCTGTCATTTATTCAAGGGTCCTCCGGTTGAAAACGGTGGTGGTAAAATGCAGATGGTGTTTAAACACAAGCTTGGAAGAAAAAAAAATGCAGGCTAAACATGACATCTGAATATCAAAACGTTCAGGACAATATGGCAGCTCAAATACAGATGGAGCCCCAGATTTAAGGCTTTTGCTTCAGGTAATTAACAGAGTGTCCTTTATTCTTCTGTTTGCGGAGGTTGGAAGTTAAAAGCGAACTAACTGGTTGGCCCGGGCGGAGCTTGTGTTTCGGCGTACTGTTTAACATTCATGAATAAGAATGCCCTTGCTGTTCTGATGTAGGATCAGTGCAGGATAAACGCATGAAAGGAGGATTTCTACATTGTCCTCTCACAGTTCTATTAGAGAGTACATGCTTTTAAAATATGCGGCGCTGTATCATTTGTGTTTGCTTTGATTTTTTTTTTTTTCATCCACTTTCCAGATCCTGTGCTATGTAGGGCAGTGGTCAGCAGTTTTAATCAATTTTCCGAACACAGGAGCACAACGACAGTCAGGAAATCTCAGCAGGGCAGTATAGGGAATGGACACAGCAATAATAATAACACAAAATCTAATCTGAATTATGCTCTAAAGAGATTAGGTCAGAATAATCCCCCAGAATAAACACAAACGGGGAGGAGGGGAGGCCGCTGGTGATCAAATGAAGCGAAGGGAGCTGCAGCGCCTGCGTGGATGTTTTTCTTCCTGCTGGTGGGATTTTGTGTGAAGTTGTGTTTGATTTTGAGCATCAGATTGACGCTGGTGTTTATTTTGGGGAATGAGAGTATGTTTGAGGCTCGTTAGACGCTCTTATTAAAGAAGAATAAAACTGCTTTCTATTGCTTGCTCAAACAAAGAGACATCCACTCAGTGGAATGGATTCCTGAACATTTCAGTCTCAAAGCCCAGTTGTGTGCATCCATTAAAATCCAGGTTTATTAAAATGCATCACCACCTAGTTGAAGACCTAGTAAACCCATTATCTTTTTTTTGGGGTGCAAACATATCGTTTAATCACTATGTATTATTACAGCTGCCCCCTTTTAGAAGATTAGTTGTCAAACAGTCATTTTTGTAGTTTTTTAAAGCATTTTTTCATGATGAATAACTTATTTTCAAGAGATTTATGAGCTTTGTGGAGAAACTCAGTTTTACAGGTTTGACAATTAAATCAACTAATTGATTAGTCGACAATGTTGTATGAATTTATTTGGTCGAGGGGAGTCCGAGTATACATACTGCCTTATTACAGTCTCTTTGATTTCCGTATGGCTCCAAGTACAGGGCAAGGTTTTAGCTCATTCAGCAGTGTCAAACTGCACTGTCATGTTATGCCCTTATAAGTGGGTGCAGGACTCTTGATGTGAAAATTAAAGGAATAGCCCAACATTTTGGTGTCTTACAACTTCACAGTGACGACGGGATTCCATAAAGTCAAAACATAGAGCCAAGAAATTCCAGGTCTGGCGAGCAACTCCCTCTAAAAGCACAACATTTTGTGATTAAATGTCTGTTTGTGCATGAAGAAAACAAACATCTAGAAAACACTAGATGTGTTAGTTTTAGCTGTTTTTGAAACTGTGGACACAGATATGAGAGTCATCTTCTCATCCGACTCTAAAAAGTGAATAAATCTGGGGCATAAGGTAGTGACGATGGGCCCCAGTGCACCGTTAGATGCTGGGCCTTGTGCACACATCCCATCATTCCCTATGTATTTCAATAATTACTTTCATGCCAGCCACTAGAAGCTTTAACCGTGCAAACGTGGCTCCCGACTGCATGAATTACTGCAGGGTCTGCACCGAGGTGGTTCCCCGTGCTGACGCTGTTGTGGCGAGGGTTCAGGGATCAGAGTGGACCCGGCCCAAGCAGACCTTCGAGGTCAGCGGCTGCCTTTCTGCTGAGCAGGCTATTGTCCAGCAGCTGCGCGGCCACACCACTCCGGGTCTATTCAGAGTCCATTCAGCAGCTTTCGGCTAAGTGCAATAGAAGACCCCCGTCTATTGTCTGACGCCGAGTCTGTTTGAGCTGCATCGGAACGCTCACTTCATCTCCCAGCGAGTTCAGAGAAACAGTTAAGTCTCCTTGAATGGGGGCGGATTTATACATGTAAAAAGACACGTTAAACACATTCAGGCCGGCTCCGTCTCGCAAACAGAGAGCTGCTTGACCTCTGTGACCTTTTCGCGGAGCGTCAAATCACACTGTATGACCTCCGTTTGCTTCTTTCTACGCCACACTCAAACATACATTTAGATAAAGAGAAGAGGTCATAACGGACTGGAGGGAAAAACGGAAAAATCTATTTTTTTGCCGACTAGATTAATTCTTAACAACCTCTTAGTGTCAACACCTATTTTGTATTTCTGTGTAATATCAGCCAGCGTTGTTTGAATTTATCTTCTGCTGCGAGTGAGAAATAAGAAGCAATAAAAACATTCTAATGTAAAAAAATGGTTAACAAGAGACCAGTGCCATTGCTCGCAACTTAGCTATTCCCAAAGTATGGTGGTAAGTGTATGATCATGCACACAAAATGGCCATATCACACTCAGTAAAAAAGCCATCTGGAGGCATCAGCACTTCCATGAGCAGAATTAAGTCAGAGTGCAATGACTTTCTCGTTTAAAGTGCCTCCAAAGAGCCCCATTATTACCTTCCCAGAATGCAAATGTGCTTTGGGCCAATTAGAGGTTGAGCCAATACCAATGTAAGCCCATAAAAAATCCGCCCTTCCATAATCATTCAGCAATATGACTCATGGGTGAGATTGGAACACGGGCCTGTAAATGTGTCATGATTATGACTCTGTGCTTAAAATGAATGGAGGAGCCGTGTATTTCATTCCCACGCCGTTGGAGCCGAGCCACGCATACGTTAGTGTCAGAGCGTCTAATGAAATAAATAGACTTGTGATGGTGCTTATTAGGTCTCCATAAGTGGCAGGTAAAGACAAGGGGCCTGCAGCGGATCAAAGGTAGTTAAATGTCTCTTTTTTTGTTTTAGATCTCCCACTATCAAGAGGTATTTAGGGGGGAGAAGGGGGGACTTTTTTTTGTTTTGTTTGTGGAGACAGACGCCCTCATCCAGGATCCCTCTGTGTAATTACACGCCACGGAAGACCTTCATTCCTCTCCTCTTCACAGAGAGAGATGAAAGACAAGAGAGACAGGGGCATGTAATCGCTCCTCTGGCTGAAAGCGGTGGGGAGGGAGAGGTGGGGGACAGAGAGAATGGAAGGACAAAAGGATGGCGAGTGGTGGAAGGGTTTTAATAAACCTCCTCTGTCTCTTGTTTACAGACTCTCGCCAACCTCTGCTGATTTCTCTCCCTCCCTCCGTCTCTCTCACACTCACTATATCTTTGACTCAAGACTTTCATTATTCCCGGCGTTCGCCCGTTGGTCGCCTCAGGACGGATGTGTAAATCGTTGTGCTAATGTAATGCCCGCTGCTGAGAGCCTCAGATAGAGGGAGATTTACACACACCGCACCACTGTATAACTGTCACTCACGCAACCTCATGCTCACGAGTGCATAAAGAGGGGCGCCGACAGCGACAGCACCTCAGCACACACACACACACACACACACACACACACACACACACACACACACACACACACACACACACACACACACACACACACACACACACACACACACACACACACACACACCGGACCATGTGTGCATATGCAGGCATCTACACAAACACACACACAGTGGTGTTGGCGTGGGTGGACGTTGACAGGTAAATGTTCCATTTCATTCATCCTCGCCTCAGTCCAAAATAAATAAATAAAAAAACTCCCTCACCTCATCACAAAGGGCTTAAGAGCAACAGGGAAGTTACAATCTGTCGCTGTTCCACTGTAAAGTTTTTTTTTTCCTCCATTACAGGTATTATTTACTCTAAAGGGCGCAGTGGGCAAAAAAAAGGCAGCAAGGTACTGTTAATGATCTCCCTGTGCCTCTGTGGGGAGGTTGAGGTAATCAGAGGGATCTGTTGTGTTTGGCTTTAATAGTTAAGCAACATCTGTTGTTTGGAACAAAGTGGCCATCGTTGGAATGCGAGAGAAAAAGGGACAGAAGTCATACAGCAGAAACGAAACGAAGGGCATCACAATTACACGGAGTGTACTATGACTATGGAGTCATACTGTAAAATTACTCATTTGAGTAAAGATTTGGGGGAATAGACTTATTGGTGTCTTGCTGAGAGGGAGATGGGAGGATCGATACCGCTGTCACATCACATCCGTCTGTTTAATATGAAGCTACAGCAGGAGTTTACAGCGCAGATACTGGAATCAGGGAGGAAACAGTTAGTGTGGCCCCGTCCAAAGGGAACATAATCCACCTCTCGCTTGTTTAATCCAAAAAAAAAAGCTAACTGGCTGCTAGTTCTCATGTTGACCCAATAGACACAAATGTGTTCATCAATCTGCTCATGTAACTCTTGGCAAAGAGAGCCAAAAACAATGAGTTTTGGGTACATTCAATATATTCAGTTTTGCACTGAAGATATTGAATGTACAATAACAAGCAATTTCTAACAAACCTTGGGCTCTGGGACATTGCAATGAACATTTTTCCAATATCTGAGGATATTTAATAGACTGTTTTTTATTGTCCATCCATCATTATCTGTAACTGTGTCTAAAGCAGTGACGGCGCCGCGGTCTCTGAGGGTTTTCAAACAACCCATCTGCCTTGGAATCTGCCGGTCCGTCTGTGTGTCTGTCTGGCTCTCCACAGGTAACGTTTGTCCCCGCGTGATCCATGTTTCTTTTATTAAGCTGTGGAAGAGGAGGGGGGTGCAGGAGCTGGCTGCAGCGTGAAGGTTGAAGCGATAGACAGGGAGAGACAGCGCTCGGTGTTTAATGATCCACTATAACTATACCTATTCATCTCCGCCAGCGAAATGCCACGGAAACGGTCCTCCGCTGAAGATGTTGCATCATGCTAAATCACGACGCCTCGGCCCGGCACTCGTACGCTTTATGTCACACATGTTTGTCCGGCTGCTCCTTCCTGTGACACGGATGCTGGGGAGCAGTTTAACGTGATGACATCAGACAGCGCCCAAACCAAAAAAAATAAATAAAAGCGGCAGTCGCTGCACCGCCTCGACATAAACCAATTAAGCAGGAACTTCAAGCTCACATACATCGATCGATAAACATCTATAAAGCTTTCCCTCTGCTGGTGTGAGGTGCTTTCTCTACCTGCGGTACCAACACACACACACACACACACACACACACACACACACACACACACACACACACACACACACACACACACACACACACACACACACACACACACACACACTACCGCTGGTTGCTGAAAGGATTGGAAGCAAGTGAAGCTGAGCAAGAGCAGAGACACCCAGAGTTAATGAAGCCTCACCAGTCAGCATGGCTGTCCATCTGCTTTCATAATCCCTATAAACAGCAGGCCACAGGCGATGCCCAACCGGCCACACACACACATCATCATCTTAAATATCCTACGGTAAGAATACGGGCTGCGTGTGTGTGTGATTGGGTGCTGCGGGGGGCTGAAGTGTCCATTATAATGCCCCTGTGCCTGAGCTCAGCTCGCCACCTAATCTAAGCGGAGTGGCGGGAAGAGGTCGGCTGTTGAGCCCATCTGGTCAGCAGCAGGTAAGAGGCTTGAGACAGACACACACTGACACACTTGATGCCTGCGTGAGCTCATACACTTAAATCTAACCTTAATTACATGCAGGTACATCTGCCGGCGTTAGAGCGGCGACCCTCGCTCCCGCTACTTCACACATGGCGCTCATCTAAAGTGATGCCTAACTCTTTCGGTGGCGTTTTTTTAAGCGTAGCTCGCCTGCACCTGGCACGGCGAATGAACCGGGAGGATAAACCGTTTCCTCCTGTGCAATCAGAGCAGCCGCCACAGAGCGGGAGATGAGTGTGCGTGCGAGCCGTGCGCTGATTGGGACCGGGAGTGCGACCCCACTGTGACCCAACGCAGAAAAGGGAAGTAATACCTAAGTAATACGGGCTCGCCGACCCATCAGCGCGCGCGGCAAACACGCGGACCGGAGCCAAGAAGCGCCTGTCAGTCCTTGATTAAGACCTGCATCCGAGGCGAGAACAGAATCTTTGCTGAGGCCGTGGCGGCTCCCAGTCAAGGCCCTCTGGAGGAGAATTAGGAATTAAGTCCTGGAGCTGGAGACGGGCGGAGGAATTAAAGGAGTGGATGAGGGCAGATCTCATTCTTTCACTCTTCTCTTTGCTGCGGTTGTGATCCGAGAGTGTCTGAGCAGAAACGGGGGGATTACTGCCCCTACTGTGCGTGCTTGCATGTGTCATATGTTTTTTTTCTGGGATGAAGCTAGATACTGCATAGCAGACCTTTTCCTTTAGCGTGGCATTTAAAGCTTATGGGGGGGAGAGAGAGGAGGAACATAAAGACAATGCAAGGAGACGATAAATCGAAAAGAGTAGAAGAGAAAGGAGAGACAAGGAAAGGAAAAGGTCTGCTTGTGCCCTTGTTGACCTCTGATTAAGTGGCCAATCACCGCTCCATTACTGACATTAATGACAAACAGGGTGCTTTAACGAACAGCCACTACATCAAATAACAGCACACTGATGACACGCAGCCAATCACACCCACAACCCCAGCCCTACACACTATCAAATAACAAATCATTACGCATCGTTCGCCTTGATTTAAAGCCCAGGGGAGGGTGTGGGGGGGCAAAAAAAAACGGTAAGTTGTTTGAAAAGTCCTGCTGTTGCCTAGCTGCCTGCCATGCAGACAGACGGAGGCAGGATCATTTCCGTTCGCTCTCTCGCAGTCGGAGATATGCACACGTACGCTCCATGCGGCGTCTCTCCGGGGAGGTCTGTGTGTCATTCCCCTACTTTAGACACACCAGCTGCTCGGTGTGTGCGTGTGCCGCCGTGTTAAGAGACCCATCCCCACCTCGCGCACGCCCCCAGCGGCACCCACATCCACTTCTACACAGGCATGACAAAGCTGCCCTCCTACCCACGACAATCCAAACACCCCTCCTCTCCCCCCTACATTCATTCAAGTACCCCGAGGGCAGATGGGACCCTAATAAGTGTTACACGCCGAGAAATGGGATTCTTCACAGTGCCTTCTAAAGAGCAATCCCCAAACTCTGCCAGGGAGAGCTGGCTAGGGGGGGTGATGATGGAGCGGGAGATATGGATGACAGAGATTGGTGAGACTATGAAGCTATAAATACACCTGATGAGCCCATCAGCTTGACTGAAGGCAGAGGAAGCAGAAATGGGGGCAAGTGAAGGCATTTATTCATGTGAATGTGGGGGAATTCAGCTGGGTATGCCACATTCATAAAAAAAAAAGCTAGTCAGAATAACACTAAGTGCCGTCACATTCCCTAACGCAACACAATTTAACACACTTTAAGCCGACCCCCCCCTTCCAGTTAGCCAAGCCCACATGACACACTCGGATACAAACAGACGCAAACACAAGCATTAACAGATTGGTTGTGGTCTAAGCTCTGAGTGGACTTGGCTCAACTGCTTTTTTAAAGGCAAAAAAAAAAAAAAAGCTTCAGCTAAGAAGATGATGGGAATCTACATGGTCTGAAAAAACCTCTTTTTATAGACGAGGACACACACAGAGCGCCGGACCACAGCACAGCCAATCAAGTGCCGACGGCGCTTCTGATCTATGGAACCCAGGGCAACCACGTCTGCCAAGTGTGTGTGTGTGTGTGTGTGTGTGTGCGGAACTTAAGGGGGCTGCTCAGGATCTGGTGAGACCCCCCGTGGTGAATCCTGATCCTATTGGTCACGATGCCCAGAGTGCTGCTGAGATCTTAAATGAAAATTCCTCCACTCACTCTCTCACTCCTCCCGAGTGGCCCAGCAGGTCTTCCACCATTATACAAATAAATGCTACCTCTTCATCAGAGGACGTGGCTCCGTTTTGCATATGTGTGTGTGTGTGTGTGTGTGTGTGGGTGGGTGGGTGGTGTCCTCCTGATGTCAGATGTCACTGAGCAGGTTCTAGAATAAAAGGTCGTAATGAGATTTCCAAGCCACGACAAGTAGGTGTGATCTTAACCTGTGCATGAGTTGCCATGCAACGGTGACACTTAAAGAAGCGTAAAACGCACACACACTCTCGTGTGTAGCTCGTGTTGAAGTTGTGAATGAGCTCTGAATGTGTGTGTGTGTGTATTCTGTACCCCCCCCCCCCCCCCTTTACCTCACACAAAGGGGCTGAAAAAGCTCTGTGGAGTCTCCTATTCATCTAAAGCACAATGGAACCCCACAGAGGTTTTCTTCCTGTTTCCCTGTCTGCCCCACCCATCTCCCCCCACAGGGCAGGACGGAGGGGCAGGGGGTACCCTGTCCTGCTGGCCCAGCAGCAACTCAGCTCCCATCTGCCGCCGAAACTCTCCCTCCTCCACCCCCCGGTATCCATCAATCCATCCCTTCCTCTCACTACAGCCTCAACCTTTATTTTTACTGCATTCTGAAGGTCTTTAAAGTCCCAAATCTTCAGGTTTTTCTATTCAGAAAATAATCACCCGTCGACAGAATAAAATACATTTTTTTGGTGAGTTTGAATTAATTGACCTTGGGATAAACAGCTCAGTCAAAAGCAACATTTCAAACGTCAATTTCTTTGGATAAAATTGAAACATTCCTGCACTTTATCCGTTTTATATAAGGGAATGTGAGTAGCAGAGACCAGCTGGTGTTTATCTGGAGATAAACAAGACATGTTTAACCAGAATCCAAGGAGACGCCCCATGAAATATTTAAACAGCTCCACTTGATGATCATTTTGTACTCTTTTTTTGTTTTTTAAATTACATGCAGTTTGAATTGCGGGCTCAGCAGTATTGATCACATCATTATTACACCTTCTTCTCAATACTTTGAGGACGTATTGTCTTTGCAAAAAGGGAAATAATGACCCGCGCTTAAAATCACATTACTCTCAAGTCTGCCAATCTCTGCTCGAAACTTCCTTCTGCTGCCAGTTCCTCTCCCCATTCTTTATAGTCAGCTCCTTCTTCCATTTACCTCGCTCCTCTGCCTCCTACAGAGCCCCTGCTGTTTGCTGCAGATTTATGGTCCGCTCTAACATGCACGGTATTGGCAAAGCATTAAACATGTCTACTCTTAATACTGTGAGCTCTCTCCATCGATAAGAGCCTTAATAAAAACATCCCCGAGTGGATTTGTGTGTCTCTTTTTCACTTTTCACCCTCCGCGACCGTATCCTTCTCCCTTAACCACCGTTTCTCCTGCTGCTTTGCTGGCTTTAACCTGGCCCTGCTGCTGCTGCTGCTGCTGTTCACCACTCGCTTTCCCTCTCCTCTCATTTTTTTTCTTCCTTTACCTACTTCTTCCCCACCCACACTCTGCCTCATTCTCTGGCCCATGCCAGAGGTTTAATGACGCTTGAATGCCACTGCTATGGAGTTTTCTTCTTCGGCTCTTTTCTCATAAAGGATATTTAAAAGCCGTGCCCCGAGATCAATCCATCTCAATGTGTCCCTCGCAGATTCATTCCTCTTCCATCCTCTCGTTCTCTTATTTCCCCCCTCTCCGCTTGCAGATGGATAGCGTTACCCTTCGTAACCCCTCGGCTCGTTTGGTTCACACACCTCCTCCGTTACAGCCCTCCACTGCAATTGGCACACTTGTTCCAACTGCCGCTCTTTTAGCTAGACTATAAATGCCTATTGGTGCCCTAAAATCTTCCCCTTACCCCCCGGCGGCCTGACAACTGAGCTGCGGTTCCCCTTCCCATTTTCTTCCTCCTTTGCTGTCTCTGATGTCAAGAATTTGAGCATCATAAGCACGTTTTAAATATTAACAAAGACCACTTTGCACGTATGAATAATACAGCAGAGAGGGCAGTGGCTGGCCAGCGATCCCATCCCCTGCCGCCTGACGGCAATAAAACTAATGCACATGCTCCAGGACAGAATGTGGCCCAGGTTCTGGTCTGCCAGCAGGACCTGCCTGAGGAACTGGTCTGGCCTGTGGCTGGACCCAAAGAGAGCCGGGGATCTGTTTATTTACCGCGGTGCCCAACCACCTGTCCAAATCTCTGCAGATGCAACAGCCTGGCAGCAGTTTTGTTATGACTACGTGTTTTCAGGGACACTTTAATCTAATCTGACATCTCAATCTGTTGAGCGTCTTTGAAGCCAAATCTACTTTGGTGTTTTGAGGTTAGCTTTGTTGTCACATTCCTTTCATTTTTTGTTTCGAGCGTCTAAAATTTCGCACTTTAGTTGTCAGAAAATTACAGAATTCGTCAGACCAAAGAGCCGGGGCGACACATATTTCAGTAAGCTGTTATTAGCGTTATGAAAGAGTCTTCTTGCAGCTCGCCGTGCCGTCCTGTTATTCCACGAACAAGAGGATTCCCACTGCACTCGTATGAGACAGCACATCCTAGAGGAGTGTCACTATCAGTCCATGTGGGAGTGTCTGACATGCTACGCTGCCTAACTCCCAACACTGCTTCCTCTTCGCCACCCTCATCCTCGCTCGCCTCGTCTTGACCTCCCAGTCTGGACACCCACCCTCCTCCTCCAGGGCTTACTGGGAACCTGATTGTCTTCATTCAAAGCCCCCTTTTTCCCCCGTATGTCGCTCTCCTGGTTCTGATGAAGTCATAAATAATGACACACACGCAGGCCGAGGCGGCGGACAGCAGGGAAGTTACTCCAGACAAGTGTTCCTGGCAGTCTGGGTAATTAATGTGTATGTCAACACAGAAAGAGGAGCACCGTATAGCAGAAACGTGAGCTCAGCACATCCACCATGCAGGCGGGAGAGCGAGACAGCAGGGATCTGAGGGGAGGCGGCGGAGGAAAAGGTATACACAGACAGTGGGAGAGAAGATAAATGCAATCTGTCTGTCCCATCATGCATTCCCTAAATATATCCCTGCCTTCCTCTCTCCCCAGAAAGAAACTTTACTGGGGCACACTGAGCTATTGTCCCATGTCGCCCCCCCCTCCTCCTGGGCTCTGCTCCCCTAACAGGACCTCACTTGCAATCCCCGACTGTTTATATCAACATTTCT
The DNA here is from genome assembly GCF_963514095.1 of Eutrigla gurnardus. Taxonomy (NCBI): domain Eukaryota; kingdom Metazoa; phylum Chordata; class Actinopteri; order Perciformes; family Triglidae; genus Eutrigla; species Eutrigla gurnardus. Next base: position 6,859,620 of record NC_139925.1, read on the forward strand.
TATGCAAGGATTCCAGAAAACGGTCCACAATTTTAATAAACGTAAGCTGCTTTTCTGCTCCGCCTGTTGGGGGAATAATACACACGAGGACATTGGGAGGTACAGAGGGGCATGTATTGGCATTCGAAGAAATGGCCAGAGACCTGGACAGGGACCTGGGTCCTCCACAAAGATTACTGTCATTAAGGACATCCACGCCAGAGAGTGAGGTTTATTCCTTGGAGTGGTTCTTTTAGAAAAGCTTGTGTAGTTTCACCCACTGTAGTCTGCATTGTTCTTTTTTTTTTTTCTCCTCCTACTGTAAACCGAGCTTAATCCATAACCCGATGAACCCTCAGATTTCTGCCTTGTATTTCAATCCCATCTGGCGAAGGGAGGGGAGGAGAAGTGGCCTAGCACAGGGCCCACACTGGGTGAAGTCGCTCATCCAACACCGGATACGGGTAGTGTCACCTTGGTGTGCAGGTCCTGCCCCCCCTCCAGCTCACCACGCAGCCTTTAAGGGCATTAACTCTGATCCACTGATAGAAGTCTGCTCTTCCCAGACCAAAGCCTGCTCTGCTGCAGACTGAAACACTGTGTCTAATGAAATAATGATCAAACAGTGGCTCATGATCAATGGATGGGTGCATTCGGTGTTTCAGACACAACTTGTAAACTCCAGCTTTAAAAACAAGCGAGTGTAAATTTAGATCTTAGAGGGGGGGAAAAAAGAAATGAATAAAAGAATATCTTTCCCTCAAGCACTTCAAGTGCCTCGTCTTACTTTTCACAAGGCTTTTTTTCTTCTTCTCTTTTTTTTTTTTTGGAGAGGCAGGCATGGAGCAAAACCTTAATTACTCCCTGCGCACCGGGGGAGTTTGATTTTTCCGCTCCAAGTAAAACAGAGAGCTCTGAGCTCGGGTCCACTGGAAGGGCACTGTGGGGTAGAGAAAGTCCTGGTCTACAGGCGACCCCAGACCTGCACGGCTCGGGTGTAGCTGTAGTATTTATTTTTTTTTTTACCCAAATGATGGTTAGGACAACTTTCAGGTGTAAAAAAAGTAGATATGTGCGCTTATCATGTCACACATGTACATTTACAGACTGATCTTTAATAATAATAATAATAAAAATAACTTACCGGTGCCAGACGCGACACATCCCCCGACCAGGAGGAGAAGAACCAGAGGACCGAGACCTTGGTCACGATGCGTCCGAGCAGGGAGCATCTTTTCCGGCTACGCCGTCGCGAATCGTCCCGGTGTGTTCTCCCCTCCACACACACACACAGTGTAAACCTGCGGTGCTTCCGACACACCGAGTGTCTCTTTTCTCCAACAAAGTCTTTCCCACCGACGTCGCTGTGTTGGTGAACAGTTCGCTCTGTTGACGCAAACGAGACGGCGACGCGCAAAAACAATATCCAACGCCAAGTGAATATTTACAAGGGGTTTAATTTCCGCCCCTCGATAAAAGTTTGCACAGAGGTCCGTCAGGTATCACACCACCGTATTCCGCTCTGCTATTCCCCGCTGGACGTCATTCCCGGCTCCTGCACTTGTTCCGCCGGCGCGCCATCAACGCGGCGCAAAAGTCACCAAAAAGTTTGACGCAGAGAGAGAGAGAGAGAGACAGAGACACAGAGAGAGAGAGAAATAGATTCCCAGTAAAATAAAAACTTTTTATACAAAAATAAGTACCGCAGACTTGGACTCCCGACTCGGTTCTGTGGGGGGGTTTCTGGGTCTGATGGGTTGGGGGACCCTTGGTGCGTCTCCGTCTCCGTCCCCGTCCGCAAGGTGTAAACAGGAACACGGGGATCAACGCGGAGCACAATGCCAGCCTCCGGACTACCAGCCCCCGCCTGGCCAATCACAGACCGTCCTCCTCCTCCTCCTCAGAGCGAAGGCTGAACAAGTGAAGGTAAAACTGGTGGCGAGCGAGGAGGAAATAGATGGGAGGGGAAGAGAGAAAGAAAACCCGGGACCGAGCCGGATCCTAAAGGTCTCACTGCTAGACCACAGTCAGTCAACCTCATCCATACATCAAGCCATATATCTGTCCATCTGTGTGTCTGTTTATTTCCAAATATAAGAACTTTATTGCAATAACCCAGAGAGTGTCCTCTCTGTGCCTCCCTGGTATGAATACTCTGCTATATCTTCAGTCCATAAAAGAAGTCCGGCAGCATTTTATGAGAGCATATTACTTCCCGTCAATCCATCCCTCCCAGCATCCCTGGGTCAGATTTTACCCCCGGTGGCCACTAGAGAGCGCCCTTCCACAAATGAGCTCGCCTCCAATGAGGACGACTCTTTTAGCCTTTCCTCTTCATATCAGAGTGTTGATGCTGTCTGATTGGGTGGGGAGGGAGGAGGGAGGAGGGGGGGGGGGGGGGGGGGGGGCTGGTCTTATAAAGCAACAATTAAATTGCCATCACGATTTAGAGAGGGGATGTTTTAATTTTAATGTTGGCAAACATCTTTGGTTGCAACTCTTTGAGTTTGTTGATGTCTGAGATTATTTTCTCTCCTCTCGTCTGCACGGACCGCGAGGACTTGAAAGCTAATTCTCCTTCTTTCATTTCTTCTAAAGAAATATCTGTTGTTGTCGTATGCTTCGTGGGGAAAACACGTATCGCTTCCCGTGCATTTGAGATATACCTTTTCACAAACAGAAGTTTGGAAACGGCAAATTGCTTTCATTAACTGGGCATGTGATGAAAGGAAACGCCGGGATGAAAGTGTGAATGCAGAAGGAAGGGTTTGCGTGAGGATGACAATGATGTGACGCCATTGTCAAACCTGCGGGAGATTTTTCTCCACCGACGTCAACAAAAACACTAAATGAGCTAATATGTCTTTGGAAGAATGGCGTTCGTATACCTGGAGCTCCGGAGACATCTGAGAATCTATGCCGAGGTCTGAAACGGCTCTGGGAATGACGTGTAATGTCCTTTAATTCGCCACCCATCTCCAAAATGGAAATGAAAATGATTTCTTCCGACATTACATTATAGGGGCAGCATCACTCTCCGGCCTATACTCCAACATTCTGTTGAGTCATAGTGATGCTCGGTGAGGGAAGAATGATCCTTTAGTGTATAACGCTCAAGATAAAATAAGATACTTAAGAGTTAAGCCTTTTTTTTTTAGGCAGACACGAAGCCAGTATGTATGTAAGTGAGACCCTTCTCTAAGATCATCTGGAAACCGAGCAGCCCGAATCCAAACTTCAAAAAGGTTCTAATTCACCTGGACAACTGATGACTCCCAGTGCCTCCCCTCCTCCTCCTCCTCCTCCTCCTCCTCCGACAACAATTATGCTGTTTCCTGGAGCACAGAATACACTCTGGATTATTTATTTATTCTCTAAAGTCTTTATTGTGACTGCTGAGAGAAGGAGACGGGGAAGGTGGGAGAGAGACACAGACAGAGAGGACGAGAGCGAGAGAGGTTATGCGTGAAATGGAGTTTGCAGGTTGTGTTTGAGACAGATTTGCCTCACGGAGCTGAAAAATACCCCCCCCCCCCCCCCCCTCCGTTTGCATGTCTGCGCATGCCGTAGTTTCTGATTGTGTTTCTGTAACCATGTCCACGGCTCAGTTCTGGCTTGTAACCGACCTGTGCTCTGCATTAATGAGTATATCGAGTATATACTTAGGTGACATTATCTACCGTCTTCCTGTAATCGCCTCACTTAGCAGCGATACGTTTGGTATATGGGGCACTTTGGGGTGAGGAGCTCATTCCACATTCTTTATGGGAGCGACTTTGGTGACACAGCCGCTACCCTTGGTGAGGTCATGTAGGAGTTTACCAGTTCAACAAGCTCCAGACAATTTGTCCCCTCTTCCTTCCCTCCAATACGTATTGTTAATTATTACTGAGATGATGACACTGAGAGTTCGATGAACTGAGCCTCGCTTGGAAAAAGTGGGAGCAATGAGGCGGCGACACAAGAGCTGCGAACAAGTCGGACAGTTTCCACCAGCCTTCAAAGAATATACAGAAATACTTTCATCACGTCAAAGAGTCAAAGAGGTGTGTGTGTGTGTATATATATATATATATATAAAATATATCCTTTTTCAATATTTATTCCAGTGAATTTCATGAGAATTAATAAAATGGAGAGGCTGTTTTGAATGAAATAGTTTTGACTCAATTTGTCCTCTGATCAATATCATCTGATGTACATATACAGGTACTTGTGTTTTCAACTTTATTTATATCGCAATACCGTGATACGTATCGTATCGTGACCAAAGTATCGTGATACGTATCGTATCGTGACCAAAGTATCGTGATACGTATCGTATCGTGACCAAAGTATCGTGATACGTAATTGTATCGTGACCAAAGTATCGTGATACGTATCGTATCGTGATCAAAGTATCATGAGATTCTTGTCAATACTCACCCCTAATATTATATATATATATATATATATATATATATATATATATATATATATACACTATTGCCTATAAAGATGAAATATTTTGCTTTCAGACACAATCCTGTTTATTCCTATTTAAATGCATCACTAATCACTTTTGAGCACCAGGTGCAATGATTACATTATGTGTCCCATTGTTTGGCGCTATAAAAGACAAGACATTTGCAAATGATTCCAACTTTATGGGCGACCCTGTATATATATATGTGTGTGTAAAGTGTGTATCTGCCTTGTAAAAGACTTTGTAATTGCTGCTTGTTAGTATCAAGCACACATGATATGTATAACAGATTTAATTTTCATTGGACAATATAGCGTTTAATATTACAGTTGTACAGTTAATTCAGATTTTCTAAAAAACCTATTGTTTGTTGTCAAAGAGAGCCAATCGGCTCTTGGGTGTTTTGCATTTCCCATCATGCCCTCTGTCTTGCATCCCCCCCTCGATCCCGTGAGGTTGTCTTTTCCTGTGTGACTTCAGAGGAAGTCTGGAACAAGTCGGAGACAAATCTAATCTGCATTGTGAGGAGATTCTGCCGGCGATTGATTCTGCGCAGGCATCGAACAAGCCTAATGTTTAACTTGCCATAACTAAGTTATTACTTTGTTGTGCCCTTCACGAAGACTAATTAAAGTCAAGGGCACTTAATGGGGAGCCGGAGTGGGAAAGGAGAGCCATAATGGAATCGGATGGAAGTCATATGCGGTGCGCCATACAGGGGGAAGAGACAATAAGAAAGCTGGCGCTATTATTAAGGCATAATAGGTTGTCCACTGTGGTCTGTTTAGCAGCGCCGACTCTCCCGTCACTTTGTGTTGCAGGCTGGATATAAAAAGGATCAAACTTCCTATCTCTGTAAAACAGAGCGGGTCTAAAAATAGAAGACATGGTCTAGAAGTTGCTGTGGTGATAATTGAATATTATTTTCAGGAATAATTAACTTGACCTATGCAGTAGACTAATTATTTCTTGCAGGCCAGAGGAGAGAACGTGTTTAATGGATAGTGTTAGCAGTGAATAAAGAAAAAATAATGCAGCCAATCTGCAGGCTGTTCTGTTGACCAAGAAAACAACATTTGTGAAATATTTGAATAATAATCATTAGAGTTTGGCTTTGAGGGGTTGTTCACGGCTTAATCATCGTTCAAATCACAGAATAAAAAATATCTTACTTAAGTGAGAGTCATACCTTCCAGCGAGCAAACATTTCCCCTCCAAAAATGTACAGAAACATAGCTGGCCAATCAGAAATCTATCGTCGACATGCCTCCACTGGGATTCCCCATGATGACCCATTAATGTTAATAAAGCCACATTTCATTTCAGAATTCAGCACTTTTTCCTGTTTTCACTATTACGTTATTACTTTTTTGAGTGCCTTGTGTGGATCTCTGCTAATGTTTCATGCTAACATAATATTTTGGGCGCTCATTCTTGGCTGCATTCTCAAAACACGTTTGGTTCTCTGTTTTATATTGCCATTGATTGACTGTTGACTCCTATCTGACTACTCTAGATGGGTACCCCGGCCTGTAAGGGGGCTGATCACCGACAGTTTGCTCACTTTTATTGTTCTGGATGGTGTGTTTGACTATCAGCTCACAGCTAGCAGATCTCCCAGTACACACACACACACACACACACACACACACACACACACACACACACACACACACACACACACACACACACACACACACACACACACACACACACACACACACACACACACACACACACACACACAGAGCTGAGCCTATTGCCGCTGCTAACACACTGCATCGCTGCTGCTGCTCTACTGCCAGGGACACACAGTTATTCCCATGCCTTTTTTTTTATTTTATTGGGCATCAACCTCACATTTACAAGCGCATTGTCGGAAAAAATAGACTGCTTCAAGTCGCAGTTAAGCCCATGAGACGGAACGGGAACGCGAACCTGCACGGAGTCAATGCAGACGTCTGCCTAGAGGAGAGCATCTCCAGTACGATGCATGAAGCATGTGAGTGAAACACACGTCTGAAACCATCAAACATTACAGCAGCGGGCGATGCAGACACACCTTTCTAGTTCAACCTGTGAACGGTTTATTAAAAAACGGACCTTTATTTAGTTTCCATGGTGACCATGTGTAGGTAGTTGTTTGTGTGTGTACTATATTGTCATATGTGTGTGTTGGAGAGTCAGAGATGAAAGAATGTCCTGTCAGCGTGCATCGACTTCACCCGTCCTCCACCGTTGTAATCCCCGGGTACACCTGGGCCTTTGGGCTCCGGGGCTTTTAGCAGATTGCATGTGTCAGACTTAGGACAATTACATTGATTGTTGCCCTAGAAAGTCTGCTCTCCCTCTGCTTCGGGGGGGTTAAAAAGTTAATACAGCTAAGGTGACAGAACGATGTGGAAAAAATGAGAATCTGTTCACGGGCCGCTTTTAATATGCATCGACTCCAACACACGCTGCGCGGAAATAAACTAAAAACAAATTGCTCTCGTTGAAAGAAAGGTCAGTTTCTGTTACTGGCAAATGAAATCAAAACTTTTCCCTCCCAAGTTTATGAAACTCAGAACACCTGATTAAAATGTAGACATTTTCTATTTCTCATGTGGGACTGTAAAAGCATATTTCAGCTCCCAACATCATTACCCAGTCGATACGATTGCTGTGTTAGATTTACCTCCGTAATCAAATTGCATTCGCTGATATTCAGGGGAAAAGATAGGAAATGTAATGCTCATCTTATTCTCTTGTGGACACCATCAGATCGGGCTCTCCTCTCAGCCGTACACAGACATCGTTAGCAAACAGCGGACCGAGTCGCAACATGATGGCCGTTTGCACTAAATACTCGGGTACAGACCAGGCCGCGAGGAAACTACAGCTGCTTCGTATTTACACCCTGTTAGGAGAAGGGCTACAGCTGTAATATGCAGGGCTGGGGGATACAGCAGAGAGAGTGAGGGAGGCACGTTGAGAAGCACGGATCAATAGGACATCAGACATGTATTCTTACCGCAGCAGTGGAAGAACAGTATCGATAAAAAAGTAAGTAAAAGTATCGATATCACATTGTAAAATTACTCCGTGACAAGTAAAAATCCACATCCTGCTTCAGTTAAACCACAACTAAATGTCCTTAAAGGTACCATTTGTAATCTTCAAAAACATTTCTGTAATAATTGTGGAAATTCCGATGGCATCCATCGTGATATAAAATGCTCTGTCTGTATCTGTGGCTGTCGCAGGGCTATAATAAGCCGACATGCCTGTACCTGCCTGTCTTCCAGCACGCTCTCATGCCTGTGCACTAATTGCATGTCACCGGAGTCTTCCACAGGCTGCCTGACACCTGGAAGTCCTAACGGCAACCGTTCCCGTTGTTTACATCCATTAGGATACGTTTGCATTCATAAGGGTAACTGTGTGGGAGTGGCTTTGGAGAGTGGAGCTAGCCTAGCGCTGCTAGCTCCTTTAATGAATGTTTGTAACTGAAATTCTGTCCATATTTAACACATTGCACCATTATGCTACATTGTTAAGATTGCTAATACTGATGCAACAACGTGTAAGCAGCATGACTGAGAGTGTTAACTCCTTTCTGTACAGGTGACGTAGCTTCCAGAGGGCACCTGCAGGGGTCACTAGGGGTCACGGGATGATTAATGAGGTAGGAAAAATGAAAGAAGAGGAAGTTTGGTTCTGCCACGCAAAGTGAAAATGTACCTTTCTGGGCCTCGAATGGTAATTTCAATGAAACCATGTGAGCAGTTGAGCTGCTAACAACTCATCGACAAAAGGCATCGTAAACGTGACAGGACTTTTAAACATCGCGTAATCGTTTAAATAAGCTTATCGTGCGTTTTCAAGAACAATATTCATAGACTATTAAAAGTACAATGTTTCCCTCAACAGCTACACATGTGTGTGTGTGTGTGTGTTATTATCATGTTAATGGTGTTTACACAGTACGAGCTGTTAGAAGCGAGAGGGGAAGATGCGAGCGTGGCTGTGAGACTTCGGCGAAGAGTGGGTGTGAACACTAATTAAACATTACATCTGTTGGAAGCGGAGACACTGGCTAGCTATGAAGCAGACCGTCAAATCAACAGCGATTAGAAACCACAGTGTTACTGTCATTTCATATCAAACGGAATACGTGGAGTTGATTGACCACGAGAGGGAACAAACGCACATCCTGGCATCCTCACGCTTCACATGTGGGAGTTTCCATCCCACCGCGGGGCTTTGTCAGGTAATGTCTCCGTTTATTAGCCCTGATATGAACTATAAACCCACATTTTTGTTTATGATGAGGGGCGTCAGGGCATTGTTGAGTGATGATATTTCATAAGGGAAGCATTATGTACACTTCATAATATTGGCTGCTCAGCACATTCCCCGAGCTATAGTCCAGACGTGTGTTTTTTTTTATGGTAGCGCGGGGCATCGGGACACTATAAATCAGGGTTTCATCTGTGAGAGCAACATTATGGCTTAATTCTGTAGTCGCGTGTGTGTGTGAACACGTGTGTTTATGTGCCTAGATTGATGACTGGCGGTGTAAGAAATGCCACACAAGCAGCACAACTTCTGGTTTTGTGGCGATATAGGGGAAACGCCCCGGGCTGGAAACATGACTTTTGCTGTCCTCTGTTATGCCCTCCATCCCTCCCTCTCTTCATCATCCATCGCTCCCGTTCACCTGTGCCACCTCACTAATGATTGCTCAGCGGCGGCGAGTCTACCATGCATCATTTACCAGGAGCTCCTGAGCGGCGGAAAAGAGAGAGAAGGAAAGAGAGAACAGGGAGGGAAAGAGAACAAAATCCTCTATTCGTGCAGGTGGGAAGGCGGAGAGAGAGCAACGCGATATCCAGGAGGAGGCGATGAGAATAAGGGGAGAGAAGTGACGGAGGTGCAGACACTGGGAGACAAGCGAAGGCAGTGTAAAGGGAGGAAGGTGAGAAGAGGCTGGAGGGAACCAGGAGGCCCATTTTATTAATCACAGCCTCGATCTGGTGGGAAACGCTGACAGCTGAATAATACTCACTAGTTGCCACGACTACACTTCTGCCTGCCTCTGAGATTGGGTGGAGACGGAGGCGAAAACAAAACAACCGTGTCGGCTCGATGTGTTATTTGTGATTAACATTATTGCCCGAACAGATTATGGTTATTGAGGAAGGAGCAGAATATCGTTACCGTGTTAGCCGTTTGATATTTAGAGGGTCTGAGATTCACAAAGAATTTATTCCATGTGTTACACTAGTGTCACAACTTAATATATTTTCAATATAGCGGGAGGAAGAGCTGCCTTGCAGTTTATTTCTGGTTTCAATAACGTTGGGATTCATAAAGCCATCTCGGTGAATTTGCAGTGGAATAATTGATAGATGAGTTTTGCCTGACATGTTTGAGTGGTTTTCTCAGCAGCTTTACAAAACAAAAACAAAAGCACTGCTACACACACTTTTGACGAAAACAAAACAAAACACAAGATGTGGTGACAAAAAAAAAAGAAAAAAGAAGGAAATAACGCCTCGGCATGAATATCACAGCAATGAATAGATCATTGTTTTCTACCGAACGCACGGTGAATCGTGTGACTCAACACATATGTAGCTCGCCTGCACAAAGACTGAGAGGCATCCCATGATGCCACACGGCACGGCAGGGTGCGATTTACCTTTCCAGGCATAAAGCCATCAAGTATAATAGTGATAATAATAGTGTGGATTTCTAGAGAGCAGAGGAGCTGATCCTACAGCCGGCGGTCATCTTATCAGCCTAGAAACAGCTCTAGCAGCACTTAATGACCCAAAAAATGTATTATTAGGTGATTTGAACTATGAATACAGAAATATAAGAAGATTGTACACCGAGTACAGTGGCACATAGATCTGTAAATGCTAATAATCAATATATTGACAGGTTGTTGGAATAACCAGAAGCGAGAGGAGCGATCATGAGTTTCTCGTTTCCATTTATATGTTTTTTTTTTAAACGCTGACCTTTGAGTCCCGGCAGTTGAGGTGTTTTTTCTTTTCGGGGCATGCAAATCCATCTATGGATACCAGTCAAATCCATGCAAATCAGCCAGTTGAGGTCGAAGCCACAGAAGCCTCAAACCAGGCAGCGGAGCTTACGCTGCATGGAGGAAGGTCACGATGTTCTGATGAGCTGGAGGAGGAAGAAAAAAAAACGTTTTTTTTTAGTGACTTAAACTCATTTAACCAGGGATTTGACTGAAATATTACTCCGTTTACAGCCTTTCTTCAACAGTAGCCGATGTAAATGACAGATAGGCTTCAGCCCCCGGGGTGCAGATAGCACAGACTTTTATTGACAAATAAACATCAAAATAAAAGCGTGAAATATGAGCCACTTCTCATGCAACGCGGCCAGAATCCCAAAGAGAAGACGGCGTGGCAAAAAGGGAGCGTGACACGATTGTCTCGCTGAAATGACAGAAAATCAATTCTAGTTTATTCTGTATTTTTTCCCCCCCTTTATTAAAAGAAGAAATGATGGAGGAGGCAGACAAAACAACAAATAAGGCAACACTATCATGTAAGGTATCATAACCCCAGAAGGAATTAATGAGCAAGCATGGCACCTCCTCGCAGGGAGCAGACAGAGGTGGACGAGGTGGAAACACGATGCCGGACACCTCGTCTCATCTTATGCATGAGGTTGTGGTAATTAGTTGGACAAAACTTTCATCGCTGTGAATTCTGACCTCTTTTGTAGTGAAATCTTATAGAGTTCAAAGATGAATGTTTAGAGCGGCGGGGACGTAAACTTAAAACCAGACCTGCAGTCCTTCTCCTGGTCACATTTTCCTCGGGTTTTGGGCTTTTAGAGCGGCTCCTTCTGCGACTAAAAGAGACAAAGGAACAATCAAACACTGAGGAAGCGTGCTCCCGGGCTCCCACGCTCCCTTTGGAGGGCAACGCCGCAGCCTTTCATCTCTGCTCCCCTCTCTGCATCCGTCCTCTCATCTCTCTTCTTTATGTTCTGCTTTCTGAGCAGAGTTCAAACACTGGGGACCAGTTTAAATGCTGGAGGTTCCCACTGCAGTGCTCCAGTGAACTACAGCATAAAAAGCTCTGTTTTTTCACTCGCTTCTCCACCTTTTTTTTTTTGCTTTGAGCCTCACATTTATACAAAAAAAAGCCTCACCTTCTTTTAATTGAAGCACATTTAAAGGAGGTGTTACGCTGAATGTTAAAGCCTTGAGACTGGGAAGGTACCGGGATGGATGGGGACATGAATAAACCTAGAATATGATATTCCAGCACCATGTGATGCAGCTTTCCAAACACACTGATGTGGGAATCAATACGTGGGAGGAAAAAAAAAAAGCTAAATAAATGAAAGGAAGGAGGATGCACCTGGATCGATAGTCTCGCAGGTGATTGAGAGGAAACGCGAGCCTCGTGTGTGTGTGTGTGTGTGTGTGTGTGTGTGTGTTTCGTGGTTAACTTTAAGACCTGTCTTGCGTGGTCGTGCTGCACATGGGTATTGACAATGAAACGGTCTTTTCTTGTGGCGTGTCTCTCAGCTACTCATCTCTTGTTTGCTATCGACGCCGTCTGACTTTTTTTACAGGAAGTATGTTTTTTTTCCGGGAGAACAGTGAGAGCTCTTTGCTGCAAACAGGCCTTTAAGTCCATCAATAAAGAGAAGGAGAGCCCGGTACAGGCAAACTGCAGAGACACACAGAAAGCCCGGCGGAGTCCACAAACACCTCGAAACAACTAAGAATAATATGAGAGACAAAAGCAGAAATCCACTTTTTTTCCCCCTCTTCTCCTCCCGACAGACAAAAAAAGTGAAACATGAGCTTCATCAATCATTTTATCATTAATTGGATGCTAGCATATTAATCTCATGATTCTACAAATACAATTATATGGATTAGGTAAGAAGACATAATCTGCTGTTCAATCCTCATTATTATGGTGATTAATCCACGCTGATTACCTCATTTTAATTAACATAATGAGACACTCAAAAACCCATTCTGTCAACAGTGAGTGTGATCTTTGGCTATACGTGTGTGTGTGTGTGTGTGTGTGTGTGTGTATGTGTGTGTGTGTGTGTGTGTGTGTGTGTGTGTGTGTGTGTGTTCTACCTGGCTGACAAGGACAGTCCGCCGGTTGGAATTAGATTACACAATCACAAATGTCCCAATCAGGACTCATGCATATTTCCCACCGCCTGGCTTTCATAATTACTTAATTAATTCCCAGCTCTAAAGAGATAGGCCAACGCTAATCCCCCAACCTCCCTTGGGGCTTCCTGGGACTCCTATATAGATGTCCTGTCCCAGGATGCACTGCTGCAAAATAGACAAGACACATCCTGAACAACCCATGGAGCTAACTCCTCTTTTAGGGGAGCAACACAACGTTTCGTGCACTCAGTTTGAACACTATGTCGTCCTATGTTGTACCAGTTATACGAGGATACATGCTGCATCCAACAGGTTCCCTCGGATCTGCGGGGAAAACAAATGTTTTTTATGGAGAACCTGCCGTCACATTAACAGTCATGACTAATGTTAACAGTCATAAGCTGCACAGCATTAATTCCCTCTGGCTTGCAATGTAAAGTCTAATGAACCGGGCAACAGATTCCTACTGGGCCCGCAGCCACTTAATCGCTGATGAATGGATATAAGTAAACACTTATTTAATCACACCTCCACGGCCACGGAGGCAGCAAACCACGTCTATTCCAGGCATCGTATTGACCCGATATGAGCGAGGCCGTGACCTTTTTCCCTCCGTCGCTCCCACTTGAGAAAACTGTCTCTGTCACCTATTTAGCCTGTAATTACTAATTATCTGTAGATTAAAATATATTTCCTTTTGGAGCATTTAACAAATGACTCAAAGCGTCCGCCGAGAGACAGAATCTCCACATTTGAGCCGGTGTGTCGGCGCTGTGGAGGGGACCGCTCACCTGCTGCCACTGTGCTGCGTGAGTCCCTGCAGCGCCCCGGAGTTCCTACAGAGAGGCAGAGAGAGAGATTGGGATGGGAAGAAGAAGAGCAGGCGAGAGACCGGAGACAGATTTAAAACACTCCAATCAATCAGTGATTTGACTCTGGGCTAAATCCATGTTGATAATTAGCCAATCAGAGCAGGTTGGGAGGTGGAAGCTTGCCAGGCAGGTGCCTACGGGCCCTCGGGGGACCCGAACTGCCTCTTCCCTTCATTAACTCCTCTCGTCCTCTCCCCTTGTCCGCCTGATCCTGCGAGCGGCCGGGGCTGCTGGGTAATTCAGTCTCCAGTCTCTGAGGTGACCCCGCGCCGCAGGGCTGAGGGAGCCGAGGATACAGCACTTCTTTTTAACCTCTTTCCGACTCCCTTCTTCTCTGCTTGCAGGACCACACAGCTGTTATCTCTTTGTTACTGGGGCTGAGCTCAAACGGTCCAAATACCATGAACTTTTTTCTTTTTTTTTTTCTCTCCTGACCTTCAACGCGGTCTTTAGATGTAGAGGTCAAAGGAAAAGATTGTCGCTCTTCTATTTGGTATCTCCATCTACCTTCTTCCCTCTGTGTCTGCCTGTCTGCCTGCCTGCCTGTCTGTCTGTGTTTGAATGCGATTTCCTCCCATCTCTCCGTTTGCAGCTCTTTATGGGGACTTTATTACCGTTCTTAGCTGATTGCTCATATTTATTTACAACGATAGGTATGCTGTGGGCATATTAATGCAACACTCACCCCCGGTTAGCTCATTAGAATGTATTGCGTAGCTTTCATCTGAACACGTCTACACCGTCTACTGGTGAGACCCTCCCAAGATTCTCTCTTATATTAAGATCGTCGGGGAAAAAAACACAGTTTTTCCAGGAAAAAAAAAAATCCACGGAGGGCTTTTAAACATGAGAAATTCTTGAATATGTGGCCAAAAAATGAGGTTGTCATAATATCCAACTTTAATAAGGGATGTGCAGAGATCCTTGTCTCACAGAAAACCACCCACCAAGCCACCCACGTACGCACACATCACACACGGTAATCACTTTGATTTCACATTATGGTTTTGCACATCGCCATTAAAGCTGAGTTACAATGTGATTATTGCCTGTGACAAATGAAGAGGTTATATTCCAACTATTAAACAGCTCATAGCTTTTGATATGAGACATATATGATCAGTTAAGTTGCTTCAAGCAGAGAAATACTGTCTGTCTGTCCGTTTCTCCTTCCTTTTTGTCCTCCCTAACACAGAAGATATATTTATACATTTTGAATTATGCTAATGTGCAGTTTTTGAAGTTCAGAGGACACAATGTAATCAATTCTTCTTTCTCCTTTATAAATGGGAACACAACGTCTCTGTGTGTTAGCATAAACACGCATATAACTCACAACATGTTTTTCAAAAGCATGTTAATCTGTAGGTTTGGAAGTCGATTGAAAATAACGATAATGCCGGGAGTCACTCATACGCACATGCTCGACTTTTGCTGTGGTGAGGCATAAAAATGAGGCCACCTGATGGTAAATCGTGCTTCCAAAGCAACACCCGGCAAGTACCTCTTTCCAGAAAAAAACATATCTATCGATACAAAGGTGGAGTGACGAGAGAGAGAGAGAGAGATAGAGCGAGATAGAGAGAGAGAGGCGTGCACGTGCAAAGCGTGCGCACGCCGTGACACCGACTCACTGACAGCTGCAGCACGCTCCGCTGAGCAGCTTCGGTTACTGACAGACTGTGGCAGGTGAGCAGGTATAAGCAAAGCAACGACTGTCACCTTTAATCTCCCAAATCCACACACACACACACACACACACACACACACACACACACACACACACACACACACACACACACACACACACACACACACACACACCACACTGTGCATGTCTGATTGCTATCCTGTCTGCTGGGGACCAGGACTACCCCAAGGGGGGGTACCAGAGTGGAGCCAGGGACTAAACCGGTCCACCTCTCTCCCTCGAGGCCCTCCCCCCCCCCCCCTTCCCCGGTGCATACATACACCCAATGTGCTTCTGCCGTCCCATCTCATCCAGACCAGGCCCAGGCAGGCTCCCGCAGGGCACGCTTTAATGACTTCCTCTCGCCTTCCCCTCTCTGCATTTAGGTGTGGCTGCCATCTAAAAAAAGAGTAGGGGTAGGGGGGGGGGGGGTGGATTAGCCTATCAGGGGTACAGATTAGTGCTTCTGTGGTGTTTACATGTACTGACAGAGGGTGGTAATGAGAAAAAAAAGGGCCTCCCTCCTCCAGCACAAATTCCATCCACTGGTTTAACAGAGGGAGTTCAAATGGAACCACAGATAGAGACTCAAAGCCTCTTTATCTGCTCTTTACAGGTAGAGGGAGTGACCACATCTCCCCAATTTGTCGGCATAATGGTCCGATGCACACTCGGGGGATTAATGCGATCAAATTGCCAGGCAACCAAAATAGGAATAGAAAATAACATCAAAGCTCTAGTTGCGTTTTCGCACGTATCGCCTCATCGTTTTATTCCAGCAAATAGCCTCTTAATTCTCTTCAAAAGGCAAAAAATAACCCTGAAATGTTGTCCCCTCTATCTGCGAGCTTCCTGCTGGTTTGGTTGGTTTTGGCCGTTGTCCAGGCGATCCAGCACAGCTCGCTGCCACCCAGTGAGAGGCCCCAGCTCGGTGTCAGTTGCGATACGAGAGCCTGACCGCCGGTGCCCTGTCTCTGCCACAGGGCCGAAGAGCTCCTTACCCCCATGGATTTTTCATTTGTGGATCTTGCAGAATCAATGTTCTGTTTTTGCCTTCCCAGACAGGGACTATGGATCAGCAATTTTTTCACCACTCCTTATCTCTTTGTGTTTCTGTGTGTGTGTACCTGTGTGTCCTTATGTCTTTCTTATTTCCCCTAACCTTTCCCTTCTCTGTCTGTCCTTAAACCACATCGCCTATTTTATATTGCTTCATCCTTCCCTTTTGATTTCCACCATGCACTCTACATCAGCAGTGGTAAGTCTGAGACTTCCACAGATTTTTTAAAAACCTAATCAGCCGACCGACAGGGGATTTAAGCATGGGAGTATTTATTTATATAGACAAATTTCCGTCTCCGGGGCCGTTCTCGTCTCTGCAAAGTCTGAAATCCAGAATAGCTGCGGATTCACAGAGAGCCGGGTAAAGTGGGGCAGGACTCCCTCTTTGACAAACTAAATTATTTGAAATGTTCTTTAAAAGCACAGCATGGGCCAGTTACAGAGCACTGCTGCTCCACCTGTTCTCGGTTGGATAGACAAGGTTGGTGGCAGATATTTCTTTTTCCCCACCACCCATGGCGCTTTGTTTCCTAAGAGAGTCTTACGGTGGATGAAAGTCATTGTTACCGACGTTAGACCGCGGGAAGGACAATGACTGTGTAACAGGATGTCTCGCTGAGCCTGTGCTTCACTGCACACGACGTAAACCATTCCTCCCTTGTGTTCCCTCCGTCTCGCCGCCCAGAGGACGAGTGGAGAAGACGTAACGAGCCTCCAGCGTGGCGGAGTGGACGAGCGCCATCACCAGCACTTGGACCAGCAACAAGACGCCACCGCCGCCGCCGATGCTGGTCACTTACACGGGATGATGTCCGAGGAGGAAAGAAAAACATAATTGCGTTTTCCACCACACTCTCAGACAAACAGTCCCCGTAGACATTCGGGTCAGTTAATAGGAACTTCACTCGGTGCCAACGAACCATCAAGTAAAGGCACCGGGTTTATGCTGGCTGACGTTCACATTGTGCTGCATTAGGAATTGAAAAACCACCCACACCGCTCTAATTACCAGCCTCTCGACAGTTTGGGAGGGACCGTGTTGGCGGGCGAAGACGAGAAGTGTTAAACAATTAGAGGAAGCATGTCTATTTTAATAAACGTGATCGATATTTGATTCCTTTTGTTATATCACAGCATGTGATTGTTGTATTTTCTGCTGTTTGTTTTTTATTTAGGCTGCTTATGTTTCCATATGTCTTGTTCCTGTTGAGTTACAGCGATGCCAACAGCACACAGTGACCTTTCAGGTGCTGCAATAGAGAATATTGAACTGAAAATAAAATGTGTGTGCACCACTGGAGGACTTTATTCAGGCTTCAGCAATGTCTGGACTGCACTGGCAAACATACATAACTATTTACACTGGGGTGATATTCAGACTGTGCTTCTCCTTCCATGTTCCTGGTTTGCGATGTCCATATTTTCGTCCTTCCCTAAGGTGTGGCCTCTCCCACAAATCGTACCTCTCATCACGCTCTCTGCCTTCCGCCCGACGCAACTCCCGATTATTTGCACTCCTCCGGAGACCCTTCCGTCATGCGGTACTGTCACGTCCCGGCCGTTATACGCTACAGCCGGATTGTATCGGTGTCCAGCATTGTTTCTGAGACTCCCCTTCCTCCGGAGCCAGGGGAAGCGTTAAGGGCGGGCAGAAAAGCCGTGCAGGGCTAGTTTCACCTCCTCATTCTGCCTCCTCCACCATATATTAAATCCCACCCACTCCCTCGGAAAGCCAAGGGGCCATAAAAAGCACCGCAAGAGAGGGAGAGGAAGGAGGAATCATTACGTGCAATTTATAAACCATTAAGAGCCGTATTAAAAAGCCTGCAATCTAATTCACCCAGCGGTGGGCTCTGGCAACGACGGCGGCTGAGGGGGAGAGGAGGGTTCATTTAGGGAGTGTGTTTTGGCCACTCAGAGTGTGTGTGTGTGATGTTAATAGGGTCCAGGGGGGGGGTCACCTCTAGCCGAGGGAGGCTTTACCTTCGTGCTGATGTCCAAGTCAGCAGTAGGAGGGTGGCGAGAGAACGAGGAAAAACGCAGAGAAAGATGGAGAAGAAGGATGAAGAGATGTGATATTGCTCATCTCTTAACAGTAATGTGGTTTCACAGCTGTACAGTTTAAACAGGATATGCAGGTGAAATGAAAGTATAAATGGGCCTCTTCAACGACAAAGACCTCACGACGGGTCCATAATTACAGCCTTATGTATATGTGAGGGAGCACTATTCCAGCCCACAGAACTTTACTTTTTTTTATTGTAGGGGAGAAGTTGAGGTCTGTAAAAAATATAAAAATGTCAGGATGAATTACAGGGGAATGTATCCGTAATAATGTATAAGACATCTCCAATTTTCCATTTTGCATAATAGTGCAGTCATAAAAATGTCAGCTTTGGTCGGAATATTTCACTCACTATGCACAATCGTGGAACAGGGCTTCAATAAATTGACGACGATTAGCTTAAATTAGCATAAAGAACGGAAGCTGGAGAATTCAGTCGAACTGGCCCACGAAACCAGCAGCTCTAAAGCTAAAGTGTCCTAAAATGCTGCAACTCGACTCGGCTTTTTGATGAGCTGGCAAAAGTCGTGGATGGTAGGGGGAACCGGGACTTATAGGTACCACCGCGGTCCAGGATCCAAGCGATCACGACGGTGCAATCACGCCTTGTGATAGGTGGATTAGTACATAGCATGGAGCCTGGGAGTCGCCATGGAGACAGAAGCAATATGTATGGAGGCCACAAATTACAATTTTGTCCACAACGAGATAGGATAGTAATTTGTGGCCTCAATTTAATTAAAACATTTCCATATTTTGGTTACTTCCCGTGCACGAGATAAGTGTTTCTACGAGAGCTAACGCGGCGCAGCCTGCCGTCTCTGACTGGAGTTATTTTACGTGCTGTCAAGCATTCTGCATGGTCGATCCGCTGGTTACATTATTCTGTTAATAACTGTTCTGTTCTAAAATAAAATAACAGAACCCCCCCCCCCCCCCCCCCTCTCCGTGCTTTTGTGCACATCAAACGTGTCATTTTAATTAATCATACACCGTTTCTTCTGCACATCAACAGGCGCGTTGCAGACTGACACATTGAAAAGGATTCATGAAAAATATTGAATCTCTTGAAAACTTCTCAGCACTCACAAGCTCCCTTAAGACCGGTCATGCCTGCACCAAATCCCAGACAACAATACGTTTCCCTCTGAGGAAACACTCGGCAGGTAATGACTTTGTAGGCTTTCTTTAACATGTAAATATCAACGCTGCCTTCTTTCGGACCCCTCCTCGTCCCCAAATGTGCCAACTCAGCCTGAAATGACCACTGTACTTGTAATAGTTAGTAAACCTGAAAGTGCAGATGGCTGTAAAGAGAGTTACCGGTAGGTAAAAGTGTTGTAAACAACACTACCCGACGTCTGCAAGCAGTTAAAGCAAAACAAATGACCAAAAGCAGCCCAAACTCATGATCCCCAGAGGGCCAGTTTGGGAATCATCAGAGCGTTTTCCTCAGAGCGAAGGCATTGTTGTGGAGCTGAAATGGCACCTTAAGAGTATGTAGCTTCCCTACTGTTTCCGAGTGAAGCAGGATACGCAGGTGGGACATAACGCTGCAAGGAATATAGATCCTTCAAAAGCTCAGCTCACGACCTTCTCTCGAAGTCGCCGATTGATTGACGGATGGATCTCATTATGTTGTTGGCTGAAATTGGATTGGTACTAGTCGATGCGAGCACACATCATAGCGTTTAGAATACGAGGATTTCTGACACATATTGCTAAATAGGTGCACAGTGTGACCGTGGATGTGATCTATGGAAAAGGTTTAAAAAGTAATTTACCATTTCAGCTCCACTTCACATTTTCGTTTTGAACCCAAACACTTTTCTATCTTATCATGCTGCTCACTAGAGCCACACATCTACCTGTTTATGATTCAAACGAGGAGCTCCAGACACGGTTCCGTCCGGCCGGCTCCGTGTTTGGGATTGAGACACCCCGGAAACAAGGCGCTCCCGAGGGAGTTGTAAGCGATTCACGATATATTTCATGGAGCTGCGTGAACCCTTTTCATGTCAGTCTGCAACACATCGGCTGCTGATGTGCAGAAGAGAGACTGTGTGGAATAATTAATGAAAACGATTTGTTTGACAGCACAGGGGTTCTGATGCTGGTTGCACTAACCAGCGGGGCTGCCGTGTGGAATTGTGGCTTGACAGCATCATTATAGTTAGAGAAGGGCTCTCTGCATGTACACTTACCTTGTGTGCACAAATTAACCAAATTGTGGGAATGTTTTATTAAATTGAGGTCACTAATTATAACTAAATTACTAAATTGTGGCCTCGACATTCATATATGTATTTCTCACCATGCCTACTACGTACTAATCCATGTCCACATATCACAGGTCTAGGTTTTCTTTGGCACGCCTCATATTTAAACTTTAATTGTTGTATTTAAATGAAAATCAAACAGTTTGTAAAAAGGAAAATACAACTCACAATGTCCAGGCGTTCCTTTGTTTGGTTGCCGATGAAAGGATTCAGCGAGGGTCGCGTTGAAGATGATGTCACGGCAGTTTCCTGCAGTGTCACTATGGCGATCAGCTGAGACACCCGTCGACTCTGAGGCGGGAATATCTGCAGAGGAAACAGAAATATAGAAAGTGTTTCGGTCTGAATCAGCCGCTGAGCAGCACTACAACTGATTGTTATTCGTTTTTTTATTTTTATTATTTGTCTTTTTGCGATACGTCTCACTGCCAAGTGTTCGTGGTACATTCTACTGAGGACTAATGTGAATTTATATGAAGTTCTCATTACTTCATGATTATTACAAGCAGCTTCTAGAGTTTTTATTGGGGAATTCAATACAATCAGTGGCTCAATGACAAACCAGAGACCGCAGGCTTCTCCAAACTATGGTAATCATCATAATCAAATACACATATATTAATATTCACATCCAAAGTCATATCCAGCAGCATCAGTTAAGCTGACTCTACTTCACCTGCCTGACATGTCATCCTTGCAGGTTAGCTATATTGGAGCTAAATTAATCTCCCATGACCTCTGGCTTCTTACGTAACATTTGATTTGATGAAATATATGATATAATTATGAAAAATACCAAAAAATGAATCAATAAAATCTTTTAACTTGGAGGAGGGACAGGACAGAGTTGGTGTCGAGCTTCTCATCAAACTCCAGGAAAGAAACCGCATTTAAACTTCAAAAAACATCAACTCAGATTAGTTAGTTATAAGATTTGGGATGTGGGATTAAAAAAAGTATTTCTGATTCTGACAATTGAGTGATCATTAGAAAGCGTGCCTAACCTGTGTCATGGAATGGTTTGCATTCGGATTATGGATGAACTAAATCACTAAATGTGTGCTACAGGAACAGAATACCGTATTGATAAAGTATCGAGGTTCGATACGCAGCTTTATTGGAAACACTTTAATGAGTAGATTGCTGGTTCTGATAAGAGGCTGGTTCTGTTTATAACACAGTGTTGATGTAACACCACTATAGACGAGCCTACACTGTCTTTGTAGGGAGAAGGTCAAGAGGGTCAATAACCGTGGCATTGAGAGCGCCGGCCCGGAGCCCGGGGCCCTCCTTCGCCATATCACAACAACACCACAGTCAATACACTCCAAATTGGGCCCTCATGCAGAACACTGCACAATCGATAGACTTAAAAAGGTTACACGTCAAACTATTAAAATACTTCATTGATCCACACGCGATATGCAGCGCTTCCATAGAAATCTATAGATATGTTATCCCCGTCCAGTGGCACAGGAGCATTCTCATGATTACAGTCTCATTATTTTGATTTCTTACTGTATCGCATGGCCATGAAGGTGTGATGGAGAGGGGGAGGGAGGGAGGCGAATCATTCTCATTCAGTTGGCCACATGCTTTGATAACTGAAGCTCCTTTTCTCTTTTGAGAACGCCGCGTCAAACTCGATGCCAAAATGTTTGACAGTTTAACGTTTGCGGCGAGCAGAATGACATGGTGTTCTCTCCCATACAACAAAAAAGAAAACACAGGATAGAGGGAAGGGGTGCATTTAACGGGGGGCTACGTACAACTCAGCGCCTTACATAAGCTGTGTTAAGAATATCTCAGAAAACAGGCTGAACATCCCATTTCAGAGCTATTCATCTTCATTCTTGTGGCTGTCAACCTGAGGAGAGAAAACTCTTCCAGCTGAGAGACGGAGTCTTTCATCAAAACCAACTATCTCAAAAACCAAATATGAACTTTTTTTTTTAAACACGCCAGCATCGTATCGTTCAACTAAACGGAGCTGCATTCAAGATACAGGATATACACAACACACCCGTCACAGGGAAATTAAAAAACAGGTGTTGTCGAGGATGGAGATTTAAGTTTGCCAGGTGTGAATCTGGCAAATGGCAGAAGGGGAGCGGGGAGAGGTGAGGGCGACCGGGATTGATAGATGGAGTGATGCGGAGTATCAAGGTGAATGGGACGGCGTGCAGGAAAATGCAAGGCGAGGCAAAAAAAAAAAAGTCAAGAATCAGGTGCCAGGAAAAGTCAGCTGGCGGTCACAGATGTACCAGAATAAAGTGTTATTACTTGGGATGAAATATAGGTGCACGATAATGGCCGGGAACAAAAATATACAAAAATGGAATGTGAGTTATGGCTGCATCAATCAAAAAAGGGGCGAAAAAAAAAAGGGAAAAGTTTTATCTGCGGCACCATGAATGGCGAATAACAAAACGGTGAGTGGCACTCTCAAGGTTTGATGGAAGTTTTTGATGGGCCGATATGGCAGGAGATGTTAAGAGGAACATGGAGCGGGAGGAGGAAACACGTTTGGAGGAGAGGAGAAAAGTACAGGGAGCAGAAATAAGTGACCAGAGGTGGTTCTGAATGCACAGTCGATAGAGACAGAGAATAGGCAGGAGAGGGAAAAATCGAAAAGGGCACCGAGAGCAGGAGAAAGTGAGTGGGACGGAGAGAAAAGGGTCTGACAGTGAAGAATGGAGGCAGTTAAAGATATCTGCCGAGCTATCTGTTATTACAGAAGGAGGGAGACAAACAGCTTCTTTCTTCTTTTTTCCTTTTTTTCACAGTGAAATAAAGACACTCATCAATTTGGATCGCCAGGGTTCCCGAATCTCACTTTTTTTTTTCTTTCCTGTCTGACGCTGGGCGGTGGAAGCGTGCTCCTCCCTCCTCCTGTCCACTCATCACACAGGAGGAAGAGGACACCACCCCAGAGGGGCATCTTGGGTAATCTTGCGTGGCCGGAAACGTGGTGATGGCGAGCGGATGGCGGCAGGACCCTTTGTTATTTACTGCTCACTTAGCCCCTCTGCACCCCGACACACACACAATTTATGAGGACAATCGTCGGGCCTGCCGCGCTCCATTGGAGCACTCCCTGATGGATGTACGCGGAGCCTGGAGAGGGAGGGAGGAGGGAGGGAGGGGGAGGCAGGGGGAGACAGAAAGACAAAGATTGAGGTCGGGGTGTCTTATAGTTTTCATTGCTGTAAATTAAGCTACTCATTGAGCTTCATCGGAGAAAAAACACGACAAAACAACAGATAACGGAGATCATTTTCTCACACAAACGTGAAGTAAAACCAAAAAAAAAAGGTAATTTTAGATATGCTAATGAGCAGCTCTCCATGAATATCTCAGAGTGTGGTCCCATCTCACGCTCGGAGGGATGCGAAAGCCGCTACCTGCTCGTATGTCTTGCCAAATGCCACTGATGCACCAAATGTCACCAGAATGTCAGCAATTCCACCGCCTGTGTTTTTAGCTTTTATTTTGGAGGACTCATTTCCAGCAGATACCTTCGCCCTCGACCTCCTTCATCCCATCTGTACGTCCCCTAACATCACCTCTGCCGTCCCTGTCCCCTTTTCTTTTAGTTTTTTTTTTTTTACTGCACGGTCAGTGTTCGATCATAACAATCCATTAGAATAATCACTGATAACAAGTCCATTTTCATAAAAGAGACGGGAGGGGGATTAATGAGCTTAACGCTACTTATGTTCCATCCATTTTGTGCTGTAAATCAATAATCCAGTAATAATGTTCTTCAGGGGGGCAACCAAGAGCAGCAGCATCCTCTCCCTCTCTGTTTCTCTCTCTCCATGAGTTATCTGAGCTGCCCGCTATCTCCTTTGTTCTCTATAAAGTTGCCTTCTGGGATGGCTGGGACCAAACACATATATTTTTAGTCTTTTCTACACAGTCTGGTGTGAAACAACACGAGGGATTGGTGAGACTCCAAGAAGCAGAGAGAGCACAGAATAGGGAGAGAGGGAGGGAGGGAGGGAGGAGGAGGCAAATGAGCGGAGAGGACGGGGTCGAGAAAGCAGGGGAGAACATGAAATGCATGGGGGGAGGCGAAGGGATGGAGGAGACAAATGGAGGTGGTGGGGTAGAACGTTTTTTACACGACTCTGTGTCAGCAGCCCGTCCTCCCTCACTATCTATAGCTGCTCTCCGAGATACGATACGTCTCTCTCTTTATCGCTCATAAACAAGATTACTGTTTGGTGCTTATTTTTTTACCCTTTCATTCAAAAAACCCTTTTAGACTTTGATGGCATTCCGATTTGACTGCATTCAAGAGTATTCTAACGTGACTGGGTCCGTTTTTCACTTTTATTCTGAGCCAAAAAAAAAACAGACTGCAGGTTCAGGACATTTCCAAATGAAATGACACTATCAACCTGTACCTTTCAACGTCTTTTCCCAGTAATTAATGTCTAAAATTGGTAGCCTGTACGTTGATAAAACCGTTATGCGTGTACTTTTGTATTTTCTTCCCCCGAGGTGCCGTCACGTCAACTTTTCAACCTTATCAGTGGCTTCTAGGTAAGAAAATGCTTTATGGGTTTAGCATTTGAGAAAATGTTTGTCTTCAACCTGTAGTAGTGTTATTTATCACGCAGTATCCACTTATCATGTCCCGAGCCAAGGATATCTCCTGAAGGTGTGCTGTCACATTTTATTGTAAACAAACAAAAGTTATGTTGTGCATTTTGGTGTTTTTTTCACCAAAAACTCATCGCGTGTATCCTTGAGGTCCAACAAACACTTTGAATGCATTTTGTTTTCTCATAAAACATTTTTATTTCAAAGCTTTAAATCGTTGTACTAATTTTACACTGCAGAGTTTCTCGACGCATCACTGCCACCTGTGGAAATAACGTGAAACCATTTGCATTTTTCAGCACCGTTCGCGTCACTCTTGTGCATTAGATTAGATCCTGATGTGCATGGCGGCCTCTGCCATCAGTATATGAATGTGTGTGTGAACAGTATTCTGCCTTGTCTCAAATGGCACTAAAGAGGCACCAAGACAATAAAAGGTGCAATCTGGTGAGGCTCTCACTATTAAATTGCCACCTCACACTTCCCGATCAAAATGTCTTGATGCCGGATCACTGACTCAACAAGGATTTGGTTAAATGAAGTTTTGACCAGGATGTGCTTGCAGAGGTCAGGAGGAGAGCAATTAATCAGTGACGAGGGGCTCCATAATAACCACAAAGAGCCTTAAAAACGTCCCTTCTGGCTTTATGCTATGTTATCTTGCTGTAATCATTTAACCTTTGTGAGAAATCTTCACACATTGTAAGGACCTGCTCTGTCTATCCTTCGTGTCATCATTCTAAGGAAAATATCTCCTCCCCGGAGAGATCGATGTAAGCAGAAATGCGTACTTCACAATGGTTGTGCGTTGTGTTGTCCTTGGTTTCTTCCAGCCGAGTGTAATGAAGAATGGCAGCGTGTGTGTGGCGGCGCTCTATTCTAGTGGAAAGGGGATGAGGGCGGAGGAGGGTGGAGCACCGTGTTAATTTGAAACATGTTGGAAGCATCAGAGCCCAGACAGCCTCCTGTAGCACCAGCTGGTGGTTTCCCCCTCTCCTACACCCCCTTGCTCTGGCTGCTCACATCCCCCACAATGCACCGGGAGAGCGGTAAGAGAGAACAGAGCTGGCAAACGGCGCTGCCCGCGTGCCAACGGCGGCCCCCACTGCACTGGCTGCCTCAGCAACAATCATCCGAAACAGCATTCAGAACAGGAGGTAATAGCCCACAACATACCCTGACGCGGCAATTACTCACATAATGTGGGCAAATCCGAACGAAACGGCAACAGATTGACGTCTCATTCCGTCGTTTTCCTCCAGATTTCAAAAATACCCTCGCAGTCAATTCGGCGAGCTGAGGATTCGCCCTCGGGTCCAGGTGTGTTTTAGCTGACACAGCCTCCGCAGTCCTCAGGTGCTCATGTTTACGATCAAGCAGAGAATGGAAGGTGATATTATACAAGGATGCAGCCTTCTCCGGCGGAGTGAAACGTGACAACAACAACACAAAAAAGAGTGGATTCCTCCCCTCCAAACGATTATCTTTACACAGTATGCACATCAAGGAGATTAGCGGCCGTGTTTTTACTCCTATTATATAACCACATAATGGGAAGAGTACTGCGGAGGCATCTCAGACGTGCCGTATAAACCGGAAGCACGGCTTCATTATATTTGCGGGGATTTAACAGTATATTACACGAAGCGAGTGCAGCAACTTAAGAGTGCACCGCGAGTTCACCGCTCCCCAGATGAGGATGAGGACGAGTAGTAAAGAGTGAAGGAACACAGGAGGCCATCTGCATGTGTTATTAAACTGCCCCGTTGCCTTGCACTTAAGCCCAAAGGCGGGAAGGAATCCAGCAATCAAAGCACATATGGCCGATGACCGGGGTCTGAATTATCCTTCAAATGTAGGTTAATGAATTCAGGAGCAGGCTGTGCTTCATATCTTTAACAACCCCGACAGACACACCTGCCTATCTGTGGCGAGGCTCACTGTGGAGGGGGGGGGGGGGGGACGGTTAAGGAGGGCCGGGGATCGATCCCACCTCGGAAGATGACCCCTGCAGGGTGACAGCGCCGCCAGGGAGGGAAGCCGGGGAGACAGCACAGGGCAAGTCTATTCATCAGAGAGCATCAGGGGCTAATGAAACACACGGGGAGAGTGATTAAGACACAGACACCTACAACACCAGCGCCTGATGTATTAATCACAGCCGCCGTCTCCGGGTGTGTCACCCTCTCCGTTGCTGGGTGTGTAATTGTGCAAACGCGCCTGTTGTGATAGTGCTTACACACTTCCAGGCTGCTCTGTGTGTCTGGATGTGTGTGTTGTGAAATAGCTGCAGATATAAGGTGCTACTGTCCTTTCCGTTTGCCCTTGGACACGGTCCACCACCTCCGCGGCTCCGCCAGCCAACGACACCGTCGTCGGACTTGGCGTAAAAAACACAGGAAGCCGTTCTCCTCCTGATCATTAACTTTCGGTGTTAATTGATTAATCAACCCCCGGCGGATAACGAGCAAATACCTACGAGCATAAAGCCCTGTCTGCTCAGCAAACGAAGAGCACAACGCAGATGGTAAGTGTTGTATAATCATTGTCGGGGGCACTCTTGATTACTCATCGCAGTCTGGTTGTACATAAGTTTGTCACCTGAACTTTGCCGCCGCATTAGAAAAATAAAATAAAAAATCACGCCGCAAATTTGTCGGATGACATCCAAACAACATCTGCTGTGTCACCGTCAGAGAGAGAGGCTCCATATTGTTTATGACAGGAAACCAAGATGAAGTTTTAATACGCGATGAAGTTTTATTGCTTAACAAATGAAGACAGGCTGAAGGTGATTATTTATATCTATTAATTAAGTTAATTAACACGGGAGGATTTGCTTCCCCCTCGCCCCTCGTTGTTAATTACATCTGTGACTACGGTGCGAGGTTGATGCCGTAAATACAGATGTCATCTCTGCACCGCCAAAGTTACAGGGATAAGGCTCAGCATGTGATTGCGTGCACAGGTTTAAATATCACTGTCAGCGTCGTATATACTGTTATATACTTTTGGTCCAAAATGTCTCTCTTCCGCTGGTAACTGATTCATACAGTACAAATGAAATATGCGTAATCCCTGGAAATGAAAGAGGCAGCGTCTCTCATTGTGTTTCACGTGTCTTTTGTCCAAAAGCAGCCCCGGTAGTTTCGACCTGCTGAGTGAGCAAACCCGGATCTTGGCCCACTCCATCTCTGTCGCTTCCTTCAGACTCACTTCTGTTGCGGCGAACGGGACGGCGAGCGAAAGGGGTCTGCACTACAAGCAGCAGATTAAAGGATTACCATTAATTAGATGTCAGGGACAGAGAGGGGCTTTGCCTGTCTTGGCCATGATACAATATCTGTTAATCTGCTTGCGCTCCTGGATAAAAAGAGAAAATCAGTCCATTGACAGGAAAAATAGGGGGAAAAAAGAGGGATGGGGCCAGGGGAAGAATTGAAAACAAGAACAAAGAGTCAAAAGGAGTGAAGGGTTGGTATAGAGACTGGAGGAGGGATAAGAGAGGTGGAATGAAGCAAATATGCTTGTGTTCCACTCCAATGTGCATTTAGCTTTTTCCTTCTAAAAAGAAGAAAGCAGCCGGGGATAACAGGAAGCATGAGGGCGTGAGGGATTAAAAGGAAGTAACAATGAGTTAATAAGAGTGTGATCTATGGAGAACCGACTGAATAGAGGGGTGAAGTGACTTGGGACTGCGTGGAGAACACCGACTCCTACGAAATACAGAACGATGCTTAGAGAGAATGCGTTTAACTCTTCATGTTTTACCTTTACTGTCCGTCTCTGGGCCGAACACCCCTATCCCTGATAGATATTTGTCCATTTCATCCGGGAGCTTTGTTCGGGAACCGCTGCATCTGTACGAAAAAAACATTAAAATGAAAAATGCCCGGCTGCACTTCACAGATATAGTGTTCCTTTGAACACACGTGTCATTCTTAATTGAAGACTCCGTCAGATGGATAGCAGGTGAGTCAGGTGATTGACAGGTGACTGCTTTGAGTTTGATAAGGCACTGGTTCATAATGGAAGCCCTGACCCTGGCTTTCAGTGCTATTAACCTAAGCCGGACTGCTGTGTAGACTTCGTCTTTCTTTTGACAGGGAGTTTGATACGGCGCCCCGGGGCCGGGTGAGGACAGGCTATCAGGGTCCTGTTCCACACCCGCCTACTGCCCAGCTGATAACACCGACCCTGTGGGTATCACGGTGGTGGCCGCCGTCTTTCCCTGGACAGATCGCCTGCACTGAGCCCACAGCTGTGTGAGGCTTATCGCCTGCTTGTACACACACGGTAATATTGCTTAAAAAATTCTGTTAAAAGCCTGACGGCCAGTGCATTACTGCTACTTTTTTTGCCGCAGAGAGTACAGCGGGGGTAATTGACGGAGAAAGGCTGGGACATCATTTTTCGATGGCGAGGCATAGGGCATTCCCTCTATTTGAGTAGAGGGACCCTGGGCATCCCTGCGAGCCCCACTCGCCTGAGACTCTAATTACTTTGGGGACCTGGAGAATTCAAAGGATTTAGATACGGGGGGGAAAAGAGAATTTCCAATTTACTGCACCACTTGATGTTTGTCTTCGTTTGCGGTGTGACTTCTGCTTCGGAAAGCAAACAGATACAAAGTGCACATTTGTGCGTCCTGATAAAAGGGGAAACATTATTAGAACACTGTCATGGCCGTGTTTATCCCTGGCGAGCACACGCATGTGTGTGTGTGTGTGGATAATAATCTCCTGGACAAACACACCTAACCGGAGCTATCTTCATCTTGCAAAGCCTGTGCGGCCGCCGCTCACGCCACGGAGCCAACGCCCCCCAAAAAACCCTTTAAAGTGTAGAATAAACGACCTCTGAAGGAATAAAGATGGAGCCATCCGCTTCATTCCTTGATTGAGTCGTATCTCACTGTTTTCACGCCGTTGTTTAGACGTTTACAGACACAATTCAATAGCCGGTTCACAGTTGGGTGGAAATGCTCAGCGTAAGAATCTGAATGAGATATGTCAGTCCTGTTGAGGTCTGCGGTCCGCTAGGCGAATGATTTGCTTACATGCAAAACATGTTTTCATTCCCTCAGCTTTATATAATTAGAATTCTGTAATCAGATTCAAATAGAAGAAAAAAAGCATTAAAAAATATTCATTTTTCATTAGTTTGTAGCTTAGATTACATTTTCGCCTGATTGAGAACAGTCCCCTGTGGACTGTGGAGGGTGCTGTCTAAACAATTTAAAACATGGCTTCCTTGACAACAGGCGCTCTGAAGCATGATAATCAGAAACACATTTTGGTTATGAGGTCAACCGACAATAATTGCCTGGCAGGTTGGTCAATTAACACTTTTTTTCTCCCCCCCACACGTGTTTGGATCTGCATGCACATGTTTACGTCGTACCTTTTGTGTAGCGGTTAGGAAAAAAAGGTGTTAACAGAAGCCCGGGAGCGCCACAGCTTTTATACTTATTCAGCATTAAGTGCTTCGGAATTACGAGGCCACAAAAAGCAGTAAAAGCTTAATTTGAGAGGTTACACTGTTGCCGAGGGAAAGCTATAACGAAGCCCAATGGTCATATGAGGATTTAATAATAAAAAATAAAAAAAAGTTTTCCCAGTTATTCACTTGTCATTAGTTGAGAACACTCCTACACATCTGCACAGAACCATGACCAATGAAACGAGAGCGAGAGAGATGGGTGGTAAACTTTCCATCATCTCCATTCTTTCCGATTTAACAGGGGGGATATTTTTCGCTCGCTCTGAGTGGCAGAGACCAGTAAAGCCGATGCGTTTTTTCTTTTTACGGCTTCCCAGCTCAAGTGTTGACAAAGATTGGAAATCAGAGAGGCCTGCTAGAAAGTCACAAAGTCATGCAGGACAGAGAGTGGGTGGGGGGGGGGGTTGGCAGAGTGATTCCTCGCTGACAGAGTCGGGAGTTTAAGGCATTAATACCACACTTTAATTGAGCGGTGAACGAGATGTCAAAGAGCCGAGTCCTCCAGGGTGGCATGTGTTTGTCTAATGTAAGTACATGAATGTGACTGCGTGCCTATATATGTGAGGGTTTCTGTGTGTGTGTGTGTGTGTGTGTGTGTGTGTGTGTGTGTGTGTGTGTGTGTGTGTGTCTGCACCTCGCCAGTGTGGGTGTGTGACAGACAGAATGAGACCTCTCAGCAGAAGGTGCTGGGAAGACAATCAATACTGCTCAGCAAGGTGTGCGGCTGCAGCCCTCTCTCGTTATGCGAGGCGAGGGATGCTGCCGAGTCCGACTGAGAGAGAGAGAGCCAGGGGAGCACGGGAGCCAGAAGCCCCCCCTCCTTCCCTGGATGCCGGTCTCTGCTGTCTTTTTTTATGATACGTGACAAGATAATGAGTCTGTAGCACCCTTGAAAATATCCCCCATGGGTGTTTTATCCCTCGGAGGAGTCTTACTGTATTCTTCTTCAGGCTTAGCGGTGAACAATGTGACCAGATGTCTGTTCAAAGCAACCTCGATTTTTAGAAGTAATGGTGTCCAAAACCATGAGTGGCTACTTGATTAAAGAATATGTCATACCGACTAACACAGGGGATAGAAAATGATACCTACAGCATACCGTAACAACCTCCAAACAACGTAGCCCCCATTAGAGCCCAACCGATATTATCGGCAGGCCGATATTAGGCATTTTCTAAACTATCGGTATCGGCATTTATAATGGCCGATAAATGAATATCTTAAAAATAAAATAAAAACTAATAGAACTTAACAGAATTTGTCTCCAGTCTTGTTGGAAGTTATATTCATGAAGCTTACCAAGTCTTTTAATACTGGTAACTTTGTGTTGGTTGTTGTTATTATTGTGTTTTTTGTTCAAAGGACTTTAAGTTTGTATTTTTATACATTCTATTTATCAGAACTTTAATATATTTTGATGTTCCTCTGTTTCCTGTTAAACTGCCTCATCATATTGTTTTAGTGAAGACTCATAAATAACTACAAATAACTAATGTTAGGGAAATCTGTTATGTTATGTTACGCATTTCTGAAAAAAAAAAAAAAATATCGGCCGATATATCGGAATATCAGATTTTTAAATCAACAAACATTTGTATCGGTATCGGCCTTCAAAATCCTCTATCGGTCGGGCTCTAGCCCCCATTATCTACAAATAACCAGAACCCGGAAGGTGCTTTTGGATTAAATATAACGGGCATATTTTAAAATTTAATAACGCAATCCGATCCTTGTGGGCACCATTTTTCTTGGACCAAGACTGTGGGACAGTTCTGTCGAGCTGCACCTCATCCCCATCCATTTTTATGCGCGCTGCCAGTAAGCTGTGCCAAAGTGCTGATACCCCTCATTAGAAAAGGCAGGATCCAGGAAAGAGTCCAGCTAATGCCTGCTCACACTGACACCGTGATGGTGCAGGGTCTCCGCGGGAGATTTGAAGGTCAACAACAAAAAAACAGGTTGTAATAGATAGCAGAATTGCGGCCTGTGAAAAGCCATTAACGTGGAATATCTTGTGCTATTGTACGAATGAGCTCCAGGCAGCTGGAGGTGTACTCCCTCACGCTTGTTAACTCTGAATGAATTTGACTGCAGCAGGAAGCGGGCGTGCTCGTCGAGGTGACTGTGCGCGCATGTGAATCCAAGTGAAGCCTGTGTGATTTCCATTCTAGCAGTCAATCCATCAGCTCGGCGTGGGGGCCATGCACGGAAAAAAAAGTGACACGGATCAGGAAATAGTGCAGCTATTCCAGCAAGTTGTTCATTATCTGGTGATATCTGAAATAATTCTATCCACTGAGCCCACAAAAACCCAACATTTTTCCTCAGGGCCGAGCCTGGGGAGGATCGGCTGCAGGCTGGCTGGAATATGGAGTTAACGCGGGTCACATCCTATCTCCAGTAGCCTTAGGCAGAATATGTATCCTCATTTCCAGCAATTCCACATATCACCAGCACCGCCTTTTAAAGTTACGACTACATTTATCGCCACATTTAATCGGCATATATTCATTTTTACAAAAAAAAAAAACACGTTCTTTGTGAAGGGGGGTGCTGCAGGTGTGGTTAGGGCCTTTCTGAACCAGAGAGGGCACGAGGATTACAGCCACACTAGATTAAACCACCATCATTGCCTGCTGGGAATTCTAACAATTATCAGCCTTGTACTCCAGGGATGTTGGACCGATGGAGGGGGGGGTCCTGAGGCAGAGGAAGGGGGAGTGCAGCCAGCCGTCGGTTGTCACGAGGGTAACGTCTCCATCTCCGACGCCGGTCTGCCACATTGAGATAAACAGTGCCTGCCAGGCAAAAAAAAACCATCAGATGTCCCGAACGCACAGTTTGAGACACGGCGTGGACTATTCCGTTTCATGTGACTGGCTTAAGACTGCCCTGCTGCTTATCTCCATTTGTTCATTCTGCATCCTTGGCCGCCGCGCCGGTCACCGATGCTGCTGTCGAAACGTAAACGCTCCCTTTTTTTTTCTTTTTTTTTTGTGCCACCCACACAAAAGCAGGCCCTCTTTGTCATTTTGGAGCAGTTGTAAATTGAAGGGCCCTTCTGAGGGCATTGGGGGAGAGGAACAGGGACTTTGTAATGAGAACATTAAAACAACATATGCTGCTCCTTTGCACCTCCGCACTTCAGACCGGCTTTTTTATTTCACCCCCGTTCCCTCTATTGCACACTCCGCTCCCCCCCCCCACTCTGTTGAATTCCCACTTGTCTCTTTTTGGAAAGTCATTGAGAGTCTTTGACAAAGACAGGCTGGAGTGAATGTGAAAGCCTGCCCCTGGCCTCGTCGCCTGGTAGCGGAGCGGGCCATCTGACCACCAGCGGTAGGTTGGGCCAAGTGGGGCCATTAGACCGAACCTGGGAGACCCGCGCAGCCCGCCACTGCCAAGCTGCTCCGCTCTCCTTCAAGCTTCAGACTACTCGGCCCACCTCGGTCACCTCCTCCCCCCCTGCAGGTACCAACTCTTCTGCTTCAGCTGGATCCCACCGGAGCAAACAGGGGGAGAACTCCATCCAGTCAACCCCATTCTCCTGCGTGGGAGTGGACCAGACGTGGAAGAGCACTGGTGGCAAAATGGGACTTGAGAGCAGAAAGTGTCACAGGAGGTGCCGTCCCAGAAGGGCTCGTTTTATATTGTTTTCCAGGTGACCTTGAAGCCATGGTACCGTGGAAACATTTTCTATCTCGACTTCGCGGCGTGACTTGGTGTCGGCGTCAAAGCCCTCTCACCTCAGAACAGAGAGAAACCGCCAAAGGCAAAAGGTTGGACATAATAGCAAAGCGCCTCCTGTACCTGGGGAGGGAGAGCATTAGCAGGAAATCTTTTGAGGTGCCGCCGTTCATGCTCCACAGCTCCTCTTCAGACAGGTAGCTAAATTTGAAAGCTATTGACGGCCTTGTTCAATCAATGGAACAACAAAGTCCTGAACCAAAGTGACTCGGAAGAAAAGCGAGGGTAAGTGAGTCTGCCTGACGGACGGAGAGGAAGAGAGAGTGCTTGTGATTGCAAGTGTTAATGTTTAAAAGGGCATGTGTTTATGTGTTTTAAAGGGTGTTGAGTGTGTGTGTGTGTGTGTGTGTGTGTGTGTGTGTGTGTGTGTACAGGAAGAGAGAAAGAAAGGCAGGCAGGCGCGGAATGAAAGAGAATACCTGTGAGGTTTCATCGTGTAATATTAGCCTGGAAACTCACACCGAACCCTCCATGTTTGTTTCCAAGCAACATGTGCACTCGATGCAAATGCCCGTCAGCTAACACTGTGTTCAGCTGCGTTCGTCAGCTTTGTTTTCGTATCCAAATGAAGTCAGCTGGAACACATTAGACGGCACGCATTTATTCCAGGAATTAAGTAATATTAGGCCTTGATTATCAAAGCCTGTGCCCAGGCAGGACAAGACAATATTTGTATGCAAATGCAGGAGGGGGGGAAAAAACAAAACAGCGCTGTGTGGGAAATGCTAAACAGGAGCACGATAATGAAGCTTTTTCACTCAACCTAAAGACAAATGCAAAAGGAGCTCAAACTAAACAAGCAAATGTTTGTCGTTAGTATGTAGAGAATCATTTGATTTGGATGTATTTTGTTTGAATTACGCATTAACCAAACGTGCAGATGTACCCTGCCTATAAGGTTTCCTCCATTATGTGATGTCTCGTTGTCACGGACCGCCGCTGTGTGTCTGCAGGACGAGGGATAGGAAGTGCATGCATCCTTCTTCATGCCACCCCTCCACCCATTGTCCTGCTGCCCCAGGCTCAGCCCATCTGCCACCTCCACACACACCATACAGTAAAGTATATATCGCTATTGATTTGTGCACCTTTCATGCTCACTCAGCAGACACATTTATGACTCTCTCAGTCAAATCCAGAGCAGCTTCTGAGAGATTGGCAACAATCATCAAGGCAAATGAGCCTATGCAAACAATCTTTAATGAATCATGTTTTTGTTTGCTTCCTTCCCCCTCTCCAAACATTAAGGAACTTACCATTTGTCGTCACCATCAATTAGGAATTAATAATGTTGTCTTGTAAACAGCGTCTCTAAATAGATCATTGTTCAGTATTTACACCGAGCAACCATTTGTACAGTTGCTGGCATCTCGCTTCTTTGCGAAGTGCCCTTGGAACCACGTCTTTTATATCTCAATTAAAGTGCTTTCCCTGCACTCCGCCTGCTCTGAGCATGGCCATTATCACCATGGCTCTCAACAGTCTAATTATGCCCACTCCCAACACCACCACCAATCCCCCCCCCCCCCCCCCCCCCCAGACCCTATGCTGCGCCCACGCTGCTCTATCCTGGACCTTGGCAAACTCACCTCAGCCTCCCAGCATCCAACCAGAGAGCGGTGTTTGCCATCATTACGGCACGGTGCTGGCTGAGTGGCGCTGGGCGTCTCTGTGGGAGGCATCGATGAAATACCCCAGGGAAGACATGGCACAGCACGGCTGCTGCTAAACCCTGAACCGCCTGTCAGTAGCACTTTGTCTGAACATGATAAGTTCCTGTTATGAGGCAGTGGTGCCGTGGTAGGGGCCTACGACCCCTGCAATCCAGCAGCAGAGACCTCCAAAAAAAAAAAGGAGCAGCTTCTGGTGTCTGGACAGAGGTGTTGTGACCCTTCTGTGTTTAGTGACAATTAACACAAAGCTGTCAGAGAAAGAAAACATTCATTTAATAACAGAGCAACAAACATCTTTTAATCTGCGGCTGGAAAAAAGGACTTTTTGGAGTGCCCAGCTCATTTAAGAAATTAATTAAAAACATTTTGACATTAAAAAATAATTATGTCTTCAATGGGAATGGATGGACTGAAGGCCACAGACAGGCTTTTGAGGGAAAGGACTATGCTGTTTTCTTGTTCACAATAACAAACAAAAATATTGAATATTGCCAGCCATTTAAAATATACAATAAGGAAAACAACTATACACATTTAGAGCTTCAGATTACTAAAGATGTTCAAACTGAGACAAATAATGACTCATTCCTCCTGTGGCTTCAATCTCCGAAGACTTCTGGCTGTGAGTGATTGATGGCGTTCAGACCTTGTTCTTCAGACTCCTCATTAGTTGGATGGGTTTTTACACGTAATTCACTTTCAAATGGAAACAGCATGAGAGCCGAGCTACTGGTGTTTCTGACACAAATTTAGCTCTCAGATGTGCTTAATTATATATATTTTTTATCACTTCAACGTTTACCTGTAAAGATCACTTATGACATGTTTGCGTGAGTGCGGACGATAAACTGCAAGTTAAAAAAAGAAGGTTTTAGAGTAACCCTCAAAAGGTTGAATATAAAACCCCCGAGCCTTCTTCTGCAGAAAGACGGATGAATCGGCTCGGTGACTTGCAGCTTTCTATAGGCAGACTGGCAGCTTAATGGAAAATAAGGGGGGCAATAGAACTGCCAAAAGAAAAAAGTCCAGGGAAGTATGGAGCTACAACCAAAGCGCACCTGTTCTGCATAGAGAGCACAAATGAGACTTCACAATCATAAATCATGCACCTATAGTAGACAGGTACCTACTCATATTTAGACTCTGGGGGCAGATGCAGACTGTGGGAGTGTAGGAAGACTGTTGTTCGTGGAGTAAGCCGCCATCACTCAACAACGCGCTGCAACATAGCCCAGACATGCAAAAGGTCAAGAAGGAACAAATGAAGCACCAAACTGAAAGTATAGTAGCGTTTAAGGCGGGCGGCTCGCATTCAGAGCATCTTATGAGCATCTGTATATGCAGCGACCTGCCCGGCGCATGTTGCAATATTAAACCATTCCTCAATGAAGACAGGATCCTGTTTTTGAGGGGTGAAAAAAAAAAACTGCACATACTGCATCTCCAAAAAAAAAAAAATAATAATCACAGGGGTCCAATTATGTTTAGATGTTTAAAATTAAAAGACGTGTGACTTCTTCCCGGTGTTCATGAAACCACTTTTTAATTTATTTAGCAGCGTGCATCGCAGCGTTATCATCTCGGTGTATGGGAAACTCACGAGGGTGCACTTGGTTCTGTAAAATAGCTTCATATTCTTCGGCTGTTATGCAATCATGCAGAGCAATCATCAGACATAATGGTCCCCAGTAGATGGCTGGCCCTACTATCGCAGCCCCGCTGCCATGTTTAACAGTCGGCAGCAGACATTGTGGGCTGAGAGCTTTCAGCGTTGAAGCTTTCCTCAGAATCTAAAGAGGGTAAAAGATGACTCATTAGATAAAAATCGCTTCTTGCTGTTGCTCGGGGCCCAGGTTTACAGCGGCTTATTATTGGATGCCGTGCTCCTTCTAACAGCAGCCTTCGCCGGAAGCACAAAAGCCGTGTGAATCTCACAATGAACTGTCACAGGTATGTTTACTTAATAGTGTGGGAATATTTGTGGCTGCGGTGTGATGCACGAATATTATTACAGTTTGCTTTTATGAATGCAGAAACGTTAATTGAAGCACGATCTATGAAGCCGTCTACCAACTGAGTGCACATTCCCTGCTTCAAGCTCGATTTTTTGCAAAACAGTTAACACAACTCGCCGCTTTACACCCAGTTTGGCTGTTTAATAACACACCTGTAAACATCGGCCTCTATGTTGCTACGCTTATTCTGCCAATTGCTTTTCCACACATGTGAAAACACTTTTAGATGATCTAAAACGTACAAATCAGAGCTTGAGCAGTGTAAAAACAAATGAATAAAACGCCACAGGCAAACATTTGGTTTCGACAGCAATGGAGGCCAATAATGGACGGAGAGGGGGGGGTTAACGGAGGACGAGGGGGAGGAGGAGGAGGTCTGGCCAGGCCTGGATACGGCTCGCATGTTATACGGTGGAAGTCTTAAGGCTGAATTATGCTTCCGCGTCGACACAACGCAAGGGGGCTTGCGGACCCCTTACGTCCTTGCGGACCCCCTTACGTCCAACGCAAGGGCCTGACGTGTGCCTCCCAAAAATCCTCGACGCGCGTCGAGGCGACGCAACACCAACGCAACACCAACGCAGCGGCATTGGCTGTGATTGGTCCGCTAACTACATCCGCTGGAGACCGCTATCCGGTTTCCACTCATAAACACCGCCATTTAAACTTTTAAAAGGCTACTGTTATTGTTTTCACCTCGTTTTATTGTTTGCACCTTCTCGCTTTTGCACAAAGAAATAAAACACCAAGTTCTGAAAAATTGTGGACGTTTAAAGCCGGAAAGTAAACAAATACGCTATAACGAGGCTACGACGATATACGCCAAGAGTCTCGGTCGGTCGGTCAGTCTTTACAAAAACCATAGCGCCCTTTACCGGTGTGGCATTGAATTGCATTTCGACACGTAAACCCAACGCAGAACCATCACGGTCTCCCAGCAACTGCGTGGCCGTTGCGTTGCCGTTGCGTTATCACTACGCGGAAGCATAATCAGGGCTTTAGACCCACAAAGAAGGCAAGACTTAGCCAAAAAGTTTTCTTTTTTGAGCACAAATGTTTGTTTTTCTACTGAACTTTTGTTGTCTGAGAATATTTAGAGAAAAAAAAACATCATTAGTGTAACGTTCCGATACTGAAAGAGCAAAAAGTGTTTCTCATTGAAATTATCAGTGCATATTTGGTGCTTGGTGTGCGTATTCAAATCTTTGTCCTGAATTGACAAAAAAAACACGATATTTTTTTGCAAGAATAGTTTGCTTTTGCAAGAGGTGTATAATGTTTTGGTGGTTTGTGGAAGGTTTTGTGGTTTGTTTGTCGTGTTTTGCAATAAGTAGAAATAGTTCAAGAAAGAAGCGTCGGCATGCCTTTTGTTAGTGAGATTCAAGCTGTGTTCACATTGTCCACATTTCTGACAACATGGTTGGCGTAATGTTTGCATGTTTTCCCCTTGACAGATTTATCAGCCTACTACTCTAAGTCCCATTCAAGATCATAGCAGGCAATTTTGTCTTTCATATGCAAATATAGTGATTAAGGAGTCAGGATGCACAGAAATCTAGAAACAATATTGATCTAGGATCAGTGCAGTCTAACATTCAACAATCCTTGAATTTGATCAGATATTTGTATGACTTGCTTGATGCAAATAGCAGATAAAAAATAGTTGAAGTTGTACTTAATCTACGGATTTAAGTACAGATATGTGATGTCTTCTATTATTTTGTACAGCAAACAGGAAAAATCCTTGTAATCACAAGTCGTGTCTCGCATTCTTGCCGAATCATTTCTGTGTGTGTGTGTGTGTGTGTTAGCTACTGGTTGCACATTAGATATGGTAGCAGTTATGGAGCAGAAAGACAGCTATGAGCTGTCGACCGATCAATCTCCTTGCATGCAGCACAAGTGCTCATCCTGTCGTTTCTTTGTCCTCGGAGCGCCATAAAAATCTATTACACACAACTTCCTGTTGAGGGACTCCTTACCGACGCTCTTCATGGTCCCTCCTGTTGTAAATACCACACACTTGTTTTACTCTAAGCCCATCAGTGTTGTGTGCATTATGATATGTGTGTGTTCGAGTGCTTACAGGTCATTTCTACGGCATATTGTTAAAGTAACGGCTGCCGGTGAAGAGGCATAGATAAAATAAGGGGAGTGTTGTATACAACAAAAGGTCTCCGTCCAGCTATACCAGGGCAATCCTTCCTTTATTTATTTAATTCAGCTCATAACCACCACAAAAATGCCACCAAAGAAGCATAGGAGTATGTTTTATTTTTTAGCTTCTCTCTATAATGGAACATGGATGGACTTATGTATTTATATAGGCCCTTCTAGTCTAGTCTGACCCCTCTTTACACAACATGTTAACCATGATTACACACACACACACACACACACACACACACACACACACACACACACACACACACACACACACACACACACACAGATGAATGAAGGGCCATCAGGATCCAGTCTAAATGCTCAATCAAATACACACACACGTTTTGTTTTTCTGCTATACTGTGACCTCTGCACATCCCTTAGAATATATATTTATATACGTTCCTGTCCAACTCTTTAGTTTTAAACAGAGTAGGCTTACTTTTTTAATATCTTTATTGTATTTTCCTATTCTATATTATGTTTCTTCTTTATGCAAACAAAATACCAAAGCCAATACCTAGTGTTGAAAACCTGCTTGGCAATAAACTGGAATGTGATTTTGATCTAAATGCTCAGGCGAGTCAATGAGTCCGTATATAACTGCTGCAGCTTGCAACCATGGTAACGATACCTCATGGCACTTCCTCTTTGTGCCGGAGAGAGGAGAGCTCATCCTAAAGCTTGCCATTGTATTTATAACCTACACCTACAAAGCGACTCCAGTCCGGGGTTTGAGAAGGTAATCATTCTGGTTAACCGGGGCAATTAACATTATTAGTAACGCCTCTTCTTTTCCTACTATCAAAAGGCAAAACGCTGCTGTGAAGCAGAAGGCGTTTGACGTTTTGATGGCGAGTTTACGGGTTCACGCGTGGCTCAGTGTGAATCCACTTGAATCCACCGATTGGTGTCACCTTGATTACAGCAGCGCAGGTGCAGGTTTGTCCCGCTGGCCGGGGAGCGAATGTGCACGGGGAGCAAGAACTGCACTATGATGCATGTCCTCTTTCATGTGTAATCACCGCACGTTGCTTTTCTTTTAGTTTAGACAAATTGGAGGGAGAAAGTGGGTCTAAGGAGTTTGACAAAGTCTATTTTCGTTTCGTGCACTTAAAGTGACAATTGAAAAATCAATTACTGTACAACATGCTGGTTACGTAATGGAGTTTTCGCTCACAGACACATATTGTGGGCCGGGCCGGTCCAGTCAGTCGGCGAGGTCGCCGGCACACGCCGCCGAGCTGCACATCATTCAGACCGCAGACACACAGCATCGTTAAAAGTCCATCCATCTGCAGCGAGCGTCTCCATGGTTTCCCCCACGGGTCATCGTGGGGGGAGAGAGAGGCCGTCACAGAGACGCGCTCTGTCAAAACCAACAAGGTGTTTTTCTTGTGAGATCTCAAGCTGCAGCTCCACGGGGGAAACTATTACACTCTACATCACTTCTGTTGTGTTGTTTTGACATTTCTGTATGATCCCATGTTTATTATTCTTTCAATTGAATGGTTTAATTTCGCCGAGATGTTTTTCTCATTCAATTTAAATAAATGATAACATCACACCTCATGTCTCCACGCATACTCAAGAATTGATGAGTCGCTTTGCCTGACAAGTTGTCAATCAGCAGCTAGTTTACTTTCTTCTCCTGCTTTGCTCTCACGGCTAAATGAAGCTGATTAAGGGAGCAGTAACAATAAACATGTATAATAGTCGGTTAAACTGATGCTAGATGAAAAGCTTTGATTCGTATTTCATACAAGCGAGGGGCAAAGACAGAAGCGAGCTGGAGTGAGTCGGAAAAAGGAATTGAAAGAGAGAAAGTGAAAGATACAGAAGAAAGCCAAGATTAGGCGGCCAATTATTTAATCTCTATTGTTGTTTGCAACTAATGATGATTAGGGAATGGCGCAAAAATAATTACAAATTCATAGATATGGCAGCAAACAAACTGTATTAACACAGCAGTGCGTATCTTGTAATCAACAATTAACAGCACGGCAAACCACTGTTTGCTTATCGCAACGACACACATTGCTACGATACGCCGGCAACAAACTGTGCCGGCTGATGAAAAAGAACGCACTTCATAGCCGGACGCACTATGACTAAATGGGAGGGGGAAAAAAAGTTGTGAGTGTGTTTAAATAATTATTAAAGCTTGTTAATTCTTTACTCTAATAATATTCCCTCAGTGTACGACTCAAAGATGCATCTCCTCCACAGAATGCTCCATCTTGTGAGGCCTTGTTTTGGTAATATAGCATACGGCGGCGGGAGGCAGGGATGGATGACGGGTGTGGGAACATTAATCAAATGCATGTGTTTTTGCAAAAATGTTCTCCTTGTGTTTGTGCCACCGGGCTGCTATGTGGCGCAACGGGAAAAACAAGGGCAACGTCGGACAAAGTCAGCAAGTAGCGTAGTTAAAAGGGATATGTGATCATTTACCTCCCATAGGGGTTTGAACAAAACCATCACCGCAACAATGCAGGAACGTCTGGAAGTGAGTGGAGATGGATCGGAGCGGCTGCCCCGGTTAACGGTGACGTCTTCATGGTATCCGAACCCCCGGGAGACCGCCGTTCTGGCCTCTAACCGATGCCTCCTACATGGCAGCCGCGTTGCCTCTCAGCATGGAGGGTCTATGACGAATACCTTCATGACGTCTTGCTGGTTTCTGTGCTCTGATTTTGGTGCAACGTTGGAAACTCTGAATTATCAGTAAGAATATAATAGTCTGTCTGTCGATGTCGTTTTAGCCTTCCCTCTGACTGCTGTGGAGGGAGAAACTGAAAGGATTATTATTAACGGCTCCTTCCCTTCTTCCTCCAGCTCTCGTCACGTTCTCCTCCTCTGAGATATGAGTCATGAGTCGGTCTCAGAGGAGTGATGGGAGAAGATCACTCGTCATGAACACAACCTAATTTCCCCTCAGGTGATCTCTCAGAGGGGGGAAAAAAAAAAAGACTAGGCTCTTCTTCCGGCGGCAAAAAGGTGCAGCATCAACTACATCCAACAAGTGTCTCTCAGCTGAAGACATGTTTTAAAGCGACAGAGCCCCATTAAAGAGAACCATGTTTCTACAACCCTTGCCCTTTTCCCACCATCAAGATCCAACTCCCATTTTCTGGAAGATGACAAAACGGGCAGAAAAGCAGGCCATTAATAGACCCAAGCATAAAAGATGACAACAATTAGAGCTCCGTCTGGTTTCAAATGCAGCGTGTGCTCCTTCCTGTACGTCGGGGGGAGGGGCAAGTGTGATGTGTGGAGGTGTGAGATGATTATCTGGTAAAGTAAATTCACATTATGGCCCCGTAGGACTCACTTTACATTTTCATCCACACCTCTCCGTCTCGCAGCCCTATGTCTGCTTCCTTTCACATGCTTGCCTGTCGTCATTAGCTTCCGTGTCTTTCCCTCTCACTTGTCTCCCCGCAGGACGGCAGACACAGAAATACAAGTGTTTTTTTGTTTTCCTGCACAAAACAGCAGGGGGTTTACCCTGAAAAGTAAAGTTCTCTAAATGATTTGTTCCCCAATTCTGATGCTCCACTGCGCTGCTATCCTATTAAACCTGTAAGATATGATGATGACTTTACCCAGGGAGGTAAATAAAAGCTGTTTTCTCCCACACTGGGGCAGCTATGACAAGTTACCTACACAAATAAATTGTTATCGTTGCCTAAACTTTCTCTACACATCGTCCTTGGTGGCGAAATCCCCAAGCTGGCAGGGAAAGAAGAACAAAATAATATTTCCTTGCCACATCTGCGATCAGGCACCCCGGTGAAAAGTGGGAAAAGAGCTGCTGCAGAAAAAAAGAACGGGCTCCGTCTGTCCCCCACCATGCTGCCTGCCTGCTCCCGAGGGCCCACGGAGGAATAATCAGTCATTAACTTGGTGCAGGCCCAGCTTCAGCACCGGAGTGCCGTGTCCCTGCGTGGATCAATAGGCCAGGGTAATTAAAGAGCTGGCCGGGAGGGAGGGGGGGCATGTTGCCAGTAAATCCACCGCAGCGACAGGATGCCTGTAGCCAGAATGACTACGACACCAACACTGAGCCGCTGAGGGAGGGCGAC
Organism: Eutrigla gurnardus; assembly: GCF_963514095.1. Classification (NCBI taxonomy): domain Eukaryota; kingdom Metazoa; phylum Chordata; class Actinopteri; order Perciformes; family Triglidae; genus Eutrigla; species Eutrigla gurnardus. The sequence goes on from NC_139925.1 coordinate 6,904,013, forward strand.
TGGCCGCACACACACACACACACACACACACACACACACACACACACACACACACACACACACACACCTTAACATGTCACAGTAGTGCCTGCAGAAGGGCTTATACATGAAGCCTACGCACTCATTAAAAACTCCTGAATCCTTGTGTGCATGATGGGAGAGTTGTGTAATTGAAGTTTTCTTTTTTTTTTTATTAAAATTGTTTTGGTTTTTTTTTTTTAGATTGTATTGTCATGTGAAAATTGGCATAGATGATAGTAATTACTGTGATTTAGAGTTGTGCCTGGTGCCCAAACACCAGAGGATTAATCGTGTCTTCTTGTGTAACCAAGTGGAGACGCAAATCTACTGAGCTGTCAGGACACATGGTGATTTAATTTCTCTAAGCTGCTTTATTTTTTGGAGTGTGTGTGTGTGAGTGTGTGTGTGTGTGAGAGTAATGTTTTATTTTAGAGAAAAAACAAAGGTAGCTGCAAATTTAGCTTCATGAGCAATATTGTTTTTACACATCTTTTTTTTTTTAAAAAACAGATGGATTCCATTTTTACTCCATGAGAGATGTTGCTTAGATGTGCGACTCCAATAAAGAGATGAAAGAATTACAACAGAAAATCCAGAGGGAAAAAGGCCGACGTGAATGATGTTTGTTTGCAGAGGTTTAATGTGTCCTCGCCGAGTAAAGTTCAGCGTACCTAAATCCCTGAGCTTTTTGCGGGCTGCACTGTTTTTCTTTTAATCTGATGTATTAGCGCTCCTTACCTCCGTTCTAACGAGGACAGAGGGGTCTTGTGTTGCCCTCTTGGACTCACAAGACTTCCTTAAATCCAGCCCCTCGACACGACAGCACCTCCACTCACTTAATGTAATCTGCACTACACCGTGCAAGGGAGCAGATAAGTGGTGTGCATTCTCTAAAAGTAGTGCACGCGGCACCCTGCTGATAACTAGTGAACGCACACGGGCGTCGAATTCATTAACATGAAGGCTGAGTCAGGATCACAGGAAGATGTCAATCATGTTGACAAGCACAGACTCAGCGAGCTACAGGAAACAATTTACACCTTCATGTACAACAGCGCCTCATTGTTAGTTAAAAGTTGTCAAAAGTAGCAACGGTGTATTGCTTTAGTTCTTTTCTGCTAATTGGAGCGCATTAGTTTAGCTATTTTAAGTGTGAGGTGAATAAAACGGGATGTTCACAGAAGTAGCAGCTCAATCCTGAAACTGAAAATGTGAGGCTGTGTAGCTGCTGTGACCTGGCAGCGAGAGGCTGCGAGCCTCGACTCGGGGCGAAGAAAACCTGGAGCTCCGGGCAGATTGTGACCCACATACGACAGGAGTGGAGCAAAAAAAAAAAAAAAAACGAAATGAAGAAATGAAGATCTGTTTTCTTTCAATTCTTAAAAACAAAATAGTACAATTCCAGTTGTGGAGTGCAGATAAGGAAAACAGCATGAACAGCCAGGGGAAGGAGAGGAAAGGGCAGCCTGTACACGATCAGAGACGTTTTAAAGACCGTCTATTTTATGGCCTAGATATTGATCACTTTAATGAGGCCCATTCAGCCGATAAACATCCTGTGTGTTTGGCTTACGATTGATCCAAGTTTCGTCTACATGTTTTTGCCCCAATCCTGAAGAGGAAGGCGTTGTTGGACCTCCAGGTGAGTCAAGCAATCTTTGCAGATGCTGGGTAACAATCATTTGCACCAATAAATAATTGCAAAAGGGCATTTTTTGTTGTTGTTTCGGTCCGTCCATCTATCCAACAATTTAATCCACGATATCACGTGACTTGATTCCCATCAATTTACTGTGAATATTCATAAAACCAATCTATGCTTATCCGTGATGTTTGAGGACCTTCCGTTATCATCAAGACAAATAGGACCACAAATATATACTCTAATGGATAAAAGGCCCTAAAAATGTTAAAATACTGTACTATACTATTCATGATATCCAGAAGAAGAAGACCATTATGTGGGTCACATGATTGTACTGTATTGTACTGTGTTGTAGCCATCCTAAGGTCACATCTCCCATGAGCCACATCTCTAAAAAGCTTCTAGTTGTTGCTTCCGACATTTCTTGATCCAGGTTCACACCGGTTTGGAAATTCATTTTGACAGCCTAAGCCGCAGTGCTCAAGTACTTTAAGTTTGTTGGCAGTTTCCCTGTAAGACAATACTTTATTTCCCCCGAGTAAAAATAGCCTTTTTCTCTGTTGAGCCGTCGCCGGCCCCCTGTGATGACTACTGAGTGTTTCACCGGAGACCTAAACGTGTGCACCTATTGATCTGGGCGCTTTCGGTTCCTAATGGAGCTCTTTAGTGGTGTTTTATTAAAGATAGTTACACTGGAAAAGGTCACCGAGTGAATCCTTTCTGTTAGAAAACGAAATAAAATACACTTTAGAACGAGTCTCAAACATAACCAACTCTGTAGGCATGCAGGTGTCGGACAAAAGAGTGCAGCACAATTGTCTTTTAATGTTTGAACAAAGTGGAGCCTCTGTAGCGAGGGCTGCCGCGCCGCAGCTGATCTGTTGTCCACCGAGCCACGAGGGAAGAAGGGAGGTCACCCCACCTCCGCCCAGCCACGTTTGATATCACTTTCCTACAGGCCATTATATTCCTACCTCGCCCCAGACCCTCTCTGGTCCCGCTCCTACACAGATAACTGCTTTTGTGTGTGTGTGTGTGTGTGTGTGTGTGTGTGTGTGTGTGGTTGTTCCAAAATAACACAAGGTGATGGATTATCTTTCAAAAAATTAATTAGAATCCTGGAAAGATGATTTGTCAAATATATTTATGAAACTGGGCAGTGCAACCATACTGCTGTTGTGTTAAAAAAAAAGTCTGTTGGAGTACAAATACATCCATACTCATATATATATATATATATATATATATATATATATATATATATATATATATATATATATATATATACTGTGTTTTTAGTTATTATGTGTCTATTTTGTTTCTATTTTTTCCCTCAAGCTAGACGATGAGACAACTATAATAATGATCTTGTTATCTCTAATGATCCGCCATCTCCAGGACTTTCCAGACACAGAACCTGACCCCCGAGTCCCACGTTCCTCCCCGGGACTCTATGCTGCCTGCTCCCTTGAGCCCCATTGATTATTTCATTCATCGACCCGACCAATGTTCTTTAATTAAGACGTACACGACAACTTTGTTCAGTGCTGTAAGGAAGCAGTAAACAGTAGAAGGAGGTGGTGGTGGTGGTGGGGGGATAGCATGAGATGCCTATTGATTTTTGTGGACAGTGACTCTGATCACTTTGAGCAGCCCGGGATCGACAAGCCGTCCCGCGGGGGCAGCAAAGCCTCGACGTGGCTCGGAGGAGTGCAGCCGATGGGCGTGTCCGCCGGCTCCAAACATTCCACAACTCGACAAAAAGGGAGGAAAGGGTATTAACCGTGATGCCCTTCGATCGGTCAGCGCCGCACACAGTCAGAGAGACAAGCTGACCCATTGGATTCGTCTGGAGACAGACCCCGTGTAATTGCAAAGAACTTCAAATGGCCAAAAAAAAAAAAAAAAAGAGAGAGGACAGCGCGGGTCAACGGGACATCTTCGGTTGGAACGCGTTTCCCGAAGCTTATTGCACAAGGAGACGGAATCAGGTGAGGCGGGGGAAAGGAAGAGACAGACAAAGTGTAAGGGAGGAAAAACACAAGAGCGCCGTCGGAGATTTATCTAAGCAGTTTCAGTCATTATCAGTCGAGGCAGGTATTTTCTCCTGGCTTTACCGGCCACTGTGCACACAGGGTCATTCTTTCCAGACAGATCTGTGAGCAGGAGGGACATATCTTAAGAGCTTAGAGGCAGCTTTACGCTGTCGTGTTTGGCAGAGTCTCACAGGTGGGGGGTCAGCACAAACAACACGAGCTAGGAGCTGCTAGACCGAAGCTCGTCACCCACCTGAGTGGATGCACAATGGCACACAAATTCAAAACGGCGGGCGTTGGACGAGCCCTCGGTTGCTATGGATTCGTTGCTTTATGCATATTCTGTTAAAAATAAAATAAAATACAGTGCACGGTGCACGTTTACCACAGTGCCATGAGCGTTTTTTCCTCCGTGTTGTCATGGCGATGAAGATGACAGCTTTCTACATCCTGTTCTCTACTAAATCCAGCTTCTTATTAGAGGAGATCCCCGGACGTCAGGATTTCCTTCTTTCTTTTAGGACAGATCACACTCGGAGAATTTCCTCAAAGTTCCTCCTTTTCAGCTTCAAGCTTTAAGGCAGTTCGTGCTGCGTGTTTATGCCGAACTGATGGGGAAACTATACAAGGACAAAGCAGCGAGTCGAGCAAAAGCAATGTTACCTTCATAAAAACACAGCATGCCTCGTGGCCGCATGGCGCTTATCATTGAATGCTATCAAGCGGAGATACTGAAATCCATTTATTTTACGGTTCCTGTACATAGGTACATCATAATGAGTCTAATAAAATGTTTTAATTGTGTATCATTTATTTTGTTTCTTTCCATGTAATCTGTGTTGTAGCTGCGGGAAATAGCATTAGCATTATCATTACAGCACTTATAGAATATAGAAAAATAGACCAAAAACTTTCTGACACACAATTCATTTAAAAACAACCATTAGATGGACTGTCACATAATGTGGTATAGACAGATGAATCCTGATAACTTAGGACCCTAGATGAAGTGGTTAGTCTTGTTTTCAATATTACTAAAGTAATAAATCAAGTCATTTTATCATAGATTTCTCTACATTCATACTTATTTTTTGCAACCAGGAGGCTATTAGGAACTTCCACATTGGGCTTCCGTTCTAAAAACTGAAAGCTGCAGCCTGAAAAAGCACACAGCCGAGATCTCACCCCCCGATATCATTAATCACGTCGTACGAATTATTATAACGTTGCTGTGATTTAAAAAACGGAACACGTATTCCGTTCGACGGCATTATGCCTCATCTCGCTTCAAGCAACAGTAAAAACCAACTGTTAAAACATAATGTGCACCGCCGTTCAACCGCCGGACACAAGAGGAGTCGGATTTTTCTTTTTACGTTCAGATGGCGGAGAGGTCGAATGGTCTCTACGCTTTTAGGTTGTGGAAGTTATTCTCTACAAATAGATGCCACTTTGTCTGGAGGGTTTGCAAAAAACATAAATAAATAAAAGTCATCCTTTGCACAATAAAAGGGCTCTGCAATGGTTGAACCACCAGACTGAGAAGTGAAAGGGCAGACAGAGACGAACAGACCTTTGAGCAACGGTTAAATAAGAAGAGTTATTGGTAAAAAGAATGTGGGGGAACTATTGAAGGAAAGAAGGAAAACATAATTATAACAGGTGACTTTTAAATACAGGTATGTACAAGTATATTATCCACATACACAACTTAGAAATTAACACAACCCTGTCTCCTAAAAACATCACATTCCCATCGTCTGTGTCTGAAGGCCTTAAACTTGCATTATCTCTACTGGCCATCAGGGGGCGACTCTAGTTACAAGAAGAAGTCCGATTCCATAGAAGCCTATGAGAGAATTAGCCTACTTCTCACTTGATTAATTATCTCAGTAAATATTGTAAATATGAATTTATGGTCTCCATCTCTTGTTTCAAGTCATCTTCAACACAGCATGATGTCCATTGAGTAAATTCTGATCTCATTTAGAGTAAAATAAATGATAAAGCAGGGTATGTTTTCGGGATTTGAGACGTGACATGCAGCTCGTTAACATGGAGACCACTGAAGTCAGCGTTTTATTTCTAAGATGATTGATTGATTTACAAGCCAGCAAATTCATGAGCAGATGTTAACGAGGATGTTGACTCAATTTTTACTCAAAAGTCGATCTAAAAAGTTGCATGAATTCCAATGTGACTTTTCAGATGAAGGTCGCATTTCAAAAAGATCAGACGTGCGTCCCATCTAGGACCACGTATGAGACAAAATCACGTTGTATCTGTGCTCCTGTTCTACTTTACCTCATACTGAATGATTGATTCATCGGCTCCACATCAATGCTATCAACTCCCACGTTTTAGTGACATGTTTGGGTGAGCCTAATGACAGTTTGACAGGGAGCCAATCGAGAGCAGACAAGAAAAGGTGATTGAAATTCATTGCTTTTGAACGGCTGTAATTTCTGTCCCGGTCAGAATATGCCACCTGTACTGGGCATTTCCCTAACCTGCAATTAAACAGGGAGCACATTAATCATTGGAGGAGGATGAACGACAGACGGGAGGACCTTCAATCGCTGCAGGAGAATCGATTTTTATTGAAATTAGACAGAGGTAAGTGATAGATGTCTCTTTTTTTTATCAAAGGACGTAGTTATGAGACGGAGCATTTTCTTAACTTTTCTGTCTTTGCACCTTATATTCAACCTTTTTGTCCCCCACCATAATGAAATGAACAAGTGTGAATAAGCCAACCATCTGTCTGTCTACCTGTCTACCTGTCATCACATATAACCTGGCTTTCACAAGACTTCAAGAAGTGGTATTTTTAAAAAGAATGAGGACTTCTTTTTGTGTTATTTATGAAACCCATCTTGACCAAATGATGCGTGTCTCATACATATATGATACACACACACACACACACACACACACACACACACACACACACACACACACACACACACACACACACACACAGGTAACTCCCATGGCACAAAGCCATTATTCCTGTGTAATTTGGGCCAGCCCTTTGTAACATGGTAATTACGGCAGATGGTAAGACATAACGGTAATCCAGAATTGCTGACGGGTCGCTGAATGTCCACGGTGAGAGGGAAGAGGTCTGTCTGTCTGATTAGCGGGACAATCTTTTCATGTTTTATCTCCGAGACACAAGCAGAGGATCGAGGTGGCCAGGTTGCCTTTAAATCACCGAGTCAATTACCTTGTCCATATGGGACAGCAGTGATTTGGATATTAAGGACGGGCAGAGTTGGGAGTGGAGGGGCTGTATCAAAGGGGGGTCTCCCCGAGCCTTCTCGCGTCCCTCGAGGCTACACTTATGAACACCTGACCGACTCTGATTTCGAAGCTGTGCTGGTCGCGATAGCTTCAGTCGCAGTTTTGGCAGTTTGAGATGAGATGATAGATGTGGCACCTGGTCTGAGAACCACCGCTAACATCTCCAGGGACTCCCTTAATTAGCTGCGGATTCACATGATAGCACCTCCATGTCTGGCAGCACAATAACACCCACGGTTTAAAAATATATATGTTCAGAGAGTCAAAGAAGCACTGTGCTCACGACGGACGTGACGGGGTCTTTTAAGTAAGATATAAGCAATACATGAAAATAGCATGTATATAATAGAGTTAATAAAATAATAATAAATCAATAATAAGAAAACAGAGGTAGCATGTGGCACAGGGTTGAATTGCAGTCTGTGTGTGTGTTTGTGTGTTTTATTTAATAGAGTGGCATGTCAAAAACATGTATATCCATCACCAGCGTATGTGACACTAAAATTAAAATGACTAATAGCACGTGTCAGGCTGGCAGGAAATCTTGATTAAATAACCACTGAACGGATACTCAACACTTGGACTTATATAATGAACCAATGAATAATGTTGCCCCCCCAACTCAGACCTCCCTCTTATTTGTCGTAATTGATCACACACTTGAAGGAATTAATCCCAATATAGTAAAAAGCAATTAAAAGTTTGGAAAAAACATTTCCTCTCCATAAAGCAGAAATTATGAAATTTTTTTTGTACATGAAGGACATATATATATGAGATAAATACAGCGACTGGAGCCAAATTACATGGTTGACAGATTTTATTCTCAGATATCAAGACAGTATAAAAGTTCCGTTGTTGACACAGATGACGATGAGAATGACCTTTTAAACATCACAGTCCATTTCTATTCTCAGCCATTCTGACGGGGGTTAATACAGCTGATCTTTTCTACTGTGATCAGACCGGCTCATCTGTCTCCTGTCATTACTTCGACTGGCTCACAAGGATAAAAAAAATAAATTGTCCATTTACCTGGAAGTGCTTTATATGGTGCTGATGTGCCTTGACGGGGTCTGTCTTGGTGATTATACTGTATATGTATGTGTTTAAAATGTTGTTTCAGAGAGTCGGAGGAAGCTGGCAGACATGATGTTTAGAGACGAAGGTGTTTCCTTTCATGACGTGTAATTTCCTTTTCTATTTTTTTGGCACTTTGTCACAGGCTGGCTGATCAAAATGATCCACTGAGGTCCCCGACTGCAGTGGATAATCCAAGTGATCAAAGGGTCTTAATGCAATATGAGGGTTTTTAAAGGTCAACCGCACACCTGCCATTTCTTATAAGTCCTGTGCTCTCCTCTGGCCTGCCAGCCACTAAAGGTCACATCATACTACTTTCCCTCAGACAAAAAAAAAAAAGACGGCAAAGGGCTCCGTGTGGAGGGGGACCATTCTTCATATAACAAGGGCCACAGGAGCAGACGCTTCGTTTATACTTCATGCTGTCGTACTAAATTCGCAGCGAGCTCTTTCAACACTGAGTTTACGCAGATTTAAAGGTTTAAAGCCACAGAAATGATTAAAGTCACCGCGGCTCAAGAGGTATTTAAATTCCTGTGTCGTGTTTTCACTAAATGATCACAATCTCCATATTTTACAATTATTTTTAATAGAAGGTAGAAGATGTACTGATTTGTCCTTTCTGAGCTTTCTGGGTAGAAACATGACAGTCGGCTCCATATTTCACTGATTTTAAGCAAATGATAACACAACGATACTTAACTTCAGTTGATTATACATAACAAAAATGTTTACTTATTAATATCATATTTAATTTCTGCAAATAGATCCGGCCAAATCCTACACATTGTTCCTTTAAGTGACATGCAAATTGAATTTGTGTGAATGTTGAATGAACTTTGTTTTACCGTATAGTTAATAAGTACATTTTTATTCCCAAATGTCTTATTTTATTTTGTTGTGTGCACATTTGTGCATGCCTGGAAGAGTTATCATTTGACGGCTCACTTCTTTGTTTTATTGTTTCGTCATATGTATTGTACATGTATATGTAAAGGAGAGATTATCGCGGTGTTAATTAAATGATGCTTGTCCAAAATATGTAATTGAAAGATGCAGAAAAACATGAGAATAATATGAACGCTTCCATTTTTGACATTTACATTTTACCGTATAGAGCCTGGGAGAAAAATGGAGCTAATTAAGAATTGAAATGAATTTAATTCATCTATTGTGTCTTGTGGGAACCCGGGAGTCGACTCGACCAAATAAAGCGTGTATATGTGGCGAAGTATTCATGAGTTTTAACACTGAAAACACTGTCAATTGATCTCTGGCATTCTTATGTCGGTGATGTTGTTCTTTCTGTATTGAATTATGAAAGAAAAAGATACAGCACTGTCGTATTTAATTGCTAAATCTCTCTTCGTACCACAAAGAGGCAAATAACAGTCATACGATGCTTCTTGTCCATGACTTAAATTCAGTATTAGTACATGTGTATTAATCAGTGTTGTGATTTGATTCCCCTCAAATTATTGGTGGAACACGATGCCTTAAGCAAGAATATATCGTAGGAAGACAGTTTTTTCATAAGAGTGGCTGTGAGAGCCTGCATGTCCTGTGACGGCTGCACCGGTTCTGGTTTCTGACCATTTAATTATAGAAAGATTGTGCAAAATTGCAGCCGCTTTCATTCTCTGACACAGTCGTCAAAATCCTGCTCACGCTGCTCTAATGTGGCCAAAAACAGACTTCTGTGAATATGGTTGTATCATCTGCTGCACAGTTGCTATCGTTGCCGTTCGAACTAAGTGTAGGTGTGGATTTTTCCCCCCATTAAATTAATAATTATGCACAATACAATGCTATCAGGGAAGTGACCATAACAAAACAAATATAAGCAGATTGTTGTTTGTTGTGTGGGTGAGCCTAATAGACAATTCTCAAAAGCAAATTGTGTAATAATGACGGTTAAATATTGTAGGCGCTACATATTGTTTTTATTTGCTTCCATTTATTTGTGAACCGTACATAGAAGACATCACATATGAGATAAGAAAGAGTGAAATCTGGTGTACAGAGGGCCTCTAGCAGAGCGGATATCACCACCATCATTTAACCGTTTAAATTGTATTCCATCTTTTCATATTATGCAAATTTCATGTCACCTGTTGAGTACTGCTTACTGTGAACGCAGCTTTTCCACACTCAAGCTGGTTTAGACCTACCTGACATCCAGCATGGATGATGATAGACTGAGCAATCTTTAAGTGTCCCTAAAGTTAGATGATTTCACAAAAGTGCTTTGTTGCAAAGTGCAACGATTGCAGAATACTGCTGTTGAAAGCTTAATGTGTGACAGACGACAGGAGGATATACAAAGGGAATGTAGTATTGCCTTTTTAATAAATATAGTATGGGTTTTTACAATTGTATGTTTTGACAATGAATAATAAGTGAAGTTTGCTTTTCAGTGCAAGCTCCTATAGGCCCAGGTTTTATGGAAGTGGAAAAGATTTATCTAAATTTGAATCAGCATGTTCTCAGTCGATTCCTTGTAGGAAACAACGGTTGCTATTTGGTGATATATGGGATAAAAACATTTGGTTGAAAACAAGTCACAGTGGAACAGTAATTGCAGGCATTTTTTAGCTTTTACCTTTTCTACCACTACTCTTTTTAAAGTGGTAACCAATGGTTACAGGAAACATCCCATGCAAGGCCTCTATTATGATTTACTTTTTTGCAGCTTTTTCAGGTGACATTTATTCTGAACCCATAATTCTTGGCTTTGTGTGTTGATCACATGTGTTGGTTATAATTGAATCATACTTTGGTTTTAATTAAGTATCTTTGAGGAGTGATAGAGAGTGTAGTTCTGCTAAGCACCAAAACGTATTGCTCTCAGAACAGTAGGAATACTATAACGTAAGCTTTTTCATTACAGTACTTTACCCACAGAAATGAAAAAACATGTTGGATACATGGAATATTATTTGATATAAACTCTGCCAGAATTACAAATAATGCAGTAATGTACTAAAAAGTGCCTTATTTTGAAGTTGGATGCATTTTTATGTTGCACCACTGCTTTTTGAGTCTCACTGGAGTTTACGTTCACCTCCAGTCTGTAGACTGGCTTCCCACATATTTTAAATACTGAATATTTTATGTGAGTGGTGACCTTGAAATTGTTAAAAGGCAGGTAAGTAATGTTTACAAGGTATTTCCATTTCAAAGATTAATATACAATGATCACATTTTTCATCACAAGTGACTTGTCAAAGACTAATTATAAAACTGAAGACCACCTTGTGATGGGAACACACCAGGACCAGGGGCCTACTATATATATATACTCCCATTTGCTCCATTAGCCACACCCATCTCACAAAACCTAGAAAAGTAATCAAAAATGGCTAGTATTTTCCACTACAGTTCGAATCTTCAGGAGAGGTATCACAATTTCATAAAAATAATTGGGATTCACGATATCATCCCAATGATCATAAAAAAAATGCCCCTCTTAAAATGTCACTAAAACATACTGGAATCGTTTTCACTAGAATTGTGTGAAGAAAAGCAATATTTTTATTGCATCACAGAGAAGCCACATTTTTTTTAATGAATAGCCATTTGAGTAAAAAAAAAAGAAGAAAAGCTTAAATAAGATAATCATAAATCATAAGGTCCCCCAAGCACGACATCGTCACTAAGTCGTTGACAGCTGTCGTCGGTGGAAAGGAGATTGTGAGGAAGGACATTAATTACTAATGCTGCCTCAATCAGACATTTATGTCATGTTGCCTTAAGAATAACCATGAAGATGTCCTCAAAGTATTTTTTTTTATCACATCTGTTTCAAAACTTTGGAATAATTCACTGCAAAACCTCCTAATGTGTATGAAGTTCATTATTGTCACTGTGCAGCATTGCACAATGAAGGAGGTTGTTTGTGATGCTGATTAGCAAGCTTCAAACTGTTCAACTATACCGATATATGTAATATATAATCAACAACCAGCTCGTTGGTTTGACTGACGTTCAGCAGCTGCTTGTTTCGCCGAACACAACTTTGCAGGATTGTTGATTTCCTGTACTCTGGCCGGTGATTATGGAACTTGGGGGATTGCAGTCGTGGGTGTACAGCGTGAACAGGAGGGGGCTGAGCACACAGCCCTGGGGGGCTCCGGTGTTCCACACTGGAGTGTAGGAGGTGTGGCGGGCCTGGGGTCTGTTTGTGAAGAAGTCCATAAACCAGTTGCTAAGTTCACCAATCAGTTTCACAGAGGAGATTGTGTTGAATGCTGTGGTGTAATCAACAAACGGCATTCTAAATGAGGTATTGTGATTTTAGAGAGACGTGTGAGGGCTGAGTGGAGGGCAGTGGAGCCGGCATCCTGGAGCTGTTGGGCTCTGTATGCAAACTGGTGAGGGTCCAGGCTGGGATGTGCTGGGGAACCAGAAGATAGCTGTTTTAGCTCTGGACACTTCCATTTACCCATCATTCAACATCCCTGAACATGTGCCAGTCTGTACATTTAACTTCGTCTATCCACACTTTAATTGCCATTTCTGATGGTTTGGCGTGTTAAATCAGCTGGGAGAAGCCAAGCCACCAGAATCAGGGAGCTATGGTCTGATTGTCCAAAGTGGGGGAAGGGGAGGGCTTAGTAGCTGCCAGGAATATTTGTGTAAACATGGTTACACCACATTCACTCTGGTGGAGATGTGGACATGTTGGTGGAGATCTAAGGTTTCTTCGATCAATATCACAAGCTCTAATAAAAATGCCATCCGTTTGTTTTGCCATGTGATGACCTCGGGCATGAAGCCTGAAGAGACGTCTACAGAACAGTGGTTTTCTTTTCTATTTCGTCTTATTTTGCAGCAAACACACATTAGATAAGTGAGTGGTATAACCCTGGGTCCTAGCTGGGTTAGTTTAGCTCTTATTCCGGCTCTCTTTCTGGGGCAGTCAAACCCCTTTTGATGGTGTTGGGTCCGGCCAGTGGATCTCATCTCTAGATCCAATCCTTGCACTTTCTTTTCCAATATTGATGAATGTATACCTCTGTGCAGTTGCTTCAGTGTCCTCTGATGGTACAGTCCAACTCCTGTCCAGCAGTTGACTACCCTGGTCAGGCCAAACAAGGTCCTGCTGACTATGATATCGCACAGCTGAGTGTTTTTAGTGTTACAGATCAGCAGTGACACATTAAATCTGTCTGTGATCTATATACACACAGTCTGGAAAACACTATCAATCTGTAATTTCCTCACTACTCTGCTTATATCCACCTCCTCTTGAAACATCTGCCTGTAATTAACATCTGGGAGGTTCCATTTCTGCACCTCTAATAAAACAAAACAAGAGTAGATGATTGCGAAAAAGGAAGTCTATCTTTTCCCCTGAGTGGGAGATTGTGTTTGTGTTGTTGATGAATAGTGTGTTTTTGCACTGAATTGAGCCTCGGCTGTTATCGTTCGGGTGTTAAGTGTGTTAAGTGCGGCGTTCGTCTGATTTAAAGTTGAAGAAGTGGAAATAAATCGGTTGAGAAAAGCGACAGTTGGAGAGATGGACTAAAAGGAGGGAGTTATCAAATGGGAGGAAGGAGGTGAAAGATGAACAGAGCTCGTCCAAGGTCATACTACCTCCATTCATCACCACTTGTCACATTGGTCCCCATGTCTGGAATGTCCTCTCGGTCCCCTTTGCACCTCTGGGATGACCACCTGAATGTCTGTCGCCTACACACCACACGCACTCACCGCCGATCCATAGACGACATCATTCAGGTACAAAGCAGGAGACGGGGAAGGATACGGTTTCCTGAAAAACCACTCACGTGTTGATAACTGGCACCTTAAGTCATGCATATTGATTAAGTCCTGGAGGCATTAGTGAAATCAGTTGAATCTGCAGAATGGAGAGGTGGCGTGAACGCCGCGGCGGTGAGCGAGAGACATTTGAATAGGAAAGGGGGGCTGTGCTGTAGCGATACGAGAGGTAAGTAAACCAGCTATCAGGATGCATTAACGATACACCGCCGTGATCGACGGCGTTTCGTTAAAACGAGATGCAACCAGGTGGATGAGTCATCTTGGAGCCGTGCCCTCACCAGACGGCCTCATTGTCCTCTGTGAAAACATTTTCTAGACTTATTTATGGGAAAAGTTTCTATCCACTTCATTGGCTCCTTTCATTTTTGCAAATTACCCTGAACGAAAAAAAAAAAAAAAAAAAGGCTTGCCCTCCACTTAGATGTCACTGTCTCTGCAATTATTGTTATTATGATGAGGTGCGGCGCGCTGCGGCCATCGGTGCGCTTCAACCTATTGCACGGTGCCCTTTTTTATTTTAAGTCTGAGGTGGTTATGAAGCCCATAACCCGTAATGACAGCGACAATAGCCGAGTCATGCCTTTAATAAAAGAGCGGCGGCACTCCAGGTGTTCTGGAATCGGACCAATGTTTGTGCAGAAGTCACAGAGACAGACAGTGTTTGCAGCCACACATTTTTTTTTTTTTTCCAGGAAAACCGTCTCTAGCTTCCCGGCATCTACCTCAGCGGCGAGGAGAGAGGCTCCTCTTCGAATTTCCTGCTGAAATCCAATGTGGCGTCTTGAGTTTCCAAGAGAGGCGCGTTATGGCTTTTCAGTCGTGATTATGAGGTGACCACCGCCGCGGACAGGAGGTCGGAGACCACATGAAACCAGACGCCGGCGTGAATGCACATTAAGAAAAAGGGATGCTCTCCTGGAAAAAAAAAAAAATACACGAGCACCCGGAAGCACAACGGGGAGCAAATATATACGGCTCACTCCCTAATGTGTGCATGTTCTAAAACGCCTTACAGACACAATCACAGATGCATCCTTCGAGCTAAGAAGCATTTATTATTAATAGAGGAAATCATAGGGGGCTTTTAATTGGAGATGCTCCAGTCGGTGTCTCAGAGGTAAGCGGGGTGCTGTCACTGTCGATCTGCAAACTTCCTCAGCTCGGGGAAAAAAGACGGTGGGACGTCGCACTTTCATGTGCACCTCCTGTTGACTGTGAAGGATGTAATTTGAAGCCGTCCTTCTCTCACCACAGCTTCTGATTAGCAGCCCCGGCTCCCCGGCCGCCGCATACTAATTCGGGAACGGCAGTCTGGGAATCACCGCTATTAGCGGCAGGTAAAGAGAGTAAATGGCGGCAATATGCAAATGATGGGAAGGTATCACCTTGGCTGTCAATCACAGGGGTGAAATTTGGAAGAAGAAAAAGATGTATTCTGTGCGGCCCGCTAATAATACCTCGCCGGAGGGAGGGAGCGAGGGAGCGGAGGAATGCAGATGAAGAGAGACGAGGGGATAAATGGAAGCTGCGAGGAATCAAAGCCGGCTGGCCCGCGCACATGTGAGCCTGTGATCATGGCAGGTGTTCAGTCTGTGTGAAATGAGCTCAGACACTGTCCGTTGTTAATGACAGGAAGGCCTTGGGAGCCAGCGCACTCCTCATCATCAGAAGCTCATTGCTGCCTGCCGTCACCAGCTTGTCTCCTCCAGCGGTGGAAGGAGTACTCCGATATTTTACTTGAAGTCAAAGCAGCAACACCACAGTGTTGAAATACTCCAGCAAAAAGGTCCCGAATTAAGGAAAATATAATTCAGCAAAAGTACAACAATAGTCGTACTAAGTCATCGTTGATATTCAGAACGACTCATATCGGAATAACGTGTAACGTATTATTGGATTCTATAGATGAATAATTAATTATTAATGTGTACACCACTTAAATGTTGCAGCTGCTGAAGGTGGAGCCACTTTATGCACTGCAGGGTGGTTTAATCTACAATAATACATCTTAATGATTATATTTTGTTTTAATTATCTGAACCTCAAATTGCAATCAATGCAGCGCAGTTAATAGTCCAGCATTTGAGATGTAGCGGAGTCAAAGTATACAGTAGAAGAAAATAGTCAAGCAAAGTACAAATACCTCAAAATTGTACGTCAGTGTGGTACTTTAGTTAGGTTATTTCCACCACTTGTCTCCTTGACTTTCTATGCATTTCCATAATGACACCTGACAACCTATTTTTTTCCTTTTTTGTATGTTTTTTTTAAACTTTTTTTTGTTTAAGTTCAACGGAGGCATTCAGCATGGATGATAATATCACACATTCCATAAGAAAGGCGGACAGTATCTATTTACAGCCCAGAGATATGGGATGTTGTGTGGATATTTCATGTCTGAACCCCAGCGCGCCACAGACCTGTTGGTCAATCTCACTGTGCGGTCTGGCACCAGGATCTGAAAGTCCCTCTTGTTTGTCACATTTTGACCCACTTTGCCTGACAGCTTACAAATCAGAGCCATCAGTCCGTGTGCCAACTGTGTGTGTGTGTGTGTGTGTGTGTGTGTATTTGCACACCCTCCAGCACCACCTCCACTCATGGCGCTCCCCAAGAGGCTTCCAGGGCCTTACCTCATTTGCACTCATCACAGTAACTTGGGACAGGGTTGACAGGCTCATTTTCCCCACTCTGCATGGCACGGCACAGCAGCTATGCCTCGGAACAACCAGGCACCCAGAGTGGTTTTATAATTAGCTCCTTGCTCTCCGCCGCTAATGTAAATGGAGCAAGAGCCTCCCTCTCAGTGTGTATGGTTGGCAGGCACTCATCATATGCATGTCGCAGCCGATGATAGGTCGCCGCACGACGCCGCGCGCCGAGCGGGCCGAGAGACCGAGGCAAGCGGCGTCGCGATCATGTGCAGACGGCGTTCGGCGTTTCGCCACTTAGCGGGGGGAGAATTGTGCTCGGGGCAGGTGGCTGATTGCTTTGATGTGAAATGATTGCGATTTCGTAGGGGGCTCCGAGTTGCACAGACCACAGGCACGGCCCGGGTCTCGTTGGTCACGTGGTCTGGTCTGGCTCGAGTGCGCCCAGTGCTGCAGCCCACCTGCTCCCCCACAGGTCCACTAGGGCCAGGGGCAGATGTAGCTGTGGGTACGTTGGTGTTATTGTGGGAGGTGAGAACTCAGCCGCAGGGTTACACCTCCAGGTAATGCATCGAGATAAAAGAGCATGGTCACGGCGAGGAGGTGAAAATGAAAAAGGGGGAAAAGGTCTCTGTGGGTTAGGGTTAGCGAGGGCACTTCCTCAGAAACCTGCCTCAATGTCGGGGAATAGAACAGAATGAAGACTGTGAAGTGAAATCGCCATAATCCTGTTTTCTTTATTGTTTTTAACATCAAATTGGTTCTACAAGCCTTTTGTTGCTCAGCTATATTATTGTAAACATAAAAACAAGTTCATACTTGTGGGCTCTGGATGTCACAGAGGATTTTAATGTACACAGTGTCTCTCATCCTTCCCTCCCGAACACCTTGGTGGTCTACTTTTTTCCCCTCCCTGCCTCCACAGGACAGACAGCATCTGTTGTTCAGCCATGCTCACACAGCGGACAGAGTTGCGGAGAGTGTAGAGGTGGAAATGGAGCGATCAATTAGATTTTAACAAATGACTTTCTGTGTATTACCCAGCAGCTGTTAAATCGGTCAACCCTAGCACACTGCTCTCCCTCCGAGGGGACGGACGAGGAGGAGGGAGGGGGGGGGTGCTCGTCTGAGCGGCGTGCTGCATCACGGCGAACCGCCGGAGAAAGTCAGCCGTGGCCCCGGGCGGGAGTGTGCTACTCGTAGCGTGGCTGTGTGGACGGAGACGGAGGGGACAAAGAGTGGAGGATGGAGGTGGGTCAGCTGGACCCCAGGGAGCCCCTGGTGGAGATGATGCGAGGACTGAAGGCCAGGAGATGGGCACGCCACATATGGAGGTCCATAGCTACCTCAGGCGAAGGCCGGCCGGGCCATTTGTTCACTTCCTCCGCTGTTAAATATATAAATAAAAAATATCCCACTGTATCCATTACACACGCTGGCAGGCAAAGGCAAACAGCACGGGCAGAAACAAGTGAGCAAGCAGAGGCACAAACCCACTTCACAAAAGGACAGACCTACTTTAAGTCCTACACCAGGAGCCCCAGTCTTTCAGGGCACAGTCGCAACTTAGCGATTAAGCTCCCTAAATGGTGTAGTTTTATGGCGAAGTGCTACTAATGGCTCAGCAGAACATCTTAAAAGGGCCACTTAAAAGCTTGCAGGCCCATAAACTGTGAGACACACAGCAGTGGGATCTGACCACACAATAGTCATTTCAGCATGGCGGGTTGTGTGTGCGCGTTAGAGGGAGAGAGAGCGAGCCAGGCGGACACGGAGGCGGTGTATAAGGTGTGAGCGGGCGACACCATTTCACTTTGCTTTGGATCGTCACCTCTGGGTTTCGTTCCGGGCATATTTTCCAATAGCTGCCAGATTGGAAACAGGCGAGAACGCTTGGATGTGTGATGATGCAAGAGGAAGTTATTCTCACCTCGGATACATAGACGGACCCACAAAAAGGTCAGCTTTCTGGGATGCACGTCGCCCGCCTGGATGCTGTATTTGCTGGGAGAGCGGAAAAAACAAGAAAGTACGAACAAAACTTTTTTTTTTTAACCTGTAGTCAAATCAGTAGAAAAGAACTGCGTTCTTCCAACAGCACAAGGCCTGTAATCGCTGCTCACATTAGAGAAGAAAGCCTATATTTTTTGACAAGTACTGTAAATTGGAGGTT
Organism: Eutrigla gurnardus; assembly: GCF_963514095.1. NCBI lineage: Eukaryota > Metazoa > Chordata > Actinopteri > Perciformes > Triglidae > Eutrigla > Eutrigla gurnardus. The sequence goes on from NC_139925.1 coordinate 6,922,715, forward strand.
GGCGAAGTCTAGTATTAACTTTTGATAAGATGGAAGGTTGCCATGCGAACGGACCCTTAAGGGGAGGAAAAAATAGAAATAATACAATTTGTCACATAACCCTGAGAGAGTTTTATGGAGGAAAAATATGTTTCTTGTTCGCTGATCGAGTCGCTACACGAGGGTGAGCGTTTGAAGAAGATGGTGTCTGGAGATTTTACTTGGTCATTAGCGCCTCAGTAGAAAAGCAACCATGCAAACCATCTGACTTCCCGATATCGGTGACGACGTGTTTGTTTTTGTTTTTAACAACCGGCTCTAGTTTCATCAACATTAGCCAGATGTTAAGCATTTATAACATGTCAGGGATTTTGTTTTCTACATTTGCGTGTCTTGTTTTTTTACCATTAGCACACATAAGAACATGTTTTTAAGTTTGTTGGCTTTCCTGCATTTTTCATTAAATGTGCATGAGTGACTGGGATGAATTTTTCATCCAGGCATTTCAAAACACCCAAATTAATAAGAAGCTTTTAACAGATTGGATTCCGTCTTTCTGCCCACAGAGCGGTTAGCGGCGGCGGCGAGGGGGGGGACAGACATCCGCACAACAAACGCTGCTGCTCTGACTCATCCTGATAAAGCAAAAATGTAATTTTGTTTATGACGAGAATTACTCTCCAAATTAATTTCCACAGCAATTAACGTCCATGCCGCACCTATAAGATGCCGTCTGCTCTTTGGAAGAGGTGATAATACGCAAAATAATTGAAATGATTATTAAATATATTTTTTGTAATGGCCCTCTTTTTTAATAGAGTTTTTCCCATCATGAATGCCCTATGTTGTCAGTGATGTTCAATAGCCTGCGGGCTCTCAGATATTTAATAAATATCCCTTTATTGTGCTTTACTCCAAAGGTAAAGCTCAAGTATTGCCTCTTGTGCCTTTCATATCGCTCTTCCCCCATTCAGTCACCAACCCCGAGCCCCATAACCCCATTGAGTATTTCTTAATTAAACCTTTATTTATCTACTTGATTGGTGTATAAAGGGGGGGCAAGGTTAAGTCCCCCATTCTCTATCTCATATTGGGACCTGGTTCCAGTCCCGAGGGAATATCCCTTTCACAATTTCAGCATCAGGCCCTCTGACTGCTATAGTTTGCATAGGCGTGTAAGATAGGGGGCTTAATAATAAGGAGGTGGGACAGCCACGCATCCTGTGGATGGATGAAAACTAATGAGATGAGAAACAGAGGAGGGAGTGAAGATAGAACTGAGGAACTGGAGGTGGAATGAAAATGATGAGGAGGGTAAAAAGAACAAAAAAATGGAGCAATTCAGACCTGATAACCGCTCTCATATTATTATTATTTTTTTTACGGATGAAATAATGCAAAAATGCATCTGTCTGGGTCTGAATCATGGCGCCTTCACACCAGCACACTATGGAAAATGAGCACGGCGTATTACTTTTACATTTTATTTCAGTGGGGCAGAAAGCAATTACATTAACAGCAGGAAAGAACAAATCTTTTGAAGGTGAACAACACTAAATTTAAAAGCTGAAATATATGCTGAACACTCAGGGGTTTGGGAGTGAAGCGTTTTCTTAATAATTAAGAACTTTTTGACCTTTTTTGATACTTGATTATTTTCTTGTTTCTCAGCATTTTTGTTGTCGGGTCAGTTGGACTGCATGTATTGCTACTATTGCCTGATTTAAACCCATTTTCTTTTATCTTGCCCATCAGTGGTGGGGTCAGAGCTCGTCTCAAGCCTCACAGGAAATTGTAAATCTTCCACAGAAGCTGGCCGATCCGAATTCAAAAAACAACAGCAGCAGGGAGATTGGGGGATTCAGTAAATTGGCTTGTCAGTGGTGGAAGCCATTCTCTGTTTTTCTTTTTTTGTAGACTCAATTCTATTACTGAACAATATACCTTAAAAGTGTTGCATTCAAACTACTTAAAGGAACAGAAATGTTGACCTTTAAGGGTTTTTTTCTCTGATAATTTGAAGTGGGGTTGTGAGGTAATTTATTTTGAGATACAGACAGAAGAACCAGCATCATTTTGCCTCCTACAAGATGAATGGATGGATTGATGCACTTTATTAATTCCAAACTGGGAAATTAGGCTCACCTAAAAAAATCCATCAGTTTAAGTTTATGCTACATATAGAATATTTTTTTTAAATTAAACTTAGTGTTTTTGTCAACAGAGTCTGGTGGCTTTTAAACAGTACGTAGATACTTTGCATCTCTCTCTCTCTCTCCACAAAGTCTCCTTTGTGATTATTGTGTCATCCAGACTTTGCATTTGGCGTTTCTTTCCACAGCGTCTGGTTGTTTTAAATCATTTTTAAAGCGTTGGTTTGCTCAAATTACAAAAATGACTCTTAGTGGTATCTAGAAGATAGTTTGGGGTTTGTTTGCTTTGGCTTTGGGATATCTGGGAAATGTCTGCCCCCACAACACTGTGAAGGAGGTGAATGGGATTCCATTTGTGATGCTCACAGCATTAAAAAATACTTACATTACTACATATAATTAAATATTCAAAAACATGTCTTTCCAGAAGAGAGTCTCAATCTTAGGGTAAATTGTATGAGCTGCAATGACAGATATCTGTATAAAAATAAAGAATAAATCAGAATAAATGCTTTACCTTTGCACCTATATGTTATAACTGGTCACTCAGAGGGCACATACCTCAGCCAAGGCCATGCAAAGTAAACATAAGTGAAAAATAGTTTGAGTATTGTCATCAAACAGGAAAAACAACCCCAACTGACAGCAGCACCTCCCTCCCTGACAGAGGTAACCAGACAGACATTTGGAGTCAAGCAGCATAAACGTCCCGAACACAGTTTAGTTCCATACGGATCAGCCCCAACAATCTGTTAAAGCTGCTTGTTGTGGTCAGCCAAGCTGCAGAGCAACAGACGAGATCTATTTTCAAAGCCGGTTACATGTTAGTCATACAACTCTAATCATGCATTTCATTTATCACATGCCTTCAGATCTGAAACGGTTTATCTGTTTACATTTTGCGTCAAATCTGTTCTACCGGTGTTCAGGCCATAGAATATTGGTTTTCCAATTCTGTCTGATCAGAACTCCCCACTCAGGTACTTGAAAATTGTAGTGTCAGCTGGCATCGGCTCCAGCCCCCCCGTGACCCTGAATACGGGATAAAGCGGTAGACGATGGATGGATGGTTGAGGCTCTATTCGGTGGCCAGAGAGAAGAGAGACGAGCAAACTACTGAAACTCATTTCTAAAATGAGAACAGGTGCTCTGACCTACTAAAAACTGCTTTAATCAGCTTGAAATCAACTCAACTGTGAATCCAAACAAACAGTCACGACAAATGTTTTCTCAGCAAAAACGTGATAAAATAACCTTACTGTCACTGAATAATGAACCATGACAGGACTTTCTCACAGTCATGGTTCACTCCTATAAGCTGCAGCCTTATAGACGTGGGTACTCTGCTGTGTATTTACTGTTGGTTTGTACTTATAACCAAATATACTTATGAAGGTATCTACCTAAACAACGCAGCAGGCCATCTACAGTTGCTGCAGCAAACTCGTCACAGACTCTGGATCAGACCCATGCAGAAAAAAATTTAGGGGGGGGGGGCATCACATTTTTTCAGGTGGGCAAAGTTTTTCAACCTACATTTTATTTGCTTCAGGCAGAACAATGGCTTCGTGACCACTGCTACAGTGCGGAGAAGTAATTTTCCTCTTACTAAAAAGGGGCAGTTCATCCCAACATCTTAAAAACAAACAGAATAGTGTAGTGCTGTGTCCATTTATGCAACTCGAGCATTTATTCAAGAAGACCAGCAACAAGGATTGTGTTATGCAGATAGCACCATACAGCTTCACTTCTACTGGAAACAGAAGCACTGATGTCAACCTGAATACTGAACTCATACTGGGAGAGGTAGCTACAGCAGCTAGGCAGCTACCTCTCCTAGCATGAATGTTTACTCCAGTGTTACGGTTGACTTCAGTGCTGACGTTTCCAGTAGAAGTAAATATCGCTGCTTCCTGCTCGCTCCCGTTCGCGTCCTCACTTCTTGTCCGCGTATTTTTTGGGGAAAAATACGGACATCCATGCCGAACACCACAGCTAAATAACTTGTTGTTAACTCAGTGACCCCCCCCCCCCCGACTAGAGCAGCATTAGGAGAAGAACGTGAACAAGAATGGATATACGAAATTTCTTCAAGAGAGTAAGTATTCATCACTGCTGATAGTAACAATAAGTTAGCTGCAGCCCCCCAGCTAACAGCAGAAAGTCCCACGTAATTGCCAAATGCTCCCTGTTTGACCAATTAAAACCTGGCTTGCACACTCTGTAGCTGAGAGCCCCCTGTACAGAAGGCAGCATGAGATGCGTGCTGCATATCTCTGTGGACGTCTTATCTTTGTTGTTTTGCGGTCAAAAGTTACATTTCAGCTCAAAAAGAACTCTGCTACAGTAGCTAGCTAGTTAGTCCGAAATGCAATGTGAAAGTCCTGGTTGTTTATAGAGTTTATACAGTTTTGGCTAATACATGTGGGCTCTTAATGAATAAGAAGCATTGGTTAAATACGGCACTGTAACTATGTGGATTTTTTTTTCTTTTTTTTGTTGTTGTTGTTAATGCTGTAAACATACAGTACTTCCTGTGTTTGTTGTTGTACTGTGTTAAAAATGTAATGGTGGCCTAAAACATTTACACAGTAAAGTATCTCTGTTGAATCTGTCCAAAACGTGCAATTTCTCTGTTTTTGATAGCTGTTTGTGAAATTAAACGTTAGCTCACATTCTGTGCATCTCCTGGGGGCTAAGCCCCCCCTGTCCTTAAAACCTAGTGACGCCCCTGGTGTACACTTAAACCTGTGGCACCCATAAAAAAAAAAAAAACAGACTGAAGCTGATATTGATTTTTTTTTAGGTGGCTAAAAATACATTTTGCTGCTGCCCCCGTCCACAGCAGTACATCACTTTGCTCTCCAAACTGGGGGCAAGTTGACATCCCCACTTCAAATAATGCAAACTATCCCTTTAACCATATATTCATGTCCTTTGTAACACTGATATTAAGATAATAATCACCTAAGGAAGTTGCTATGGTCATTGTGAGTCATTGCATGTTCCTCAATACATGTGGACTTATTGTATTTAGGCCATTTTACAGCACCACAGCATCACATCACATGCAGAAAGAAATTACTAGGAAGTAATTAAAGTTTGAGCAGGGAGGTGACATAGCGCTCTGAGTGTCTTGATAGTTTGCACGTATGAAATTAATTTGACTTATTTTGTTGTGACAGAAATTAAATGCATGTTGCTAAAAATGACTGGAAGAAAATGACAGTTTAACAACCTTTCCCATGATTTTATATGTGATGTGAGGTAAAGAGTGTGTTCAAATGATGTTTAGTGTAAAGTTTTAGGCACTTCATACAACTCATTTATAGATGCGCCGTGTAATATCAGCTATAGGTCTCATAAGCGAATACTGGAATGATAATTAATTAAAGTCAGTCATTTTGTTCACCAATTTTTTTTAAATTTAATCTAAAAGTTTGGGATACATTTGCACAAAATGATACGATTGTTGAGTGTCACTGTTAACATTAACCCCCATTTATAAAGTTTGCAGGAATTTTCAGGAGCGTTGTCATCATTTGTACTCTACCAACACAATATGAAATATCAGAGTTTCAGCGGCACACAAGTTGCTAGTGAAAATGCTTTTACACATAATTTCCCCCCCTGAGGTGAAAGTGGATGAAACCAGAGCTGAAAGTTGACACATTAGTCACATCAGAGCTGTGTTTCTGTGACTTTACTTCGAAATCTGCCCCCTAATGGTCCTCAATAACTCAATTAAGCTTTTTGTCAGGTTTACAATAAATTACAGTCAATAAATGATGGTTGTTGCTCATTAAAAAATCCCTGCTTTAACAGACCTGCCAGTCAACATGGGGATGATGATTGCCCCTATGTGGGACTTTAAATTCTTTTATAAACCTTTGTTTGCAGAGAAGACCGATGCAGAAAGGTACGGAGCCCATTGGCGACAGAGAGACAAAATAAATATAGGCCACAATTTACTAAATTGTGCTCACAATATATATATATATTGAGAGAACACACACACACATGTTCTCTCAATTCAAATAAAATCACTTTGATTGACACGTGCACACAAGATAAGTGTATGGAGAGCCAGCATGATGCTTGCAGTCTAACTGGAGTGATTTCTTGTGCCGTCAAGCCACTATTACGCACAGCGTGTTACGTGTTGTGCAACGAGATAAGTATACACTCCGTCAGTGTGAACTTTGCATTACTTTATGATGAGTTGTGCATTATTGAATGTGAGTTTTGTACTCTCTGGTGGACGAGCCTGATTTCCTGAGAGGATCCCTGGGAAAAGGCTGCATACTGCTCAGCTCCTGGTGGCCGAGATGAGACACTGCAACACACCTAAAAATAAATGCCAAGTAACCTCTCATTAAACATTCCTCCATGCCTCCTCAACCGCCCACCCCAACTACCCTCCTTCGAGCCCCCCCCGCAGAGAACAGCTTAGGTCATTACAGTCTGCTGTCAAAACCTGTGACCGCTCGGCGTTGGAGCCGCCAGGATTAAGGGCTGTGAAAACAAGAACAAGGAGGGAAAGGAGGTGAAATCTGACAGAGGGAGCAAGGCCTTAAATATTTTCTTTCTTCCCTTCTTTCTTCCCCGCCACAGTTGACCGCGTGCTGATTCTTGCAGCTACTTTGCGGCGGACTGCACTAATGTGAAGGGATATGAAGTCACATGGAAAACACGGAGAAGGAGGCTGGTGCACCGACGGCGAGGGGGAGCAAACGTCTCCTGACTGTTGGGTCGAGCTTTCACTGCTCTTTACTACATCCTGTACACTCTACCTATGGGAATCATTAAAACAGTAGTGGGAAAAAGGAGTCAGGCAGTTTTAAAGAAGAAATAATCTTGGCTGCAACCAAATGATAAGGTATTGAGCTGCAATTAGCCAAAGATGCTAACCTGGTCGTATTATTTCAAAGTACCCTTTCCTTTTGTTTCTAACTGCTTTGCATACTACAACAAACAAAATACATTTTCCACTTTTTGTTTAATCGTTTCTCACGTTCAACGTATTTGTATGAAGCGTCCACATTGCAGCACAATTCATAAATCACAACACTTTTGACAAATGAGATCTGGAAGAAGATGCAGCAGGATGTTGGCTCTCTTTGGCAGCATCTATGGTGATGAGCCGTAATTGCAGGTGCGTTTTTTGGATCTCGCTCGCCACTCGCCTTTTTGACGGTTTGCCTTGTTCTGAACATCAAACTTGCTTCTCGTTTCTTTGGATTTGCACTCGTTTTTGAAGCCTCGTCACCTCTTTACTTTGTTTGTTTAGTAAGCCTTTATTCTAGCAGAATGGAAAGCACGGCACGCCACTTCACACGCGAGCTAGTTGGAGAACTGCCCGTCTGAAGAGTGTCTGCTCAAGAAAAATGTGTCCGAAACTGAGCACCACTTGGATATTTTTCACCAGTCTGTTGCCAAACACACACACACACACACACACACACACACACACACACACACACACACACACACACACACACACACACACACACTGTTGAAGTCCGTAATCCTGCAAATGCAAGGGCTTCCATGAGTGGCCCATTGTGTTACCTCACTCGGAGACTGATAGTGAATTAACATTTATTCCAATGAAAATGTTGGAGATTATTACTTTGCAGTGTGTGGGCGAATAAAGGAATGTGTGTGTGTGTGTGTGTGTGTGTGTGTGTGTGTGTGTGTGTGAGACATGCATTCAGAAATTGTCAAGGTTGACATCAACAGCAAATTGCATTCTGAATTAGACTTGTAGAGGTTGAAGGGTTGAGGCAGCATTCTTGCATCATACCTGCGTGTGTGTGTGTGTGTGTGTGTGTGTGTCTCTTGTTGTATATATATGTGATGTTATCTGAAAAGGAGAGATCAAGCCATGCAGGTGTCAGCAGGCAGAGGGAGAATATTTGACTTTATCTCAACCGTTTACTTCTATGTTGACACCATCAGGAATTTTCAATTTCAGCCCAACAAAAGGATCATCGTCTGCCTTTCCCTTTTCGCCGTACATATATTCTGTTTTTTACAACAAGAAAAGCACAATGTTAACTGGATGCATTGCTTCCCGCTCTCATATTAAATTCATCTCCGGGATGAAGCTGAACTGCGACTCCATCACCCACCGTCTTTGTTGTGAAAGGAGTGTAAAACCATGTGTCTGTTTGGACCTGCTGTCCCGTGGAGTGGGCCTGTTTGGTGTTTTATTTACCGTCACCTTCCGTGCCCAGAACTCTGTTAATCCTCTGTTTGTGTTCAAACACCTTAGCCGGTCGCTCTGCGTCAGTCTGTCTCCATGCTGGCCGCTGTGAGCAGCAGTCTGTGCAGCTGGCGGCCAGTGGAGCTGATCTGGCAGGCGGCCTGCTGTTAGGGATGATGCCTGATTGTGGAGATGCGCCACCGCGCATAGTGGAGCGGCATCGTCTGTCTGCCTGTCTGCCCGTTTCTCTGTCTGTGTGCGTCAAGGTGCTCGTCTGTCTCCATCTGTCTGCCTGCCTGTCGGACTCCGAGTTAACAAGGACGTCTTAAACATCTTCATAAAAAAACATTATTCGTTTTGGCAAGCGCTTCTTTGTTTAATTTATTCATGACATGAAAATGTGCTTAATCAATGCAAAAAAATCAGCCCCTGAAAGGTTTTGAAGGCTGTTTCTTAGAAGACTGAAGGTTATCAGAAGGTCACCCGAGTGTGTCGCGTGGTAAAGATTACATAAACTGTAAAGCAACTTCCACTTTTCCTGTAAATGTTCAACCTTTTCAACTTTCCTGCCGCCCCCTGTAGGCCGCACATTAACACTGACCCTGTTCCACGGGCCCTTCGGGGGTCACCGGCAGGCCCCGTGTTCTGGCTCGGGGCCCCTCCCCCCCACCCTGCTCCTGAATGGTACCCCTGATTATCTCATAGTTTTGCTGTGATATTCCCTCATCTCCCCTTTAAAGGACAGCATTATTTCCAGCTCCCCAAACTTGTCAAAACCAATTTGCTTTCCTATTATTCCCTCAACTGATTCCACCATGACCCCCCCTCCTCACGGCCCTCCCCTCCACAAATCCTCGACCCTCTGCTTCCCTCGATCGAAACTCCCAACACGACCTGTGCAACCCCAGCCTCCCCCCCTCCACCCTGTGGACTCCTGTCATTTATTTCAGCTCCCAACCTCCTGTGTACCACTCTTATCTGCCTAAACGCCGCAGCAAGTTTTCCTTTCATCTACTATCGAACCAGCGGTGGGGATCAGAGGACCGGCGGAGGATGAGCCCGTCACGCACACAATATCAGGCCCTTTGTGTGAATGGAAGGAGACACTGACTAAGAAATAAAATCTGTCTACTAGAGAGCAACGAAGCTGAAAAACTTTCTCTTCTTTCCCCTCGTTCCCCCAGCGCGGGCAACACTTCCACCATCATATCCTGCACACCCGCCCCCCCACCCCCTCTCCCATCAATTAGCGCCTCACCAGTGACAACACAGAGGATCTTCATTAGGGGAGAATGCTCAATTATATCAGTTGATATTCCTTTCCAAAACTAATTATCCCAGTTGCATGGCACGGCTGACTGAGCCTGCCCTCACCCCGGGGCGCAGCGGTTACTGATGTGATTTAGTTTTGGCTCAGAGGTCTGCTTTCCACTCCTCCCTTTTGTAATCCCCCCCTTTTCCCCTCCACACTCATTCGAAACAGTCAAACGCACATCTCGGTCAATAATGTTGTTTGTGATGTTATGCTTGTATTTTTCCCCCCCATTAAAAACGTAAAGCGCCTGCATACGGATGCATATGTTCCTCCTTTAAGATGCGGAAGAATTAGAAGAAATGTAATGAAACAACAAAAAAAGCTCATCATAGGAGCCCTCTTTCTCTCTCTCTCTCTATATATATAATCCTGCTCCTTTGTTCATCCTGTGGGGGATTGCAAAAAATAGACAGCCTGTTCCACAGCTATAGACACAGGAATGGAAACATTGTCTCCTCAAGAGAGGAAACCGCAGAGAACATATGGCGGAACCGTGGATTGGCTCAAAGCGTGTTTACTCGTAATGTAACCACTAATGAACAGCTATGACATTGGAAACATGTTGGGGAAAATTGCTCATGTAGCATGAAAGTGTGTCTGCTGAACTGTGTTCTGGAACAGATCCGTATAAGAGAAGTATTTCCGGCTTCAAATAATTATTATCTTACCTGCCGTGTTCGACATTACGAGGAGTGTAAAAGGTTCGACTTGTGAACCGCGTTAATTACAGCCGAAACCGAAGGTGAGAGCAAACAAGTTTCACAGACAGAGATTCACGTAGCCGGGATTAAATTCAACAGACGGGCTTAATTTTCTTTCATCTCGAGCACATTACTTCCATGCTAATCTTTTTTGCTTTATATTTTCTTGACCAGCTTCACTTAGAGGAAATATTATCCTAATATCTTAAGTTTCCTGTCAGCTTCAGGTTCCCTCAGTGGCGCCTCGCTGCCCTCAAGCCGGGGACCGGCCTCACAGAAGGTGGGCCATTTAGTCACATTTCAAAGTAGCTCAGGCAGGGGAACACACTCATTACACATAATTCTTCGTCTCCTCTTCCCCCCTTGGCTCCCTCTTTAGTCCGTCCCCACCTCCCCACTCTCGCGTTCTGTATCTCTCCTCCTCCCCGTTCCAGAGACCAGAAGCCCTTACGGTCCTCCGTCCGGAGGTAGATCACTTTAATTCTGCTTCACGGATCTTTTTCAAAAAGACCCGAGACCCTGAGACCTCAGAACCGGTGACCGTTGGGTGAACCCGGGCCCGACCAGCCAGGACCCGGGTGCTTGTAAACACAGCCAACGTCTCACACGCTCTCACCCCCCTTATGTTCCCTCCCCATAATAGCAGTGTGTGTGTCCTTTTTTTAGTTGGGATGTGTTTGTGTTTGTGTGTCCATTATACTCGGTTATATCTGACTTGGCTGAAAGCTGATCAATGATTTAAAGGAAAAAAATTGGACGGACATCTCATTAAGTTGATTTTCTTTCCCAACTGTTGGTTATTTTGAGGGATTCAAGTGAAGCCAAGCCAGTCTGACCCGTCCTGGGACAACTGGAAACTGCCATTTCTCCGGGGGGGGGGAGTGTCCTAGATGAACTGGTTGCTTATGTGGGCCGGAACTTGATTTCACTGATGGTTCAAAAGTTTATTTCCCTGTTCAGGATGAGTCTGAGCATGATGTCATCGCCCCAATTTAACTCAGAGAATGAATTGAGCACAACCAGAAATTGATCATCACTGAAAAACCCAAGCTCCTTCCTTAAATGCAAGTGTATTATTTCCTTTTTACCTCTTTTATTGACGAGTCCAATCACTCCTGCTGCAGCCGGCTGTCATTACAAACAGATCAGACGATCAATACATCAGGCAAATAAATTAAATAAGCGTGCACGAAGACCTTAACAGACAATCTCGGAGCAGAAATGTGGGAGCGGAACGGTTTTCTAGGTTTACTCAATAATTGATAAATGCTGCCTCATAAGAGCACAAGAAAAAAAAACAGAAACAAACAGCAAAAAAATAATCACGGATATGTCACGGGGACATTCAGTGGCATTCACGAGGAGCGGATCCGGACTGGTTTACATTGCTTTGCCCCCTTAAAGGGCAGCCGGCTCATCCCCCTTTCATGACTGACGGTGGGATTTGCAGCGATAATGTCTTCAGGTGCCAGAGGATTGGGATTAAGCATACTCCAATTTAAACAGCAATGTTGCCATAGCGATGACCTTCAGTTTTTTAGCCCAGGCGGCGTACGCGTGGGAAATAGAGTGACTTGTGTTGCGACTATTTTTTTTTTCTAAACCTCCATCAAATTACAAACTTTGTCCACCAATATGTGTAAAAGCTCGGGGCGGGCCGGCGGACTGTCGCGGCGGGGGAAAATTGCACAGAGCACAAACGGTCCCACTTAAATGAATCATGACCGTAACACTGTTGAACAGTCGGAATTGAACTATGAGCCGCAAAAGACAAACTTCAGACACCCCGCCCCCCTACACCTCAGCAGCACCTTGACCCGTCGACCCTCCGCCGGCCCTTCAGCTTTATGCAAACCTTCGCCTCCCCCCCTAATTAAGGTGAAAGAAGCCTTTCAAATAAAGCTGATGAGGGCCGACGTGGGGCCAATCTCTCGGCTGTCTGAGGACGTGAGCACCCGGAGCCGGCTCCGGCTGAACGGGCCTGGAGACTAACGGTTTGGGGTCAGTGCCTATCCCCCTCCAGGGCAGTCCGTTCACACTCTCACACCTGCCTGTCAAGAGGAGAGAGAGCAGTGGGAGGAAGAGGTGGATCGAAAGAGACTCGGCGGAAGTGAGTTTTTCCACGTTTTTTAAATAAAGTACAAACCCCAGCAGACGGCAATAACATCACCGTGCAATTATCATCGCTATTGACTCGAGCCAATCTCAGCGGCACCCTCGAGGCGTGGTTGGTCAATACGGATTGCAACAGTCTGGCAGATTTGACAGCATCTGTTGAGGTCAAAAGTGCTGCTACACTGCCCCGCAGTGGCGGTTGTGTGAACTACAAGAGCGGACACGATCATGTTGCTGCAGGTCGATGGATAACACATAAATGCATAGAAAGTGTTAGATTTTTCTAAGCTCTCATATTTCAAACACTCCACTTCCTGTTGGTGCTAAACTCATCCCAGCTCTTATATTTGGAAAATATAGAATATTTATATATAGTGGGGGGTAGGTTCAATGTTTTGTAATGCACATATAAAATATTCACTGAACACATTGCATGTTTTCACTATTTGTGTTTCCTTGTATTAGCATAAAATCAGTCAGTAAATCTCATTTGAAATGATTGTGTTCACATTATTGTATTTTATTTCTATTATATGAAATAAGTTTGTACTACAGAGAGCCAAATCGACTTTTAGTTGCATGACTAACCACTAAACGCCATTTGAAGACACTATAAAACTGTCAAAAACTAAATGCAGAGCACAAAAAGCCCAATTTGTAATATTTTACAGTAATACAATAACTGAACGTTGCCTTGATTCGTTTGAAAAGAAGACATTTAAAGACGTTGTTATGGGATGCGGCGGGTTTATCCTCCTATTGTTTTTCTGCTCAAGTGCAGCACCAATTAGTTAGAAAGGATGATAAAAGCACGCCTGGAGTATTTTCATCTCAAACTGACTTATTTTTCCGATGAATGAATACCTTCTGCCGGTGGGGTTGAACTGCAGTGGAGAGTTGCTTTTGAAAGGCTTCTTTACAATTGGTAAAGAAGCCTTTCGAAACGAGTTAAGCCTGCCAACATTTACTAATTAGCACAAAATGCAAAGTGGCCCACCGCTGAGGCTGATGGGCATATCGTTAATTTGCAGGTATTTATGAAAATCATAATAAAACTTGATAAAATTAGATATAAATGTGATTAAAATGAATGCAAAACATATTTGACCAGATGATGGCGCCACCATAGGATCAACAAAGTTATGACACTTCATCCCGTGGGGATATGAGAGTGGAAGACAACTGTTCCAACACCAACACTACCATCCGATTTAGCATGAGTGGAAAATATTTAGTATGTACAAATACAAGGGTGTACTGCATCAGGTCACATTTTGCAGTATGCAACACCAGCATTTTTGACCTGGCTATTCTTACCCACAATCCTCTAAGCAGCAATTATGTTTATAGCAAAGATGATGCATCCCAAGCCCTGCCAATGAACCGAAATGGTACGACGGGTGGATTTCTATCATCAGGATGATTGTAAATATTGTCACGTCTGAAATGAAAGAGAAGTTAAATTTAAAACGTAGAGCCTGATTGTAAAAATGAGTTTCACTGTGTTCTGTCTGGATCACCAGGTGATGCAGTGGTTCTGTAAGGCTTTAGCTTCATCTGTGTCTTTTTAATCCGTTTTTTCGCTGCAGATTCACTTTGACATCTTGGATATGTCCTTCAAGCGCATATTACAGACCCTGAAATCGCTTTTTCATTCCCCCCAAAACATTACACAATATTTCATCAGGCAGTTGGTTTAGTGCAAGTGTGTGGGCTCCGTGGCAGCTCTGACAGTTTGATTGCATGCACACTAGTTCATATTGTAAGGGTAGCTGCAGCATAAAGTAAAAAGAAGTGCCATCGCACTCTGTCCAGTTAATATTTGAAGCAAAGTCACAAACCTCCTCTCTTGCACGTCCCTTCCTAATTTTGCTCAAGCAAAAGTACATTCATCGGATTAAAGATTTAAGAATCAGGCCAATTCAAATGTAATGCTAAGTTAATGCATTACTGAAAGGGTAAGGGATGGCTATCATATATTAAATAAAGAAGACATTGAGGCTAGAAAGTCAAAGTTAATTAACATTTCAACAACAATTACCTGCCCTTATGTCCAAGCTTACAATACACTCCTAATTAGATCCACTTTGCATTCTGTGTACACAACTAATTATAAACCACACAACATCCTCAGTGTAGGCCTATCTTTGCTGCATTCACCAGAAACACAATATAAAGTTCTAAGGACACTCACTACTAAGTAACATACAAATCCCGCCACGTCAGAAGAAATAAAACAACACATGAAAGTAGAGCAGACAAGCACGTATGTGACGTCACTCACCTGTCTGAAATCCTCCTTTTCTGCTCGTTCATTAATCACCATTAATGTTTCCAGTCCACTCAGCCTCGCTGTCCCAGTATAACCAGTATAAGACCAGTCCCAGTCCACTGAAAGTCGCATACATGTTTGAGATGGAAGGATGCTCTGTCTGCACCGCACCAAGCGTGTTAGCATGTAGCAAGCTAGCTATACCCAGCATGCACCTGTTGGGTGTGTTTGATCTGGATCACTTAGGGTGCTGGCCGGGTGGGGCTAAACTTTATTATCTCCCTTTTTTTTTTCTTCTTTTTTTTTTAATAATAATAATGATATTAACACAGAATAGATTTAAAAGACAAAAATGATTACAAACACACAGAGACAGAAATACTTTTACATGTGTTTTTTTATTTACATTGAATTACATTGTTTTCATTTGGTCTGCAGTATGATCTCTGTCGTGCCCTTCAGTGGTAGAATATGTCCTTGCAATAGGGCATCCCTAGTTTCTATACATTAAATTACATTGGATGTTAATTCCATATATATTGAGAAACACGTAGAAAATAAGTAAGTAAAATAATCCACAAAAGATTTGAGTGTGCAGACTGCTCAAATGTATTATACTGTAACTCCTCACTTATGCATTTTTTTAAATAAGCGTTAATACTAAAAATGCATTAAGACACCAGCAGCTGCAGGTTTCTGTATTTTATGTACATTGCACCAGAAAAAAATAAACATTTTCTAACATAAGTTCCAATAAAATGACAATATTTGTCACCTCTTTAATTTCCTATACAATGCCTCTACTTGTAGGCCATCCTCCAGTGAGGTCTGCCTTGACTCTGATTATAAACTCAGTAATTCTTTAAGCGACTTCAAACGCGGTGGATTAACTCCACCGGTGTAACGCACCTTGCCCCGAGCCTGTAAAAGGCTTATGTGGATTTGCAGAGTGTGAGAAGAGTTTTTTTCCCCCGCTGCCTTCCAAAATATCTCTCACACAACTCGTCAGATATGAGGTTGACAGGTAGGTCGGCTAATGATGCAACGACACGCCAGCTGAGCTGATAGAGCTCTTTGTGCCATATTTACCCACAGGAACATCTGCTGCAATGCTGAGACACTTGGGCGTTTAGGTATGTTGGTGAAAAACAACACGGGTGAAGTGAAAACCTAACATGCGAGGTGATTCTGGTCCCTAATATCCTGCAGTTTCATACATTGTGTGCTGAGGATCGGACCAGAGTGGGGGAAACTGATGAACAGCATCTCTTTAATGTAGGAAGCATAATAACTCTGTTATTCCCAAAAGGTCCCTTAAGATCCTCACGTTATCGGCTTAGTGAAATCCATTGAAAACGCATACTTGAGAACTGCTTAATGGACTCAATCCAACAACAATCGTGTGTATAATCCAAGCAGTCACACCGAGCACCTCCAGCTCTTCCATGTACAGTAACTCTGCGTCACATAGGCACCCGTTTAGTGGAAAACAGCATGCGTAGTGTAAAACGATGATTATTTGGCGTTTTTTTGGAGCGAATGAGAACAGCACTACTTGAAACAGAAGTGGAACAACAGAAGCAGAGCCAGCAGCAGAAAGTTGAGTGTCGGTAGCCGGGAGGCGAAGCTCGTCACGTTGCAGTCGTCGCTGTAGCAGCAGTGAACTTTGGCGCCCGGCGCTCTGTAGCCCTGACTGTTGGCCTGACTGCAGAACGACTTGTAGGAGCACGACTTCATCACTCCACCTGGCAAAACGGCAAAGAAATAGAAGTCAATTACACTGCAGCTACTATTTAATTTGGGGAAAACACAGACTTGATGGTCTCTCCTGTTGCCCAAACTGTTGATGATTAATAAGGTTGTTTATGTGCAACTCTTGCCTTGTGCAGGATTAAATTAAATAACTGAGTTAAGTTAAAGTTGCACAGAGGAATTGTCTCGGTGACATGAACACATGGTGTCCTAATTAAGGATATTGATTGTGTAAAAGCAGCAAAGCTCTTCATTTCCTTAAAAGCCTGGGACCCCCCGCTGACCGGGATGTGTCTCCAGACAGCAGCCTGTCCTGCCCGTTAAACACACACATCCTCAAATGGAGATCCAAACAGAGCTTTTGTCGGTAGAAAGGGAACTAGTAAAAGAAAAAAAGGCTACTGAGCGGACTCACTGTTATGGCCCACCACCACGGCGCAGGCATCCGAGTAGCTGGGACAAAACCTGGAGCCTTGTTGGTTGCAGTCTTCGTTGGTGGAGCCCATACAGGTGTAACATCGCAGAGCCTCACCTGGAGGACACAGAAATAAATGCTGCTTAGTGTGCATGCTCGCTAAAATCAGCATGAGACAATGGTGGCGTGTTGACTGGGTTAGTGATCTCCAAAAGCTTATCTTGATATGTCATATCAAAGATGTGCTGATATACACATATGCTCATATAACAGCAATGCCATGTAAGCCATAAAGATACATAATACCACTGGAGCACATTTAAAGGGAAATACAGCACCACGACTTTTAAATCCCAGCCCCATGATAGTCTTAGACTGACCTGGTTGATGGGAACTGTTTATTATTATGATGCTAATATAGGATTTTCCACTAAATATATCCTCAAATGAAACAATAAAAAAAACAACCTGCATCAGATGCATTGATTTCTTTTAAGGCATAAAAAGTCGAGTTAATGTGCCGCTACACTGGCATGGAACATTGTGGCATACTCCAGATATCTCCGTCCCATTCGTCATGCATTGTGGTCCATTGTTTGTGAATATCACGCAGCGTTACAAGGGCCTCGACTCTGGATTTTTTACCTCCCATCAGCACAGGATCGATGTGTTTGATGAGCGTGTGCACACAGGCGTGGTGCATTCACATCTGGCTGACTCTGATGTATGATGTTGTGCCACCGGGCGCAGTGAGAGTGAAGTGAAGATAGAGCACTAATTAATCACTTCTTTCACCCACAGCTTCACTAAATCAGGCAAAGAATTCAACTGAAGTGCTAGATTTAAAAACACATCCTTCTAACCTTCTGCTTGAAGCTTCTGGGGGCCAACTTCAGCGTATAAAACACTTTTCTAAAGCTCTCCAGAGGAAGGAATGCTTATTTGAAAACTAGCTGACCTTTAAAATAGCACTCTAGTGCTTCTTTTTTGAAAACCTCCATCCGTCTCCTAAATTGTGAAATGGCCCTTCAGAAACAGCCTTTAATGCTGCTTCCTAAGCGGATCAAACCAAGCCGGGCTTATAGGAATCACCGAAAGCTTCAAACATTCTTTATGACGGCATCTCTTGTCTTGGCCATCAAAAATAACCTCCTTCAACACCGGGCTTGTGTTTTACCATCTTTGACATTCAGGATGACAGAGAAGACCAAAAGAGGTGGAGTTTAACTCCCCGAACCAACAAATCAAGTTAATGAGGGAAAGGAATAAGTCATAAATTCAGCCCTTTTACTGATAAAAGCATAACTTTGACAGGGAAACAACAAAAAAACAACAGCAAACCAAACTGTCTCATTGCTTTGCTTCTCGAGTGCCTCTCTGTATGTTGACATGACACATGAATGCCCCCTGCTGTTTGTACTTGACCCCAATCTATCCGCACAGCACAGCCACTCCCCACACACACACACACACACACACACACACACACACACACACACACACACACACTAGAAGTATTAGCCTGCAGGCCTATTATAAGATTAGCTGCTGGGATTGCATGCTAGTTAGGGAGAAGGATGACACACTGAAGGAAGGCAAAACTCAGCTACAGCAACTAACAAAGCCGATATGATATAATGTGTCAAATGAAGTCATTAGTTGAAGACAAAGAAAAAGAATTAAGATGTCCAACAGTTTCTGTCCTGATGTCTGAGAGCGAAGCTATTTAGAACAAATATTCAGTTAACAGGAAAAGAAATATAAGAAATACTGAAAGAAATACAGAAAAAAGGGAAGCTATTGTTATAAATACAAGAGTGGCAGGGGAGAAGAATACCTAGAAAACAATAGAAACGTAGTCCTTACTGTTGGTTGCTAGCAGGACCACAGACAGCAGGAGGATCTGACAGTACTGGACAGCTCTCATGGTGCTGGTGGTCCTCGGTCGTCCTGGTCACACACTGAAGAGCAGGTCGTCTGCTCCTAAAGCCCCCCTCCCCTCTAGCTTAATCTGAGCTATCAGATGACCAGGAGATGAGCAGCCCCTCCACCTGGGGGTCCCACTGCTCTGTGTGCCGAGTGTCAACAGTTGCTTCTTCTTGTTCTGCTGTCTCACCTCACCACTCACGACTCTGCTATAGCCACACCCATCCTGGGTCGGGCTCTTCCCTCTCATGTCCCTGCTGTGACCCGGTCCACCTACAGGTGCAGGTTTCTCCATTGCACATTCATGTTATCCTGTGATGCTTGTGTGCTATTAGTGTTCATCAACCAGCCTTGTTTCCATAGAGATGTAATAGAAAAGTTGCCTCTACTTCAGTTGGATATTTTGAAAGTTTAACTCTATATTTAAAGTGACAAATCACTTATTCTACAAGTATTGTAAATCATTTCAGGTTGGCTGTCATCTGCCTCATTAGCCTTGCTATTCTGAATATGTTAGACCTTTATTGAAGTAGTTATATGCAACAGGTATAATAATCTTGTCACATAAGAAAATGGGATCCTGGAATTGTTGACGTTTGAACCACTCATCCATTACTTTTAGTGATATATTTCTGAATAAATTGCAACACTTATTGTGAAGGCATGTCCTTTGCAGGAAGTTGTAGCTGGTATTGGTTATTGTGGCAATAAATATGCCAAACTTAGCCTCATATTTTGTTGTTGATGATTTAATAACATGTATATTTTAAATTTCTGATCTAAAGTCGTGCATCAAAATGTCAAATAATCATCATCACACATTTCTCCTGATCCAGATCAACCAAGCTCATGAGGAAACATGTAAAGGTGAAATACGTGTGCTGTATTGCCATCTTTTATTGCACTTTGTAAGCAGATGCTGTACAGCAGCTGTGCAGAAAAAAAGTTATTCCTTTAGTGTGAAACGACCACAGCAGAACTAGGACATATTCATCCAAAATTAAATTACTCCCCGTCACGATTAGTTGGCTTTATATCAAAATAAAATACCCAAAAATAGTCGCACAATTTTCATCGAGATAGCTATGACAAATATGACAAATATCTACATGGTTTTCATGAAGAAAGCAGGGCCGAGGAACGACAGAATAACTATCAAAAATGCAGAATAAGTTTTGTTTTTCATACTTGGAATTTGCTACAGTATATACAAACGTGAAACATTACAATTCTTCTGTATCTCCCACATGCAGTAAGCTGTTGTGATGGTTTGCCTTCTCTTAGTGGCGGACATTGAATGAATCTAAATCTCTGTTACTCTTTTTCAAAGCCCATCTTTGCTCTTGTATCAAGAGGAGACGACAACAGGAACGGGTAAACAGTCTTCTCCCTCAGTGGCTGTCATGGCAACATCATTATAGATAATTTTTACCCACAAACACTCGCTTTCATCATCGCACGCACACTCGCACTCACACACTCTCATGCACAGGCGCGCTCATTAGAGATATGATACATTTTTCTAAAACTTTAAACCAGAGCCCTGGTACAGTACGATACACTGACACATCAAAAATGTACAGAGTGATAAGCAGGAAGCCATTCCTGTGGATCCTGTATACACAAAGTCAGTAGGAGATTTAACCCCTGAGACCATTTTGGCCTTAAATGTCCATCAGTCCTTGGAAGTCTGGTAAATATATCTGATCTGCTTCTGTTTTCTTCCCACAGCCGCTCCTCTTCCCCGCGGGATGTGGCCTGTTGTCGCTAACTCCTCCCCATCTTGGCGATCAGCTCGTCGCAGATCTTCGTCAACTCCTCGATCTCTTTGTTCTACAAAGCAATTGTGAAAATGGAACAAATTATGGATTTTTTCGATGATTTCGCGTCCTTTTAACACCACCGGACTGAAAGTATCGACCGACCTTTTGCTCCAAAGTGCGCTCCAAGGATTCCACTTTCATCTGCTCCTTCCTCAGACTGGCCTGGTGGGCGGCCTGCTCCTGCTTGGACTTGATCCGCACCTGAGCGATGTCTGCATTGGCCCTAGAAAAAGTGATACAATGAGAATCGAGTGTAGGAGTCTCAGGACGAATTTAATTAATGGACTGAAGGTGAAGCAGATCAACTCATGGAAGAGAGTTGTGGCCTGCTAGGGAGGTCTCCTCTCTTCTCTCCGGACGAAACTCGCAAAACACAATCATTAAACTGTCTCAGAATGAAACTCCACAGATCTCCTGATAGAAATTGACCCCGGCAAGACCCGGTTTATGACACTTAAACCAAATGAATGGCCAGCTCGGCTCCATTATTTCTGCTGAAGCCCCGTCGACTTGAATAGAGGAAGTCCTGCATTCATTTCAAAGACTTTAAGAATTTCTTAAAACTTAATTCTCTTTTTCACACGGGAACAAAGGAGGTGTAATAACTCTCTCTCTCACACAAGTCACCGTTCTGCAACCCCCATGATCCTGGAAAGTTTTATGAAAGTGCAAACTTAAATGCGAGATGATGACACTTACTTGTCTAGTTTCTCCTCTGCGTGAATCTTCAGGGCTTGGTAGCGCTGCTCCTCCTTGCGGACCCTGGACAGATACTCCTGGGCGCATTTCTTCAGAACCTCTTCATTCTGAAACGGCGTGAGAGACATTTTAATGACTCGCCATAAAGGATCGTCATCTTTCGATGACTTGCAAGGCCGGTTCTGCTGAATGCGCTCTTTAGTTGTGAACAATGTGTGCTGAAGTCACCTTGCGGAAGCCCTCCAGCACGTCTTTCATCTTCTCGTAGCGCCGGAAGAGTTCGGCCAGGGACTTCTCCACGGAGTTGAGGTCGGACAGGGCCTGGTCCTTCTCCATGATCAGCTGCTGGATGGTGTGGTGGGAGAGAGACTTCTCTTTCTGGTCATCCTCTGATGGACACACACACACAGACACACTGTAGATCAGATGGTGTAGCGAGTCTGAGTCTGCTGTACCGGGAACGTAGACCACCACACACGTGTTTGTTTTTGACGGTATGTCAAAATGAATTTGCAGGTTAGAATGATTGAAGGGTTTTAATACTAGACTAGAATTTCTGCAGCATGCAAACACTTAACAATGGGGAAATAAGAGCATAAAAACACAGCTGGTAGCTGCTAGTGGCTTCCAGATCCTTCAGTATTAAACACCAAAGCCCCCCTCCTTTCCTGTCACACGTATAGATGACCAACCTGCTTAACTCTATGGATCTACAGTACAGAAGCAGGTTTCCAGTATGTATTTAACATCAGATGATTCTATTATTTTACCCATTCAAAAAGGCAAAATACTAAACAGCTTAACACACAGGATGAGACGCGACACAAATGCACAAAAGTGACTGGATGAGATGGAGGACATGAGCACATCTTGTCCCCTCTCCGACGGACGGGCGGGGAAGATGTGAGCCGACACAAACAAGGTGAAGGACAATTCCGTGTTACTCACCTGGCATGCCTGTCAGGGTTATCAAATAGTAAGGGGAGCAAAGATGGGAGCAGAACAGAAAAGAAAAGGGACTGTGTTAAGTCAAGCTGGGAGGGCAAGACAAGTGAGAGAGCCAAGTGTTAGACACGAGCAGACACATTCTCCCCCTTTTTTTGTGACGGTGCTTTTAATGAGAGTAAAAAAATGGAAATTTTAGCAATTTGTCAGGTGGTGAAGAAAGGTGAGAGCACAGATGTGAACCTGCGGCGGGATTTTAATGAGTCCAGAGAAGCTGGACATGCACCTCCCCCTCCGACCACATCCGGATTTGTATCAAATAAACATAAAAGGAAGCACACAGCAAAGCCAGCTTGAGTCAGAGGATAAAGTGAATATTTGACTCCGAAATCAGCGGCAGTAGGGGACAAAAATACATTTGTTCATTGTTCATTTTTTCTTCTGCTTGGTTTGCAAATAAACAAGTGCAGCAAACAAGTTGTGGCAGAGGTTGGGAAAGGAAACAAATACTGAGGTTTGAAATCAAATTCATGTGCACTGAAAAGTCAGTAAACCTGGCACCACTGATTGGGTTTTGTCAGCAACTGAATAGCTGGATTCCCTGAACACTGAACTTACCGATCATCTGTGCAATCGTCCTCTCATACTCGGCAACAATCCTCCTGTGGATGAGAAAGTGTGCATCATCAGTACATGGATGGGATTACACTAGCATGACAAATCATATCAAGATATACATCCATCCATCCATTTTCTACCGCTTATCCTGTATTTAGGGTCACGGGGGGGCTGGAGCCGATCCCAGCTGTTCAAGATATACATGTTTATGCAATTTATACACTTCGTCTCCATCAATGAAAGTGTCTGCCTGTCTGTTGGCAAGATGTTGAAATAAAAACATACAGCTGGAACTGAAAAAAGGTGCTATAAATACGATTGTAGGTAAACAAGGCATCTGTTATCCAGCCTACACCTTTAAGTAAGTGGATTATTGAATAATGGAAGTGTTTTAAGTGCCCGAAACCATCCGTAGCCTTGTATCCTTCAATTATCTGCACTATGTCCAGTGCCCTTCCTGAGTCTTTCTGCTAGAATTTGCCCAACACGCCGGTCCGTGGAGAAGCAGGGCCCAAAAGGAAGCCATGTTTTGGGAAAAGCAGGTCGCCAAAGGCAGGAGGATTGATTAGCCGTGCCTCGCCCTTAGCCTCTTAGCCTCCTCCTTATCCTGAGCCTAATTAGTCAAAATGGGAGTAAGCTCTGCGTGATCCACACTAACTGAACTGTGGCCAGCTGGACCCCCACGCACACACACACACACACATGCACACACACACACACACACACACACACCACCTGCTGGCAGAGAACAAGGCCTCGTATCTCCATCTCCTTGAACCCGCATATGTTGGACATAGATTGATCATCTGTAGACGTACATGTGAGTGCAGTTTAGAGGTGTTGTCAGGCAGTTGGCAGATATATCATCTATTCCACTAACACTCGTGCGGATAGTGGGAATCAGATTTCTCTACACTTAAAGCGAGGATAACCAATCATCATGTTAAGCGTTGATGGATGGAGACACTCAGCATCGTGACACAGCACCTTTGTACCGTTGATCAGAAACACAGCGAAATGTTAAACCCATCCTGTAAGGTTGAAGGGTGACGACAACCCAAAGGTGCTACCTCTTACCTCATCTCCACCACTTCCTGCCGGCTGTCTTCATACTTCCTCTGCCACTCCAGCACTTCTTTCTCCTTTGTCACGATCTGAGGAATGCAACAAAAAAAGTTAAGTGTGAGAATTGTGATCAAATGTATCATAATAAAAATGTAAAATTTGTTGAGGGGGGAGGGCGCACCTCCTCTCGTGCAATCCCCAGCGAGTGGTCCAGTTCTCTGGGTAGGTGGGGACTCTCCCCTTCGATGTGGCTGGTGGCGGTCCTGGCGTACAGCGAGTTCACGGACACGCCGCTCTCCACCGGAGACGACAAGTCTCTGTGCTGCTTCCAGGAAGCGAAGGAGAGGTGGGAGAGGAAAGGAAACATGACCAGTTACAAACCAGACTGAGCCAATCTCACCCCTCACACGCATTCCTGAACCCAAACCCGCAAAAAGGCAGCGTCAAACTACATCTAAATGTGCCGCACTGCAAAAAACCAAGATGTAAATGAGACAGGCTGATGATGTTCCTGAAGACTTTGGTCTAGCCGCCCACATGATTGGATGAAACAGTCTTCATATGCCACAGTATTAGCCAAGTGATTTGGCTGATGCTGCCCCCAGCTGAGCGGTGATGAGGATCACCTGCTTCATGGCAGTAGCTTGAATGTGATTGGTCCAGGCAAGGCACACAGGAAGGATGCAGCAACAGCTACATCATGTACAGGAGGGGGAGGATAGGGAGGTGGACCGGGCAGCATGGGAAGTAGATGTTGCATGGGAAGTAGATGTTAGTCTCATGTTAAAGCACATCATAGTGGTCTTACCTGTTCCAGAATCATCGTGTGACCTGTTACGGCATTTTCCCAAATTATCTTACTATTACAAAGAGGGTGAACCTATGACAATGCTCTACCAACACGAACTCCACACTTCATTGCATCAAAATGCAAGAAAAATCCCTGTCTCGAGCCATTTTTGGTGCCCTAAAACTCTGCTCGGAAAAAGGGATTTAGTCATCCTTGGGAGACCCGGATTACGGGAGGATTCGATGAAAAAGTAGGGGTTCACAGGGGACAAGGAGACCGAGATCCACTAATACTTGGAGAAAGAGAGTGAAGTGTTTGGTCTAGCTGAAGCAGTAATTTCCATTATTCCACTGAAGGTAAAGACCAGTCGAGTTGAGGTAACCATGGACCTCTTTTTTTTGCTCTTTAGTCAGGTACTGAGTGGGATTACCCTCCCACTTCAGAGAGGCTTAGACAGAAACTTTAAACATTAACCCAAACAGTTCCTGTGGTGGTATGACTCACATTAATCCATCCATTATCAACCGCTTATCCTGTCCAGCGTCGTGGGGGGGCTGGAGCTGATCCCAGCTGACATTAGGCGAAGCCACGCTATGACTGGGTCTTTTGAAGTTAACAAACCCTAAAAGAGCTTAAATGCCAGTAAAGTAAATATGAAATAACATTTAACATATACCTCTGGTATGAGCGAGTTGCATGTAGGCTTACTATAAATAAACGATTTGTAGGCTTGAGTTCGACATTTTGGCCGTCATCCTCTTGTTTTTTTGCAACTGAAGTGACATGAGAGGGCGGAGATAAGTCCAACATTACGCTCAATAACACATTTTTAGCTCGACTAAAATGTTAGGAGTTAACTTCCGGGAAATAAAACCACACTGTGAAAGGGTTTACTTTCTACAACGAAAACAGAGACAACTCCCAGACCACGACCTGTCAATCACAAGGCTTGACATAAAGCATAGCCTGCTTTATGGTCTATTTGACTCTAAATGTCACCATCATTTAGAAAATGAGACCCTTATCTAGTGATTGAGACCATAAAGTCATGTTTAAAATTTACTGAGGGAATAAATCAAATGAGATGTATGGTCATTTTCTCTTCTACACGATCAGACTTCTTTTTTTGCAACCAGAGGAGTCGCCCCCTGCTGGAGGGGCGAAGGCATTTATGCATTGGCTTCACTTTACAGACTGAGAGGTTGCTGCTATATTTGACCAAACACATTTTTAATGACTTCACACTAAGTAACTGCCACACAAACAACAAGCTCCAGAGCCTGTACCCGTTTCTTCCCTGTTGGTTGTTAGTCTGATTGAAAAAGCTCATTTATCAGATCATCCTAGACCACACGTCATGTAAACTGCAAGAGTTCTTTACCCCCCCCAAAAAACTAGTTATTTTAAAGACAAAAAAGTCAAAGACACACATTAAACACACAACCATTTGAAGACTACAAGAGAGATACTAGATATGACAAGTTTGACCCAACTTGAACAAATTCGCTCACTGGGACAAAATACAGCTATGGTACGCGAAAATGTAGGAAGACCTTAAAAAAGGTGGAATTCTGGGGTCTACAGGAGTTTACAGTGTAGTCTGCAGGCATTTGGATGAGTGTTTTGACTCTGAACTCCATCACTAGAAGAGTAAAGTGTGGATCTTTAATTAGAGGGCATTTACATCCAAACAGCTTATGAGAAGAGGAGGAGCCCTGTTATTTACCGGACCGTACAAAACTGGAGGTACTACACATTAAAGGGCTTTTAAATGTGTTTATGACCAAATGCTTGGACTGCACTGTAGTTCGACGCAGACGGGGACAGATCACAGGGGTGTTTGCTACTCTTACTTTGAGTAAAGGCGAACCGTTGATATTCCACCGTCGAGTGCTGGGTTTCTTGAGTCGAGACTGAAAAACGTGTGGGATAATAGCATGAGAGGCAGAGGGAAAGCGGGACGGGGGGGGAGCGTCAGAGTTTTTCCACCGACACTGACAAAGCCAACAACCTCACTATTCGTATACTGTATGTACGCATGTGTAGTTTCCACATAAGTCCTCCAACCAGCGAAATTCCCAAGTGCTACCGAGATTTCCAGCCAAACTCAACACTAACACCTACCTGGTGTACCGGATTGTTAGTGCTGTTAGTCTTGGGGAGCAAAGGACCAAATCACAAAACAAGAATGTGACTGGGATTTTGGGGCTGATGATAGCGAAGCGTCAACAAATACATCTAGTGGGGTTACATCCTTCTAACCCCTCAAATCTCACGCGAGACATTCCCAGTCACATTCATGCTCATAAGCCTCTCATGGACAGGCAACATGCATGTTGCCCAACATGCATAATAAAGGCAAAGGGACTCAAAGAAGGCACAGCACTCTGTCCCGTTGAGGAGACGACTCGCTGCTAGTCAGGGGGGGGGGCGGGAGCTGGGCAGGTTAAAGCCATGTTAAAGATTTGAGGGGGGAGGAGGACTGCATGAGTTCACAGTCACACACAGAATGGTGTGTGTGTGTTGGGGAGGGGGGTAGGCAGGGTAAGACACACTCATGCACGCACACTACAGCTGCGTTTCGGTAATCATTCATTCACACACACACACACACACACTTTCGTACAGCAGGTGCAGGACTCAGCGCAGTACCTGGGGGTTTACAGTGGAGAGGGAGGGGCACTGAGAGATGCTTTTGGCTACCTGCAGAGCCTCTATCCTCAGGGCAGCAAGCACCAGCTCCTCCTGGGCCGCACACATGGGGTGGTGGGGGGAGGGGGTGATGGATTTCAAGGGTAAGGGAGGGGGGGGGGAGGGTTGCGGCCCAAGGATGAGAGAGCAAAGGGAAAACATATAGAAACTTGAGTTGAGCGCACACACTTGCTGGAGCTGTCTACTTCTTTTTTTTTTACACACCATCAAAATACTGCAACTGAGGAATAGGAGGTGAGAAATGTGCAAAATGAAAAGGCGGGATGTGGTAAGGTGACACAAGGTGAAAACACACAATCACATATCAGGGTCACAAATGGGCCACCAAGGTTTTTTAAGAGGGGGGGGGGGGTCACGTGTGGTTCTGTCAACACACCTGTAGCTTTTGGGCGAATGCGGTGGGGTTGGTCTCGGCCAGGTCGGGCTCCAGGTACTGCAGGAGGTCGTCACACTCGGACAGCCTGTCTAACTGGGGCATGGCCAGGACTGGAGCAGGGGCCTCCACGGGGCCCTGGTTAGGGGGCTACATAAGGGCACCGGGAGGGGGGGAGGCAGGGAGGAGGGCAGGGGTCAGCATGGCAAAGCAGAGCGCTGAGTGTTTGAGTGGCAGCATTGGGAGCTGAGTCACTCAGCTAAAGCTGGGGAGCTAGCGTGGCGGACTGGCTATTTATATATAAAAGACTTTAATGAGAATCGCTATCTCTTCCCCTCCATTGTGACTAAACAATGACATGGTGTAAATGTTACAAAATCAAAGCTCCCGACATGATGGTGACAAGACATAGGAATGACAAGACACGTGATAACATCCGGTTTTAATATTTATAAAAGCGTTCGGGCTCACCTGCTCGTCCCGCTCTCTGCTCTGCGTTCGGCTGAGTGCCTCGATTTCTCTCTTCCTGCCCTTGTCCCCGGCGGAGCCCTCGGGACCGGGCCGGGAGCTCAGCACCGGCGTCTTCATACCCGCTGTTATCTGGGCCTCCATCTCCTCGAAACTCCTGTTCAGAGGGAGAGAAACGGGGGAGAGAGGGACGTCATTGTCTGTATATAATGCACATATTACACCTCCAAGTCATTCTGGTTTACAATTAGCAAACTAGATAGTATACTGTGGCGAATCCTACAGTATGCAGTGACCATACAATGGATAAAATACTACTATCATAGACACAAAACGGGCAGTATGGCAGTAATAGAGTGTGTCGTACCCTGTGCAGGGGGAGCTGGGGTCAGATCCATTTGAGCACGTATTCTTGGTTAAGTTGTCAGATACCGAGTCCAACTTCAAGTACAACGATGGCTTCTTCACAGACAGTGGCTACAAGATGCACAAGAGAAGAAAACATTAGCTTTGTGAATTTTTATTTGAAATAACACATCATATATAAAAAGTATCAGCATGAAAAAGAAACATTCGGTAAATTCTTTATGTCAAATACTCACAGGCGAAGCAGAGCCGAGCTTCTCCATGTACTCAATTTCATAGTCGTGCACTGACAAAGACAAAACGAAAGTTTGAGAGGCAGAAGAAGGAAATGGAGAGACAATTCAGCCAGCGTTGAGCCCTGGGATCAGAAGCAGAGCTTGCTTTTGATTTCATCTCTGACCCAGATGGGCTGAGCCACACAGCCTCTGGGAAGAGGAGGCTCTTCTGAAGGTCAGAGGTCAATCGAGAACTGGGCCAGCAGGTTTGATTCACTGCCACAACAAAGAAAATCAATAACCCTGCTGGATGAATGAAGAGTACACGACGGTTTATCCAAACAGAAGCTTTGAATATCCTTTGAGCGCTACCCGTGCTTTGATCTCTGTCGGCATTTATTTGGACACAGGTGACTGGAGGTATGAGGAGGGATCCGACAGAGTCAGAAAGCCTCACCTGGAGTCTGCTGAGGAAGACTGTTCTCGTTAACAAAGGAGGTCAGGTCGCAGGGCTGAGGGAAGTCCTGCTGGTCGCAGGTCAAATCTGCATCCATGTCGTGCAGGGCCGCCCACTTGTGAGAGGTGGAGGAGGCCAGCTTCTCCTCGTCTGTGGCGAGGTCGTCCTGTGGGAGGGACGGCTTTTCTTCGGTGGGCGTAGGATCCTGCAACACAAAGGCGGCGGTAGTGTGGTCAGTGGTCAGTGTGGGAAGAGAGAGAAAAAAAACGTAGGGAAATTAGGTACAGTACGCACCTGGGATGTGTCAGACAACGGGGATTTCTTTGGCGACCTCTTCACTCTGAAAGTATTACTGGGAAAAAGAAATAAACATGATCATTCATCAAGATCTAGAGAGATTCATCGCCTTCAGTACACAACTCTTTATTAGATCCAACAGTCACTGTCTAACAGTACAAGTGTGGTGGATTTGCTTTAAAGTCGCAATGTGTGTGCATCTGCTTTTGCATAAAATAAACATTATTTGCACAGAGCACATATTACCATGTGTGTAGCCTGTACCACTTACTGTAGTCTATGTGTGGCTGAAGCAGTGAACAGAACAGTGACGAGGGTTGAATCTGCAGTTAGTAACTGAAGTAGTGGTAAATGAAGGTTAGGACTTTTCACACAAATCGATAAAAGTGTTTTTGGTAATGTAACAGGTTAGTTAGGACATTGATGCAAACATAATCTGTTACTGTAGATTAACTGTGAGTGGAAGGCTTTTATTGTTGTTCAGATCTCAAATTATAGATCCCTTAACAATATGGATGCTCTAAATTTACTAATAAATGCATCTGATAAATAACATTTAAGGTCCAGTGTGTCATGGCTGTAATTCTTAAATGACGCTTTAGTCAATAGGAATGCGTATAAATGTGTGAACACCCCTAAAAACCATCTATCTATAAAAGTATAATCATTATGATACAGCTTTAGCTCTTTTGAACAATAGCAAAAAATGAACACAAGAGGGCGCCCTAGCACCTCCTTTGTTGCACAGTGGCACATCAGTAAAAGCACATGTATAGCAAAGAAAGATATTTTTTGTCGCTTCAGTAGAAAAAGGAAATAGGACATTACCACAAAACCTAATTTGTTCTAATTTTAGTTTGTTTGGGAGACATTTCTGTTAGAATCTGTGTGTGTGTGATGACACATCATCATGTGTCGAGTTACCAATCGAAGGCTGCTGTACTTGGACTTGTACTCTATTTGGATTTCACACTGCTGACCACACCCAACCATATTGAAGCAACTATTGAGATAATATATAAAGTATTTGCTATACTAATTGTAGTATGATGTGGTCAGTACATAATACTGGCTGGGCAGGGCTGAAAGAAGTTCACATGGCATCGTTTGATAGTGGGGCACTGGGGGGTTGTGATGTTTCTGTTAATAGGAAGAGGGAAAACATGCTGATTTTAAAGAGGCCACATGGAGGGATGGAGGGTTGTGCTGTCCCTGTACTTACAACAGACAACATAGAGAAGACACACTCCTGGACTTCCTGTGACATATGAGAATACACAGACACAGGTGACAGAGAGACAGACAGGAGGACAGCGGCATCATAGACACGAGGACCAACGTACAAACACTGACTGACCTCACCGACACACACATTCAGACACATTAATGCAACGCTCTGGAAGTCTACGGCCCTGTGGTGATGGACTGGGAACTTACGATTTGATCGGAGTTTTCTTCTTTTTGGCGGGTTTGTTCAGATTCTGGTCCTCCAGCTCCCCAAGGTTGTCATTGTCATTTTCATTGTCACAGTCATTGGGTGGCAAATCAAAGGAAGCCGAGGCCTTCGGAGGGGAGTTGGCCATCTTATTGGACGACATAAAAGGGTCTGCAGAGTCGTCAAAGTCATTGGTGTCGAAGGCATAAGTCGACCTGGGTAGTTTTGGGGAGTTGCCGATGCCTTTCTTAGATGTAAACGGATTGAAGTTCGGATCATCCCACTTGTCGGGTTCAAACTTGTAAGAGGCTTCCGGAACTGGGATTTCCTCCTCGTTGCCGTTGTGGGTCGCTGGAGGATCATTGTCCAGCAGCTCCGGCTGTACCGGAGGGGCCTTCTTCAGCCCCAGCTTTGGTTTCCTCAGAGGCATCTTGGCACCGGGCTTCTTGCCCACTTTCTTGGTCGGGGGGGAGGCCTGGTGTGGCGCCTCACTGCCCTCCTCAGAGTAGTCAAACTCCAGCCTTACCGACTGACGCTTAGGGATTATGGGTTGCTCTTCAGGATTGGTGATTGGCTCTTTGAGAGGAGCTGGGGGACGCGCCTCCTCAGTGGAGACACGGGGTTTCTCTGGAGGGGTGGCAATAGGGGCACACACAGGAGCTCTATGACCCAGAATGGGGGAATTAGGAATTTTACTACCTCCCGTATTGAAAGGGTCGATGTTCTCAAAATTGTCTGGATCCCATTTGTAGGTGGTACTAGGGGGGATGGGGGATTCGTCTCCGCCCGTTGGACTACCAGGTAGATGGGTCTTCTCCTCACACAAGGGCAAGACAGGGGTGACGAGGCTCTCCTCTTGGCTCGTATGATTGGTCTCCTCTGGCAGAGGAGGAGGAGTCTCCACACGGTTCTTCCTGGTCTTGCGGAGGGTTCCCCCAGGGCTCGGGGTTGCAGGTCCTCCCTCTGCTTCCTCCTGAGCCTGGAGAGGGCTGGCGGTTCGAGGCTTTGCCCTCTTCTTGGTCTCTGGGGTGCTGCTGGATGAGGCTGGCCTCGGACTCTCCGGGTTGGAGTTCTGCCTTAGAAGAGGCTTCTTCTTCAAGGACCCAGGACGGACTTTCTTGGGCCTGTGGAGTGTCCCCGGGGCACTCTCAGTGCCTACGCTGAAGGATTCAGCATGTGGGCGGAAACCTCCTGGTGTTGATGCGTCCAACGGACCAGCACCGTCTAGCTCTCCTCCCTGGAGGCTGAGCGAACGGATCAGATTGTGACTTGTCAAATCTACAGGATGCTCGATGATGTATTGGCCGCTGGCTGCAATGGGCTTGTTCTCGTCAAAAACGAAGGACGGGGAACGGCATGGTGCATCAGCTGGAGTCAAATCAGCGTCCGGAAGACTGACTGATGAGTCTGCTACTGCAAAAGATGGAGAGACGTAACGTAAAGAGGTTTTTCGCTGCTAAAAAAAAAAGGAAAAAGAAAAAGGAAGCCTGCATGGAGATCAGAAGCTGGCTTTCTGACACATCCAATTATAGAGATGAATGCATTATAAATAATTCAATAAGAGTCCCTAGATAGAAAATACGGGAAAATAACCACATGAGAACCTCTCCTAGACTACCCATAAGTCCCAGTTTTGTGGAGAAATACTGCTTTATTCCACTAGATGGTGTAATAAGACTTTCTTACACCTCCTTTTTTATAACGCCGAAACAGAGCATCATACTGTATAAGAGCTATGCACATCGTGGCATAATCTTCTTACTCTACCTTTGTCATCAGAAGTTAGTTCCTGGGTGGGGGGGTCTACAGGAGAAACAGCCTTCACTGGAGTTGTTGCTTCAGGGGTCTCAAACGCTCCATCAGAGTCTGAACTCCTATAACAAAAGATTCATACAACTGTATCATTTGCACTGTGAATGCATTAGGATGCTTAACGTCTCTCATTCAGACACGAAGGATCCATCTATTTCCTAAGAAATCAGTTCCGGTATGATTCTTTAGGGCTTCAGGTAGTGAGTGTGAAATCCCCTGTAGCCTGTAGTCTGTGTTTCTGTTTTCATTCGATTGACTTTTATGGCTGCAAATGAAAACGCTGAATCTGCAGTGAGGTGACACTTAAGGACACATCTGAGACACGGGATTACCCAACCTCGACCTACACAATGCAACACCCCACACACACACACACACACACACACACACACACACACACACACACACACACACACACACACACACACACACACACACACACACACACACACACGACCACCTCAAAATCCATACCACAGATGTAAAATACATAGGGAGGGACACGGAGGGGGAATGAACAATTTCTGCATGACAATATAGGCTGTAAATAAAAATCACATTGTTATCAACACACACAAGAGCAAATATTGATTGGTTTTCCTCAGCGACGGACACACACACACACACACACACACACACACACACACACACACACACACACACACACGCAGCGAAGCTCACCAGATAACCTGACCATAAAGGTCCTTAGCCTCCCATCCTGTCTCACCTCTTTTTGACCATCCCCTCGGCAACACCGATCATATTGTCATGCCGTGAGCCCCAGGAGAGACTCCTGAGGAGCCCCAGAGCCGGATCGGAGCCCGGGCTGTCCCCGTCTCCTGCCCCTCCCAGCAGTGTGTCCCAGCCCCATCGAGCCCACTGCAGGGGAGACAGAGCCTGCCACGTAGTCACTGGCATGGCTGCCGGCCGGGGCGACAGCTCTCCGCACCGCTGTGCTGTACTGCCAGACACACAGGTAGACGAACCAAGACCACCAGATCCAACCTTCCCTCTGCCTTCTCTCTTCTCCCTCTATTGTCTGCTGCCTCTTTGTTTCTAATCTACAATCACAGGCGTTTCACGTTGCTCCTCTCCGACATCTGTGGCCATAGATAGAGGAATCGATGCCTCCCAATCTAAACGAGTCTGGCTGCAGAAGCCCACAGCGTGCATGCTATATATATTCTCTCTCTCTCTCTCTCTCTCTCTCTGAGCCTTGCTCTCTCCTTCCCCTCCCTCCCTCTACCCCTCTTCTCTGTCTCTTGCTCCTGAACCACGTTCCAGCAGAAGAAATGGCAGCCCATTTCCCATCAGCCTCTGATAAAACGTGCTTATTACATTTACCACCAATGCATTTGACATATTACCCCCCCTCCCCCTCCCCCATCTAATGTCTAAGTAATGAATTCATCAAATGCAAAAGCATTTTGGTAATTGGACTCAACAAACACGGGTCATTTTCATGGTCATCAAATCAGTCTTTTACAATGAACACTATCAAAACGATGAAAAATGTAATGCACCCATAACTCTTTATACATACTGACAAATACAACACGATAGACGAGGACACTGCACTTAAATGATGCTTCCTTGTCTATGCATGATATTGATCCAGCTATTCTATAGTGATACAGCTCAAGGCATTGCTGAAGCCATTCACCATCCTGTGGAGGTCCTTTGTCACACACACACAGGCAAACACGGGGGGTCTGAAACACCATCCAGCCATCAGTATCACCGATGCAGCAAACATTCAGAGCTGAGACATTCATGTTTATTGGGAGGTTGGTAATAAATGTCCATCTTTGCTGTCATGGTCAATATGCCGACTATCCCTGGGGTCACATCACGGCACAGCAGAGACGGAGGTTCGTCTAAGCCAACAGTACAGCAGCAGGAGTATCACATTCTACTGTTGCCACTATTTGATCCACTGACAAATCCAAACCATTTATCAGGCAACACAAGCTCCAATAGTGCTGCAATCCCGAAAACGGGTCTGCCTGGGTTGCTCACTGGAAACCACGATCCAACAAACATATTCATCTGTGAAGATCTTTAGCTGGTTTTATGTCGATTCTTTGAGCACGAATGGAAATAAAAGTGAAAACAGTGAGATAATACGGTAGTTAGGGCTCATTTCATTGCTCCGTTTATGTCCTTGCAGAGGACATTTTTCATGTGACTGCAAACACTGTGTTGCTATGGTAACAGGAGGCTGTTCCCGCCATATGTTCCACGTTGGAAGGAGTAAAAATGGCGGCGCACAGTCCAGCACAAACACACACACAGCTGAGGTTTGCCTAACCAGTGAGGACCACTGACGTGTTATAGATTTATAGAGTTATAGAAAACAAATAAAGGGATGTTGCAGATTTATGACTGCTGCATCAGCATCATCTATTCACAGCCCACACATTGTTTTAAATGAAAAAGAAGATAAACAGCCTTTTTTTGTTTATTCCACTCTTACGTTGCTCACAGAATGATAAAGACGGATTATTTTATTCAAATTCAACTAATGACATCTAATAGATAAGAAATAATACATTAAAATGTGTGCTGCAATTAAAGAAATGAATAACAAATACAAAATGATATGTTTTTGGCGTTACTGCAGCTCAAGGGTGATCCAGTTGCAGACAAAACATAGAGGAAAAGGCGCCGTGTGGGTGAGCAGTCAGGGAACGGGGGCGGATAGAAACAAAGGGAGCTGCAGTTAACGGCAGCCGGAGACGCCTGGAGACAGAAGCTCCGCAGCGTGAAGCAGCGAGACGCTGCACCTCAGACAGACAGATGTGTCTCTGCTGCTCCCAGGCAGATCCAACTGGACCCGTCTAAACAGCTTTCACAGTGCTGGAGGCAGAAACACTGCCAAGGGGGAGAGGGGGGGAAGCTGGGCTCCACCTAAACCCAACACCACCTGTCTGTCCTACATACACACATTCCTCCAAACACTTAGAAGATGCTGCAAAGGAAGCATTTATCTGCTCTTTCCAAAAATATGCTTCATTTGATGTCAGAGTTCAAGTCGGCATCTGTGGGATGAATGGAGGCAGGACGCTGGTTTCCAGTGTCTGATTAGCTCAAATGGATTAGCTGCCTCCATCTCTGGGATGTCAAACTCCCCTAAAACCCCTCTCTGTCTGGACTCAACTCTCATCCATCACTTTCCCTTTCACTCCTCTTTTTCCCAGAATCCATTTGCTTCTCCTTCACCTCCTGCTCATCTACAACTCATCACCCACTCCTCGTTTAGCGTCGGGTTGGTTTTTGATCTGCCGTTAGCATTTTGGCCATAAAAATAATTGGTACTATGTCTGTCAGTTAACAGCAGCTTAATCAGAGGTTGGTCTTCATCAGCAGGAAAATGGCAGTTCAATGCATTATTATGTCACATGCTTTGCTTTACCAAACAGTGGTTAATGAATAAAGTGGTTACATTTAAAAATTGTACTTTAATTGCATGTTAATAATAATATTTTAATTTGTATTATTATGTTTTCTTCTGTATTTTGAAAAGAAGTAAGGTGATATAATAATGAAATATGTTGTCATTGTATACAGCCTATGGTCTCCCCTGTGAAGTAGAAAGAAAAGGCCAACAGAGGGAGCCCCTGTGCTTTTATCCCTCCTGATGAATGAGCGTCTGGATGTGAGGGTTACATCATAGGCACTGAACACCCTGTGAAACACCACAACAACCTATTTCCATCTCAGCCTCTCCGGTTTCCACACAGATGTGACGTGGTGAGCGGGGCAGCAACGTATGGGGAAATGTAACGGGGGAAATGAGATCACTCTGCACCTTCTGCAGGTCTTATAAACACAGCAGATGTCTCTCTTCTCCATCCAGACTGAGGTCAAGCCTCAAGTCTGTTATCCATTTATCCAAGAAATCCACTCCCAACAGAAAAAAAAAGAGTGTCAGACTAAGATTATCTGCCGGTGTAATACCTTATCCAGTCTAATCTGAGACTTTGACTGCAAAGCAGATGGCACATTAAACAACAACGTGCCAAGTCTGTGAGCAACCGGCAAGGAGGGGGTTAAATTACCTCTCCATTTTGAAGATGAGATCAGATGCTGTGTTCATTAAGTAGTAGTAGTATCCCAACCCCCCATCGGTGCCGACAAAAACAAACCGGGCCACTCATTCTACAAATCAGAATGAAACGAGAGGAATAACTGGGTCTTAACACTTCCAGATCAGAGCCCTTCATGCTTTCATGTGAATGCTTTATATACTGTAACAGCTTCTGACAGCGTTACACAACTCACTGAAAGCCTGGTTATTAATGCGCTGCTGTTGTGTTCCACCTGTAGGGAAACAGCTATGTATTCAGTCCTCTACGAGCTCTGAGATTATAAAAAATGCCTTATATATTATGCTATAAATCATTCATTTACACATTACAGACGGCACACAAACCAACTCATGCAGTCACTCCATTTCCCTTCTCCCTCTCCTCCGTTTCCCCTGATCTTTCTCCTCCTGTGCCGTAGTGTGTCTGGGATATAAATAAAACACAGCAAAGTGGAGCACTCTTGCTCCATCTCTCCCCCTCTCTGACTCTGTCTTTCTCTCGTCCACTGATATTCACTAAGAGTCCAATCTCTCTTCCTCTTAAAGCCCCCTGCTAACACAGCGTGCTCTATTTCAACGCCGTCACCAGCGTGTCAGCGGCGTCCTCCTTCACGCAGAACAAAAACATCACCCCACCAGCCTCCTGGTGGGCACCTACTGTACTCATTGCCTAATTCTGGTTCCCAGCGGCTCTCCTGGAAGCACTTTCATCCGTAACGTACGGCACAGTGAGGCACGCTCACGCACACGTGCTTCCGACGCTCTCATCCTCATTTACATCACAAAAGAAAACAACAACAACAACAACAGTGACGACGTGCTCAGATTGGATCTCACAGTCTGAGACAGTTTCAAGGCCGTGTGTGTGAAAAGGTGCAAAAATAAGAAGCAAAACTGCATCAGAGAGGATGATGGAGGGAACAGAACAGAGATGGTTGTCAGGCGTCATCCTGTTTCCACCATAATGTTACTCACAGGTGAACATTTAGGCTGCATGAAGGAGCGATTTATGAATAAGAAAAACAACAGTTGCTCTCCGGATCCCTCGGATTTTAAATAAAGTGTTTTTCCTGATTTTGATCACACGTCTGAACGGTTCCTGGAACTGAGCAGGAATGCACGTTACATCACACTCACATGTGTTCTTGAGAGGGACAGGGGGTCTCTCCTTGCTCCATGGACTCGTTGGCTCCCATCCTCGGCTAGCTCTGCCCCCCCTGCCTGCTCCTGCTCTCCAGCCACCCTCCACATCCACCTGCTCCCCTGCCCCGCCGTGCGCCTCCCCCACCCCCTCCACCCCTCCAAAACACCCTCCGCTTTTCGGTCAGATCCGTCCAGAGAGGAGGCGGACGTGTCAGAGGAAGGTGAGCACCGGCCGGGGCTTACTGTGGTGCAGTGCAGAGGATGCTGACCGAGTCCTCCTCGCATCAGGAGCAAAAAGCGGTGGATGATTAAGGGCTCCTCACTTCATGCACAGCATCTCTGAGCCTCTGCTGCTTACAGAGCAGTCCTGTTTCCCATCTGGTGGTAAAAAAAATGGCACCACACCAGGAGGAATAAAATCTCCAAGAGCAAAAATCCAAAGAGAATAACCCAAAAGAAGAAGAATGCAATATCAAATCCTGCTTTCTTGCCGTCTGGTGTCTGAGGTGCCTCGTCTCTGTTTGGCTGCTGATATCGCTGAGCTGTGTTGCTGCTCTCGCTGCCTCCTCCCCCCCTCTCTCTCTCCTCCCCCCTCTCCCTCTCCTCCGCTCTCTCTCCTGACTCCAGCCTCCTGTGCCTTTAAAAAGACAAGCAGCTTTTTTCCTCATCCTGCTTCTATGCAGGGGAGCCACACAATAGCAAACCCCCCAAAAACCGCACTGATTAACACGCACTTTCCCTCCGTCGGTCCCCAATCCTCCCTCCCACAGCACCGTAACCTCTCGACACCGCCGTTTTCTCCCCCCCCCCCCGGTCCCTCAGCCAGTGTGTTGCACACTGAAAACATCATTTCTGTGCCTCCTTTTCACACAATGGAAGCTTCCGACACTCAGCGTGGCCAACCAGGGTGATGCCTGATGTAAACAATAGACTCTGAGAAACTGGTATGTGTACTATTCAGGTCTGACCCTATTATATTCACTTTCATTCCAACACCAGCACACAGTTTTTAAAAAAAACAGGCAAAATCAAAAAAAGCAAGTGAGCAACAGCGAGACTCAAATTGTTTAGGTATATTCTAATTAGAAGCTTAATCCAGAGATGCTACATGCTACATTTCCAAATGAATACGGTCTCTATGTTGAAATCCCCTGACAAGCTGCTGGGTTGGTGATCTAATTTACTGGCACTCTCATCAGACCTTGAACCGCATCAAAGACTGGAAGGAGCAATAATGACATTCTGTCTAGTCATGTCTTTTCAATTTTCCTCGTGGAGACATCTGTGCGTGTGACGGACGCAGGAGAACGTGTCCTGTGGGATGGAAAATGAGAACAGGGACAGGTTCTGCACATTTCCCATCCATTGTCAGAGGGGCAATGGGAAAGAGAGGCGTTTTGGAAATACAAGAAGAATAAATCTATTGTGCACTCATGGGAAAGTGAGGAAACGAGGGCTCACTACAAAAGCAACTCCCCCGAAGCGCTCGTAGTGGCTGAAGGTTTCGGGTGTCGTGCCTCTGCCCGTGTGGACTAGAAAGACATGAATCTCCAGTTCCACGCATCACACAAAACCCCAGTGTTCAACCTAACACCACACTGGAATGGGGGGGGGGGGGGGGGGGGGGGGGCGTTCGCATGTAAACGTGGAGTCCATTAACTGATGTCCACAAAGAATATTGATGTGATTCTGGTCTCGGTTGGGCCTGTTGGTCGATGGTTCACAGCCCGGGGGGACAAGTAACGATGCCCACTCACAACTCCCAACATAGACCCCTGCTGAGGCAAAATTATTGATTGCCACTGCCCCCCCCCCCCCCCCCCCCCCCCCCCCCCATACCCCAAACCAGTTCAAAGATGTATCTAGGGCAGAAAATCATGTGTGAAGTCCAGTTCTATGGAACCATTGGGCATCCTCTTAAGAGCCCGGCCCTGCACTGCTGCTTCAACTGTAGACTGAAGAAAAATGAATAAAAAATTCAACACACTCAGGCACTGGAAGATATGGCTGTGGCAGTTTTTTCTGAAAGATTCATAAAGGCGCTCTAGAGGAATCAGGTTCACCGTGATGTGTAGCCTGCAAGGGGGGGTGAAGGTAACAGTGTAAGCCAACTGTGATGGTGCAGAATAGTTCATGGTTTCGTGGCCGTGGGTTGATTCTTAATGGGAGCATTCTTTAGTCATGAAGGTAGAAAGAATGGAATTGTGAGAATAATTAGTAAGAATTAGTTAGAATAATCAGAATTCAATAGGCATGGTACATTTTTATGTCACAACCAAAATAATTGAGATTCACCATATTGTCCCAATGATCATTAAAAAAAAAACTTCAAATGGCCCTAAAACATCCTGGTATTGCTTTACATTTTGTGAAGAAAATGTTTTTGCGTCACAGTTAAGACACCAAGATGATTGTAAATCATTAAGTCTCTCTGCATAAATCAAAGATAAATAAACACAATAAATAGATTTTTGTATCCTGTATCACTAACAGATGAGTCATTTTTTAAATAATTATTAACTAAAAGAGAAGGAAGCCTGTTTTCGTACAGAAGGATCTAATTATTACTCGCAACTCAATGAACCAGTCATCCAAAAGCACATCCAATGACTAACATCTTAATTATCACACGGTGAAAATTTGGTCAAAGCTGCCTCCTCCAGCTGAAAAATGCCTTGACAATATAATTACATGTGATATAATGAGAGTTGCTTGCTTCATTCATTACCAGCACCAGATTGAATACAAATAGATTAGAAGTTAATGCCAACACATGTTGGCATAGCGTGCAGGCAACCAGGACAATCTGACATCCAGCTCACTCCATGTGTTGGTACTCCTCTCCTCTCCACTGCTCATAACAGCGGTCTCAGATATCATAAATTATATAACAACACTATTCTAGCCTCGCCGTCTCAAGATTTCTGGTCCTCTCTGAGCAAAGGGACGTGTTCAGAAAGCCAAGTAGTGCCAAGTCATGAGCAAATATGTATAATTCTGCACAGAAATCAATACAGAGTCTCCAACCCAACAGTGATGCATGCTGAGAGACGTTTGAGCGGCTGCTGTCTCCCTGTGTTTCCTTCATTCAGCATTCAGACATCAGTGCAGACAGAGCAGTGAGGGCCCTCTGCTGGTTGTAGATAACAGTGCACTGTGAAAGTGGCTGAGTCATTCCCTCTCATATAAGTAGAGTAAGTCTTTGAAATAAATGGCAAATGATCGCAGAGGAATGTTAAGTAATCTCAGTGGGGAATAGATGTGCTGATAGCAAGATGATGAGGAGCA
The DNA here is from genome assembly GCF_963514095.1 of Eutrigla gurnardus. Lineage (NCBI taxonomy): Eukaryota > Metazoa > Chordata > Actinopteri > Perciformes > Triglidae > Eutrigla > Eutrigla gurnardus. The sequence goes on from NC_139925.1 coordinate 6,964,147, forward strand.
TTTAAATGTAATTAGCGTCGGTGTTATGAATGAAATCATCGTGTTTCTAGGTAAAACGTCCAGAAATCAGTCGGAACATGTCAAGTGGTGATTATAGGATTTCATTGTGAAAAAGCGTGGTGTGTAAGTGCTCCGCTTTTATCCCGTAATGTTGAAAAGATCCACATATAAACATTTCACCCCGACGCTTTTGCTATATCCACCGTTACCAAGCCACAATTACACAGTATGCATTTGAGTTTCCACGACCACTAAGTTCATACATTAGCAATTCCGGTTTCCTATGAGTTCATGTGGTGGACGTGCGAGGCAATGCTAATCTGTCATTTTATTACGGCGGTTAGCTGAAATAGAAAGACGAGACGCTCGCTCTGGGTTTCACTTCGAGGAAAATGGTAATAACGCGGCGTGTGATGTGGTGAGCACTCTCACAATTCCTCATAGGAATAGTTAAAGATGCAAGGAAATGTGTTTAGTCTGGTTAGCTGAAGGTAGCACAAAGACTGTAAACAGCTAGTCCTCTACGTCTTAATCTCACTAATTAATATGATTTATCTTGTTTGGTTCATCTACACAGTAAAGTGTCAAAATATCCATTTTCCATTTTTCTTTATGTGACATACTGCTTCTTGGCGTCAAGAATTGATTGCATCATCCCGCAAATAGAGTTGTGGGAAGACAAATTGTGTCACCTTTATGCTAGGCTAAGCTAATCACATCAGCTATTTACTGTCTCACCTTCTCTGCAAAAAGAGAGAATAAGAAAATTTCCCAAAATGTTAAGCCATCCTTTAAGATAAGAATAAATAAAGTGCGTGGATGACTTTTTTTCCAGTAGTTCCAGGAGCTCTGAGAATCAACATCAACAAGGTAATTCAGTGTGCCAGATGTCGATTTAATGCTGTTAGTTTGACCTGATCTGGGGTTGAAAGGATAAGGATGTGGCTTCTTTTCATCAAGCAGGCTAAAGAGACTAGTGTCAGCACCGGACAAATCCACTGTGAGGTCCTTAGAAAGGCAGCAGAGCGGAGACACGGCAGACAAACTGACACACATTCCGGAATAGTCGGGCAGAGTTCATGTTCATACCTTAAAGGAGGGTGGCGGGGTGCAGAAGCAGGGAAGTGGTCCTCACACTGGTATGCCTGAGGTACAGGAGGGGAGGCAGGGGCTGGAGGAGGAGGGGGAAAGGAAGGAGATGCAGGTGGGTGTGGTAGATCTTCGGGTCTTTCCGGGGGTGTAGGAGAAGGAAAAGTGGGGCACTCTGTGGTGTCTTGGAGGTGAGGAGGGAGGGCAGGCAGGAAGTGGTATTCGGAGTTAGGAGGTGGGGGAGAGGCGCCTCTCTCTGCCTGCTCAGCAAGGGAGGACCTGCAGGGGAGGGAACACCAAACATCAACAGACAGACAGAAGCGAGAAGGCCGAGCGCGGCGATTCGGAAAAGCCCTCGAAGGACACTTTCCTCTACACCATCCTCACTTACCTCAGAGGAGATGGAGCACTCTCTTCTGTGTCGTCACCTAAACCCAGCAGTGACTTAAACAATAAATTGCTCACTACAACCATCGTAAACATGCGTTCTCACGGAAGAATCTCAAACTCCCCCTCATTAGCCCCCGTACACGATATTCCATGTTTCCCCCGCTGGCTCCGCTCGGCCTCTGCAGTGAAGCTGCTCAAGGATGTCTGACTGTCATCGACGGCCACCTGGCGGAGTGGATTTGGCGGCGATCCATGCCCGTCTTATCAGGCGGTAGGCTCTCTAATCTGACAGGCAATGGGACGGACGCCCCATGCAGCTGTTCCCCACTTGGGGCAGGCCTCCTGTTTGGCTCTAAAAATACTCCAGCTGCCTTCTTCTGCAGAAGAGATCTCCACCATACCTCCATCAACGAAAAGCACATTCAGGTCTGCTTTCCAAACGTCCCTTATAGCTCATTTCATGCTGAAAACTGGGCTCTGTTATTCTCCGGCTCCCGCTCGCCAGTAAAGTCAGGACTTAATAACGTTTAACGAGGGCGTGTGCTTTTCTTAAGGGCGTAGCAAGTCACAGTTTTTCATCCGATGCAAATCTGGTTGCTATTATAAAAGTACGGCATTTTTTCTAATTGATTCAAGATGGTCTGCGTGAAGAGGAAATGTCCTGGAAATCCAGAAAAATAAATTTTTATTTGGTCCCAGTCCCCTCGTTACAAATCCTCAGCCTGTGACTTTACACCAGCAGGCCGGTCTATACATACATGAGCATCTGTGGCCGACACGGCACATGCAGCCTGGAAATAGAAACAACCAAGTCACAACACAGTCTGAGCACACGGTCCGAAGATGGACAACATATGGAGCTTTCCAATATCCTCTATTTCCAGATATGATGTGCATGATCTGGAAGATGATGGTTTTACTGTTCCAATTAACACCTGGAGGCTGTTAAATCCTTTTTTTAATTGTTGCTAATTCAGCAGTGAGGCAGGGCGTCACTCAAGCAATTCTGGATTTCAGATTTTTTTTACAGAGGCCAGTTCAGGTTGTTATCATTTTCTATCACAATCCAGATAAACCTGATTCTCCAGCCTCCACTTTCATGGCCGAGTCGAAAGTAAGCAAACGTGACTTTGCTTGAACTGTATTGAAGCCACACACACACACACACACACACACACACACACACACACACACACACACACACACACACACACACACACACACACACACACACACACACACACACACACACACACACACACACACACACACACACACACACACACACTTAGCGTAATCTACAGGAAACAGCTGGACGCGAAAGACAGTGAGTCCAAGCAGGGTGTTTAATTATAAACAGAGAGTTGTAAATAAAACCAGCTGAAAGTACGAAGATAAGTGTTTTTCTTTACAGTGCATTAATGAGAGGACCATTTCTGTCAGCCAGCAGCTCGCTCATACACACACACACACACACACACACCCCTACTCCACGTACAATAACACATTGTATATACTGAAAACACATACTTCATACATAAAAAATCCACCCATTCTTCTCTGCCACTACAGATACTGTAGTATTACTTGAAGGCAGCCTGATGTGGTCAAATTAATGACTGACATGAGATTTCACTACATCACTTTTCACTACATACATGCCAGCTATAAAAAAAAAGGCACATCAACCTCCAATCGCCATGGCAACCAGGCTATTTACAGTGCAGTGTGGGCTTTCTTTTTTTACTCCGGTCATTCGCGTGGTGTTTCATGAGTAAAAATGGCTTTACATAAAGATGTTATGTCATTTTATTAAAACTAGTCGTGTAACACTTTCAATTAAACGACATATGTCATACAGCAAGTGGCCCTTTAAGTCTCTACGCCCCAGAGATCATTTATTAACTCCTCGTTTAAACTGTAAACCATGGTTTACCATAGTTTAAATATTAGGTTTGCTACTCATGAGATGTCTCACCAACTGTCCATCAGACAAGCCTCCACATCGAGCACAACATGCTTCAACCTGTAACATTTGTTTTCATTTCCCAACTTTTGCTCCTTCTTTTCCGCCTTCTGCCCCTTCGCCTTTATTATTTTGTCCCTCCCCTCCTCCCATCTGGCGAGGTCAGCGACACAGAGACACAGCGTCATTAGCACTAGTTACCTACAGGCCATCTGTTGCGTCCACCTGGAGGGACTTAAAGACAAAACACCTACAGCAGACGCACGCAGACAGAAAACAGGTCACCTACTTCTCGTCAACTCACTCAGATTTCAGCCGGGGAAGGAATCCATCACACGCGTTAACAGCTCACTACGGTAAATGATGGAAATGACTTCTTCTACTCCAAAAACAGCAGAGCCAAATGAGTGTACGTCCACGTCCGTCTGTCCTCTGACCGACTCTGTCTCACACACACACACACACTCCCGCTGAAGCACGTGCTCAAGTGTTTCTCTTAACTCTGGCTTTTGTTCCACTCTGTCTGGTCCGTCCAATGACTTCAGTGGGGCTGAGTGCCTTGCCTACATTCCTCCAACTACAAGCTTCAGTTCACAAAGCCGCACAGACTGAGCCGGACTGACAGCTAGGACAGCCTCTGGGGGGCGGGGACAGACACACACACACACACACACACATCATTGACCATGCAGTCACATTTCTTTCTCTGGCGTAACTTTATCTATAGATGAGACCTATAATGGAAATAGCGCCGTCACTCCTCCACCACCTCCTCCTCCTTCTCCTCCTCCTCCTCCTCTGAACAAACCTTTATGTCTCCAACAGCAGTGATGGGACAAGTGTTGTGACTGACAGGCAGCAAGTGCTACTCTGGCATGTGGGATGGCTCCTGGGCCGGCAGCAGGCAGGAGAGAGCGACAACTAGGAGAGATAACTGAGGAAGCTAAGCGAAAACAAAATCGACAGCAGCCTATTAAGAATCTAGAAAAAAAAGCTATTTCCTCACACGGTAAATAAACTGGGGAAACACTATGTGAAGAGCTGTTAAAATGCTTAAATAGACACTGCATGCACATGGAGGGCCAACTGGATCACACGCTTCACTATGTTTTTACTATATTTTTTACTTATTTACTTGTTCCAGTCTCCTACATCCAATCAGGCGCTGTCAAACCGCTGTAGACAGCAACGACCTACCGGATGACCTCGAGGTGTCTGAAAGTCAAACAAAGCCACCGAGGGGGAACCTCCGAGCACATGGAAATCCGTTTTAAAACGTGTGACAGGCGAAACTGCTGAGCTGTGAAGTCCACGTGCCCCCCGGCGATTTCCCCCCTTTTCACAGATAAATTAGCTGCAATACAATGCCTCATATAAGCCGCTGTAATGGAAATGTTATGATAAGCTTTGGGAAAATGACCTAAAGAGGTCATTCACAAATCATCCCGATGTCTGGTTTCCTGTTGGCATCTCATGTCAACCACAAAATGACTAGTCTCCCTGTAAATCTGTTGTTCTTAATGGTGAAAGGCTATAATTCTAAGATTTTAGTCAATTGAGGATTACATGACATGTTTTTTTAAAATCCAGACCGTTACGGAGCTCTGAAAGGGCAGCAGCCTTCCAGGGAAACATTCCCCCAGTGTGTTTACCAGGAAACACCAACTGTGATTGATTATGTATTAATGTTATGATTTTATAAAGACACTCACCCACAATCCTGTAGATCCTCGGCAGGGTCCTGGACCGTTTCTGGCTCTGCAGTTTCCTCAGCCGGTACTTTGAATGGCTCCTCAGATGGGATCTCTGCAGGCTTTTCCTCTAGCCCCTCTGGCAGCTCACTGCTCAGCTTCGTCTGTGGTTCTGGGTGCTCTGTTGTCGCCTTTGTGGATTCTGGGAAGTCTTCTGGCTCAGCTTGCTGTTTCACTATTTCTGAACAAGTTTCTGGCTCTGTGAGCTTTTCTGGAGTCTCTTCTTCTTCCTTGGTCGGTTCTGGGAGCTCTACTTTCTTCGCTTCTTTTGGGAGCTCTACAATTGTGCTCTGTGTTGGTTCTGTGAGCTCTGCTGTCTGCTGTGTTGGTATTGGGAACTCTGCTTTCTTAGTTTCTGCTGGGAGCTCTACTTTCTCAGCTTCTGCTGGGAGCTCTACTTTCTTAGTTTCTGCTGGGAGCTCTACTTTCTTAGCTTCTGCTGGGAGCTCTACTTTCTTAGCTTCTGCAGGGAGCTCTACTTTCTTAGTTTCTGCTGGGAGCTCTACTTTCTTAGCTTCTGCTGGGAGCTCTACTTTCTTAGCTTCAGCTGGGAGCTCTACTTTCTCAGCTTCTGCTGGGAGCTCTACTTTCTTAGCTTCAGCTGGGAGCTCTACTTTCTTAGTTTCTGCTGGGAGCTCTACTTTCTTAGCTTCAGCTGGGAGCTCTACTTTCTTAGTTTCTGCAGGGAGCTCTACTTTGTTAACTTCTGCAGGGAGCTCTACTTTCTTAACTTCTGCAGGGAGCTCTACTTTCGTAGTTTCTGCTGGGAGCTCTACTTCCTTAGTTTCTGCTGGGAGCTCTACTTTCTTAGCTTCAGCTGGGAGCTCTACTTTATTAGTTTCTGCTGGGAGCTCTACTTTCTTAGTTTCTGCAGGGAGCTCTACTTTTTTAGTTTCTGCAGGGAGCTCTACTTTCTTAACTTCTGCTGGGAGCTCTACTTTCTTAGTTTCAGCTGGGAGCTCTACTTTCTTAGCTTCTGCAGGGAGCTCTACTTTCTTAACTTCTGCTGGGAGCTCTACTTTCTTAGTTTCTGCTAGGAGCTCTACTTTCTTAGCTTCAGCTGGGAACTCTACTTCCTTAGCTTCTGCAGGGAGCTCTACTTTCTTAGCTTCTGCAGGGAGCTCTACTTTCTTAGTTTCTGCTGGGAGCTCTACTTTCTTAGTTTCTGCTGGGAGATCTACTTTCTTAGCTTCTGCAGGGAGCTCTACTTTCTTAGTTTCTGCTGGGAGCTCTACTTTCTTAGTTTCTGCTGGGAGCTCTACTTTCTTACCTTCTGCTGGGAGCTCTACTTTCTTTGCTTCTGCTGGGAGCTCTAATTTCTTTGTTTCAGCTGGGAGCTCTCCTTTCTTCACTTCTGCAGGGAGCTCTACTTTTGTGCTCTGCGTTGATTTCTTGAGCACTGCTGTTGGTTCTAGGAGATCTGTTGTCTTCTTTAAAGGTCCGGGAAGATCCACTGGCTTTTTCAGAAGATTCAGTGGTGGGCTCTCTGTTGTCTTCTCTGCAGCTCGCTCCTGTGCAGGGATCTCCTCCGGTCTCAGAGGAGCAGCTATCTCTTCAGTTGGCGTGAGAAACTCTAGCTGAGGAGAGTCCAGAGATGGGAGGGGTCTGAAAAAACAACGCAAGAGAAGAGGGGGTTGGGGGATTTGTTGTTTAGTTTACAGCACATGCACAAGGAATGACTGACAAATGACAAATGTGTGTGCTTGTGTGGTTACAGGGAGTTTGAGTCCTTACAAGTGTGTGTGTGTGTGTGTGTGTGTGTATATGTGTGTGTGCGTGTGTGTGTGTGTCTGTGTGTGTGTGTGTGTGTGTGTGTGCGCGTGTGTGTGTGTGTGCGTGTTGTTGTTGTGGTATTGTGTCTAGCAGTGTGAGAAAAGGCTCATTCTTGCCCTGGAGAGCAGGCACGATGTCACAGCTGATGTCATCCTTTGAATATAAAGGGCTGCATTACTTCCATTAGACTTCAACAGGAACAGTCATCTGACCCGAGTTTGAGCTAAAACAAAGTGCAGCTCTGTGTTTACCTCCTCATTCATATTCATTTACACGCTGCTCTCTGTAATATCGCTGGTGTTACTGGAATGCAAAGTTCTATAACTACTGAAGAACTGGTAAATACGCTGAACGTCACAGATTTACACCCACATGGAAATATCAGCAATTATGCGTCAAATATGTGTCCAACCAATCCATGATTCTTTAGCTGTGGTTGGTGACACAAATCCAAATCAGACTTTCCACATGTGCCTTTCCCTCTGTGATGGACTGCGAACAGATGATATGTGACGGCACGCTAACATGCTACCTTGTGTAACACATTAAGGGGAAGCCCATGATGACCTCCGCTGGTTGTCATTAACAAAGTTTTATCGGCGTGAAGTCTCATGTGTACAATTTTCAGCTCCTATTCTAACGGCATTTTTCAATATATATATATTTTTCATATATTTTCAAACACACACATGCTCTTGTGTTTACCTTGAAGTCTCTTCTTTACTCTGAGATTGGGATGCAGCTTCTTTTAGAGCTTTTATCCAGTTTGTATCTGGTTGATCTGTTAGTCCAGAAGCAGGACTCTCTGTGGTCACAAACACCTGATCGACAGGAGCTGGTTCTGGTGATCCTCCTTCACCTTCTTGAGCACTCCCAGTCTTTTTTATGACTTCCTGTTTTTTCATCGCTTCATTGTTTAATGCTTTTATCTCACTTTGTCCCTCCCCCTGGCTGCTCCCTTTCTCTCGGTGCAAAGCTGCTTTATCTCCCTTTGTGATCTCCTCCACATCGGGCCCTTTTATGGGTGTTTGTGCTACCGGGCTGCTTTGTGTGGCCGAGGTTTTATTGGAGCTCTGGAGCTCGCATGCCGTGTCCTGAATTTCACACTCCTCGATTTCGCTACTGTTGCTTTTCACAGTTGTGACAGCACTGAAATCCTTTTCCACACTTTCTGGTGGCACAACCGGAGTATTGAATACTTTTCTAGCAATTTCTTCTGTCTGGTTTGCAGTTGGAGTAACTGACGTGTGAACGCCAGGACGATCGGCGCTGACAGACATTCGGAGAGGGGGAGTCTCGGGTTCCTGTGATGCGGACTCAACAGACACGGCAGTGTTCTTTGAGGTCTTGGCTTTTCCGGGTTGGTCTTGACAGGCGGCTGATAGGTTGCCTTTTTGCTGACCTTTACCACCGTAATCATTCGCAAACTCAGCGTTTGTATCTGATGAAACAGGCCCTAACGCCATCCCTTGTCTCATCTCACCTACTTGAGAGTAAGCCGTCACTATGTCATCCGAGGCATTTCTCTCAGCAGCCTGTCCTATCTCACTTAAATCACCGGCGGTGCGAGATGGCACGTAAACCATGTCATCCGCTGCTGCAGCCTCCGCTCCCTCTCCCCTGCCGTTCTCCAAACCCATCACTCGCTCACTGCCGCTGCTGTCAACACCTGTCAGCTCATCACCGCTCCCCGACTGACACAAACTCCAAACAGAGCCGTCTCCTGCCTCTGTTGCCCCGGGAACCGGCGCTCGGCTCTCCCCGACGTGACTGGTAGCCTTTTCTCGCCCCTCTATGCGACCACCTGACAGTTCCTCTGTGGGATGTCTGGATCCCAGACGCTCTCGCTCCTGTTGCTGAGCAAAACAGTTTGGCTCCGGTGTGGACTGTGATTGGGCGAGAGCTGCACACAAATCTGGTGCCGTGTCGGAGCTGCGTTCCAGTGTTGCCGTCGGAGTTTGGCACAAACTCGGGTCGTACACAGTGTGAGCTTCACTGCCAGGCTCTACCTCAGCACTTAGACTGACCTCTGGTGACCCTGCAGTTCTTTCGGGAGATAAGGAAGACGTCTCTGCCTGACTTTCAGATGCAATGCCACTCCCCTTTTCTCCTTCCTCCTTAATATCCCTTATTTGTGACTCAGTCTTTTGTACTTTATATTCATTCGGAGGCTGCATTTTCCCTACGGACTCTTTATCTGACCCATTACACTGTTGTGGGGTTGTGTCTGTCCTTCCTGTCTGCAGCTTGCTGCTGTCTGTGTCTTCCATTTGATTATCCACTGTTGCCTCTTCAACTTTTTTCTTTTCCTCTGCAAACAGCACAGAGACCTGCTCTCCCATTTTCTCCTTCGTATCGTCTTTTAATTTAATTTCATCACAGGGCTCGTTGGTAGGCAAGTCAGAGCTGCGTGGGAGGCTGATATTAATGAGTCCCTCCTTAATGGATGCTTCACATATACCAGGTTTAATGGCAATGGGGCCTGGCTCAGTTTGAGATAGAGGCATTACATTATCAGACCCACCCTTCGCAGGTTTATCTACTGCATCTTCAGCAACCACAGCATCAGTTTTATCCTCCAATTTCGAAGTGTCATCTACTCTGACGCTCTCCGGATCCTGTGCTAAAGACATTTGTGTCATTTCACCGCTCTTGTTGCCGCCCACCTCCCCCGTGGATTCAGTGCTGTCGCCGCCAGCGCCGTTATCTGTCTGCTCAGGAAGAGACACATCACAGTCGCTAATTAACTCCAAGTGACTCAACATTGGTCCAAGAGGCCGAATCACAAAAGAATTACTGGTACACTGCTCGATAGCAGGAGTTGCCTGGTCAGAGGCTGTCACATCCGAAGTTGCTGATTCATCCTCTGTAGGCGCAACAGAGTGCATTGTGGGCTTCATGGGATCCGTGGCAACTAGGCCAGGAGGAGGTGTTTCGTCCAAGTGGGTGGAAGGCTGATAACCGGGGTCACCGGGCTTCGCCTGAAGAGAGGCCGTGCCGGTCGAGGTCACAGTGTCAGGTTTTGAGCAGGAGTCTGCAGCGAGCGGACCAACAGGTAACTCAGCGGAGACGCCGCTTAAAGGCTCGCAGGTGACATCATCAGCTGGATGTGCAGAACATGAGGAGGGAGGATGTCCGTTGCCTTCATCACTTATTAAAGGTGTCTCCCGAGGCGGGACGGTCTCCTCTGAGCCTTTCCACTCAGCGGGTAACTTATCCATCTCTTTCTCGGTGGACACCAACAGATTTACAGCACCCGTCTCTGTTGGCGCCTCTAATTTCTTTGTCACCTTTGCCAACACCCGGTCATCCGTTGCATGATCAGCTTCAGAGGTGGCGCTTTCCGCTGTTTGCGAAAGGTCACCGGTTTGATTCTTCTCGTTGGGACGTGGAGGCTGTTTTGAGCAGGCCTGTAAATCCACACCTCCTTTATCCAACTGGACATCTTTCTGTGGCTTCGGAAAGTCGACCGAGCTCCCCGTCGTTAGTTCATCCTTGGCGGGGGCTGCGTTCGTGGGGATGTCTGGCTTCTTCGAGCCGAGGAAGTCTGGGAAGGTGTAGCTGATCTCGACCACGGGGTGGTGCAGACTCTCGTGTACAGTCAGCGGAGGCAAAGAGGCGCAATCCATCGCCGGCACCGACATGCTCCTGAGCTCCGCGGAGGAGCTGCCTCCTCCTTTCACAGTGTCCGCAAAGTGAACCCTGTTGCTAGCCCTACTGCTGTACACACCCACTCCAGACATAGCACCTCTATTGCTCTGGGCCCGGGCCTGGACTTGGAACTCAGCTGCACTTTCGGCTGTCCTGCTTTCTGCTTTGCTACTCTCGGGCCGGACCTGTTGATCGCTGCTCTCCTGTCGTTCGGCTGGGATTTGTTGTGCAGCGGTCAGAGGCTGTGGCGAGATTAAAGGCAGGAAGACTTGGCTGTTGTTTCTCTCCGTCTCTTTGATGGACGTCTCCTCGCAAGTGTGTCCCAGAGACAGTGCCTCCTCTGAGATCAGACTCTGTGTGAGATCGGCCCCCGCCCCTCCGTTTGCGTTGCAGGAGCTGTGTTCGGCGTGAGGTGAAATTGCTGCTCCATGCTGCTCCTGGCAGGGGTGAGAGAGACGGTCCTGCCCAGCGCTGATGCTGTCAGAGATGGTCGCAATCGGTGACTTCAGCTGTGACTCGGCAACATCGGGGGGCGGACACGTCTCGGTCCCGGCTGATGACACCCCACTAGCAGAGCCTTCTGGCTGGCTGAATGAACTGTGCTCTCTAGCCAGCCTTCCTTTCTCTCCCACGTCCTCTCCTCCTCCCCCTCCCCCTCCCCCTCCCCCTCCTCCTCCTCCTCCTCCTCCCCCTCCTGCTCCCTCCAATCCCACAGCACTGTGCTCCTGACAATCCGGACCAGTGAGCAGCCCAAAAGCAGAAGCATTGATACATCCGTCTCCCTCATCAGCCGGTGAGATCTCGGCGTCTGCACTGCGAACGCTTGCCTCCCTCCGTCCCTTAGTTTCAGCCTCGGCCAGGCTGCTTTGTGGCATTTTGCTGCTGCAGCTCTCCTCAGATGCAGCCTGTCCCTCTTTGGCTGAGAATGCAAGTGAGCATTTTCCCCGTGAACAGATTAATGCGAGGCGAGCAGGGCTGTCCAGGAGTCCTTCTTTCTCTCCGTCTGCAGAGCCGAGGCACTTTTCTATTCCTCCCAAATCCTCCTCTCCTGCTGCCTTCTCTGCTACACTAGCTACTCTCTCCAGTGAATCACGCCTCACGCGTTCTCCCTCTCCCTCGCTTTCTATCACTTCTGGCATCGTGGGTGTTGCCAGTGGCAACGCAGCAACCACCACTAAAGCCTCTTCAAGGGCACTCTCCACGCCGCTCTCTCCCACACGAGTTGGGCTGCTGGAGCGTGGGCAGCCGTCCTCGTGTGTGGGCATCACGCATGTAGCCGTAGTTTGGACATATGTCACGGGTGTGATATGGCTGTGATTCATGCCACGCTGATTGTGGTTATCTGATTGATGACTCTGGGGAAGAGGCTGGTGGGACGCAGGTGAACAGGCCGAATCAGTAAGATGATCCTGCCTGCTATTAGAGGATGGCAGTGGGGGGTTGGGGATGGGCTTTCCCCCGGGACTCAGCTGTTTCTCGGAGACAAACACATTATCAGACCGTCCCCCACAAATCACAGTCTGAGCTGTGTCTGCTGGTGACGAATCTACATTTGCTGTTGAAGCGGTGTGATTTCCTGCGTTTACGAGCGCCTGTAAATCATTTTCAGGTCGTGCTGCCGTATTCGCCGTCTCTCCTGTGCTCTTCTCTTCCATCTTTTTCTTTTTCCTTTTTTTCTTTTTTTCTTTCTTCTTTGCCTTTTTGTCCTGCCCAGCCTGTGTGTCACGTGGGGAGTTCATCCGTTGGTCTGCGTTCGACTCCCGATCCTCCTCACTGGGATCGTTTGCTCCCGTCTGCATCGCCGATAATGCATCTTTACTGCACCCTGATGTTTCATTAAGTGAATCATCGGTCTTTCCTGTTTCAACTATACAAGCGTTAATAGCGGATCCGTCGCTGCGCTCTCTCTTTATGTCTTCAATCTCCGTTATTGCCTCTGTGCCTTTCTCCCTAATCACCGCAGTAGAATCAACATGTTCCTCTTTACAATCGTCTCTTTGCTCAGAGAACGCAGCATCTTTTGGGGTTTCTGTACATAAGCTGTTTGTTGTTTGCGTTTCTTTCTGCTCCTCCATCTCTGTTTCTTTTTCTCTCTTAATCCCTGGTCTTTCATCCAGTCTCTGTGTTGCTCTCCCTGCTGCCGCACCACTGTTTTCAGTGCCCAGTATGTAATTCCTGAAACTAAACTCAACTGTATCCGTCTGCCTGTTTGCTGCCTCACTGTTTCCATGTGTACTCTTGTTTCCATGGCCGCTGTTGCTATGTCCTGGCTGGAGTAGGACTGGAGGCAGTGACGATGATTCATTGGATTTATTAACCACCACCTCTCCGGTTTTCTTCCCTGCATCGTGAACCCTCTCAGGCGGGGAGCCGGGGGGCCCCGCGGGATCGAGTAAACCCAGTGAGGCCATTTGTTCTTCGCATTCCCGGAAGGCCTCTTGGAGTTCCCGGTCTAGGAGCGTGGACAGGGGAGGGGTGACGGGTCGGACACCCGGGCAAGGTGCGGCAGCGGGCCGAGGCGTGGGCCCATCGTCTGTGAGAAGTGGGTCGCTGTGATGAGGGTAGGGTGACACGGTTAAGAGCAAGACAGCTGGTCATTCCACGATGCCACAAGGTGCTGCTGACCGGCAGATCGGAAGCTCACGCTCAGACACGGCACTCCGCGATATGCACACGCAACACACAGCACACAACACACAGCACACAACACACCGCGGTCCTCGGGATGCCTATTCCAGGGATGCACATTCCCCAACAAGAAATAATACCAGCTGTTTCTAAGCAGATGGTTGTGAATGAACATGCAGGTCTGGTTATACACACCGAAAACATGGTTTATTTAGGCAGGACACTTAATATGCCCTTTTCCTAAACATAGCAATTTTCAACACACTGCAAACCAGCCAGCAACAAGCCTTCAAACATAATGACTATTATGTAATTGACAATAATAATTTGATTGGTTAATGATGTACTGGAACTACACCTTAGTATTGTCATGCTAACATTTTAAAGCACTATACTACAAGTAGCAGTTAATAAGACTTGTAGATACATCTGTATGCTGTACAATAGTAAACACTATTGTACACTGTTGTTTACTGTGATTATGTAAAATAAGCAATACGGATCCTATGGGATCATTCAGTTATGTGTAACAGGCTTGACTTAAACATTTCTTTCTTAACTTTGTAAAAAAATGAACAAATACATACATATAAATGTTATTTATTAACATAATGGCATCAGATACTTGAGTGAGTATCGGTACAGTCTCAGTAAATGCAGCGTGCTACATCACAGTCTCATTATTGTTCCCTAAACAAAACAGGGATGGTCATAAATCCACACATACAACCTCCAAACGCTCATGCTTATGCACCAAAACAAATCCTACCTTATGATAAACTGTGCGTCTAAAGAAAATTGCTCCCTGAAGTGCAGAGCCAGCATCCTATTCTATCCTCAAGCCTTCAACAACTAGGCGAGCTTTGTGTCATTCAGTTGTAATTGCTGAGTCACTGCTGAGCCATTAGCCGGCAGGACGGGAACATCTTTAAACCCCGCTGAGTGTATAGATCCACCGTCATTATTTAATCATAAGATCGGCTACTCTCCTGCAGAACGTCACCGGCTGTCGCCCGACACAAAAGCAAATCCTTATTTTTCCAATACATGCAGCAATTATTATGATAAATGAAATCATTGCTCGTGTTCAGATGTAAATAAATGATGTCACTAAGCGTCACTGCGTGTGATTGGTAAATACAGTGAAACAGCATGTTACTGACCTCACCAACGTGCCACTCAAGCCTGCGTCTTACTCACTCGGCGCTCCCTACTGAAGGGCGGAGCGGCAAAGCAGACGGAACTGTTTGCAGCTGGAAAGTTCTGCTATGCAACAAGCTGCTGCCTGCAATATCTGCCTGACGTGGGACGGACCAGCTGCTCCTCACACTGTTTTTGTACCGTGTGTCCTCTTACCTTGCAGGGTTTGGACTCTTATTTGCACTTTCTACAGTTTGGGAATTTATAATCTATCCATTTGGCACATTATTATTTTGGGGAAAGACTTTACATTACATAGTATTTTTTATATTTATGAATTTAGCTACTAATAGTTAAGTAGAATTAATGAATTGTTAATGAGTAATGATGAGTTCATCAATTAATAGGAATAACAACCCCTTTCTTTGTTCCTGATTAGTGAATAACCTCTGACCAGTACAAACTACTAACGCCTCATTAATTATTTATAAATGAATTATTACTCACTTTTTTTATGCAGCCATTCATTACTTCATGATAATCTTCCTGTGTTACCCCCTATTTTGAATTCCCATGCTCACATCAAGCAATGATATTTGAGCTTCTGTAAAGAGTCACATTGTCAGAACGCATTAAAGCCTCAGGCTTTTAGTGCATTTAATCTCGGACAAAAACAGAATGTATGGCAACATACATTAATTCAGCTAAGCATGACAAACACGTCTCAAGCCAAGTCTGCTTAGACAGATAACATCACACACTAGTCACACGCCATGCTCCCTGGTTTTACTCTCCATCGTCCCTGCTGAACCCCCCACCCCCCCTCTATCCCCCATCATGCTCAGTCGGTCTACATGGTACCTTGGACTGACGTCCGTGTGGTGCTGCAGGCCCGCCAGCAGGGGGATCACCTGCTCACATTTCCTCTCACCTGAGCTAGTCTCAGCTCTGCCGACACAAACCCACACCAACACAACACATCACAATCTGACTAACATTCACCTTGACTGAACAAACGGTACAAATCTTATCCCCCCACGACCAAAACTCAAGTAAAGTTAATATCTGATAAGTTATTCTACAAGAATAAAATAACAATATGATGCTTCATTGAGCATGAAACTGCATCTGCAAGTGAAGGCTGATGTGTTTAACAGAATATATAGTTTTTACTTGGGGAATAACTGCTTATTGTAAACAAATATAGATAAATGCTACATAGTTTGTGGGCAAGTTTGATTCACCCAGTGCATGCTGGGATAGGCTCCAGTCCAACCATGACCCTCAACAGGTATGAACAGGAAGAAAATAGATAGATGACTTATCAGGGAATCGTTCTTCAATAATGTTACATGTTTTACTAAAAAGGCAATAAAAGTTATCTAAAGATCTGGGAGGAAAATAATCCCTATTAATATGAATTAAAGATTTCATCAGGAGTGTGTGGGTGTAACTTGACAGCAGAACCTTCATGTAGGTTCATGTAGGAGCCCAAGGCTCATCATAAGAAGCTGATTGAGGAAACTGGTTTTCGAGGCCTTTAAAACCAGCTTCACTGTGTGTGTATTTGGTATTTTATGGGGCAAAGTTGTTGCATATCTCACGTAGAAAATTCAAGAATACCTACTGAAGTGGACGGAGTTTAAAACTGTAGTTAGACCCATGATTTCCTCCTGTGCGATAACAAGTCTGGATTTTATCTTGAAAGAAACCAAGATGGTAGTTACCTATATAATTGCATGTGTGTGTGTGTGTGTGTGTGTGTGTGTCCACACTCATCTTACCCCAGCGACGACTCCCAGATGTTGAACTCGCTGCTGAAGTCCAGACTGGGCAGCAGGTCGTGAGGAAACTCGAGCTCGTCCTCTTCATCAGACGCTCCTCTGCTCTCCTCCACTCCGGTGATGACCGGGACGTCTGGGAGCACCGGATCAGACAGCAGACACTGCCGGCTGGTCGAGGCGTCGGACGGCAGCGCCCTGTCCTCCCTCTGGGCCTGAGCTTCAGCCTGTGGGACGAGGAAACACAATACAGTGAGTCCTCGGCTGCACCATCCGTGACTGTGTGTGAGTCAAACAGGTGTGAGCATGTCGCGGGCAAACGTGGCAACACTTACAGACTGGAAGCTCAAAGCCAAACAACTCCACCTCCACCCGTGTGTTTAACTGGTGAGTAAAGGGCTGTTTGTATAATGCTGGAGTCTCTCAGCTTGCTTCCCTTCTACTTAGGGAGATAAATGGATTATTTCCAGTGTCTCAGCCTTCAAATTATGCCAAGCTTTGTTTACACTGCACCATTGAGCATCACATAACTATCCCAAAACGAACTATTAAATCAACTGTATGTTACACAACAGTCACAAGGACATCTGTTTATAGCCACACAATTGAATCAGTATCAAGGGTTTGTTATTCAGATGACATTTACAGCCTTTATTCCCTTTAGCACGAGTTAATCGTTAAGATGTTAGAAAAGAATGCATTTAAAAACGTGGCTTTAAATGTCATGTGGAGCCGACACATGGAGCAC
The DNA here is from genome assembly GCF_963514095.1 of Eutrigla gurnardus. Taxonomy (NCBI): domain Eukaryota; kingdom Metazoa; phylum Chordata; class Actinopteri; order Perciformes; family Triglidae; genus Eutrigla; species Eutrigla gurnardus. The sequence continues at coordinate 6,981,064 of NC_139925.1, forward strand.
CAGTCTTAGCTGTTTTTCCTGTCTGTCCAACAGGGTTTGATAGACAGACACGATCCGACCGCAGCCACAAAAACCCCAACACTTGGCTGTGGCATCGTGTTGCAGCAACATCACGACACACAACTGTGGAATCTCTCGGGCGGCCGCCTCGGTTTACAGCGGGGGGGGGGGGGGTTTCCACCACTCAGATATAAACTGAGGTGTGCAGGTGCAAACGATTGTGAACTCTCACGGACACATATGGACATGTGCAGGTGCTCGGTATGTCTGGAAACTGTTTTTATTACAGAGAGGTTGTGTTTTAAGTGAATTACGATGTGAGCTGACGCGAGCACGGAAGGATAAAATGCTGCTGTGAAGGTCTGTCGAGATTCAGAATTGAATCAGTCCATTCATTATTTATGAGCCACTAGTAGACAGCATGGCTGCACACAAGCCAAGGTGACTATCATGACTGACAAGCAGAAACGAGGATTTTAACGAGGAAGTAAATGCACATTTTATTTTGACCCGTTGCATTTTCACTCATTCGAGTCATTATTACTTTAATACAGTCAAAAACATTCTGTGTGCTCCTCCTTTAAGGTTGACTCCAAACTGTCACATCTCACCTGTGTGGTGTACTTACAGGATGTGGATAATGGAGGCGGGTATAACAACTGGCCTCACCTGTCTCCTCACAACAACAAAGAGCCTCCTTTGTGTGACACACGGACGGAGGATCGACACCCACACGAGAACAAAAGAAGTCCAAATCTTGACCATCCTTGACCTTTTAAAACTTATTTGAGAAAAATGTCGGCCGCCCTTTTTAAATCTTCTCCAGCCATATTAGGTTATTTTTAAACGTACCAATTTAGACTTCTAGTACGAGAACATAACGCATTGAAGTGAAGGAACCCAAACAAAAGCGCTGCTGCAGGTAAGTGTCACGCTGAATGCCTGTGATCTCCGTGCTGCTGTCATTCTGTGTTGATGTTACATAACAGGATAATGATTTAAAAAAAAATATTCAGCCGTGCATGCAGGAATGAAGGCGGTTTTTATCCGTCGATGGCTGCATGTCGACTGCATGTCTTTGGGTTTCCTGTTTCAGGGCCTGAACTTTCTCACCTTGACACCAAGACCAGATAATGCCACAGAGGAAACAGAGTCCACCGATAACAGCTCAAACAGAATACAACACACACACACACACACACACACACACACACACACACACACACACACACACACACACACACACACACACACACACACACACACTTACCCAGCAGTGAGCTCCACCGTGCTGCTGCTGCTGAAGGTGACTCTACAGTGCAGCTCCCCTGCTCCCCTCCTACCTCCACTCACTGCTCAGCCTCTGCAGGGCTCTGTGTTTTGGAGGACGACACAAACATGCTGCAACACATGCTGCTGACGCTCCCTCTCCTCCTCTCTTGGACTGACTCAGCTACCTTCCTCCTCCTCCTCCTCCTCCTCTTCACAGTCCTGTCCTCTCTTCTGCTGCCGCCGCTCCCCTGTTAAATTTCCATGAGTCTCTTCAGGCTCTTGCAGCATGTGTGTGTTAAAGTGTGTGGAGTCTAGAGACACTACACCGACACAACACAGCGTCTGCTGCTACTAACTTGCCTGGGCTGGCCACAGGGAAGTGCTCCTCCTCCCCCTCTACTGTATACACTTTCCAGTCCGCTCTCTTTCTATTCCCTCCCTTCCCTGTTTTCTTCCTTCCCTCCCTATCCACCTCTGCCCAACCCCTTCCTCTCTCGCTGCTGTGTCTGCTGGCCGATCGTCAGACTGACAGACAGTGCCTCTGCAGGTGAATGCTGGGAATTAGGCCAAGGGTCGGGCCTGCAAGGACCCCCTGAGACGGGGGGATCAGGTTACACTCCAAAACAGCTTTGGTTGCATAGACACACACACACACACACACACACACACACACACACACACACACACACACACACACACACACACACACACACACACACACACACACACACACCAGCACAAATAAACAAAGCTTCATCCACCTTTGACCTCTGAGTGTTGCTAAGGTGTGACATCATGAGCAGACATGGACATGATGACAGCACCTTCGGCTTGACACCTAATAAACACACTCTCCCTCCCGTTCCTTTAAACAGCCTGTGTTCCTCCTGAGTGCCTCTTGGGTAACGAACACAAACATCTGTCAGTAAACTGAACCGTCTTCAGCTCTGATGGGGAAAAAAATGCACCATTGGACACGAGACGAGACAAGAAATCAAAGCCTCTGGAGGATGGATTTTCCAAAGTCAGGTATATTTGACTATGATGTCAAAAGGAATAAAAATGAACCGATTTTAACTTGCTTATTGCAGCACAAAGCCAAATAAATGTCGCCTTAAATTATACTGAATTTATGATAAATATTTATACATCATACATGTATTATCATAAATGTATGAGGATTTAAAAGAAGTACAATTACTCTGTTTTTCATGATGAACGTTGTAATTGACAGGCGTTTTTAAAGGTACGTTTATGGATAGACTTTATGATTTTTAGTTTCAAAATATCAACAGCTCACATGGATAAAATGTGTGGATTTTAGAGGGGAAATTATTGAGCACCTTAAATAAAGAATCTGTATTTTTAGTGATGCATTTAAATATCTTACCCACTCATTAATATGCTCACCCTCTCTCTCTCACACACACACACATTGTACCTGTAGGGAGTCATTTTGATTCTCCTGAGGTGGAAACAGAACAACACTTTCTGGAGCGACCTCTTCTGGCTGAAATGGGGAATGACAAAGGTTCAACGAGAGATGTTTAAAGGGGAAAAAACCTACATTGAAGTCAGTGAACTGAAAACCAATCACTATTATTTTTAAGGCAAAAAGGAATGTTAAGCCCCCCCTCATCACATGTATTGAGGTCCAGCACATGGCTTGTCGTGTATATAGCTCATGAGACAAATGTTTATGTTAATCCTATTAAAATAATCCTGAATTCCACAGCTGAAGTCCTGTCACATGTGGAAATCACTGTTTTTCTATAGTAGTCTAGTAATTACAGCAAATTGATTCTTAAGGCAATCTAACCATCGAATAGTTTTATAAGCACATCAGATGCATACATAATGGCCGACCAACCATCATAGTGGATGATGGGTTTTAAAAGCTGTTAGGAAGCCAGCCTGGACGTATAGTTAGAGAGTAGACACAGATCATATTTATCTTCTCAGTCAATCACAACATGGATCAAGGCCTGTTATCTAAATGCCTATTGTTGTGAAAGTGCATCCCACGTGTTCGACAGTTAGTAATCATGCAAGCGAGTGTTAGTTGCGTTAGTCCTCCGTGCACGACGGAGTTTGAGTCCGTACAGCAGCGAGAAGCCATCCCAGTGCCAGCTTGCCCTTACCAACGCTTCGGCCGTGCTGCTCTCGTTCCCCATGGCTCAGCCAGCTGCAGGGCCAAACTCCCCCAAAACCAATCTCCTCTCACATCAGCTGGCTGAAAGACAGCGAGGGACACAGAGGGGCCGTCAGTTATTCCCAGAGAGAGAGAGAGACAGAGTGAACAATCCCTCAGTAGTCACCAACCTCGGGGCTCCACGGGATTAGAGGTCTCTGGTATGTATGAGGTAGCAGGGAGGGAGAACGGTGAAATGTGTGTCTTGTTTTAGAGATTAAGGACCTGTGATGCAAGAACCTCCCTCCCAGACCAAAGTGCAGCCTTTAACTGGGCTGGTGTGGGCCTGAGAAGCAGGATCCTCACAGCATCTTGTTCAACTGAATAACGTTAAAAGGGGAGGCAAATTCAAATCCTGCTGCAGTGTTACTATGACCAGCAGCCCAGCATGGCACTGCCTTCCAGAATACAAACATCTTCACATGCAGTGTCGTGCTTGTGACGGAGTGACACAGTGACTGAGGCTCAGTAAGGTAATCCTCATGTAGTAAGGAACAGATTGCGGCGTCTCTTGGCATCCAGCAGTGTGTGCAGTCTGTTAAGGGACGCGAGGTAGAGGCGAGGCTTTTGAAATCCTCCAGGAGAGTCTCAAAACCAATCACTAATATAAAGTGTTTATGTTAGAAAGGCATTGGAAAGGTATTTGAAGAAAACACAGGTGGAATCGCTTTCATGAGCAGATCAAATATTCATCATTCCGTCTCGTTTCTTGGTCGTATGAATCACAGCTGAGCGACAAACACTCGTGCACACAGAAATGTTGTTTGTGCGTTCCTCAGTATGACTGCAGGGGCCATACGGGAGCTCTGTGTGTAGTCAGAAAAGCACTGACCTGAATATGCAAGACTTTATAAATAGAGATGCGTCCTGTCCACTGCTTTATTCCACTCACGTGCACAATGTGTCATGCACACTTCATGTCCAAACAAATGTTACAAAGTCTTATGTTCCATTATCGAATATCCGGATTTCCGCTTACATCTTAATTCTCACATATTCTGTGTTGTGGCAAGTCTTCACCCTCATCCTCGCCCGCTTTGCTATTTGTGTGAATGGGGTGTAATTTCAGCCCTCGAGCCTTGAACGCATTTGCACTTTAGCTGGCAGGGCAGCGTTTCAGGGCTTTTTGGCAGCACGGAGAGCAAAATCATATGATTCGAATGTTGCCAGGTCTCTTCTCACCTCATCTTGGCCTGTCAGTCACTCAACATGAGCCGTCGCTTAAGCCCTTTGGGGTTTGGAAGAGCACTATGAGGTTACAGTTTCCTGCCCCATATCTGACCCCTTCCACCGGCCCAAGAAAACCAGCAGGGACTTAAACACTCCAGTGTTGCAAAACAAGTCAACAATACATTATTTCTCAGTTAATACACATAATATAACCCAGCAAGGTAAGACACAGAGGAACCATGATCATGCACCCTGCATGAATACACTGAAATCATCATATAACACGAAAGCAGAGGATGATAAACAAAACCACACATTCCCATACAGGCTTTCACAATCCCCAATTTAACAACTCATGAACTACTCACCGCTGCAAACGAGACTTTTCCCCACACACACACACAAGCTTCTGACGAAACCTAAATCCAGTCCGTGTTTACTGTCGGACTCGAGGACAATGTTTGTTTCTGTGCTCTCCTCTGAGGAGCCCCGGTCCCTCTGCTGCTATTTCTGTATTACAAGCCGAGTGGGAGGAGAGGACGGAGGGTGGACACGGGACCGGGACAGAAGGAGGGGGACCTGACGGGACCGAGGGGTGGAGATCGAACTGGAGCTGGGGAAGCCATGCCTGCTCAGGGTGGTAGTGGATTGGCAGAAGGGGGGAGGTGGGTGGGTGGAGGGGGGGGGGGGGGGGGGGGGGTCACCTGCTGACAGGCTCAGGAGGCCTGGAAGTCAGCTGGAGGGGACGTCAGTTTAAAAGGCAACGCTGTAAACAAACACACACATGGGCTGAAGAAGGGGGTGATGCTCTTTCAGTGACCTCCTGTCCGTTTGTGACAGACGGTCAAACACACTCACACAATCACAAACCTGCTCTTCAAAAAAACAACCAACGTCAAAATAGAACAAAGCCACCGTGCAAACAGGAGCCACATTTCCATACTGACACTTCAGAGGGTTTGAAATGTATTTTGGATTCTGTGTTATCTGCCGTGATCAGAGGCCGTCTTCAGCTGAGAGCCCATTCTGGGACAGAGCAGGCTTATTATCAGCCCTATAAATAACTCTGATTTGATCAGCTCTGACATCAGAGCATCCTTTGAACACGCTTGGCCCCCTCACAGGTTTCTCAACACTCTTTTGTGTAAATGGATCCAACACATGCACACTCTCAATCAACTCTCACTTTTACACTCCTCCCTTCCTCACCGTCTCCACGGCTCCTTTCCCCCTGCCGGCATCGCCCCTCCTCCAACACTTCACAGCTTCCCTCTCTCTCTCTTTGCTGCTGAGTGAAGACTCAGCTCTTGAACCAGGGAAACCTCCTCCCGTCTCCTCTCCCACGCTCTCTCTGCACCGATGCTACACTGCACACAGCCTCCCTCTCCTCCTCCTGTTTACCTGTCTGCGTGAGATTCCGATGCAGCTCCCCATCTTGTATTCCATGTCCTCCTCGGGTGAAGTGACTCTGGCACTACACGGCTTGCAGAGCACCTTCCTGCAGAACTGCATCGTTACCGGTCAAGAGCTGAGCATCGCCAGGGCCGGCAGATCTCTGCTGCTGCTGCTGCTGGAGCGAGCGTGTGCACGCCTCCGTGTCTGTACGAGTGTGTGCCTCAGTGACTAATAAATGCTCGCCGCTGAATAGCCAGTGGTGCGCCTGTGACATACATTTTCAAGCCATTGTTATGTAATATTCTACATTGCGTAAGAAATCCAACCTGATCAAAAGAAGAGTGTGAAAAAGGAAGCTTTCCCACCCAAACATGCAGCTTAGCCTCACATCACTGCACGGGTGTGACTGCCTTGGAGGGAAAAAAATGCTCAGAGAGGGAAAGAGGAGGAGGAGGAGGAGATGAGGAGGCAGCATAGCGGATGCCTGTCCCTTTAAAAGACCAAGGAGAATGGAAAGGATGATGGTGGTACATCACCATGATGAGAACGCGCTATAATAGCAGTGTGTTCATCCCAATAAATCAGAGATCCTGAATATGATAATAACACAATCACAATAATCGATCGTGGTGAATTTCCATTATTGCCATAATCGTAAATATTATTTCAAGCGGTCCAGCTCGTCATCATGGTAGAAGTGAAAAATAGAGCCTGATTTAAAAAAAACAGGATACAAAAAAATACATTTAAAAAAAGGATATATCCTTTATTCATGTAAGATCATATAATCCATGATAATATAATTTAATATTTGTTTTTTTTACAAAATGTTAGGTTATTCCAGCACGTTTTAAGCATATTTTGATGATTTTTTCACGTCACGATTATTCTGGCTAAAAAAATTACACAATATTATCCAGATAATCATCAAAATATGCTAAAGTCTTGAACTGGCCCTTAATCCCACTGGAATCACCTTCTATTTTGTGAAGAAATAAATATTCTTATTGTGTTTTAGTGAGAAAAAAACAGCAAATAATCTTTAATAAGATCTGCATAAAAAAGTATCCTTTTATTTTTAAATCGGGCTCTTTTTTTTTTTTTTTACTTGTCTACCATCAAGCTAGAAATTTGTTTCAAATCACCTGTGGTGATATTTATGTTTATCCCAATAATGGAAATTCTCTGATAAACATTTTAAGTGTCGTACTGTAGCGCCCACCCTCCGGTTCCCCCTTAGCTTAAAACTGTTAGCTCTGTTCGTGCTGTTAGCACCGTTAGCTGCTAGCCACCGACTCAGCCGTCGCATTAAGCATCTTTACCATTAAAAAAACAGCACACTGCTTTCACTCACATTCCATAGAAATCAATTAAAACAATAGCATCGTTCGCCTCTTTCTCGTTTATTATCCAATCTTCTAAAAACAGTAAAAAACTTAGAAATAAAAACAAAATGTGCAACTGAGTAATTACAATCTAATGTCACTCATACGTGTGTACAAGATTCGGATTTGACCTTTGCAAATTTAGAGTAACACACACCTAAAAACATTGTCCCGTTTCCGCAAACAAAAAGTGGCGCGGTCCATCACTCATTCTGCGTGTTTGGAGGGTGAATCATCGTGTCTGTGATGTCGAAGGCTTCTATGAGTTCCTGGGGGGGCGAAAAACAGTAACAATAGAAGAATAACATTAATATCAAAGACACAAAACAAGGCTTTGTATCATCAGATTAAGTACTCTGTATTCAGGCCAGAAGTTGCTCACCTTCCATATTTTTGGGCTGATGGAGACGATGCACTGTTTACGGCTGTGTGATCCTCCAGCTTCCACCTCTCCCTCCTCTAGAGGCACTGAGACACAAAAAACACACACTGGTAAAAGAAATGTAATTCTCCGGCGTGAATAGAGCAACATAAAAGTACCATCTTCTCACCTAAACAAGGCAATTTTGAGTTATCCATGTACATCTTAGCCAACCCGTCCTGAAACACAGACAACACTGTTACACCCATGAAGCAACAATAGAGGGGAGACAACCTCAGCTTATTAAAAACAAAAAAGCTCACCCTGATCAGAAACGACGTGTGGAAGATGTTCTCCACCGTTCGGGAGAAGGACTTGGGGTCGATGACGAACTCGTAATAGGATATCGGTGATGTTGCTGTGATAAGAAACGGGGACACGTGAGCAAATAATCACGACGCAATGATGAAATGTTTATATCCGCGAGGTCGGCTTCACACTCACGATCATCTTTGTAATAACTCTTCAGGTATCCCAGGATCCTTTCCACCTCTTTCTCCGTCGCTTCCTGGTGGGAGTCTTCCATCCTCTTCAGCTGACAACACAAACATGATGCAGTGAGTATCTGGGATGTCAAAACCCCCTCAGACAACATAATGTACATTTCCAAATAGGGCTGCACCAAAAAATCGTTAAAAAAATCGCGATCTCGATTCACACATACACGTGATCTCATTTCTACACACGGCGATTCTGAAGCATTTTATATCTCGAGCTGCATCACAAATGCTCCTATTTCCTTCCGGATTTTTTGAAGCGCCCCCAAACGCAGCACTGCCGCTGCCTCCTCCCTCAACCTATGGTAAAGCGTCTTTACAACACGTGATTCAGTGGAGGAAGCCGCCTGCAGTTGTCCACAGGCAGCGGTGTTTCTCCGCGTCCCGTTCATTGCGCCGGACTCGACTCGCCGCCTCGGGAACGCTCACGAAAATCTTCTAAACTGAATGTTGTCGATCTATAATAAAGACAGATTCAGCAACTGCGTAGCTTATTTCTCGCTCAAAAAGTTTTCAGAAACACCTTTCGGTGAACTATTTTCATAAAATAAGAGAAAGTTTCCAAACGAGCCGCCATGTTGGTCTGCGTGAACTCCGGAGCAGACAGGACAGCTGTGAAAGTGATCGTCCAATCAGGTGCACGATTGCCTCCCGGAACTACTTTTCAAACATTGCGCTCCCGAACATGTACAATAAGCAGCGGGCAGTGGTTTAGGCAGAATTGTGGGAAATCGATAATTTTCCCGCTACATCTGATTTATGGTCCAGTCGGACCATCGAGCCGTATTTTTCCAGAATCGTGCAGCCCTATTTCCAAACATAACTGACCGACTTAGTCACTTTTGTCGGGTGATGGATGCCGCTACATGTATTAATAACTGTATCTTAGCTCCTTTCTTATAGTTCCGGTCCTTGATTGTGTGTCCTGTAGCTACGTAGGAGATATACCTGTAGCTTTTTGCCACTCAGTCCGGAGAGTAATCTCTCCGTTTTCCCACGGTCACATGCATGCAGACAAGTGGATTCATGGAGGTTTAGCTACCTGGGTAGGCATTATCCTTTGGGCTTCCTTGCTCGGTGCCTTCCTTTGCCGCTCTATCCTTTGTTTGGGGGGAGGCGGCTCTGCGTGGAACGAACCCATCCTGATGAAGAGAATCACGGGAATGAAAAAGGGACAGTAAGAAAAGCAGGGAAATAATTATTAACCTGGAAATAATAAACCGGTTTAAACTTAATGTGTACTCCCTCCTCTGATTCCTGGCTATAAGATGCAAATAATAACGAAGTCACAACTCTCACATGTACTGGAAGGAGGGCGCTGCCCTGACACAGCACTCTGCTCTCCTGGCCACTCTGTGCCAAGCATCCTGCGGCAGGTAGCCATCAGCTGCACCGCCGTTCTGCTGCTCGACATGCCCGTCTTCTAGCCGGTTCAGACCCATGAAGGACAGCTGTCGGAGGGGAGGAAAGAAGTCAACATGACCACCGCAAAATATACTGCCTCGATGCTCGAATTACAAACACATTCATTTTTATTTATATGGTTATCATGTGGCTTTCTATGCCATTTAAAAAAAAATGGTTCAGTCTCTCTGTGTGTTGGATGATAAAATACTTTTACAAAATTAAAGGCTGTGATTTGACCAAAACGGGAGATCAAATTTGCATTATTAAGTGTGATCTTTCAATGAAAACAGCAAGTGTCACTAGTTTAGAGTTGAGAGGCACACTGACGTCTGTGAATGTTGTTATAACAAAATAGCTGGACTTGTTAAAAAGGTGCATTCAATTTAGGTCACTCCGTTTTATACATTTAATTGACTGCTTTTTATTGACTTACCAGACTAATAAAAGGAGAAAATCCCCCTTCTACAGTTTTTCGAATGCTGGCTGATTCGGTCAAGCTCCCAAATGACATTTCCATTTATGCCATTATGAATGTGCATAAAACCATAAACTCACTCACGAGATGCTCAGCAAAAGCGGTGGGATCGAACGCGGTGCCCTCGGCGAACAGTTGGCTGGCTTTCTCCTTCCCCAGATCCGTGGCCACGACGAGGAGCTGGGCGTCCAGAGCTGCTTCTCTCGCCTGCCGGACTGCCGGGGGGAAAAAAACATGCACAGTTTAAACAGGAGCATTTGAAGCCAAGGGGATGTTTGGACTGTGGGATGAAACCAGAGCATCCAGGGGGGGGAGATTTGATCAGATTGTGTGCAACAATTCTCACACCTACCATCTTTAAAAAGTTTGTTTGCCTCTTCTAAAACTTCCGTGAGCCTGTTGTTGGTGGGACTGAGCATATCTTCTCTGTTTTCTGTGTGGGGTGAGACACAAGGATAAAAGTGCATCAACAAATAAAGTGATATTATAATAACAACAGCATCGTCTGTCTTATACTCACGTTGCACTGAGTTGATGAGGTCTCTGTACTTGCTCCGGATCTCCCTCCTGAGTCCCGGCTTATTGCCCTCTGCTTGCAGGTCAGCTGGGCCGAAGTCGGCGTCCCCCTCGTCGGCGTCGATTTGCCGTTCGTCGGCGTCGCTTTGCCGTTTGTAGGCTTTCTTTCGGCTAGTGGAGCCATTCTGCCGGGGGGCTTCCTCGTCGCTGCCTCCGCCGCCTCTGGCCCTCTTCATCTTCAACGGTAGTCAGTTAGCTGCGCGTTGTGACGTCGACGCCAAAGTCAACAAAGCACTACCTTCTGTCAACAACTCTCGATGAAACAGCGTGAAGACAACCCGATTCTGGAATCACTAATCGTGGTGTTCACTAGCGTAACCGATCGTCCCGAAGTTGAGCCAAAGATATTAGTAAAGTCAAAATAAAAACGCCAAGTCATTCATTAGGAAGCTAGGCCATACGCGTCGTATCAGATAAAAGCCGATTAAAACGATATGATTCATAATGCATTCGACTTACCGGTGTCGTATTACATGCGCGCGGAACTACAACTAACCGTAGCCAACGTTCGCTGTTTCAAAACGACATAACGGCGCAAAGCTAACGTTACATTAAATCTCAACGAAGCGCAGTTATTGCGTTATTGCAAATATGTTAATGCATTGTTAACACCAAGGCAGCTAACGTTTTATTTTTTTATTTTTAACAATCAGCCAAATCAGAAACAAACTTCTACCGGGCACAGCGGCTAACGCAAACACGGAAGTACGGAACAGTTCACCATCTCGTCCCCAGTTAGTTTTCACTGCATCTTTGGCGCTGAGCAAACGTTAGCCGTTGCTGCTAGCTCGCGAGCTCAGTTGCGTTAGCTGGCCGTTAAAACACGAATCTCTCCCCGTTCAAGCAAATGTCACAGCGAGGGCAAACCCACGGCGAGCTCTGGATAGTGTTAAAGTAGACCTATGACATGTTCTTTAGATAACTTCAACATAGCTTACCTGTGTGCAGATGGAAGACGCACCAGGGGCATTTCAGCAGGGTTGTAGAGGACGAAGTCAGTTTGGTTTTGACACGTTTCTTACCCGAGATAAGAAACGGAAAATTAACCTTACAATCAAATGGGAAACAATTCTCTAGTAATAATTATAATAATTTTAGTAGTGATAATCCAACGTTATAGTATGTCATTATATTGCTACGTTTCAAGGTAAAACACCTATACATTATTATTATTATTAAATTATATTAAATGATGCGTTTGAAACATTTGTGTCATTGATATGGTTGTTGAATGCTGAAGCTTTTACACGAAAAAACAACGGAATATGACTTGTACTGATTTGTTTGTTTTTGCGAGGTTGTTTGTAATCAAAACGCTGCCTAATTTAAAATTAACGTCCGTCTAACGAATGTGGAACTGACTTCGGTAGTCTTAACCCGCCTGTGGGGCGGGAAACGCGTCACCAGCGAGTTGGTCATCCCGTGGTTCCTCACCACCAGAGGGCGCGCTAATCATTTTAAGGGTCTGACGCTCAGGAGACGCTCTTTATTCTGTTTTTTTTGTTGACGGGGTAAGAAGCGTCGCTTTTTGTGCGCTTGTGTTGTTGTTTTTACATTTTTATGTTGTTTCTGTCAGTCAATTAAACATGTTTTTGAACCAACGTTTCACATATGAGTATTTTAGCTTAATTGCATCACAGTTAATACATATTGCTGAACTTTTACCTTTTAGTTGTGTCTTTTATGATTGTGTGACTTTTGTTTTAGGCTTCCCGTTATCATTATAGTGCGCTGTTCGCATATTTATGAGGCTACCATACATATCCCATTACTTTTTTACTAATTGTAATATCATTTAATATAGCTTTCTAGTGGCTGGGTTTACCTAAAATGTTAAATTATAACAAGTCATTGGTTATTTGGCTGCAAGAAAAAATATAAATAAACAAGGACAGGCATTTAGTTTTCTCACATTCGCATGAATAAAACTGAGTAAACATGTCAAGCCTCGGCCTGTCTCTCACAGCTGAGGTGAGAGAGACAGACAGGTGCTGCTGAGCGCTGCTTGCCTGGAAGGACGCAGCTAATCCCTCCATGACCTCAGTGCTGCAGAGCCGAGAGAAATGTAGCTTTACGTGGGAGCAGAGGGACCCGTAGGATCAGCACCCATAGGCGAGTTCGAGTTGCTCCACTATGGGGGAGCTGAGGCCCGCGTGTCCCCCCCTCGGGCCTCGACTAGACCTGAACAACTTTGACTCGGCCGACGCGGAGAGGAGTCGCTACGTCTTGACGAGCCCGCGCTCGCTGCAGTCGTGCACGCGACTCGGCGTCAAACCCGTCGCACTTCTGATCAAATCGCTGAACGAGTTCGTGGCCGAGCGGCGGGACGTGCCCTTCGAGGCGATGCGGGTCATGCACGACTCCTACGACAGGGAGAGGGTGAAGCTCTTGCGGATGTGCCGGGAGGAGAGGGAGAGGATTATCCGCGATGATAAGAAAGCGTCGGGCCCGGATGTGCTGCTCGGCACCGAGCTGAAGGGGTCCCTCCGGTATGCGGATCTGTGCTTTAAAGGGACCAGCAGGTCCACCTGCTCCAACAGAGGCGGGGGGAGCACCACCTGCAGCGTCAGCAGGTGCACCCCGGCTACTGAGAGGAAACTGGACAGGATCACCAGGGCCATCAAGAAGGAGACGAGTGTCACAGTGTCAGTGAGGGACCGCAAGATAGCGGCCCTCATGCTGGTGAAGCACCAGGAGGAGCAGGCCCGCCTGAAGCTGGGTCAGCGGGAGGAAGAGGGGCGACGGGAGGCCAGCAGGCAGGAGGAGGCCCAGCGGGCTCAGGCTGAGAAACAGAGGAGGAAGAAACTGAGGCACAGTATGAGACGCTGGCAGGAGGAGCTGGAGGGGCGCAGGAGGCTGAGGGAGTGCCAGGAGGGAGAGAAAGTGGGACAACTGGCGCTGGACGTGCTCCTGCAAGAAGACCGATGGAGGAGGCTGAAGGAGGAGGTGGAGGGACATCGCAGAGACCAGATAGGGGCCGCACAGCAAGAGGCATGCGGACGCAAACGCTACCAGGAGAAGCTGCTGAGAGAGAAGGGGGAGGTGGAGAAGAGGGAGCGAGAGAGGGAGAGCCAGGTGGCGGTGGAGAAGGAGCAGAAGGCCAGGAGGAGCAGAGCGGCTCGGGAGAAGGAGCAGGTGAAGAGGCTGCAGGAGGAAAATCGCAAGGAGCTGCTGAGACACATCCTGCTGAAGCAGCAGGCGCAGCAGCAGGTGGTGGAGGAGGAGGCCCACACGAGGAGCAAGCTTGAGAAGAAGCTGCAACGCTCCTGCGTGAGGCGAGCCCAGGTCGTGGAGGCCCGGGTGACGGAGCTGCAGGAGCGGGCGGTGCGGGAGGAGGAGCAGATCCAGAGGGCGCAGCAGAGGGCCAAGCAGCGGAGCCAGCAGCAGCTCACGCACAAACAAATCCTGGTGCAGCTGAGTCAGCGTCGCACGGACAGGGCCGCCGTGCACGCCTCCTCCCAGCAGAGGAGCAGAGCTCAGCAGACCCACCAGCACAACACTCACAGGCAGCTGTGCCACCAGAGGCTGAGGGAGAAGATCCTGAGGGAGGAGGAGGCGGCGAGGAAGGTCAGGGAGAGCTACATCCTGATGAAGGACTGGAGGAGGGAGAGGCTGCGGAGACAGCGGGAGCAGATCCAGGAGGAGGCGCACAGGCGGGCTCGGGCCTCCTTCCACATGATGGACCGGGTGAGGCAGCAGACGCACAGGCGAACCTTTGATCAGATGGCTCTGGAGGCTCAGCTGACCGCCTCCATGAGCCACATGACCCTCGGAAAGAATGCTGACCCCCCAGCCTGACTTCAGACGGACCCTCCACAGCAGCACCTCCTCTCACAAGCCTCCAGTTCCCTTCAGGCATTAGTTGACGCACTCGCCTGGAGCTGCTTTCAATCAGAGCTGCAGAAAAACAAGTGTTGTAACCAGGGAGCAGCTTGAGGATGAGTGTTTGGAGCTGCACAGGGCGCCTGCGATGGACCACTAGTGTTTCAGAGGTCTGATTTTAGGGTTGTAAAGACCCACAAAGTCACAGTTTCATTTGATGTGATGCCTTAGAGTAAGAGTCCCCGACATTGTGCCTACATTTTCAACTTTCTTTAGCATTTAAATCCATAACAGTAGAGGATAACATGCACCAAAGTAATGCTTTATATTAGTATTACTCCATGAAATTAAGCAGTACATTGCTGTGACCCCTAAGGCTAGGCGGCATCATGTCTCTGAGCTGTGAACGACGCAACCAGACTGATTTTATTTTATCAGATACAATAAATATTCTACAAAAATCTCTTTCTTCTGTATCCTGTGAATCTTCTTGCAACCCTTGGGATTTTTCTTTGGACACCTTCGATCAACAGAAATATATTTCATAATCGATGTGCTGAATTCATTTTTCATGCAAAAAATGGGCTCTCGAATATGGAGATTTCCTGTTTTTCCTCTGTGTTACATCATATTCCACCAGTGATCATGACACATGATACATGGTTTCGCCTTTTACAAATAAAAAACTGAAAAGTGTGGCATGCGAAAGTATTCCGCCGCCCCCTGAGTCAATACTTTGTTGAACCATCGTTCGCTGCAATTACAGCTGCAAGTCTTTTGGGGTATGTCTCTACCAGCTTTGCACATCTAGAGACTAGCATTTCTACCCATTCTTCTTTGCAAAATAACTCAGATTGGATGGAGAGCATCTGGGAACAGCAATTTTCAAGTCTTGCCAGAGATTCTCAGTTGGATTTAGGTGTGGATTTTATATTTACTTTGATTGGGCCATTTTGACACATGGATATACTTCGATCTAAACCATTCCATTGTAGCTCTGGCTGTAAGTTTAGGTTCCTGCTGGAAGGTGAACCTCCACCCCGGTCTCAAGTCTTTTGCAGACTGACAGGTTTTCTTCCAAGATTGCCCTTATTTGGCTCCATCCGTCTTCCCATCGGCTCTGAGCAGCTTCCTTGTCCCTGCTGAAGAAAAGCATCCCCCCAGCATGATGCTGCCACCACCATGTTTCACGGTGGGGACGGTGTGTTCAGGGTCATGTGCAGTGTTAGTTTTCCACCACACAAAGCATTTTGCATTAAGGCCATAATATTCTGATATCTATCTATCATTGGGAATCAATAAGACCTGTGCTTGTAAAATTACTTTAAAAAAAAAGGTTTATCATATGTTTGAAGCATGATCAGTAATTCATCTAATGTGGGGATTAAATGTTGCAGAAAACTTTCAACGTTCAACAACCGGAGGAAAGATTTTGTCAGACAGTGATTTCAGGATTTATGGATCTCGTTGTCAACAATGAAATTCTGAAGTATTGATCATGAACTATGGTTTTAAACTGAGTGTCACCAAAGCCACCAAAATGTTGTTTAATGGAAAATAACTATTTTTTTGTGTTTTTTTCGTAAAAAACAACAGTGACATCAAGAAATCAAACTGGCATTTAAAGGGTTAAAATCCTCAAAATGATTGAATGTTTGGTAGTTTTGAGCAGGGCGGAAGTTGTTAAAGAGATTTACGCAAAAAAAAGTAGAAAAAAATATTCAATTTTTATAGCAGTTTTTTGGAGGTGGACATGTATGTCCCTAGTGGCCAATTAGGGTAGTACATTTGTTACACTGTTCTAGTGATCTATTAAAAAAAAAAAATTCAATTCCAAAATTTGTCAAGAGAGAGGCTTTATTAAGAAAAATTGTGCCATATGCACTAACACAGCCACAATTATAGCCAGATTAAGCGGACAAATTTGCCCAAATGGACAAAAATGTCCCTAGTGGTGCCTATATATCTGAAAATCAAATAAATTGTTTTTTTTGTGCCCATATCTCTAATCAACACTGGTGGTTGTCTACTTTTCCTCAAAACATGTGTTGTGTGTGCAAATAAGAAATAAACTAAAAAGAGCAGAACATTAAGCAGAATGAGCAAACATGTTTTTACTTCCCATAAACTACAAAGAGGGAACCGACAAAGAGAGCGGTTCCTAAAGTGTCAGAGGCAAAGATTCAATTAAGCATCTGCATCTGGGAGTACCTGCTTGGAAACCACAGATATGTACAATATTTGGCAGATATTATTCTTTTAGGCGTGGTGGCAGTCGCCCTACACATAATTGCCCTGACGCATCTCAATCAGTCATCATGCAGCCCGAGGGCCAGCAGCATCGGGATCCCAACCCCGAGGACCAGAGTGAGGCTCTCCAGGAGCCCCAGGTGTCGCCGGTGGTGGGCCTCGGCCCCGGTGTGCTGCTCGTGGTCCGAGTGGGGATGGGCCGTCCTGCTGCTGCTGACCTCGGGGAGAACGTGCACCGTGGCCACGTAGAGGAAAGTCCCGGCCGAGAAGAGCATCCCCACACCTGTCGCAATGAGCTGGTTCTGAGACGAGCGGGCAGACTGCAGACGCAAACACAACGGATCAAATAACGTTGAAACTGTTGGAAAAAAGACCCAAGATGGCTGAAGGGTGCTTTCTTACCGCGTGTAATATGAAGTAAGTGGGGACGGCAAGTAGAGGCGCTGCAGCTGAAAAGGCCAACAAATGTCCCTGAATGTGCTTTTTTCCAAGGCCAGCATGCATCAAAAAAGAGACCAAACCAAAAGCTGCAGGCGCCTAGGAGATAAGAGACCATCTCTATTACATCTCCTTACACACTTCTATACATCCTTCAATGAAACGTTCTGTCAGGGAAACTCACCTTGTGTAGGATCACTGCTAAAAATACTACAACTTGCACCGTCACTTGACCCGTGGCCACAGCTGCACCCAGAGCGAATCCATCAGCTACAATGCAAACAACATCAGATTCATGGGCTCAACAATCTAAATAAACTACATTTACATCAAACTGGTGGATGAGTGTCATTTAATGTGTCTGTTTGCTGCCAAGAACAAATAAGGGTGTGCGAGGAAAAGTAGGGCACTTGCAACATGAGATCACAAGAGGAAATGAACTCCAGGGCATTGTTGGCTGGAACTCATGAAACCATTGTGTGCTTTAGGCAGACACAATAAAACAGTATAATAAATGGTGTAAAAGTTACCTGCAGCGTGAATAACCAGCCCCAAAGTGGCCGTGATGCCCACACTGTTGGATAATCCAGTCGCCTGGTCGGAGAGGTAACTTCCAATCTGATCCACTACGAACATTAGGATGAACCCGAAAGTCAAAGAGACCCCGATGATGAACTGAGGTGGACGGTCCGTCTCTGTGGACGTTGCATTTGTATTGTTCAGACTGGATGGGACATGAGGGGGGGAGGATGCTGCAGGGAGAAGGATTTGACATTTTTAAATAAAACATAAAAGACAACAAGGAAGAACAGCTTGTGCTTCATCGCTGATGTCACGAGGTGAGGCGAGGTGAGGATGGCTCGGCTCACCTCTCCACGACTCTCCCAGTAAGTCCACTCCCTCAGGGATGGTGATGGCCAGCGCTGTCCCACACAGGAGTCCTGCCCCCAGGATGGACACGAACCGCAGGCTCCTCTGTGGAGCCACACCAGATTTAAATCAATACAATAATATACATAATTGTATCATAATTATGGAATTATAAATATTCTAATAATATTTCAATTTGACATGCAATAGCTGGAGGGAGTTCTCAGATTTCTATGGTAATAAACACTGGTGTTCATTCACGAGAACGTCACCAACATCCTCCAACAATACAACAAAAGAAGAGAAACACTAACCTCGGAGAGTCTGAACAACAGTGGGATGAATCCCAGTGCAAAACAACCCACAAACATCGCCACCGACATTAAAGTGATAGCCAACCATCCTTCCATGACGGCGTCTCCTCCTCCTTCTCCTTCTCCTTCAGAAGTGATGATGTGCTACATCTTATCGTTGCTTCTGCTGGAAGCTGACAGTCCGTTCTCACCGGGTCACTTGTTGCAACCCACAATACCTGCGTGCCATTCTGCATTCCATGTCACGCCTCGAGGTTTCACTGAACACCACTGCAGCAGCAGCAGCAGGAGGAGGAGGAGCAGCAGGAGGAGCAGGAGGAACAGGAGGAGGAGCAGCAGTAGGAGGAGGAGGAGCAGGAGGAGGAGGAGAAGGAGGAGGAACAGCAGCACCCAGTGTTGGACACTGAGAACTGTCCCATCAGATCTGGTCCTCCAATCATCGTCCTCCATTCTTCCAGGAATGCAGGTTTCACGTTTCCAAAGAAAATGAAAGAGTTGCTCAGAGCTGGAAAAAACAAACAGTGTAGTGGTGATAAAAATTTTAAACAGAAATACTTGATATAAAAAGACATGTTGGTGTCTTTTTGTGCAGTTTAATTGTTGATGTTGCATTCATTGTATCATTTTCCCTTTAAAATGGTTAATTGTGTTGTTGTGCATACTAATGCTAATCATTTAGCTTTTCATGAGATACCATTTCTTTGTTATATGTGACTCTAGTTTTCCCAGGAAGAAGCGCCCACATCAACATTGCCAATGGCATGGCTGTGTTCATCTTCATGGATTTCCTCTGCATGGCGCCCATCTCCTTCTTCGCCATCAAGGTTCCCCTCATCACGGTTACCAACTCCAAGATTCTGCTGGTCCTCCTCTTCCCCATCAACTCGTGTGCCAATCCTTTCCTCTACGTCATCTTCACTAAGGCTTTCAGGAAGGACGCTTGGCAGCTCATGAGGGCTGCTGTCAAAGCAAGGCCAGCACTGCTGCAAAAATCCGATAGAGAGAGACTTGGGATCTAATAAAAAAGGATACTGCACAGGAATGAGGCTGGCTGAAATACCACAGGAGGGCTGTCACCTGAAAGAGGAGGGAGAGCTCACCTGAAAACAGCTTTTTACTCTTAATAGGACAGGAAATATTTGGAGGGAATAATTTACTTGTAGACATCTATTATTTTGACAATGGTGACACATTTTAAAAAAAAAGGCCATGGAAATGAATCTTCAAAATATAAAGATTTTAAAGAAATACTACTAAATACTACTAAATTGAAAAGAAGTCCTTAAAGTGTTCCAACATAAAGTGAACATTTATGATTCCACGATAAGCAGGAACAGCTATGTGGTCGAAAGCTCCAGAATAGCTACTAAATGGACCTTTGAGATTATTCAAAAAGAAATCCTCACCTTAATCTCAAAGCGGTTGATATTTTTGAGTGGTTGTTATGGAAACCAAACCATGGCTGCTCCTGTCCAGTTAATCCCAGTCGTGTTATTCATGTATGTAAAATGGGCCAGTGTAAATAGCTTTGCTTGGAAATCGTAGTAATACAGTAGTTGACCACGTGGTGGAGTAGTTGGGCAGGCAACTTAAAATAACCGTGATGTTAGACTACAAATGTGCATTATGTAAGATGATATTATCATATTTGTAAGGTAATGCCGCTTATGGAGGTCTTATGGAATGAGAAACGTTCTCAAAATAATGAGAAACTTTCTTAAATAATGATTCAGTATCTCAAAATATTGACTTAGTATAAAAAATAATGAGAATCTTTCTCATAATACTGACTTAGTATCTCAAAAATAATGAGTTAGTGTATGAGTCATTTTGAGAAAGTTTCTCATTATTTAGAGATAATAAGTCAATATTTGGAGTAAGTTTCTCATTATTTTGAGATAATAAGTCAATATTTTGAGTAAGTTTCTCATTATTTAGATATAATAAGTCAATATTTTGAGTAAGTTTCTCATTATTTAGATATAATAAGTCAATATTTTGAGTAAGTTTCTCATTATTTTGAGAAAGTTTCTTATTATTTTGAAATACTAAATCAATATTTTGAGTAAGTTTCTCATTATTTTGAGAAAGTTTCTCATTATTTTGAGAAAGTTTCTTATTATTTTGAAATACTAAATCAATATTTTGAGTATGTTTCTCATTATTTTGAGGAAGTTTCTTATTATTTTGAAGTACTAAATCAATATTTTCAACGTTTCTCTGTTTTCTCACAGTGGTGGGAATGGGCCTCCATACTGCCTTAAAGAAAGCTAATGGTAATAAAAAACCCACTATATATTAGGGTGGAAAATAAAAAATAAATTGCAGTAATTGTGTTGAGTGTGTGCGGTTATTTGCGGTATTTCGGTGCGGTGCTCTAGCCCCGCCTCCGTGGAATCCCGCCTGTGACGTGGGGAAAAGTTCACTCTTCTCTCTCCGTCTCTCTGGACGTGATCTCAGGTCAACAACTCTTTGCACACGCAGCGTTGGAGGAAGCCGCTCTGGCGGCTGCTGTTGCTTTTTGTTGTCGGAGGCATCGCGTCTGTGTGGTCCCGCACGATCCGCATCCACGAACCAAACAAGGACTTTCCAGCCTGCTGCTCGGACAGAAAGCAGCTGAAGAGCTCGGGTCATGGCAAAGAAGTCAGCTTCAGGCTGGTTTGGACTTTTTCTCTCTGCGACGTCCTTTGCGATTATTGTGGGCAGTTCGGTCAGCGGTGAGTTGTTTGCTTTCTTGGAGTTTTTCTTTTTTTCTTCCACCTCGACTCAGAGAGACTACTTTCTCCTCTCTGCAGATGGAAGAGATTTAAATGCTCATTTAAATCTCCTCATATCCGCCACTGGAAAGTTATTCTTTATAGTCCTGCAGAAAATCCCTTTAAAATCTTAAAAAACACCTTTGTATGTGTGAAGGGTTGTATATGTGCTGAGTTTAATTTAAGTACATACATGGCTTTATTCGGTTGTGGACTGGAATGGTGAAAGAAACACTTCAAAATAAGAGCTGAACAGTTAGTCAATTTAAAAAAATTCACTGGGTAAACTTTTTTTTTTTTTTCGTGACGTAATTTCTCTATTCGTGTTTTTTTTTTTTTTTTTAGA
The DNA here is from genome assembly GCF_963514095.1 of Eutrigla gurnardus. Classification (NCBI taxonomy): domain Eukaryota; kingdom Metazoa; phylum Chordata; class Actinopteri; order Perciformes; family Triglidae; genus Eutrigla; species Eutrigla gurnardus. Next base: position 7,002,649 of record NC_139925.1, read on the forward strand.
AACAATGATTTTTACAGTTAGGTCACTATTTTATTTATTTTGAACACAAAACGAAAAACTGATTTTAGTCTTCAAACAATCAGCTGATTAACTGATTAGTGATTTTTAGGTGGGATGGTGATTGATGATGTTTGTATGTTTTTATACTCTATTTATAATTGAATTGTTATTGATGTATTGTTCCACCAGCCTGCCCAGGGACTACAGGTGGAAACAACTTTGCTAAAACCTGGTGCAATGTATCTCTCCTTGTTTGATATAAGGCTAAATAACATTCATCTTAATTTTTACATATTTTTCACAAAATTAATTGGTTAAAATGTCTCAAACTGTGCTTTTCTCTGTGTTATAAATAGATTCTTTGATGCCGCCTTTCTCATTATTTAGAGATAAGTCAATATTTTGAGTAGGTTTCTCATTATTTAGATATAATAAGTCAATATTTTGAGTAAGTTTCTCATTATTTTGAGAAAGTTTCCTATTATTTTTAAATACTAAATCAATATTTTGAGTAAGTTTCTCGTTATTTTGAGAAAGTTTCTTATTATTTTTGAAATACTAAATCAATATTTTGAGTATGGTCACACACTCATACTCTCTGAATGTTTTGTGTACATTTTGGATGTCCTGTCACTTTGGCAGACCTCCACTCCCCCGGTGCATAAAAGCCCACTGTGCTGATCTTACATCTCCGCCTGTAAACAGATCAGCACTCCAGGGGCCGGTTCCACCGTCCCTCCAGGAACTCCGAGCCCCTTGTGATACCGGCCCGCGTTCCCAGGCTTTATCTGACCCCGGATCAGCTCAGACGGCTGCACTTCAAGCCCACCGTGTCCACCATCCAGTTGTCGGAGGGGCACGAGGTCAAATTCAACTGCTCCATCGACATCCCCGACGCCAGGCTGGAGCCCACCATCCTCTGGGTGAAGAACGGCCAGGACGTGGCGTCAAACAGCCAGGTGTTGATCAACGAGCTCCAGACGGTCACGGACGGAGTCATAACCCTCCTCTCCACTGTCAGGTGTGTAACACACGGGGGTGAAACGTATGTGACAGGTCTGATCCACACAGACTGACATGTGTCCACTGTGCCACAGCATCAACCACGTGCAGCGGGTGGATGCTGGGGAGTATCGCTGCAGACTGAGCATGGGCACCACCTTGTTGGAGTCTCCGCCGATCGCCATCGAGGTGGAAGGTGAGTTTCATCGCGGTGTCAGAGTTGTGTGCTTCTCCTGGGGCATTTTTTTCACCACGCATCTTTATTACAGGTCTGCCGACGTTCATCCATCAACCGGAGGACAGGAACGTCTCAAGGAGCTCGCCGTTCACGCTGACGTGTGATGCCGTGGGACCTCCGGACCCCGTTCAAATCCGCTGGCTCCGGGACGGAATACCCGATAGTGACTATCACAACTCTCCCAGCAGCTACTCGGTGTCAGGTGAGACAGCAACCACACTCTCTCTCTCTTTCTCTCACATACAAATGTGCTTCAGGTGATTTTCATTACTATACTTTGCTCTTGTTCTTTTTGAAATGGCCTCTGAAGAGAGGTGTCTTTGTGCGTCCAGGGAATGATCAGAATATGACTCCACATAAGACTGAGTGACACTTTGAATCAGACAGGAAGAAGCTGAACATCAGATTCACATTTTGATGCCGCTGTCAGGCTGAAATGTGTTGGAGGAGTTGGAGAAACAGATTCCTCTTTTGTTTAGTTTAAAATGTGTTGTTTAAAAGTCTGTGTCAAATCATCAAAAGTCTCTGAATCATCTGATTGAATGTGGAATCATTCATCAACAGAGATAAGGGATGGCTTCCTGATAGTGGTGACGAAGCGTGGCGTGGACACTTGGTGGTTTCTATTCTACTTTGTCTCTGCTGCCTCAGCAGCCGGACTGCTTACTGCGATGCGATTCGTCAGGGTCAGTGTCTCTGGGGCCCCACTGGTTAACAGCGATCATCATTAACGCACGGTCAGCACTTTTGGTAATGTCACTCTGCTAGCTGTATGCTGAAGACCGTACAACACATGGGGAATAACTAAACTGTGTGACCATGCTGCCTGATTAAGGCCATAGTTTGAGATTTGGGTAAACACATTTGCTTTCTTGCCGAGAGTTAGATGAGAAGTTTGATATATCACTCTTCATGTCTGTATGGTAAATATGTAGCTGGAGGCAGCAGCTTGTTAGCTTAGCTTAGCATAAAGACTGGAAACGGGGGGAACAGCTAGCATGGCTTTGTCCAAAGGTAATACATTTGGGACTAGTTGCAGGTGGCCAGGAAGACTTCAAGAAATTACTAGTCAACGCCAAGAAATAGTCTTGACAGATTAAGCGGATTACAAATGAATAATTTCATCATGTTTTCAGTCTTTATTCTAAGCTAAGCTAACTAGCTGCAGCCTTACATTCAACAGTGCAAGTGGTAACAATGTTCTCATGTTTATTTACCAATATTTCAAATTGTTGCTTTAAAATAGGGCTGCAACTATGACAATTAAATTCATTATTTGTTCCATAAAAATGCCCATCACAATAGCCCAAGCTGACGTATTCAAATTGCTTGCTTTATCTAATCAACGGTCAAAAAACTAAAATATTTAGCAAAAGAATAGCAAATCCAACATTTGACAAGCTAAAACCAGTGACTGTTTCCTCTTTGACAAAAACAATCCTTGATTTATACATTTTTTTCCAGATTAATTGATTGTCAACTAATAATTGCAGGTTAATGATAAAGTTAATACCTATGTAAACATATTTTCCATGAATATACTCAATATAAAATGCAAAACCGTTGATTGGATGGAATTTTCTTGAAATAATATAGCCGTCCTTTGAACGTGGACTCTCCCTTTATGGCCTCGGCTGCCCTCTTCTTGAAAGAAAACATTTGCTGTTAGAAGCGTAACCTTTCTGCCCTGTATGTTCTAACCCTTCATTCCCAGCACACCGCGGGCTAAGCGCTGCTGCTGCAGCCAGTGAGTGTTGGTACAGCCCGAGGGCTGAGGGGTTAAAGGTTCAGAGCTGTGCTTTGGTCCAGCGGGTGCAAGGGCCTGGGCAGTGATGGGATGGGGGGAGCGTGTTCGGGGGTTGGCTCCGGGGACAAAGACCTTATTCACGGGACGGCCCACTACCCAGCGGGGAGGGGCTGCACACAGAGGCTGGCAGGCTACAGGCTACCAGAGCTCGCTGCAGGACCAAATATCGGCGCAACAGAACAGTGTAAACCCACTGTTCTGCACCTCATGCATACTACATGATAACAGTGATATAATGCTTTTGTTACGCGAAGTTGTGCATGATGTTTTTGCATTTTATTTTTGCAAGTCCTTAGCATGCATTCAGATTGCTTGAAATCGGGGCATTGTCCTTCTTAAACAAATGAGAAGTTGATGTGGATTTAATTTGGGTTAAAGAAAGACATATTTTATTGTAGTATAAGATGTGATCTGTTGGCGTAGTTCAGCTATATTTGCCGTCTGAATATAAAAATGGAAAAAATAGCTCTCAGACAGCTCAGTAAGCTGGAGAGATTCCCTCCATACTATGTGATGTTTCCACTTGAGTTGCCACCACATCTATTTTTATGGCAGTGTTGTTGCCTTTTTGTTTTCATTTACTTGCCAAGTGCAGTGAAAGCAAGTGCTCAAACTTTTATTCATTTCCTTTTTCCAAAAGATAATATTCCTTTTATTTGTCCTGAATGAGCAAAAAGCTGATATGATTGTCAAATAGATGAAATTATGAATTTATGTAACCTCTCTCCTGCAGCACAATCACTCATTGTTTTACTATTTTGGACATTGTGATGCTCCTTCCACCATGAAAATGTGTCACTATAGGAATCCAGAGTGCAAGGCGTCATTTTAACATGAACAAATAACAGACGGCATGCAGCAATGTGTCGACCCAGAGGGGACTGCTGCAATTGTAAGACTTAAAAAGACTGATTTTGGGGAATATCGCTTTAAATAATTAGTGTATAGACATTTACTAAATTAACTCTTTTTCCTGTAAAATGTTATAAGAATCACCTGTTTTATTTGGGTCAACAGACAGACCTGTTCTGTGCCCACTTTGCTCCAACCATCTGGTTGCCATGCAGTTTTAAATGAGCCATGTGGTAGTTACATTTGTGCAGCTTGGCTGGAAATGCACCGACGTATTCCCACATTTCTCTCAGAACTTAAACATCAGTTCTGTCTGTGCCGGTTTATTTTAGATGTGAATGAAAATAGGAATGATTCAGTCCGATCTTTTTGAATTGACCTGCAAACAAACAACCTGTAGTCAGCGTTTGTGTGAAAAGTGAAGCGCTCTTTACACCGGTGCTCCCGAGGTAAACGAAGGCAAACTCAGGAGGACGTGATTTCCTGCAGAATGTAAACAAAAACATCCCAAGTTGGTTGCCAGTCGTCTCTCACAGGCTGTTTTGTGTGTGGAAAAGGTTTCCGAGATAGAGACGCTGGAAAACGGAGCACAAAAGGGACATTATTCAGCAGCTGAGCCAGTCCTATTATCACTGGGCAGATCTGTGGAATTGTGTGTCCTGGAAAAAGAGACCCATGCAAAGCATTGTTACTACAGTGCATCACACTGGAGAGGCTCCATTTGAGCTCTACTACACGACGTGTGAGCTTTTGAGGTATAATAAAGGGACGAGTCATATCCAAATGTGTTTTCCGTATCAGTTTCGCTTCTCTATCGAGGCTGACGTGGCTTTTTTCACCCCAAATTCGCCTTTGACACAGAGACAAATCAGTGTCAATTTCCTAAACGAAGAACCCGAGCAGAATGTGTCCTTCTGCCTTGTAGCTCAGGTTGTTTTCCCCCCTCAGTGTTAAAGTACAGAAACACCATTATTCAGCTCTCTCTTGACCTTGGGAATTGGTTATTTTGAATTCATCCAGCATTGAAGGCGCTACATTGTCCTCTCAAATTGCAGGTGTTGACAAGTACACTCAGTTCAGCTGCGAAGCGTACAACAAGAAGGGTGTCACCACGTCCAGAGAAGCAAATATTCACATCAAAGGTAAAAAAAACAACAACATTATATCACAAGAGGTTTTCATCCTCTATATTATGGAGTTCATATGTTTTTTTGTTTGTTTCGTAGCGCTTCCCGACCCCGTGTCTAACCTCACAGTGACGGAGAGGCAGTCCAATAAGCTGATGTTGAGCTGGAGCCCCGGACACGACGGTTTCTCTCCGCTAACGAAATGCCACATCAGGGTAAGCCCCCACATCGGCACAAACAGTGCTGTCGACTAATACCTTCAGATTGATCCTCACAACTTTGTTTTTTTTTGTGTCAAAGATTAAAGAGGTGAGTCGGAGGAGAGGGGAAGTGATGACTACCAGGTTCATCAACGTCACGGTGCCGCCGTTCGAGTGTGAGGTCCCCGGGCTGCAGGCTCTGACGTGGTACAACATGAGCGTTTCCTGCAGCAATGAGGTGGGAACCTCTCCTGTCACCATGTGGATCCGGAGCAACACCACGGAGGGAGGTGTGTGAGTACTCAAGGAAGCTTGGGACAGTTCCCTTCCAGCACATGCACGTGTTTCTGGCTCTTTTTAAGGCCGAGGCTGCATATGTATTTTGTGTATTTACTAAGCACCCCTGTGTTATGGTCCCGTCTCCTTCCCATCATAGCTGATTCCTGTTTAGGTTTGAGGAACGGAGCACCATGTAATTAGCCTACTTTCCCATCCAAAATGTTTATTTAAGCCTCCTTGCTGTAGCAGTGTGTAATAACTGGGATTTATGGAAGTTGCACAACTACCTGCTCTGCTTGTGGCAAGTCCCCTCAGAAAAAAAACTCTGTTGTTTTCCTGGAAGGTCACATAGGAAATAGGAATGGTCTCACTGAGAAAACATTCTTACTGGGTGGAGCCGCTTTGAATTTCCTTCCTTAAACCACCACAGGGGATATTTTGGTTGAAAGACGCGATACGCTGTGCCAGGAAGTGACCACATACCAAACTGTAATCAAAGATTTCAATGGATGTCTTACTTTCTCTTTTCCATTTTTTTGTTTTTTGTTTTATAGGTTTCCATTTTGCATGGATTTATTTTGTCGCCACTCTTGACGATGTCTCTATTTCCCCGTTTCTTGTCACATTCTCAGTGCCGTCAGTTTATCCCCGAAATGTCACCGCGCAGCTGAATGAGTCTTGGCTGGTGATCCGGTGGAAACCTCCCCCAGATGATAAGATAAATGGCATCCTGCGCGGTTATGATGTGATTGTCAGACACGGCTCACAAGTGGAGAAGGTGAGCTTTGATTGACAACATGGCAGTTAACGAATTTGCCTTTTGTGATTTTTTTTCTTCCTTTCCTTCCTATTAACAAGTTATAAATTGGAAATAAATGGAAACGTAGATATGTAAACAGAGTGCTAGTAGAAAACCAAAACATAACTTCTCATAAATGTAGTTAAACTGATAATATATAGTTGTAATTGTGTTCAATTGTACGTTATGAACATACCTCTGAGGTTTTTCCTTTTTTGTGAAAGCTGATGTTTTTTTTGCACATTTATCATAACAATGACTCATGTATGACAAAAATTCAAAGAATGAGTCTTGCATATTGGGAATATGTGATCCTCCCTTTGTCCTGCCTACTGAGGCAGCGGTCAGCTTCCCTTTTATCTCTCAACAACAGTTTTCCACTTCTGGCAGGGAAAGTCATTTACGAGATGAAGATGCACTCTCTAAGGAATGGCACAGTTTATTTTAATAACAACTCCTTTTGTTTCCGTCAGTTGTCTGGCGAGTTATTCTGCAGTCGGTGGCCGGTAATTCTTCTGTTAGTTAGAGTTGGTGCTCTTTGGTACAATAGTGTGTTTCCTGCCCTTCCTGTCTGCGTCGGGGCTTTGAGTCATCGAACAATGAATGGAATATGAACACAACGGGATGTGTGCTATAGGTACAAATATCCTTATGTGTTGTCCAGTCAGCTGGTGACGTCATATCACACAAAGGCTTTGTAACAGTAGCGGTGACTGGAAATGTGCGCAAATGCCACTTGTATAAGCCTCAATCCCAGCTGTCCCTAAAATGGCCTTATAGTGACGTAAATGGTATTAAATAGGAATAAATAGCAACTATTGCTTTGTGTTTCCTGGTGCCGTCGTCTCCTTTATGAATCTGAGGTTGAGTCCGTAAAATGTATTGAGGATTTGCTGTTGAGAGACATTTAACCACACGTTACCCTCCGTGGTGCCACAGACGAGATAGACCACTAATCATGTGTTCAGCGGTCCCAGTCTGACTGTCAGCACATTGGTCAAGCGGAGGAACCCCACCGTGCGGCGTTGTGAAACACAGAACTATGCCTGTCACATGTTCCCTGCCATTGCAGCACACGAGCTTATCCAGAAAGTTAGTCCTTCCCCTTTTTTCTTTTTTTGTCAGTTTCATTTTATATGATAATCCCCAGTTCACACTTCCTTTGGGATTTTCTAAAAAAGGTTTCATAGTTGAAGCGGATTCAGGGGATTTTTCTTTTATAGTTTTTTAAGTGGAAATGAGAAAGTAAGGTGTGATTGTTACTGGATTTGAGATGTTGCACAAATGGACAAGGTGTTCCTTAGCATGCTGTTCCACAAAAATAGGATCTCTTTTCAAGGACTTATCTCACTGTACCATTAAAGCTCAGCTCGTGACCCACATTATGTTCTTTGAAACAACAGGTTGAACTCCAAGATAATGATTAACGTTGAAATATATGATATTTTTTTTTTCTTTTAAAGGAATCCAGGCACATTTTAAATGGCCTCTTTGTTGCTGTGCGTCATTTCAGGTCCACAGTTACTCCAACGAGGCCTTCGTAGATGTTCAGGAATTCAACACGAGCTACAGTGTGGAGGTGGCTGCATGCACGCAGGCGGGGAGCGGCATGGTCAGCCCACGAGTCTGGCTGTTTGTGCCGGAGGACAGTAAGCTGCTCTATTGATTTATCTCGTCATCTGTTAGCTTTTACAATAAGTGGCTCAACTGATGTATTGTGCTCTATGACAACAACACCATCGCTGTATGAACAGACACAGCGTGAGGCTTGACAGTGTTTTTTTTAAGCAACACTGGCAGCGTGTGGGCATCGTCCATCAATCAGTCAACCAACTTAATCCAGAATTAAATTTGTGACACGTATTCATGGTCCCCAGGGAGTGAATTGTATTCACTTTGATTCCCCAACCTTTCAGCCTTTAGTGTGAATTAGCAAATATAGTAAATGTGAGTATGTTAGCAACGCTGTGCCTTGTACACCTCACAGGGCCGCCAACATGGCTGCAGGCTATGTTTAAGGTAGAATGGTCAAACGTGCTGAGGCAGGTTTACTCTGTTGGGAAACTAGCTGGTTCCTTTTTTTTGGACTTTGGATTATTATAGAAAATAAAGTCTGGGACAAACCCATTTATGATACTTGTATGTTTTGTTCAGCGAGATAATCTTCACGATGAACACCACTATTGGTTTTTGTATGTCATGAATCGTGACATTAAAAAAGAGTCACTGAGCACTGAGTGTATGTAGCGAGGATGTAAAGGCCAATTGTTTTGTCGTCTTATTTAGCCACCGAACCCGTAAAAGCTTAAAAATTCACAAGAGGGATATTTACCGCCTTATTTTAGATTGTAGAACAAAACATTAAAATATCTTAAGCTTGTGTTAACCACAGACTTTATTTCAGGCATCCAACCAAAAACCCATAAAAAAAAAGAAACAATAAAACAACAATGCAAACTCACTTATGTGTTTTAGGACTCATTCCTGCAGCACTCAATTTAATAACAAACAGTTATGGTAGAAAATGCAAAAAAGCTGAAATTGCTGACAGTTAAACACTGGAATTAAACACGCATCCTCATTGATTCACATTCAAACAACATATATATGGGCATGTTGCTATAATCTTAATTATAACATGAGCTGACGTACTCTAACAAGGCTCGTTCAGATAACCAATCTCGTGTTGGGATATTCCCATTTGCTGAATGTTGTGCTTCTTCCTGTCTCAGAATCGGGTGTGTCCCCGTCGTCCAGTCCAGAAACCAGGGTTCCAGACTCCGTCTATGTGGTGCTGGGCGTGGTGTGTGGCTTCTGTCTTCTGCTGCTCGTCCTCTGGGGGGCTGTCTGTGTACACAACCGGACTTCTGACTCTTGGTTTGGGTATGCTGAGCAATCTTAATGACCAAAACTTGCTTTGAGTTTGATCGTCTTATCGTCTAAGTTGCTACGGATCACTGTATTCATCTTGTCCCCTCGGTGCATTCAGAGAGTTATCTCTCTGTCGTAGGGCTTGAGAGAGTGAACACTTCCAGGCTCTGTTAATAAACGGCCTTTGCTTCCTCTTAATCACCATCTTATGCACCTGTGGCCTGCAATAACTCTGCAGCTGGACAACAAACAGCTGATAATTCTGTGGAAGTCATTATTATGGGGTCTGTGACTCAGTCTCGCCTCTCAGGATACGGACAGGAATGTGTCACAGGAAAACAGTATGTGACCTCCAAGTCAGGAAAGCAACCACTCAGAGGGTTTCCTCGCTGTGACCACCTTGAATGTCAGCCAGTGTGTGCATGTGATTACTAAGATGTAAATGACGTTATGAGAGAATCAGCTCCCTGTTGTTTCTCTTTCCCCCCCCCTGCAGGCGTGTGTTTGGAGGTGGAGAAAAGCCACAGCTTTTTGTGCAGTACACCCCCCAGAGATCTTACAACCGATCAGCCATAGGAATCACACGTACGTTGTGGAAATGTGGAAAATGAGGTTCATGTTGTCCACATTTCTAAACTCGCAATAACTGGAACGTTTCCTGTTTTGCAGTCGGGAACCTCGGCATCAGTGAGGAACTTCAGGCCAAACTTGAGGACGTGATGGTCATGAGGAGCTTGCTCTCCATAGGCAAGGTTCTCGGAGAGGGTGAGCGAGCAAGTTTCATTTTGAGACATGTGCAACCACAGAAAACACCCGCATGTCTACATCTAGATCCATGCAGATAATAACACGCATTCATGTTTTCAATGGATCAGGTGAATTTGGCTCCGTGGTGGAGGGACATTTACGACAACCGGACGGGACGTCAGAAAAAGTTGCTGTGAAGACGATGAAACGTGAGCTTTCTGTCGCTAAAAGACGTCCTTTGATCGCTGTAGGAATGGTAGATAATTTTCCTCTCTTTCTTCAGTGGACAGCTTCTCTCAAAGGGAGATTGAAGAGTTCCTGAATGAGGCGGCCTGCATGAAAGATTTCAACCATCAGAATGTCATCAGACTGCTGGGTACGAGTAATGTCTCTTTACGGTATCATCCCGCTCCTCTGTTGCCTGCTCTGTTTTCATGTATCCTTACGTTATTTCTCTGACTCGTCTACAGGCGTGTGCTTGGAAGTAGGCGCAGGACATTTCCCCAAGCCCATGGTCATCCTGCCCTTCATGAAATACGGAGATCTTCACAGCTTCCTGTTGCGCTCGCGCCTTGGAGAGAGTCCATTGGTAGGATTTCAGCCCAACGCAAATATGTTCCAGACATATAATATGTTATAAGACTAAACCTATTGTGTTTTTTTGCACAGTTCTTGCCCACTCAGACCCTCCTGAAGTTCATGGTTGACATTGCTTTGGGTATGGAGTATCTCAGCGGTCGTAACTTCCTGCATCGTGACCTGGCGGCTCGCAACTGCATGTAGGTTAAGATTCAAGTGTAAAGGTCATTTTGCTTCTTTGGGAGGTTTGTGTAATTTGCTGTTGCTTGTTCGTCTTCCAGGCTGCGGGATGACATGACGGTGTGTGTGGCAGACTTCGGGTTATCTAAGAAGATCTACAGTGGCGATTATTACAGACAGGGCAGAATAGCCAAAATGCCTGTGAAATGGATCGCAGTGGAAAGTCTGGCAGACCGAGTTTTTACAGTAAAGAGCGACGTGGTAAGTGACTCCATCCGTTTCTTACAGTAAGAAGAGTCACCGATGTGCCGCCACTAAAAGAAGAAGTGGCCTCTCGTCTGCACTCTCAGTCTCTCTCATTACTATCTGTTGTACTACGTGGGAAGCCAGTTGTCTGGGAATTGACACAATTCCAATTACTCAGCCTTCCTTTTTAGCTTTTTGTTTAGGTCATTTATCACATGTTGTAATTTCAGGATTTGCACCTTCCTGTGCAAATCTTCCCTGCTTTTGAAATTTTAGAAATTCATAAAGTACATTAAAGTCCAGTTTCCTGGGGTGGTGGATGAAAAACGTATTTAGTTTTGTTAAAAAAATGGCATGTTTTGTAGTGGACAAATCCTTTTGACATAATTTTCAGCACACTTTCATGTCATTTTTAAGGGTTAACCGTTAATATTCTGTGTCGTGCAGTGGGCATTTGGCATTACCATGTGGGAGATTTCTACACGAGGCATGACTCCGTACCCCGGCATCCAGAACCATGAAATTTATGACTACCTTCTTGAAGGACAGAGACTGAAGCAGCCTGGAGACTGTTTGGACGAGCTGTAAGTGTTGTCTCTTTGACAAAAGTGTTGACTTTGGGTTTGATTTGTGTTTAAGGTGAGCCTAGACAGTCAGATAGAGTAAATTAAAAAAAAAGGAGAATAGTTTGTCTAAATATTGCAGGAATGGGAATTAAATAAGGGAACTTTAAATACTAACACTGAAACGTTAAAACCGATCTAATCTTCAAAGAAATAATTCTCTGTGGTTAAAATGCTGTCACAACCATGTGATTATTCCTGTCTTATTTCCTGCATTGCAGCAAACATTACAGTAAACTGCATGCACGTACCAAACTTTAGCACCTCGAGGTTGTTTTGCTCTTGAAATACCGACGTACAGTAGGTGCTTGTTTCACCTCTTTATTTTGGGTCACATCCAGTTCAGTAAACAACATTAGCCTAAAAAAAAAGGTTTCAACTCGATTTCTTTGCTCACCACATCTGCAGTGAAAGTAGGAACTGAATAAAACACTTGTGCTTATGTGTTTCTCAAAGAGGAGGTTTTGCAGAAATGAATGTCTCCAGTTGTGTTGGCTACATCCCTAAAAACGATTTCGGGAAATTGTATCAAGAATTCTGAAATGACTTATCTCCTTTATTCACCTGCGTCCAGGTACGAGATCATGTACAGCTGCTGGAGGGCCGATCCGCTGGACCGTCCCTTCTTTACTCAACTGCGAGAGATGTTGGAAAAGCTCACAGAAAAGCTCCCGGAGTCTTTCAGCCGGGACGATATCATCTACATCAACACCAGCTTTCCTGAAGAGGACCCCGATGGAGAAACGCCCGCGGAACTGCCCGTGTTCAACTCGTCGCCGTCCTGCAGACATCAGGCGGCAGGAAATCCAGTAGTTACCGCAGACATTCACGGGAGCCTGGAGGACGAGGACGATGAGGACGGCGACGGTCGCTACGTGGTGGTGGTCTCCTCCGATCCTTCCATGAGATCTCCTCCGGCGGACTCTCCTCTTTTGTCAAGTGATGCTTCGAGTCAAGCAAATGGAGACATGGTTACTGACGGGACGGCTCTGCATCACAGCTCAAGCGACACGTCTTTCCTGCTGTAGAGATCGGCGCCCAGCATCCCCTGTAATAAAACTGTCTCTAGGGTTCATCAGTACTAAACAGTATGCCTCATTGCACTGCGAGCACCTTGACATTTCCTCATGTGGACTTTCTGTATATGCGATGCTTTACATGGTCAGCCTTCGTGTCGTGAATGTTGTCTCTGTGTGTCGTCATCAAACATGTTCATGCATGTTCCATAAGCTTAAGATACACCGAACTGTGAAATTGTTTACTGCATTGAATTGCGTGTTGCAATGTAAATATAGATATGTACAGAACATTTTGTAAAGTGATCTTATATACTGTAAAAAAAAACAACATGATTTATAAATGTTTTCTTTAAGACGCCATTAAAATTAGATACATTTTGCCAAGATTCCTAGATTCACTCACGTTGGTGATAGTGTTTATACTATTATGGAAATTCAATTATATTTATAAAAAATAAATGCTGTGAACTTCAAAAGTAGCAGCTACAATAAAGGGGGAAATATGCTTTGAAAAGAGCTGCAGTAAAATATTTGGTATAAATATAAAATCCCAACTAAAACTAGGACATTACTCTGAATATATACAATGATTGTGTCTGTTAATATGGGAGATGCTGTAAATTGTGTGCTCATTGCAATTGCATAGAAAAATATTGAGAACAATTATACAATCAATCTATACATGCACAAAGGTAATGCTCAGTATCATGTACATATTAGTATGTAGTATGAGTAGACATAAGTATTATTTTAAGGAGCATTATTAATATTTTGTAGAGTCATAATTACAATACTTTTCATTTAACACGTTATATCAGTGTATTTTTACGGAAGAGGATTAGGGCCACATGTGAATTTGGTTTTTGAGTTCTGACTTTAAAGTCAGAATTCTGAGATTAAAGTCAGAATTCTGAGAAAAAAAAGTCAGAATTCTGAGAATAAAGTCAGAATTCTGAGAATAAAGTCAGAATTCTGAGATTAGAGAACTTTAATCTCAGAATTCTGACTTTATTCTCAGAATTCTGACTTTATTCTCAGAATTGTGATATTCTGACTTTATTCTCAGAATTGTGATATTCTGACTTTATTCTAAGAATTCTGACTTTATTCTCAGAATTCTGACTTTAATCTCAGAATTCTCATTTTAAAGTCAGAACAACAACAAAAATCACATGTGGCCCTAATCCTCTTCCGTAGTATTTAAACAATGGCTGACGATTGTTTGATATAAAAAAGGAACATTCCACAATGGGACAGGTTTTTCTCTTTTGCGGTGTTTCACAGCGCCCCCTGCTGGTAAACGATGCTCATTGATCCCACACCGACATGGCTGCTGCAGTCAGGATGGGGACGTGGAGCAGTCCGACCACAGGAGTTTTCTACCCATGGCTAGTCCTTTTAGGAGCTTTAATCGGCTCCATAAACACGGTAACTGCGGCACCGGAGCCGGGCGTTTGGAAGATCGCGGTCGTGAATGTGAGTATCTCACCGGAAACGTTGGACATCAGCGGCAGCGCCGGTCAAGCTAACGTTAGCAGCATTTAGCCTCGCTATGCTACCAGCTGTGAGTGTGGGGACGGTCGTGTAATCCGCCCCGCATTAATGGTGTCCCTTTAACCGCTATTAACGGTGACTTGCTGTCCATTAATAGATGCGGATAAAGGCTGCCTGCCCAGAGAGAGGAGAGTGTTGTTAGCTAGTTAGCATTCGCCCTGTGGAGAGAAGGTTAGCCGGCGGCTAACTAGCTGGCTTCAGTTTAAGTTAGACAGCAGAGTCCAAAGACTCTTATTTAGCTGAGTTCCAGAGAGGAACAGTCACAAGCTCCTTTTTATCACCAGCCTCCTCTTCACCAGTGCTGTAATATATACATGAAAACCTGAAAGATGAGTTCCAGTGGAGTGCTTGTTTATCTGTATTAATACACAGTTACCAGACTCAATTCAAAGAGAACTAGAAAAGCCTTGATCAATAATTCAAGTGTTGAGAAGTTTCGAGTTCCCCCTGCTGTTTGTCTCTTTCTCTGTATCTAGTTGCAGAGGTAAGAGGTCACCAGTCTGTTGCAAACCTCACACACACTTATAGACAAAAGTTTCTGATTCACCTGAACCCACCAGTTCAAAAGATTCATAAATAAGAAAAATAAGCCTGTCTTTCACTCCAGTTTATGCATTTTATGCATCTATCCTGCAGACCTCAAGACCCCTGCTGTTGAGGAAATCCATGTATAAAGACACCGACATTGAACTCACAGGCAAGACATGGAAAATGTGCTCATGACGTATTGAAAAAAAAAAATCCCCGTTGTGTTTCTCATCACTTATCTGCTCATCCCTGTAGTCTCGCGTGTTGACTGTCCCGAGGAGGTGACCCTCTCTATTCACTGGTATTTAAAATACTACCCCTGTCACAACGAGTTCAACAATATCGAAGTAAGTACAGGAGCTTAATGTCGAAATCATCGTCAGCCGGTCTCTCTGTCTAGACTTGATGTTTCTCAATACTGTCATTCCGTCTGAAGGAAATGTACGGGAGGACACCTCTGAGTCGCGGGGAGGGCCTGGATCCCAATCCCCTCGGACAAGGGGAGTACATCGAACACAAACACAGTCCCATAACCTGTAACAGTGGGCTGCACTCTTTTCCAATGCTCAAAGTAGGTTTGTTGCGTTACTCTACTCATCATCCTCCTGGCATTTATTATCTATAAATGAACATCCGGTAACTATCTGTGTTTTTCAGAAATCCAAGGCGGATTCAAGAACAGTTACTCCACCTGTTGAGGGTGAAGTGCCTGTAAGAAAACCTTCATTCTCTTTGATTTTAATAGAATAGTGTATGTTAAAGTAAGCAAAGAGAGCATCATAACTATTTTTTTTTCATTTTGTGGTATTGCAGGATGAAAAATACACCATATGGTTGACTGAGGAGTATGACAGCAGCAACAGCAGTGTAAACGTCCCAGACAACGTCATAGCCACCACGTGGAAGGACGGGCCTTACCTGCTAGTTGTTAAGGTTGTGTCTAGTAAACAGGATGCCAACTGGAATTTAACAGGTGAGATTTTCTTTTTAAACAGAGGATTACATCATGAGCAACTGCTGTATTGTGTGACTGGTGCAGAGGAACTTAATGAGCCTGTGTTATTTTTACTCTGCATGACTTGGTTGTTGCATTAATGTGCACAATTGACTTCCCTAATCTAAAGCTGGCTCATAAATGCATGCACGTTTTGCAGCCGACACCAAAGTGTTGTGAAACGTTGGTCTAATATCTAGATTTTGTTCCCCAGTTGAGGTGGTGATGAAAGGCAGCCATGGCTACATCTCTATCACGGAATGGCCTCTCATGATTGTAAGTAGAGTGCTTCTTGTGAATCATGTTGTAAACATGAACGTATCCATTAATAGTTTGTGTTAGAAGGAAGCTGAAATGTTGAAAATACCATGTGTTTGATCTGTGGATGGTGGCTGTATTGCTGTACGTGTTTCTGTGTACTTTAGTGGATGTTTTATCCCGCTGGTATAAACACGCCTTCCATGGAGCTTGTTTGCTTTGTTAAAACATTTTGACCTGGCGAACATCCAAGCAGGATTGAACTGTTAGCAATCAATAACTTGTGGCACGGATGGAGTAGTGTGCAGGGATTACCTTAGCGTGAATATTCTGTGCCCATGATTCTTCCCTGGCTCTAATGGAGGCTTGTATTTTAAAGATATTGGGATGAACTGTCTGATTTTCTTTTTGCTCTCTAGCTGCTGCAGAACAACTGCTCTCATGTGTGTTTATACACTAATCCGCTCGCTGTCTGTTTGCAGTTCTACATGGTGATGTGCATAGTGTACATCCTGTACGCCCTGCTGTGGTTTATCTGGGCCGCGTGCTACTGGAAGGATCTGCTGAGGATCCAGTTCTGGATAGCAGGAGTCATATTTCTGGGGATGGTGGAGAAGGCCGTCTTCTGTACCGAATATGAAAACACCAACGCCGTTGGCAACGCTTGTCAGTTTACAGAACATCATTACCTTTTTTGTGAGATAGTGAGATGTTTGGTTTTGTAAATGTATTTCTCCTGCTGTCACCGTTCAGCTCCAGGCTTGTTGATCTTTGCCGAGCTGGTCTCTGCCCTCAAGAGGACTTTGGCTCGATTGCTCGTCATCATCGTCAGCCTCGGCTATGGCATTGTAAAGTAAGTGGATGTATACTTGAACACACGGCGTATTAGGGGAAAAACCCTAAATTATTGTACAAATCGGGAAATTCACTTTTTACGTTGACTTTGGTTTTAGGCCTCGGCTGGGGCAAGTGATGCACAGAGTTGTGGGGCTCGGCGTCCTCTACTTTGCTTTTGCTAGCGTTGAAGGTGTCCTGAGGATTACTGGGGTGAGTTGTGATGATTAAAACATTTTTTACATATAGCGACTTAGTGTGTTAAGTCTTTATGTTAAACGTGTTTCGAGAAACTGCAAGCATACATTAGTAGCTCACTATATTATCAATCAGCGTGGCGTTCACTTGGAATATGAAATGTGGTATAACTCCTTCCGAGGTTTCATGGATTGATACCGCATACCCATCAGGTTTTGTTAATGGAAGTCTTTAAACATCATCGGTTGTGAAATCTGGTGGAGCTGGCCCCCCTCCAGTCCTCCTCCTCTCGTTTTGTTTTCATGTAATATTAATACATTACGTTTTAGACATCATCCCTACGCTAAAAGAATGATGAAGCCACAGCAACTGCTCGGTCCTGATTGGACAAGCAGAGCACAGATTAGAAAAATAATATTAAATTAATACGAGTCATTTCCGTTTAACTTGGCCAACATCTAAAGTGATTTCACGTATAAGTCGTTATGGGACAGTGTCGGATCGATCAGCGTTATAGTATAT
Source organism: Eutrigla gurnardus (assembly GCF_963514095.1). Lineage (NCBI taxonomy): Eukaryota > Metazoa > Chordata > Actinopteri > Perciformes > Triglidae > Eutrigla > Eutrigla gurnardus. Next base: position 7,020,106 of record NC_139925.1, read on the forward strand.
AATTAAGATCGGTATACCGTATTAAAGCTCTGTTGTTTGTTGCCAGATTTTGTTTTGAAGTAATACTGACATCACAATCTGTGTATTTTCTTGATTTGTTGGGTGGCCAAAAAAATCAAGGGTCGAGACAATGGCCCCGCTCTCATTACAGCGATTGTTCTGGCTGTTTTTGACTCTGGCGCCATCTGGTTCATATCCTTCCAGTGTTCTCCTCCGCAGCACCAATAACCAATAGTTATTATACCCTCATGTAACAACAAGGTGGATGTATTTGTTAATTAACTGAGCCCAGGTGACTTTGAGTTTTCTTGCCTTTTGGGTTGGATGATTTGGGACTTTCTTCTTTACACTTTGGTAAATGGTTCTATATTTTACTGGCCGTGCTGCCTGTTTATCTCCAATCCTACCTGTGATCCTCCACATCATTCTCCTCTTCCCTGTGCCCTCTGCTCCTGCTCTGTCCTCCCTTCTAGGCAAAAGACTCTGACTTGGCCCTGCTGGCCAACATTCCCCTGGCTCTGCTTGACTCCTCTTTATGCTGGTGGATATCCTTTTGTGCACCTACAACCTTTCCCTGTGTGGTTCCCCTCTGCTCCTCACCTCCTTCACATTAGACCAGAGATTTATCTGCAACTCTCTTCTTCCCTCCCCAGATAATTATCCCTGGAAGAGCACAAAGTACAAATTGAGAGACATACAGGAATGCATTAATATTCATCATTCATTAATGTATTGTTTTTTTCCTCCTGGTTGATGATTTAACTGCTGTTTAAATCCTCCATTCTAATTCTAACTTCTTTTCTTGGGCAATCAATGACATGACATGCTCTTAAGTAGGAAATCTAATGTCATGTTATTGATTAACTTGTAAATCGGTTCTATGTCTTGTCCGCCATGTGTTTTACCTTGACTGCCACTAACATCTTTGTCAGTCTGGCACAAACCATCAAGACCCTGAAGCTGAGGAAAAACCCCGTCAAGTTGTCTCTCTACAGGCACTTTACAAACACACTAATATTTGCCGTCATCGGTAAGTGTTACGACTACACTGACCATCATAATACTACGATCTGTGCCAGCGTTACTTTTTTCTATTTATTTGAATTTTCATATAAAACCTGTAAACCGTAAGTCCTGCTTTGGACGCAGAGTAGTCAAATTTTGCCCTTTCGTCCCTCAGCTTCCATCATTTTCATGGGTTGGATAGCAAAGAAGTTCCGGCTAGCAGATTGCCAATCTGTGAGTATAGTTTAATTATTCATCAGTAGTAGTAGTGTATAAAATCAACATTTTATTGATAGTTGTACCTATTTTTGTGTGTAGGATTGGATTGAGCTGTGGGTGGAAGATGCTTTCTGGAGGTTCTTGTTCTCCGTCATTCTCTTCGTCATCATGGTTTTATGGAGACCGTCTGCAAACAACCAAAGGCAAGTGGTTGAAATGACCAACAGGAGCTGAACTGGACACTCCCTCCCTCCCCCTGTGCTTTATTAAATTCTTCATTTCAAACATCCACAGGTACGCTTTCACACCTCTCATCGATGACTCCGACGACGAGGAGATCGAGGAGTTCATCGCCTCTACAAACATCGGTACGCTAACATCAAAGGAGTAATCTTTTAACCAGAACACTAATAGTGCCGTTATATTAATTTCCTATTTGTTTATTTTTTCTTCACAGCTGAAGGAATAAAATTGAGAGCTAAAAGTGAGACAAACGGCTCAGTGAAACCTGCAGAATCAAACCCAGTGAGTAACCCTTCATCTGGAATATTTCTGTGTTGATTGGTGTAATTCAGGGTGGATTATTAAAGATGAAGCATTCTTTTTTAGGAGTAGCCGTCCACATTTAGGAAATCCAGCTGTGTCACATACTGTATTTCAGCAGATGGCAGTATTTCCACTCTTTCACACTTTTATTCACCCCCTCTCTTTTTCTGTTTTCCACTTGTCCAGGAGGAAGACTTGAAGTGGGTCGAGGATAACATTCCTAGCTCTCTCACTGATGTGTAAGCATCCTGTCGGATATATATTTATTAATCTAGCAAGATGTTCTCGTATAAGGCATGTGTGATTCTAACAGTCTCTGTTATTGTTTGTCACCACAGAGCTCTGCCAGTCCTGCTCGACTCAGATGAGGTATGAATTACTTAAGAATCTATGAATATGTGGAATAATTGGATTCACCCGCTTTATTTCTATGAAGACAGCTGGTCTACATATGTGGAGATGACTAACTTTGTCCTAAAACTCAGAGATAAAGCCTTGTTTGAAACTGATTTGGGACTCGTTCTAGTTACTGTAATGGTGACGATATGGAAACAGACTTCAGGACACCATGCTGAATTCATTTTGGGGCTTTTAGGCACAATTTTGTTGTTGTTGCTACCTACATTGCAATCAAACACATGCTTGACTGTTCGCTAAACCCCTCCCCCCCCAAATTGACCGATCATAGCGTAGCAACGGTTACCGGGCATGGCAGGCCTGTCACGCTTTGGATTTCTTCACGTGCGAAACGGTGTGCGTGTTCACAGCGTGGCACGTAATGCTCCGTTTCAAAAGAGTAGAGTAACTGCATTCAGTCAAGCAACTCTGCTTTCCGTGCCAACCAGTGGTGACAACATGCTTTTCCTACAGCAGTGATGTATTGTTGGCTCCTTACCCATAATACCTATATAATAAGTAGCTAGCTACAGCTGATAAAATCTTCCAATTGTCATTTAAGCTGGCAAAATCAACGGTTGCTGGTTAAAGAAAAGAGAAGCCTGCTTTCGACTATCTCTGCCTGCGATTAGTTGTTTAAAAATGTACTTAGGGTGGTAGAGTCGCTACTGTTGTTGGTAACCTCACATGTGCCGTGCCAGAATGGAAAGCTTGACAGGCGCAGCAAAAGTAGCTAAGAGGGGGTGAGGCAAACGGTTCATTGCGTCTGAATAATAACAGCAGGAACATTGGTTTTTTAGGCGGTTTCTGTCTGAAACCAAACTTTTTAACTTGAAAATAATGTTAAGTCAATATTTTGCATATTATTTTGCAGGAAATCATGACGACCAGATACGAGATGTCCAAGCTGGAGTGAGGCGAAACATTTCCAGACACGGAGGGAGAACTTAGCAGCGACCCCTGATTCTGCGTCTGCAGCAGGGGTTTTTCTCTCCAGGATTCCCAGTTGGGTGGTGGCGGAGTGCCATTTCGTTTTTCAGGGCATCTTCCCGTACGGTTTCTTCTTCGCAGTGTGGCGCACAATTTGGGGAGGAGCTCTGCTCATTTTTCCCTCAACTTCTCAAGAGCAAAGGACTCTACCAGAGGAAACCTGTCTTTTCACTGACCAACTGGTTCATTATTTCCCTGATTATGATCAGTTTCAAGCCTTTCTTTCCAAAGAGAATGTTTAATTTTATATTAAATGCTGTATTTATTTCTGTTATGTTCATGTGATTTTGTTTTATCAGAGAATGAAGAACAGTGGGCCTCATGCAGAGACGTACACTCAAATATACTTTAAGTGTCTTTTTTCTCTCTTTTTTTCTTCTTCTCAGTAATTAAAACCAAGATGTTTGGTCTAAACTGGTTTTGCAGCCAAGAAAGTGACGGAGAATTTGACTTCCATGTGTTTATTGATTCACCTTCAAACAGGATCTTTCTTAAAATATATACACTTGTGAATTTCGATAAACAGTTTATTTGTTTCACCTGACTAAGTGTCTGAAGCACTCTCGGTTTTTCTTCTTTTTTTGGCCAACATTAAAACCAGAGATGAGGGGGGGAATCAAACACATTGTCTCTTATGCACTTTGAAGAGCAACGTTTTGCCTGCATGTAGTTTATGTATGAGGCCTAATCTGTTCAGGTAATTGAGGACAATATGTATGAAAGTTCATGTCTCCAGCATCCTCAGTATTTCTGTGAATGAGTGTGTGGGCGATGAAGCACAAACAATTTAAATGTAACTGGGTTCGCTCGTGTACAACTGGGGGTTTTGCGGTCACGTTTTGAACCCGCTGTGTTTGTGTGGCGGCGCAGGTCCTTCTGAAATAAGGAGCAATATACTGTATGTGTGGAGTAAACCAATTTCCTTATTTATTTTGTGTTTCAAGTGTACTTATGAGTTGTTAAAAGAGCGTGTTTACTCTCAAGTGTGTTTACAATGTGTGCTTCCATGTTAATGCGTTGGACAGATTCACGATGCATTGAGTCAACGGCAATACGATTCGTATTGCTTTTGCGTTCTTTGCTTCTTTTTTTTTTTTAAACACACAAAAATAGTCATCATGGTGGTTTCACAGACTCCTAAATAACATGTTCTGTCGAATAAGTCTTATATATTATTTTTTTCCTGAAAATGGCTGCCCTGGAGTTTGTTTTTATCAGTGTAGTTTCCATGTGTTGTCTCGAAGGCCATCCCATATCATGAGACATGAGATAAGTTGCGTGGTTAGCATGAGCAACAAGCTAATCACATGGTTTATGATAGCCTTGTTCTGTTTTTGTATTGGTTGGGAACCTGGCGTAATTGTGCTTATGATGGCAAGCTGTCCTCCTGTTATATAAAACTGCAGACACCTGCAGCGGGCCTTGATTCTTTGTACAGATGAGTATTGGCTGATTCCTGTTATTGCATAATTCCACAGATAGAGGTGTCTGGATTTTTTTTTGTTTTTTCTCTCTCTCATGGGTGTCACGAAAAAAACTGGGCTTAAACTTTTCATACCAGCAGGTTTGTTTTTTTCACTCTTCCTTCTCAGGAAGCGTGTACACTTAGATTAAATATGAATCTAACACAGGAGTGTTTGTTTCCTCGTCTATCGTTTTCAGTATTAATATGGCAATAAAAATACATATTTTACTATGGTTGTGATTTTGCTGCATTGGTTGAAATCTCATTTCTTTCGAAAGCTGTCTTGCAAATACCTGATTCAAGAGGAAATAGGAGAAACGGTCGAGGTGAATGGGCTTCTGTGAGGAAAATTGTAATGAATGATAATGAAACAGACTGAAATAATGAGAGGAGAGTTTGAATGAAGCTCAGTTGCTGTTTGAGAGTTTCCTCTGTGACCAAGTGGGCTGAAAGGCAATAAAATCCACAACAAAATATATTTGCCATGTTGATATTACAGGTTTAAACCTTTAAAAAAGAGCCATTTTAAAGTTGTGCTACTATCCACCACTTTATGCCAGGTGTTGCGTGTGTTTGCACCCTTTTCCACAAAAAGAAGACTGCTTAAATACCAAATATTAAGAGCTCAAATACCTCTACTGCTACCATACAATTGTGAGATTACCAATAGAACCACCGGTGTCTCTTTGTGGAGACAAACAGGAAAACATGGCCTCAGCTTGTGAAAAGCCCTGTGGGCCACACAGAGACCTGGTTCCTCAATCTGAGCAGCCTGCTACATTAGTTCATTCATTTATTTATCTTCTTGTCACTTCATCATATATTTCCTCTGTCTGGGCTGATTATAAAGCTGTCGAGCAGTAAATGTGTCTCAATCATAAAAAGACAAATGTCAGATTTATAGGTCACTTCGAAGTCGGAGACCAAAGCTAAAGGGACCTTCATTCCTCTTTGCTGTACCCTCACATATTTCCGCTTTTCTTCCAAACATTTATCCCACGTGAAAGACGATCCACAGGCGACTTCTCTCCTCTCTCATGGATAATAAAAAAGTACGGCAAAATTCCTCTCCGATGCCTTTCACTCCCACCAGCGACACACGTGACCTTCTGTTTTGACGCAGAGCCATACGTAGATTTACAGGGTTCCTGCTGTATCACTTGAAAACGACTTCTGCTTTTATGCTTGAATCGGTGTTATATTCTAGGAAGCTGCGTTGTTATAGGGTAGCAGTGGTCAGGCTCCCTGCATCTGTGTGTGTCACCATAAAGCACCAATAGGAAGACTAGACGGAGCACCAGAAACCACCACACGTCTGTGACTCCTAGTGCAAACCCACACTGTGTGCTGGCTTCGCCTCAAGGCACATACTGTATATTTTTTATCATGACTCTCCAGCAAATGGCTTGTGTTATGTAGCTCAGCGCTCTCCAATTGTCTCTGGCAGTATATCCTTCCGCCCTCGGAATGGATGAAACATGTGAACATCAAATAGCCCGAGCGCAAAGCCCTTTGGAAACAAAAGGCTGCAACGTGAGCCCTCCCTGGTACGGTTACCGAAGGAAATTACTGCCATTAAGTCCATGTTGTCATTTTTTATTCCGGTGTACCGTCGGTGGGGGGGGGGGGGGGGGGGGGGGCATGTGTTTTGATTTCTCACCATCCACTCCCTCCTGGAAGCATGCGGCTCTCCGGGCCACTTTTATTGCAACGTAAACCCCTGGATGGAGACATGAGAGGGAGGACGGAGTGAAGAGAACACATGTGGTGAACATTAGTCTCTTCTGTCTCTAACAAGTAGACACACTGAGATATGTTTCCAAAAAGGTGACTCTTCCTTGTGTTAAAGTCAAATAGGAATAATGTGAAACTCCTTTTGTCTGTGTGTGTGTGTGTGTGTGTGTGTGTGTGTGTGTGTGTGTGTGTGTGTGTGTGTGTGTGTGTGTGTGTGTGTGTGTGTGTGTGTGTGGGGAGAAATGCTGCTTTGACTTGTGCTCGTCTGTGAATTTTCTGCCCCGGGGGTTTATATTATAAAACACACATTCTTCCTCCCTAACCTTTCATCCCTTCAGTCGGAGGAGTTTTTCTAACCACCCAGCGTTCATTCATCAAGTATGCGTTGGTTTGAGTTTCGCTCATTAAAATTCACTCACACTGGATGTACTGTCGAATGAAAACAAGCGCTGCCACGAGGACATTTAATAGCCACGCTGCTCAGCATCAAATGAGGTAGCTCTAACAAAAACTGAAACGTTAGACCGACTTTATTTCAGTTATGTAGACACATTTCAAATTCCAGATAAATTGTGTAGTGCATTTTCGCAAGCCTGCCAAATCATCGTCGATTTAGAATATAATGATTTCTGGGTAACATACAGAATATGAGTAATAGGGGAAATATGCCCATCTACTGTTTAAAAAAAAAACTCCCTTAGTATAATGGATGGTGCCTCAAACAATGCAAGCTAGTACAAAACCCCCCCAAAAAACAAATATACAGTATATGATGGAAGATACGGTATGTTACAATGTAAAAACCAGCAATAGTATTTCCAATAAATTAGAGCCACGGGAGCACTAATGTCCTTAGAGGGATTTATCGTCAATAAAGCGAGGGCAGTGCATCGGCCCCGGGTCCGGACCCTGAACCACACAGACGTGATCTACGATGGACATAAAAATACAAACATGAAGCAACAGCAAAAACAGTTCTCCACCCCCTCCCGACCCACCCAATGCTTTTCTTTAGCTAGTCTTCAAAGACACTCATCTGTGATGCCTTTTGCTGTATATTGTTTATAATATAACTGTGGAATATTGGCGTGTCTCTCACTCCTTTTGGTAATCACTGAACAAATGTGCCAGTGGCTGGCTACTCAAATGTATAGAAGATGGAGAAACAGTATCAACTCTGTGTCCATTACACACTCTTCCTTGTTGCTCTTTCTGTCTCTTGGACTTCCTCCTTTTCCGCCCAGCTCGCTCTCAGAAGTTGTAAGGCGAGACCAGGACGTTGACCCTGGCCACGTGCTTGGCCTGGAAGGTGCGGTCGCTGTACTCGGACATGTCCACGTCGACGCTGATCTCCTGGGGCCCGCGCAGCTGCTGGACCAGGATCAGCTCGCCGGTCTGCCTGTCCGAACGCTGCATGACGAAGATGCCCCGGGAGTTCCCGCCCACGATGCCGAAGCGCAGGCTGTCCGGCCCCGTGCGGCCCGGGGCGGAGGCGGTGGCCATGCGGAAGAGCGTGGCGGGGGTCTGCAGGTTGGAGGTCAGAGACAGGTAGTGGAAGGACACGGTCTTAGGGGCCAGGTGGCAGGAGCGGCTGTCCATGGGGCAGGGGTTCCTCTCACACTGGCTGCAGGGGCAGAAACAGCACATATTAAACACGAGGGGGGACAGAACGGTACATGTTTTCCATTCTCTAAGAGTTTGGAAGTCGTCACGTAATGCGGCCGTTTTCTCACTGAGTAAACAATTACATAATGAATCCGTCCCTGTGGGAAAGTGTTTATAAATGCTCCTTTGCGACTAAAGAGAAGTGACACACATACATACAGTACACGTGAGGTCATGTGCACTGAAGTGTTGAGAAGTTGTTCGAGCTGCGAACTTTTTCTTCTCCGTGCACGACAATCTCAAAACCGTAGCGTAGCGTTACGAAACGGGGGGACAAAGTCACCGCTTTCCCCCCCCACCCCCCCAAACATGCATTCATCCCCGTTGGCTGGCAGCGGAGCAGCGTTTCACCACATTGATGGTTCAGTAGAAGCAAACAGAGCTGCGTTTCATGCTCTTAAATGAGGCAGTTTGCTGATGATTGGCAAACAGGGAGATGGAAGCTGTAATGTCTCCAAACATTTGGCCCGGAGACGCAGACTTTCTACATGGTTTTCAAGAAAAAGAAGGGGAAAAAAAAAAAAGTCATCGAGTGAAGTTGTGCTGAGCATGCATGTTCTGTGTCAGGAACAATTTGCTTCACTGTGCTACAGCTAGTACCGCAGCTCCTATGTTTTGTTGTCATCATTTCTGTTGGATATGATAACATTGCACCGAAGGGAGCATCACTACAACAAAAGTCTGAATCTTGATGAGACAACGGCCAAAAGTTTAGCCAGAATACCTAAACCGCTTTATTCGACCGTAAATCTGAACATCAGTGCGCCCAAAACGTAATAATCTCCTTGCACAGTAAATACTGTGAGCACTCAGCTGCAGCAATTACAGCGGGCCAAAGTAGAGCCAGGGGGGGTGGGATGCTAAACTGTGATGGATGTTTATAACAGACTTAGTAATGTTTTCATCAGAAGCCTTCCATTTCTCTTCCAAATAAAGTTTGGTTACCTTGGCAGTGAGCTGCACTGCTGCGTTGCCAGATCTCAGCGGTTGCCATGGAGAGTTTTAATGTTATTTCTACCAATAGCGGCGATGGCCAAAACTAAGTCCCGAGCTGCATGAAACTTTGAATTTTCACTTTGCACAGTTCAGACTTCAGAATTCTTGAGGCCGTACCACCTTGATCGAGTGCACCTCCTCAAAGACAGTCGATACGTGTGTTTTAACCTCTAACTGGGCATGCTGGTTTCACTGGCGTGGATCCCTGGCACACCTGAACACGACGGCGATCTGTTTTATTTCTGCTGTTTTCTCAGAACGTCAAAATGTCTCCTCGGAGCCCCCGTTAGTGTCTCACGGTTCGGTCTGATGCCTTTGAAAGTTTATGACAATTTCCTCGACAAGACGAAGAAACTCAAAGAGGGGGTCGCATCGGTGGGTGTATCCACTTACAAGGGAGACGTCCTGACGTAGCTGATGTTGCCATGGGAACGGGGACACTCTGGGCTGACACACTGAAAGCCTCCCCCCGTGTTGATACAAGTTGTCCCTCGGCTACAGTTGTGCTGCTGGCTCAAGCATTCGTCCACATCTGGAAGACAAAAACAGGCAGAGGCACGTAAGAATGAGAAGCGGGTAGAGAGGCTTGCCAGACTGACTCCTCGCTTCCTGGTTACCGCAGTCTGAGCAGGGGACGCTGTGATTGTTTATTTGGGTTTTTTTTTTTTTTTAGTTTAGTCTCATGTCCTAGAAATCCCTTCGGCTGGGGAAGGGTGAGGTCATTCATTCCACTGGCAAGCGTCGCGAGCTTCGGGGGTGCAAATGAAAGTGGTAACGAGGTTTTTGGGGACGACAGGCACCTCTGCAGGAACTTAAAAAGACCCCCGCTGCTAAAAAACCTCCTTGTCTTTTTTTGAAGTTCCTCTCCGGAGCTACATACCCAGCCAGATCTGCAGGCCAGATATCTGTGAATAAGCCTTTGTTCCCCTTTGTCACTCACCCTCGCAGCTCCGCCCGTCTGGGAGCAGCTTGTAGCCGCTGGGGCAGGAGCAGTGGTACGAGCCGGGGACGTTCACGCACTCGTGGACGCACAGCTTCCCTCCCTGGTCCAGCTTGTACACTTCACACTCGTTCACATCTGTCGAGAGACACACAAACGAAAATAATGAATGTCCTAAACATGTTTCACGTGACCATTGGGCATGTTTTAGTAGCCAACAGGTAATTATATACCTCACACAGGCTGTCATTAGTATTTAGGACAGTACGTTTTGTGCTTTGGGCATTGTGGACAAATGCATTTGAAGCAGCTGCATGGAAACTACATTCAAAATGTTACTCAATCAATTACATCTTAAAAGCAACTGAACTGTGACCTGAATGGATGCTAATCAGCTTGTGACCTCTCGAGGGGATTATTTTGTTTGTCACAGACTGGCTCCACAGATTACTCTCATTTCTAACCATATTAATGACCAGAGGAGTAAACGATTTGGCTCCTTTAACATACGTCATTTGTCCTGCTGAGGTGTTGTTGAGCAGGGCACCAGCTCGACGGGGGAAAACGCTCTGCAGCTGACCTCGCCTCCCTGCGAGAAGCAGCAGCGAAAGGGGGGATTTCCCCCCCACACACACACACAGGGATCAATTAAGCAACACTGTAATTACAGCTCACCCTGACAGATACTGTTGTCGGATGTGCCACTCATGTGGAAGCCTGCATCACAGCTGCAGTGTTGCGCTCGGTTCACTTGGGCACAGCGAGGTCTCCGGCTGAATGCTGGGTCGTTCATAACGCTCCACTCAGGCGGGGCTGCGTCGGGACAGGAAAAGTTGATATTTGATATTTGATCTGGAGCCGAACACATTGTAAACATGTAGCAGACCTCAAGTCTGGATGAAAGAATCGGTGGTACCGACCTGTCTGGGTTTGGTGCTGACAGTGAGAGCCGCTCCAGTTCTGAGGGCAGGTGCATTTGTACTGGTTAACTCCTTCCACACAGGTGCCTCCATTCTGGCAGGGATTACTGGCACACTCACTTATATCTGTGGGTGTATGAGAGAATCATCATGTGGTCATGCATAGAGATCACAGGCAAATATGCATGTTCCCCTTCTGAGATATATATTTCTAAGATATTTCCAATCAACGCAATGGTTGGCTGTAATCATCTGCAGCCCAGTTTATCAAACAGCGTGAGGTCTTGAAAGAAAAAAAGAGATCAGATCAGATAAATTAAAGACCATCCATCTATAGAGCGGCAATGAGTGTCCACCCAGTTTGATAACTGATACTTAAGAATGAGGAGCTGGTTCTGTCATTATGGTCAGTGTCGCCCCTTTTATTCCTTCCATTTGTGGAGAAGTAGTAGTTATCTTGTTGAAATCTATTGGGGATTATATTATATATAAAAGTGTAATTCAATAAAAATCCATCTGGATCTTCAAAGTTTAAGAGTGTTGGTGATAGTTTATGGACATATGTTTTGCTCAGATCTTTATAGCATCGTGAAACACATAAAGGCATGTGATTTTTTTTTGTTTCTAAATTTTGAGTTGTTTCCTTTCTGCAAAAAAAAAAAAAAAAAAAGTTGTGACTTACTTTGCTTTTCAATAAGTTACCATTAAAGAACTCTCAGGTTTACAGAAATCCCATCCAATTTATATCCATGCCACTGACTGTGAATACGATTACAGTTGAAAATGGCGAATGTTGGGATGCAAAAGGAGCTGGATAAAATCGTCAAAGTGGCCATAAAGATGATAAATATAATGCACTATCACTCAATACAGGAATACTACAAAATGCAAACTGTTGAAAACAAAAACAAAAAAAGGTAGGAAGAATAATGCATCATGCGTTATGATCTGTGTCTCTGAGCCCTGAGAAATGTGCAGATGTTAAAATGATGAAGCAGCTTCTGCTCTCTGAGCCCACAGTATGCTGGATGACAACCAATCCCTTTAATGTTTATAAGGCTCCCCCAGGGGCCACCACAGGACCGTGACATGAAAAGGCCCACTTCACTCTGCAAAGGTATTTTTAAACTCTTCTTAACTTTAAAGTTTTCACACTCTGTCAATATTGCTTTTTAAGGCACGACTAAATTTAGACCTCTTACGCCGGGGCCGAAGAACCCGAACAGGGATAATACTGTGAACAGTCGAGCCTTCCCGTGTTGTTTTAACCATGAACGTCAATAAACGTACGCACATGTTCGACTGAGAGCGCCACTTAGACTTTTTTTGGACCTGAGCCACCGGCGGAGGGGCTGCACGGGCAATCAATAGCATGCTTGGCATACTTCGCCGCTATCAGACCATGGTGTGGCTATAATGTCTGGACCTAACCCCCCCGTCCAGTGGGGCTGCTGTCAAAGAAACCCGGGGGAAACATGAGCAAGAGGGCTAGGGTTTATCTTACAGTAGCCCCACCGTGGCTGCTCATGAGGGGTAGGAGCCTGGAGGGGAGGGCACCTCACGGTGGAATGCAGTACAGGTGTTTTTCTGTGTTCGGTGACATTTAATGCCATTTTAACGAGGGCTTCATTCAGTACGCCGAGGAGCTCGGGCCACTCTAAAGAATGCCTCTTTTCTTCACCTGTTATCTGTGTGTGTGTGTGTGTGTGTGTCTTTCAGCCTGGCATTCAGACAACACCGAGTCCAAGGTCGCCCCTTAAATTGGCGATTTCTGTACTGCGGTGAATACGGACACAGCAGTTTCTTGGCCACCCCCAAAACATTCCACCAGAATCAGAAACGTAAAGTGGATGTGGGTTTTTGTATATGTGGAGAGAAGGAAGAAAAAAAAGTCACGGGGGTGAAAAGCTCCTAATCCTGTGATGAAAACATACCAGCAGCTGGAGTGGGATTGCATTCCTCACCTGAGTCAAAATGTAACACCAAAGCATTTTGAGGATTTGCAGCAGGGGATGGGGGGGGGCAGATTCTCACCTTTACAGACGGCACCGGTGCCGGTCCAGGTGCCGTTGTCCTGGCAGACGCGCGTGGCAGAGCCCACGAGGTGGTAACCCTGGGAACAAGTGAAATGGGCCTCGTGTCCGGCGAAATGCTTGGAGCCGAACTTGGTGCCGTGAGCAGGGGCTTCCAGAGAGGGGCAGGTGGTGGGAGCTGTGGGAGAGAGAGGAAGAGAGAGACAGAGAGAGAGAGAGAGCACGAGAGGAAGGCCGGTCACATGTGGAGTAAGCCTCCCTACATCCTCTGGCATTCTCTGCCTGGGGATATACACGTGTCACCGGGCAGCGCTATAGAGCCTTCATGGGAGAGACTTCGAACGCCTCATTTACAGTCAACGAGCGCAGCGTCGGCCATTTTTAATGTCATCGGCAGCCAAACGTTATGCCGTGTTACATGCTGTGGAAAGTTTACGGCCTGTATAACATACAGCCTAATTACATTACATAACGTTGTGAATGGGTTACATTTTTACTTTTATGAGAATGTATGTTCATCCTACTGGGAGAAAATGTTTCCTATTCTTTTCAACCTCGAGTCAAAAGCAATGGTAGCATGACGAGTCAGTCTAGCGTAGCCGGACCAACATCATGTCCAGCTTTAATGTAGTGTAATGGAAACCCACTGTGTCTAATTTTATATTAAACATAGCACAACTTCATTTGGATAACATTAACACAATATAAATCATTTTACGTATTCATTGATTAGGATTAGGATTCTCATCCATGTAAAAGTGGTGGTGCAGTGATTTCACTTTTTATATTGTTGAGTCTTGAGCCTTCCTCCAGCGCCAGTCCATCACTAACAAATTGTCTGCCAAACAACACAATTCCACAAGTCCACTTCCCCTGTCAGGTGTCCAGCTCTGTAAGTGAGATGGCTTCGCACTGTTGGATGAATACTTAATCCCATAATCGGAGAAGCCACGTCAGGCTCTCTATTGTCAAAGAAAAAAAACTGTTTGAAGATCAACTTCAAACAGTTGAATGTTCCCAAAATGTTCCAAATTTGATACTTTGGAATCTTCTGTTACCAAAAAAAGAAAAAAAAAGGGAACAGACAATCACTGACTTACTGAACAAAACCTGCTGGTGGAACTTTATGGACTAAACTAAAAATCGACTCTTTAGTCAATCTAATCTAATTGCCACTAATTGACATGTATTCTGTATTTTTTTAGCAGTCTTTCATCATGGTGGTGTATCTAAATGTGTATTAAATGATGACTATAAAATTAATTTCATACAGTTAATCACCATAATGTAATATCATATTGGCATGTAAATTGACTAAATACATTCTATTTAAATTAAAAATATGATGACTTCTAGCCTTTTAAGAAAACACTAATGTTACATAAGTACTAAATACCTTAAATAAATTAGTGTTTCTCCAGAAGAATGCTATGTTAAAACATCTGCTGTTACAACTTCTATAAATAAAAACACCACACCTCCATTTATTTGCCTGATCTTCTGTGTTAAAATTCATGCATTCATACAGGATGCATGTAACATTATGTTTCGCCCAACCTCAAGTTGTGCAGGTTTTAGGATTTAGGTCAAAAGAGGAGACATTTTGACACAGTGGGAAAAGCACAGATGGATGTTGGGCTGAATTCCATTTCGCTGCTTCGGTGTCAGGGTCTTGGGATTGTGCAATGCTGGCTCTCTGTCACACTGTCATGACTTACTAGGAAACTTGACAGAGCGGAGGCCGTTAATGTTAACTCACCAGCTGACTGGTCGGCTTGCGGTAACTTAGAGACCGAGTTCTGAAGCGTCGCCAGCTTCGACTTCATGATCCTGAGGCCCTCCGTGAAACGCATCTCCTGACCTTTCAGGAACTTCTCCATCTGACGAAGCACCCCGACCACCTGGTGCTTATCCATGCACGTCTGTTGAGAGCACAATTAACAATTAGAAAAGAGAAAGAGAGAAAAAGAATGCAGGAATAAAGGTTACACTAGTTTGGTCCTAAAACATAAAACATGTGCTGTGAATAAACATGAATATGCAGCCATGGAGGATGATGTAATCTTATTGGTGAGCACGTGGTTGTTAGGGTTACAAAGAGTTTTCCCTGATATGAAAACACATCATGCAACACATTTTTTTTTACTGTGTTTGCAGGATTTCTTTTATTTTAAACTCCATTTTCTCTCCTCTATCTAGACTCACATGTGAGATATTCCAGGCCCATCATCTCTCTTCTTCTCTCCCTCACTGCCTTCCACTCTTCCTCTCACAACTCCAGTGGCAGACACAGCTGGACAAAAGCTGTCTGGCAGATGTCAGCGGGACTTTAGTCCAGATTGCTGCTCCTCTGTATATTTTGCATGGCGGTAGGAAACTCATTGGGTAATTTCTGAATGGGCACGACTCAAAAATAGCATGGGTGCCACAAGCAGTTACTTGAGTGTGGAAGCCCTGTCAGGCCATTTACAAAGTTCCTCAGAGGAAAGTGCTCTAATCCTTTTCAAGAGGGTTTATTAATCACATGCTCATTGGAACAATTTCTCTGTGCAGCATGCCTTAAATTCCTGCCCTGGCATTCGGAGGGCCCTGTACAATAACAACCAGCTCCAGTACATTCAAATTCAATGCACACATAGTTCGGACCTGCAGAGACACTGCTATGCTGCTTTTACCTGCCCCAGACGAAGGGGAAATGCCAGCTGACAGAAAGAAAATGAGATGGCTCACATCCGGATGCTACCAGGGATTTTTTTTTTTTTTTTTTGAAAAGCAAACATGGTTTAATTTCTCCAGTTGGAATCTTTAGACGATGACTTTAAATGACACGTTACACGTGGTCACAATAAGCTAGAAAATGTGTTTAAACAGAATAAAACGTAATTATATTATCGTTTGCAGTGACTTGTTTTATAGATAACAGGATGCCTATATTAAAATGGGTTACTTTCGTCAAATGTATGAATAATTAGTAGACTAGCACACTTTTTTGAGCATGTTCGCCCAAGATATTTTGCATTTAATTGCGCTTAATAACTAACTCTTACCTGAACGGCAGCATGGCCACTCTGGATAGCTGTCAAACACAGCAACAGCAAGCACCTGCGTTGAAAAGACAGGACCATCTCTGAAATTCAGTAATAATAAAGTGTAAAGCTGTTCCCTGTTGGTGTTCTTCAATATTTAAAAGGCTTCTTCTTCTTCTTCTTTTCTTTTTAGGGTGCCTTGATAAAAAAAATATATAGCCTATATAAAAACAGCGTGTCCGTGCCCTAGCTGCAAAGAGTTTGGAGGATGCTCCTCATCAGGTGTCTGAGACTCAGATGCGCTCCCGTCTCTTTATTTTCCCTCTCGGAAAGTTCAGCCTCTGAGCTCTGCACGCCACCTAACTGTTAGGTTTCCTGCAGCAAGAATCCCTCCCACCGAGATACTCCCAAACATATGAATGTTAGTTTTTCTTTCTCCCACTTACATCTGTCTCTTTCTGTTGCTGTCAAGGGAAGTTTGCAACAACATATAAGATATATGTGGCTATAATATGACTGTATTTTTATTTATTTTTTATTAACGGTGAAAATATTTTTTTGTGAACTGAAATGACTGGATTTATTTCCTTCCTCAGCACGATAATGACCTAACATGAGAAATGATATGACTATTATCCTACACCAGGTAGGATGATAGTTAATCACTATTTATCGTTAATGTTAGATTGTTTTGTAGATGCATATGGTGTAAAATACAACACTCGTTTTAAGCCCGTTGATAAACCTTCCACTCGGTACCGGACGTGCATTAAGTTTATTGGCTCTTCCTTTGTGACACAAGTCTTTATTTAGGTTTCGCTCGTTGAGTCACAGCGACACCTGGTGGTCATTGGCAGGAATGTACAAGTCGAGCAAAAAAAAAAAAGATGCGTACGCGCGCTTGATTCCGTCAGCGTCAGAAACGAGGAAGGGAATGAACAGGAAGTGGGAAGCTACCAATGGCGTCGTCTGATTTTATCTCTTTAAAAAAAGACCACACACTCGGCTCGCTGTTACTACGCACCACACACGGGCACACATTTAAACATCGACAAAGGACAACAACAACAACAAAAAACTGCGCGTCGTACACACTTCACTGTTGCAGATGTTAGAAAATAACCGACACCGCTTCGGAACCAATGAGCGCCGCGCATCTCTCCCCCCGTGCGCCGTCCGACCAATGGCCGACGAGGATTCGCCGCCAGCACGTTAGAGCGATCCGGGCGGGACTATAAATACGCGGAGGAATACATGCTCGAGGAATGTGCTGCAGACCTCAGAAGCCATTTTGAGATGATGTCCCTTGTTGAGAAAACCTATGAAGATGCTGAAATCAACGAACATGGTTACATTTCTGTCTGTTTCTCCCTCCGTCTCCTCTATCTCACCATGGCAGCTGTCAACCGACGGGACATTAGCAAAGCGGGGTATCAAGCTGCGCTCACAGAGTTAAAACGTCATTGATATGAAAGAGGAGAGTGTCTGTTCACTGTCTCTGTCGAGACATGTAACACCGTGAGTTTTTTCCAGTCTGCGATCTTCCAGCATCTCTCACAAACCAACGTCTCCTTTGAGTGACTGAGTTAATTTCACTCCTGTACCCGGAGAGAGACGGGAGGGCAGATCCGTGTTCCAATGGCTTCTGTGAGCCTTGTTTCCAGTCCCCCAGCCCCTGTTCTTGACAAAAACATGACAGACTCTGAGCTTGCAGGGGATGAAAGGTCGAGTAACATTCTTATGCAATTCTTAATACGCTCATCTGTGCGTTTCAGTGATGTGGTGGGTGCTTGTGTTACTGTTTTCTTTTTTTATTTAACCACGAATTGCAGGGTTTTAGGGTCCACGATTTTTTCCCCCTCCTTAAAAAAAAAAAAAAAGAAATCTTTGCATGCCTCTTTGCATAACAAGCCTGGATTTCCATGTGTCGATGAGACTCATGCTGTTCATTTTCCATGCGAGATAGCAGACCTCGTCGTTTGTGTTTGTTGTGGTACTGGGGGCTGAATTCATGACTTCATCCGTAGCCATCTCTGCAGGAGGCTATGCAAATGTCTGGTGATGTAAAAAATGCAACAGCCACGCCCATCCTTTTTGCTGTACTGCCCCCTGGCGGACACCTGGCAGTACTCGCTGCGAGCGTGACAGGGTTCACGCAGGGTTGAGAGATTATGGGGCTTGTGCTGGACCTGTGTCCTTGTGATTGGGTTTTAGTCATGACTGGGCATGCCAACAGAGAGGGTGAACAGTTTGCCGCTGTCGAACCAAATATTTTGAATCTGGTGATTTCACTGAGAAGCTACGAAGAAGGAGGATGGCTGGTGTTTGTTCTGTTGAATATTCACTGTTTTACACCTCTGGGCATCAGTTTTTCCTCTGGCTTGGATAGCCTACTGTGTTAAGTCCTTAAATGGGTCTAAAAGTATAGTAAAGTATTGCAATTGGTACTTCAAATATGATTGTAATTGTTCTCAAAGTAAAAATGAGATTTTTATTGCCCCTTGGTTGTTACTGTAATTATAGTATAATGGGAAAATGTGTTTCCATAAGCTTTGAATAGTCATGCTGGGATATTTGCATATCATCCCTATACACAATATTCTACCACTCATGCTAGAATTAAGTATTTTAATAGAATTATGGTCTTTTTATTCCATTTATCCCAATAATAATGCAACGTATTCAAGTTGGCAAATCCTAGTGAGTCTTGAGGTGTGCGCTGCTTTTAGTGGACTTAAAGTGAGGTTTAGGTTCAGTGTCGTGGTGGTTTTGGGCGTGCAGGGTGTCGGGTTGAAGCCTGGTGTCAGAGGGAGAGGTAGCTGCTATCTGTGAAAACAGACCTGGATCAGCGGAGGGATATTGTTTCCTATTCCACAGTGTTTTTGTTTCATGCACCTACTCGCGTTATGCTTTTAAAGCAGCTGATATTACATGTTCTGAAAAGAGTAATAGCACAGGAATGATTGATATATCACAACTGGTACAGGCATAATTCAAGATGACTGCAGAACCATAGGATTATTAGTAAATCGACTTAATGTACCCTGTCTGAAATATGATATAAAAGCAGTGTGTATATGAAGTACTCTGCTGCAGCATGATAATAGAAAGAATGACCAAATTTCTTCCTAAAATGATGCTTGCATACTGATCATAACAGTAATAGACGTTAGTATTTCAGTGTCCAGCCTCGGACGCTCCTGCCAAGATTTGTCCTGCCTGTTAGATATTTACAATCCTGTAATTATACCTTTTGGAAAGTTCCCACGGGAGTGCTCGGGCCTTTTCAACCGGATAGTTTTTTGATGACTATTTAAGTAAGAATACTTTTTACTCGACAGTAATAATGGACCTTTTGTCATAAAGGTTATATGTGGGCCGACATCATCTTAATCTCTGACTCCAGGCTGTCGTTAAGTAAATAAACTGAATAACCTCGCTCGGAGAAATCCAAGGTTTTTCATGCATGGCACTCGACCCGAGGTCTAATTTAATTTGGCTTTCCTGAAATAACTACACGCTGGTTCCCAGGGAATCAAAATTTAGCTTTGAATTATTGACATGAAAAGAAAAGGCTGAGGGTGTATTGGAAACTGTATGGCATGATATTTAGTACTTTATGGCAAATTAAGGGAAAATGCATGATGAATGTTTTAGTGTCATTTAATTTTTATCTGTTATTAAATCGTGATTCTGGATTCTATGCTCATCTGATGTTTTACTCATGATGTGAACACTTTAATTGAGTCCAAGGCCAACAAACATTATATAAACCTCCACTGAGTTTTCTTCCTTTTCTTTTTTAAAGAGAGGACGGCGAACTGGAAGATGGAGAAATAGATGACGAAGGGATTGGAATCGAAGAGGAAAATAAAGAGGCCGCAGAGGTGAATGAAGACAAAGAGAAGGAAAAGGAAAAAGTCAAAGAGAAAGAAGAGAAGACTCACAGACACTCCAGGAAAAGATACAAAAAGAACAAAGAGAAGAGGAGGTCCAAGAGGAGGAGGCGCGACAGGCAGAAAGTAAGATTGCTGATATATCTTGGACTGTGACCTCCTCATAATAAGTCAGAATTCTCTCTGAAGTGGTGTTTTTCCTGTGTGCCCTCTCCTCAGCACCACTCCCCCTCCAGCAGCTCCAGCTCAGACAGTTATGACTCTGACTACGACCGACCAGAGAGGCCCAAAAACAGGAAGAGCCAGGAAAGCCAGTCCGCTCAGGTGAGTTCCACCACCGCTGGCACACGCTGGAGCTTAATAATCACGAAGTCCTTATTGTGTTGACATTTGACCTCTTTGACAGCATGGGCGGGACTCTAAGGGAGGCCACGGCAACTCGCACAAGTCCCCGCCGCACAAGAGCACTGAATTTGAGAAATACAGCGACTACAGCGAAGACAAGTACGACTACGACGAGGAGGAGGAGGACTACGAAGACGACATGTCCGAGTATCCGCAGCCCAAAGAGTCAGTTTCCCAGAACCGGGGAAGGGGTCGCCACGGCAGAGAGCAGATGAAGAGAGGGAACATGAGGGGGATGAAACAACAGCAGTGTATGAAGGCTTTTCATATCAGACGACACATGTGGTGTTTTAATCTAGATTTACCGTGAATACATTTTTTTTTGGTTTTCATTTTCAGTTGGGCAGAGAGGAAGGGGCCGAGGGAGTGGACCAGGAAGGGGACGTGGGATGCTCTACAAGAACAAGAAGCTGAAGGGCAAACCCTGGGGAGGACGTGGACGAGGTCGGGGAGGAGATCAGGGCATGGAGGACATGGGACCGGTAAGGGGTCATGCTTTTTAGTGTACTGTTCAGCTTCGTAGTGTAATGCTTGTACTGTTAATTAACGGTTTGAGCAAAAAATAGAAAACTAAGACTTGTTTGTTTACTTTGTGTCACAGGAAGGAAAAAATTCCTCCGGTTTTCAGAAGAAACGGCCAATAATGAGCAAAGAGTTTATCAATCAGCACACAGTCGAACACAACGGCAGATACATCTGCAAGTATTTCCTGGAGGGTCGGTGCATCAAGGTAGTGTAGCGCTCATTTAACGACGTATGCTGAAGTATTTTAATAAACATAAACGTTCAAATGGGAAAGGTACAATATGCGTTTCCTTCTTCTCTCAGGGGGAACAGTGCAAGTTTGAACACGAGCTCGTCATACCAGACAAGAAAAAGGAACTTTGTAAATTTTACCTCCAAGGATACTGCAGTAAAGGAGACAACTGCATTTACATGCACAATATCCTTCACTCATGAGAACTTAAATGTGTGTTATTGGATTGCATAATTATGTGACATATGACTATACCTTTTGAATTAGACCTGTTCCTTAACCTGTGGTTGCACATGAATACCCGTGCAAGTTCTTTCACACTGGAGCCAAATGTTATCAAGGAGACAACTGCAAATTCTCCCACGAGGCTTTGAACGATGTGACCAAAGAGTTGCTTGATAAGGTAAACCAAAAAAACAATGTTATGCCAAGAGATTCTCATCTGTCAACAGTTGTGTTATTTTTCTTTCTGATTCATTCTTCAGATAATCAACACTGAGGAGGAGAACGCCCGCGAGGACGAGCTGGAGCTGGAGGATCTGAGGAAGCAGGGTATCGCCCCGCTTCCGAAGCCGCCTCCTGGGGTCGGGCTGCTGCCCACTCCTGGTCAGAGCAGTCCTACAGAGGGAGGGAAGAAGATCCCCTCCCTGTTTGAGATCAAGGTTAAACCTACTGTAGACTTGGCACAAAAGATTGGTCTGAGGTAACCACAATCATCTGATATCCAACTCAAATCCTACTCTTCAAAGCGTATTCTCAATTTAATTGTACACTTGTGATCGTTATTTTTCAGTGGATCCAGCTTCACTCCAGGTGAAGGCTCAGAGGACACTCAGAGTGGAGGTATGGTGCCTTCAGGCTCCTCTGCACCTCCTATTCCTCCCCCTGGATCACCTGTTCCCATGGGAACACCCATGCCTCAGAGCCCCCCAGGACAGCACCCACCACACGGGTTTCCCATGCAGCCACCGATCCCGCCTGGTCAACCCCCACCGTTCCACGGAAACCACCCCAATCTCAACCCTCCGGTTAACATGCAGAGGCCTCCGTTCCCTCCACCCGACCTACAGATGCTGCAGAGCCTCTTCCCTTTTACATCCAACCCAGTAGAGCTCTTCAGCAACTTGCTCCGAAACCAGGCCATGGGTCCACAAGGAGGTCGGGCTTTTATTATCATTATCCAATAATAACCGTGACTGAAAGTGCAAAATCTGGATTCTTTTTAAAGTGTATTTTCACTGTTGTAGATCCTAGTCTGGCCTTCATGCAGAACGTCCAGCAGCAGACCGGTGCAGAGTCGCAGCTGCAGTCTTTACCACCAGCAGTACAGAAGGCCATTTTTCTACACCTGACGCAGCAGCAGCAGCAACAGGAGTCACATCCACAGGGAAATGAGCCAGCGAGGGCAGAGGGCCAGGATGATACCAATGCAAACAGAGGTACGTTCCCGCAGGCAAGAAGCAGGTTTCCTGTATTAATTAAGATAGAAATGGAGCACAGACTGAAGTAAAATGACAATTCACAAACATTTAAATATGATTTCATCCGTTTTTCCAGATGAAACTACAAACTGGTACTCAAGCGACGAGGAGGACGGGAGCTGCGTTTCCTCCATCCTTAAAACTCTCAAGAAGCAGAGTGAGATGTCTCAGTCCAAGCCCCCCCAGGCCGCCCAGCAGGCTCCAGCACTGGGCGATCCTTGGCTTGTGAAGGAGAGGGCCCCGCCCAACGACCCCCGTGTGAAGACAGACCCGCGACAGCGACCTCCAGATATTAAAAAGGACTCCGATGGAGCCGCGGACCCGCGGTTCTCCCGAGACCCCAGGAAGACGAGACCGATAGAGCCCAGTTCCTATCGCCAGCCCGTTCCTCAGAAGCCTCCTACGGGAGACGACGACGATGAAGGTGAGCGGGAGCTCAGGGACAAAGCTGTTCTCATCCCTCTAGATTCCATCCCCGATGCGGTGCTGCGGGACCCTCGTTGCCAGTTAAAGCAGTTCAGCCACATACGGGTGGACATCATTCTTCAGCGGCCAGCCTTCGCTCAGGCTGTGGTGTGGGGCCCCGAGGACCTCATCCCTTCACTTGTGCCCAAACAGGAGCACTCGATCAACCTTCCCCTTCCACCCCTCATTGCAGACGCTCAGATGAACCGATCAAACCTGCCCGACCATCCTCCCGTCTCCAGCCCTCCGGCGATCGACCCCAGGCTGGTTGCTGCGCGATTGAAGGAACGTATGAGTCGACTGACCTCTGGATCTCTGGAGACTCGATCCGCCGCTGAGAGACCTGTAGACCCGCGACAGCAGAAGACTCTTGACCCCAGACTCAAGCGTGCAGGAAGTCTGGACTCCAAGCTGCTGAGTCAGAAAGGAGCTGTAGACCCCAGGCTACAGAAGGCCAGTGCTAGCTCCTCCGCTCCTCACACGGTCCAGGTGAAGCCGGAGCCTGAGAGGCTGCCACCTTACGCCCCTCGTCTGGCATCCTCTGGTGGAGGGCTAGAGAGCCCCACTACCATCCTTGGGGGCATCAGCCTGTACGATCCTCGTCATCAAACCGAGCAGGCTCAGAAGGAGAAGGAGGCAGAGCCTCCCAAAAAGACAGCCATTCTGAAACTCTCAGCTAAGAAAGACAATACTCCGCCACTCTCTCCGACCCAACGAAGTGGCTCCTTTGAAGAGGTCAAAAGCACAGACGTTGCCTCAGATCAGCCTCCACCCTCCACTTCTCCCACAGTCCCGCCTGCCTCACCTGTCAAACCCCCTGCAGTTCATAACCTCCCCATCCAGGCACTGGCCGGGCTGATCCGTCCCCAGTACACTGACCCCAGGCAGGCCAAACCAGGAGGACAGGGCTCTACAGGAGCACACGAGGAGGCAGAGGAGAAGAAGCAGGAGGAGAAGAAGCAGGAGGAGAAGAAGCAGGAGGAAAAGAAGCAGGAGGAAAAGAAGCAGGAGGAGAAGAAGCAGGAGGAGAAGAAGCAGGAGGAAAAGAAGCAGGAGGAAAAGAAGGAGGAGGCCGAGGAAGAAGAGCCAAAACTGGACGATCCAGAGGAAGAAGGTGACGACAGGACACTTAAAGATGTGTTCAAGACTTTCGATCCCACTGCTTCCCCTTTCTGTCAGTGAACACCCCCCAGTGTGGAAATATATAAAAGTCAGAAGATTTGTATTTTGATGAAACGTGTTTATTCATCTTTTATTGAGCTTTTCATGAATGTATTTATTTCTGTATATAAATGATCCTGTACATAATCACATGCTATCTAGTGGGACACACATTTGTCAGTATGGACATACGTGCACATACGCAGTCTATAGTTACTTTTAACATAACCGTGTTAATGCTGAAGTGTGTGTGTTTTTTGAAAGTGTGTATGTTGAGCACTTTTATCTTTGTGTAAGTTCCATATGCGCTTTAAATAATCAGAAAAAAAATAATTGAGTTAACTGCACTTAGGATTGAACCATATGGGTTCAAACACCTGCAGAATCTACATGCAGAGTTATGCTAAATAATTGGTTCTAACTATAATTGTAAGAATTCCCTTCATAGTGTTTTGTATTTCTTATTTATTTCAAGATGGTTTTATTTTTGTGAGACTTCTGTTTATGCTAATTTTTATTACAAGGGATTTTCTTTTTTACAACCTATCTGTTCTTGAATATTTACACTTTAATGACAAGTTGGTGATTTGTCAAACTCAGAGGTTCCCTGATTGGCTGAGAACAAATGTGTACTTTTTTCGACATTGCAGCCATTCAATTTGTTTTATACATTGTTGGGCCGTTTTCATTCTAACGTGGCCTAAAGTGTTGAGCTTTTTGTTCACTTGCTAACCAAGCAGTAACGAGTTAATTGAGTAAAAGAATATTTGTTACATCATTTCAAAAACACTCACTGCTGAGCTTGTAAATAGCAGGTAAACTGTTTCTCACTCTTTTCATCAGAATAAGAAAGTAGTTTATCATACAAAGAGTGAAAATATTATCTTGATCACATTGCATTGATATAATATTAATATGACCTTTGTGTTTCATGTAGATTTTTGTGTCGGTTGATTTGTTGATGATCTCATACAGGGTTATTTTTCCTGCAACAGGTGAATGTTGTGATCTTAATACTTGGCAGGTTATATTAGTTGGCAGTTGTGTGTCTGTTAAGGTGAGCCACGTTGGACTAAAGCTAAGCTACACATTTTTTTTATGTTAATCGTTTTCATAATTCACATTGTAAATGCCTATTTTGTATCACATGTACAGTCTGTATTTTGAGTGTTAAAGAATAATGTTCTGTTTTATTTCTCCTGTCAGTTTGGTGGTTGTGATTATACTATATTACATTTTAACAACACGTCTGTCAGATTTCAGTGATTTTATGATGGAAAAACTGAAATAAACATGTCAAATATAAGGTACTTTATTTCATAGTCACGCATCCATTCTTATTTAATTTCAGTGTGAATTAACTTTCCTTGTGTTTTGAAGGGGCAGCGGTCACTTGTAGCCAACTAGCGGGGCAAGACTGGGTGCTACTGGGTGGGACGAGGTCTTCCTCAAACCCAGCTCGTCGGTGTCGGGGTTTGAGGTCTGCTGGGCTCGGTGGATCTCCAGTTTCCTCCTCCACTGGAAACACAAGGCTGTAGCCTCTGCACTGTCTGAGTTTGGCTCCGGCTGCTTCAAACCCTGGAGCGAGAGAGTCATTGTACCGCCTTTAGTAGCGCTGGGGACAGTTAGCATCATGGAGAGTATTTTGGAGAACCTCATATTATTATTAGTTGTTTTTGGTGCTGGATTTACTCTGATGCAGGCCGTCTCTGCAGCGTGGACCCCACGCAGGACCGTCTGGAGCAGATTCTGTACGTTCTTCACCAGGATCTCATCGGATGATTTGCACCCAGGTGTCACAGCATTGACACTAAGCATGGAGAGAATCTGCCTTTTATTATTATTTCTTTATTAATAATTGAGCTTTGTTCAGCGTTTGATTCCTGTCTTCGCTCTTCTTACCTTGAGATGATGCTGAGCTGGTTGCTGATGGTGAGAATCTGCTCCACTATGAGGGAAAGTTCAACCGTACACTGGTCATCCAGGCAGTGGTCGGCAATGACTCTGATGAACTGAGTCACCGACTGGCAGTTTGAGATCAAATCTTTGGCTGCAGCGACAAACGCTTCTTTATTCTGGAGAAGAAAAAGGAATGGATGAGAGTTTCTGCAAATATCAAAAATCGAGTCAGTAAAAAGTGCCCTCTGGTGGTCATTACCGGTATCGGGCCTCTCTTCCTCAAGTACTGAGTCATGTAGCACAGTGTGTCAGCCATCTTCCTGGTCACCTGGACGATTCTGTTGTCTTTGGGATCCCAGCTGTCGCTTTCTCGCTTTAGAAAAAGGGATGTGAAGGTCAGCGAAGGAGAGTCTTTGTAGCTGCCCGACCGGACACCGTCCTACAGAGACAAAAAGGGATGTGATTTATTGTGACATAAAGGAATAACTTTAAAACCGTTAATTGTGAGATACCTACATCTTTTTCAATATGTCCATATTTGGCCACAGCTGCAATGTTCATGTTTGGTCCTGCAGCATCGACGCTTCCTGTGTTGCCCTTCTGCCATGACGTCATTGTCCTTGGTAATCCCACGTCTCTGACTTTAGATGTAGTCAGCACTTCTTTCATATCCTCAGGTGTCCTGCCCTGTAGACCAGCCCCGATGCGCTCCTTGGCCTCCTGGTGAATCCCATCCTGCTTCCTGATCTCCTCCACCACATAGCGAGCGCTGGCTGACCAGCACTGAATCTGCACGTCCAGACCGAGTGTGTCACCGACGTGGTGCGTCTCCACCATGAGCCTCGCCCTGCTGATTACGTCTGAGATCCGGAAACACAGGAGGTCGTTGATGGACCTCAGGTCAGAGCGGGCTCTTGGGTCACGGATGTAGTGTAAGGAGTCCTCTACCCTTTTGATCGCAGGTTTTACGTTCTCTAAAAGTGTTTGAGCCGCGTTGTCAAATCTTTGCTCTGCGTCTTCGGCGTTTTTCTCCCTGAAGTGTTCGGCGGCAAAATAAGCGATGCTGACGATGCTTTGAAGCGCCGAGTCGTAATCCTTATTTTCTCTGCTCAACTGAGCAGAAATCACTTTAATTTTAATCAAAAGACGTCTCTGAAGGAATTCCGATCTTGCGAGTTGCATGACGGTTGGGATGGCGTCGAGCTCCTCTGCAGCTTTGAGGTAGGCGTCGGTCAGTGTTTTCAGTTCGTCCTGGTATCCGGTTAACTGCGTTGATTTGTAAGCGCTCCTACATGTTAGGCTGGTTAGCCTCGCCGCCTCTTGGATCCGAAGCGAGCTCTCGGACAACGCCGATATCTGTTTCTGAGGCCTCAGCTGGTTCGTTGCAGTTGCCGTTCCCAAAATCTTATCGAGGGAATTCAGCAAAATCTGAATGGACAGGCCCCAGAGGATACAGAGACCCTCTAGCTGATCTCCCCGTCGGTCCAGTGAGGCGGAATACTCCACCAGAGACTTTGTGTTGTTCTGGGCTTTGTTCAGCTTGTTGTGCAGAACACTGAATGTTTCCTGACTGTCGCTTTGGAAGGTTAAATCGGACGATGTCAAGAACTGGACCACGTCGGCACACAGAGTCATCACTTCATTGAATTGCCGCGTGACATCGTCTGCCGTTGTCGTTCCTTGCAGCTCAGTGTAAACGGTGTGATACCAGGTCCCAGCGACTGGCAATAGAACCTTCCTTGTGTTGTTTATGAGGTCAGTAAACTGCACGGCGTGTTTGTAGACGCTCTCCGTGCTCATCGCCGAGCTCATCGCCGTCTCTTGAGCCGTCTGGACGAGCAGCGGCGTCAGCGACACCAGCTCCGCCCTGAAACCTTCCAGCGTCTGACGATCGACCGCGTCGACGACGGCCGAGGCTTCCTTCGTGGCTTGAGCGTAACAGTTGGACAGCTCGAGAACGCCGGTGCAGGCCTGGTTGAGCGCTGTCACATCTTTCCCTTTCGTCACGGTCACAACTTCATATAAGAGGGGTAAAAGGTTAAACGCAAGAGGCTTCTGGATCAGCCTGGGCTCATCGGAGACAGCTGGGATCCGTAAATCACAGGTGTCATGTTTATGAGCTTCTGTGTAGCGCTCCTCCTCATGTTCGGTTTGGGAATCCCTCTCCATAACCTCCAAAACACGGGGGCCTCTTATCACATGATCCAGGTCATGTTCCCAGGTGTCTTCCTCTGGCGGCGACGGCTGTGAGATCTGAGGCTGACGCGCCGCCTCTCGCAGCGGGCTCAGGAGATGTGGATGCTGGTGGCCGTCCAGTCCTCTTCTTAGCACTTTAAAATGCTGTATCGCCGTGGAAACGTGATCCGAAAAAGGACAATACGCCTCCACGTTTAGACGGGAACCCGAAAGCATTTCTCTGACCGCCTCGCTCACTTTGGTTTGAGAGGACTGAACCTGTTTCAGCAGCACCAGGAGGCCGTTCCTGTAGATGGGGTTGTCACTCCTGTCCAGGTGCCTCTTCACCGCGTGGACCACCAGCTTCATGTGACAGACCAGGTTTGCTGCATGTTCCTTAAACAGCTTACAACTCTGCTCTCTGTACGCTGCGTCACATCCATGCCGATCACCGATCAGCTCTTCGATGGCAATGCTGGTGAACTCCCTCACGTCCGTTACATCGCCGAGAGCGTCCCGAAGCTGAGCGGTCTCCTCCTCCCATCTTCGACACGCCTCGTGAAGCTTTCGGGCAGTTTGCACCGAATTATCCGCCAGCTCCAGTGACAGAGGTGCGATCCGAGCTCTGAGTCTCGTGAGGCACGCTCTCGAGTTCTCCACGCTCTCCAAACTCTTCGCATCGACGGCAACAGCCGAGATAAAAGATGCCACTTGGATTATCCTATCCGTGGAAGTTATGAAATCCTCGACGAGTGGCTGAATATAGTTCAGGTCCAACTCTGCGGAAGGCTGTGAAACCAGGATCTGTCCTGTCACGCTTGAAAGTTCCTCAACTGTAGAGGATGCTGTAAGAAACGTGTCCAAGACTTGATAGAGAACGGTGGTCATCAAAGCTTCGTCAAGCATCTGTATTTGCTGCACCAACAAAGAGCAGCTACTCTTGAGGCTCTGCTCCGGATCGTCCTCCGAGGACTTCAAAATCCTTTTCATGTCCGACCAGAACTGCAAGATGTGCCGACAGTGACCCACCACTCTTTGTTGAAACTCCCTACGAGAGGAGTTTGCCACCAGCATGCAGTGAAACACAAGGTCTCTCACCGCGCTGTCAAAGCCACTGCCTCGGATCAAGGAGGTGGGGGCGCTAGTGAGCAGCTGAAGCAGTCTGTCCTTCATCCCTGTGTAATACCCACAAGGACCCTGTGATCCGCCTCGGCATTCACTTTTCAGGGTTAGAACGATGTCGCTCACTGTGATCTGCACCTTTCCCAGAATGTACCTCTTGGCTGCCTGCGCCTGCTCGCTCGTCGGGTGTTTGATGGTTGTGCACATGGCCGTGTGCAGCATGGAGATGCACCTCCTCAGGGTCTCCAAGGAATCCAGGAGCTGCTTCGCTTGTCCAGGGTCCCGTAAGGCATTTGCTCTCTCCACTGTCAGACGGTTGAGGAGAAGCAGAGCCTCAGAAAAGACCCGGAATGATCCGAGTAGAGACTTGATGTCTGAGGTGGAGCCGAGATCAGAGAGGGACTCCAGGACCTGATCGGCAGCAGCTACAACCCTCCTGACGGTAGCATCGTCGTCCACCAGCAGGACCTGAGAGCAGAGTGACGGATAGAAATATCTCAACGACTATTGGATAGATTGCCATGAAATGTGTTACAAACATTCATGGTCCCACCTGGATGAAGTCTACTGAAATTAAATTTAATTAAATTTTGTTTATATAGCCTAAAATAATTTGGGCCCAGATCAGGTAAATTTTCAATTTGTCCAAAAAAATATGTAAAATGAATGACAGCCTCAGCAGTAACTTTAGGTTTAGCACCAATAAGCAAACGCAAAGGTACTGAATATAGGCTATAAGTATGAATCCATAATAATATTTTTTAAATATAGTGTCTATGGATTAAGACAGAAGTCCCAGATCATTTCTGCAATCTCTTCTACACCTTGGACAACGATCGGGAACAAAGCCTGTGAAAAGTAAGTTCAGGTTTAGAATGTCTTGTTGTGTTAAGCTCTATTCCCATTTAAGGAAACCTTTGGGACTCTAAAGCAGAAGCAGCCGGGGAAAATGAATCTATTGGGACCTTTCTTCGCATTTAATCAGTCAGTGTCTGCAGCTATTCCTTCCTCCCTATCTCCCTTTATTTTTTAAACTTGTGGCATCTTATATCAAATGGTAAATGCAATGCAATCTAATGGCATTCCTTTACTTTGACTACGCCCAGGAAGACGCTTTGTGTGGCAGCGATGAGTTCCTCTCTGTGTTCAGTCAGACCGGGCTGGATGCTGAGTTTCTGGGCCGCCAGCAGCACATGTTGTCCAGACACGGTGACCGATTCCAACAGGGACGACATCTCCTCGTGCAAAACCTCATCCTCTGTGTCACTTATTTGCCTGGAAGTAAACAGAGCCTGGTGTTAACAAGAGTAACATCACACCTACCAGTCTTCTTCTTGTAAAGTCCAAGCACCTGGAGGCCACCCCTGCCATGTTCTCAGTAGCTCCAGCCACAGCCTGAGCGGCGCCCTCCAGCTGGTTGAACTGCTCAGGTTCCTCTGCGCTGTCACACAACAGCACCAAGTGGCATAAATGACTCGCCATCGGGGCGACCACCTGCTCTGCCGCCGCGGTCCTGATCAACCCGTGGTCAAACAGAGAGGACATGGTTGGCAGAGTGATTCCCTCCGGTCCAAAGAGAGAATGAGCTGTGCTCACTGTGGTGGCTGAATTAATAATTCATTGTGCTCCACAGAAGAGCTTGTTCTTGGGAAAGGTGTTTCATAGCAACTGGGGTCACCTGACCAAACACATGCTGTAGCCTGTAACCCAGTGCCCTGCAGGTTTAAAGAGTGGTTGGGTGTGGGATGGGCGGATCGATACCAAAATGTCGATGACATCAACGTTTCTGGCGATGGACTCGAGCATCAATAGGATCCATAGCAGTTTAATTTCCCCTCTTAGTTGTGCCCGTTGTTATGACCATGAGTCATAGATTAGTATTTAAAGGAGTCATCACCAGGAAATCGCAATTTCTCTTGTTAAAACATGCATATCTGTGTTTGACCTCAGTTGAAACTTGCCTGAAAGGCTGGAGTTTGAAAGTGGCGCCGTTTTTTTCGCTTCTGCTCTTTTTCCGAACAGGAATAGCACACAAGGGTGTGCATTCCTAAAGCACGAGATTTTGATTCTGCGCCTACGGTGACGTCACCGTGGCGGCTACTTGCATAAGCCCACCCCTCTTTCACCACCCAACCCCGCCCCGTCCGCTACCTGAAATCGCCGAAGCGCCGCCATTATGTTTTGGAGTCTGCATGCAGGCAAGCCCCCCCGGCTCTGTCCTTCCTGCGGCGAATCAACGCGCGCCTCATTACATATTATACAATGCACATCCGGACCAGTCAAAACCTCGCGCGTAATCTCGCGTGATAAAATCGCGGTACGAAAAAGGGTCAGAACAAGCTCAATGTTTGATTAAATTTCAAAGCGATCCAAGGGGGGCTGGATACGTATAAAACCAGGTTATGACTCCTTTAAGTGTTGGGGTTGTGTGCTGTTTTCCCTCCTCGCCAGAGGGAGGCACTGTTGCTTATTGTGTGTTTTTGTTCTCTCTCTGGGTTCAGGTGCTGGCTGTTGATTGGTTGAGAGCTGATGATGACCCTTATAAAAGGATGATCTTTTTTTTGGAGAGGTGTTAATCTAAAAGTTAGTGTTAGGAGTTCTTACTTTAAAAAAAACTTTTTTTCCACATACTATACCATGACTTTTTAATGTATTTTTCTGACGTGATACACTGATTTTTTTTTATTTTTTTTTTTAAACGTTTTTCGTATTGTTACTATTTTTTTGGCAAACTATTACTTTTTCATTACTTTTTTTTCGACAAAGTATACACTGACTTTTTTAATTACTTTTTTCAACTGCTATACTATGACCTTTTTTTTATAAAGACATTATATGGTTTGTCATAAAAAGTGATGAAAAATGTCATAGTATAGGACACCATGAAGGAATAATATAGTATGCCATAAAATATCTCTAAAAGTCATAGGATAAGAATGTGTAAAAGCCAAAGCTATAGTAGTTCAACAGTTCAATAGTTCAACAAGAAGTCATTGTATGCCCAAACAAGTAATAAAAAAAGCATGTCTTAAAGCAAGTATAAAAAAGCCATATAAAGTCAAAGTATAGCATGTCAAAAAAAGTCATAGTATGTTCAAAACATAGTAGTTGTGCAAAAATATCATACTATACTTTGACTTTTTTTCTACATGCTTTAGTGTGATTTTTTCATGACTTTTCGACATGCTATACTTTGACTTTTTTCATGACTATTTTCTACATTCTGACTTCTTGAATTACTTTTTTCTATCATCTGATGAACTAGTAAAAGACAACATGAAACCTCTGAGAAGTGTCTAGAGGAATAGCTCAGTGAGATACACGACAGGATAGCAAATACAAGCTTGTAAGTTCAGTTCCTCAGCAGATGAGTGTTACTTCCTTTCCTATATTGAAAAAAATATATGCAAAGGAATAGGTGGAGTGTGTAATTAAGACTGAATCTTTTGGTTTCCTTCCTACTCTCCCTTTTGAAAATGTGTTATATTATTGCTTTTTTATGATTTTAACTGTAATACTAAGATTTTTTAAATTTACTTTTTCAAGCTATCCTAGGACTTTATTTCAAGATACTATACTATGACTTTTTTTTACATACTATACTATGACTATTTTTTTATGATTGTTTTGACGTGATATATTGTGACTTTTTTTCGCCATGCTATACCCTGACTTTTTTTACATACTATTCAATTACTTTTTTTACCTAAGTGTTTGAAATGTTCCTAATGCATGTCATGTTTTAACAAATATTAATGAGTATAAAGTGTTTTCACAGAAGCTTGAATATGTAGTTCATGTAAGTAGTTTGTGTCTGTAGAGCAAAGCAGCCAGCAGAGAGCACCACACACCTTCAAAACAACAACAACTAACAACCACAGTGGACAATAAAAGCATCCAGAGCCATGGAATTTCACACTTATTTTTTTCTTTAACAGATAAATATACAGCTCCAACATGACATTAAACATCAAACATACAGCAAACTATAATGGAAATGCTATTCAGTGACAGTAGTATACTCAGAACAACCCCAAATAACGGTGTGATTAACGGTATCAACAAACATACAAACAAAATATAACCATCACAGTTCAAATTTTACCAAAAAAATGTCAAGTGTCGATTTCTCTGTATACAGCTATAGCATCGGATGAACAGATGTGGAGGAGGACATGAATGGTTACAGTAAATGCTGTCATGCCAGTGGAATTAAATGGTAAAACAAAGTGTACTGGATCAATAAAAGGTTCATACAGCACAAAATACAGAGCCAAGCAATCATAGTGAGCCATAAAGTGTCTTAGCACTGAAGTGTGAAACAAAAAAAATATATAGTTTTTGTTCTTTTGCATTGCACGTTTAAATCTGACTGCAAAATACCTGTTTTAATATAATTATCATAAACTCATCATTGATAAATTCTTCAAAACTGACATCAAAACATCATTTTTGGAGCATAATTTACTTTTTTTCTCTTAATTTCATTTCGCTATGACGCACTACAAATGTATAACGTAGTTAATATCTCTTTATAGGGAAATTTAACATAAAATTAAATTCATTGTGATCTGCAAACTTTCATTCACGATCACAGCCAGCATCAAACAGGCTCTTCAGAACATGTGGGGTAAAGCATTCGGCTACTGAGGAGATGTGAACTTTAATAATGGCAGAGAGAGCTGACATTCCACCATGTTGACTTAAAATTAGCTTTTCCCATGAGCCCCAAAAGAGCCCGTTTATGTGTAGTGATTGAGTGCTGCACATTCCCACCTATTTTTAGGGCATTACTCATGGCGTGGGCCCCCGTAAATGACTGTAGGTGGACTCCCATTGACTTTCATCTGGACCAGTAATGCATCTCATGTTTCACGCTTAAACCCAACGCCTAATAACATAATAGTAAAATTACGTCTCGAAAGGTTTTGGAAATAAATCACGATCGGGTCTCATGTCATGACGAATCATATCTTACAGTATAAGATTCACTAAAACGTCAGCAGCATACCTGAGCAACACTTCCTTGCAAAAGCAGCTTTCAGATATTTCATTCTTCTCCTGCACGTTGCACGTTTTAATGCATGTGTTCATGCAGAGCATTGCAGGGAGATTTCAAACTTAAACCAGACAAAATCCCTTTGTTGCATTCACTCCTATCAGACCATGACGAATGGAATATTTATGGAAAAGCCTTGAAGCTTAAAGCGTGAATGGTATAAGTCACAACCCCTTCAGCCGTGGATAATAAAGGAAATCAGGCAAATAAAGTGTTAATAGAGAACTCCACTGTGCGGTTGATTACCACATCCTGAACTAGATCATAATGACCTCAGGGAGTGCTTTTACTGGGCCCTCAGCACCTCTGAGAGAACACTAGTGGATGACATGACGACAGTGTTTTAATCATTGTGTGTGTGTGTGTGTGTGTGTGTGGGTCTGAAACACAG
This sequence comes from Eutrigla gurnardus, assembly GCF_963514095.1. Taxonomy (NCBI): domain Eukaryota; kingdom Metazoa; phylum Chordata; class Actinopteri; order Perciformes; family Triglidae; genus Eutrigla; species Eutrigla gurnardus. Next base: position 7,054,852 of record NC_139925.1, read on the forward strand.
TATAAGTTCTGGCTGATTATCTGTGGGAGGGATGGGCGGTCAGATGTGTAAAACAGATATTCATAAGCCGGAAATAGTACAGAGAAGATACAATCTTTCACTCCCGGGAAGAACTGAATATACAAAACGACTCCAATCATATACTATACAGGACAAATCTTTGGCATACAAAGTAAAGCTATGGAGCCAAGAGCATTCATTCTTATCAAACATCAGTGCGTTAAGGAAAACATACCGTAGATGCAGTATGTTTATAATGGCATTCAACACCCCCACGTCTCTTCTCGAAGCCCAGTTTTATACAATATGGCTTAAAGTGTATGTATAAAAATAAATTTGCTATGTAAAACAGCCCTGAGGGTTTCGTTGTCCACCAGTATTCATGCTGTCGCCACATCCCCGTACAGACGTGGGTCTCCATCAGCAGCTCCGCTCTCTCTGGCTGGGAGTTACCTCTCCTTTGAGATCTGGCTGGATTCCACAGCGAGTGTCCACACTGTCACCTCAGAAGCCTGTTTCCTGGACCCCAACCCACAAAAAAAAGTATATATCGAGTCTCCAAAAAATATGGAGAATATTCTCCTCTTCCACATATGGAAGACTGAAGGGCCTGGTTGCCACTGGGGGCGGCTGGGCTGCGAGACCACGTGCTATTGGATCCTTTGCGACCCAATCCCTAATCTCATTGGCTCCTGTGGGATCCCCACTACAAGTCTCAGTGGTTCTTTTCCATCCAGTCCCAGCTTTCATCACTGTCCTTCCTGTTCTTCTCGGCCTCGATGATCTCTCTGTAGCGCCGACGGAAGAATCCCATCTGTCAAAGAACGAGAGGGACAAAAATGATGTCAAGAAAAGGTGTATCCGTGGTCCGATCTGAGTTTTAATATTTGAGTTCAAATCACGTTTGGTCATATCACTGCTGATCACTTTCCAAAGCATATCATAACATTTTAAGGTAGATTTTCCTCTCTTGAAGTACTTACTGCTTGGCCAAGAAATATAAGTAACAAACAAGTAATGAAACATTGCAGTACATAAAGATATACCTTTAATAAGTGAGTCGGAAATAGTATTAGTCGATTTTCACTGCTCAGTGCACATCTTGGCTCTATTATCACTAAATTTGAAGGGATTATTTGCTTTCAGCTGCATTGTTACAATAATAATAATAAATAATAATAATAATAATACAAACTCAAACCTTGTGTTCACCATAATGTGTTATAATGTCTCAGAGTTGAGATTCATCCAGCAGTTAAACAAAGGGAAAACAATGGATGTTTTTGGAGGTAGAAACTTGATTTCAAACATGACAGAATGGTATGCTTTGAAGAGAAAATAAAGTGCTGCAGAGTACACACATGTTTGAAGTTAATAGAATAAGCCACGCAAAACCACCAGCATGGATGGATGCAAATCAAGCATTTCCCCTGTAAAACAACGTGTTGTTTCTTTTGGAAATTAACATTGTAATGAAAGTTAACTGTCAAGTGTAATATATATATGAACGGGGAAGGAGCAGTAGATTCTTGGAGTGTATCTAAACAAAGCACGATGCCTCTCTCGCTACGACTCCATTCATTTATCTGCGTTTGACTACTAAAGTTTATTGATACAGACCGGCGCTCTCCTCAGGCATTTCCTGAAAAGAGCAATACAGGACATGTGCTTCTCTTGTAAGTGGGGTTTATTTTGGCAAGGTCCGAGGACCTGGGGATGGAGTGGGGAGGAGGGGGGGGGGGGGGGACATTCCAAGGTTTCGTTGTGGTATTCCCGGTGGCAAATGAAGCAGCGAGAAAGAAAAGACCTTTTTGTGCTAACAGGGCCTCTGGACATCAATGAATTGTCGTTTCCCTTTAGAGATTTGTCTTTCATGTGAGTGGCATGGTGTGAATTATTGTCCCGTCTGTGAGTTGTCCTTTTCATGGCTGTTAAAGGCCCAAAGCGAGCTCTCACCCTCCCCACCCCTCACCTCCAGCTGTCCCTGTACAACCGGATACGCACGACTTTCTGACAACTGCTTTCTTAATTACCTCAGATATCGCCGCTCAAACAAAGCAGTTTTGTGCGTTTGAGTAGCTGAAAAACTGTGTTGTTTACCTTCCAGAGTAGCACAGCTAACAGCAAAAAGATGAGGATTCCCACCAGCAGACTGATGGCGATGATCCAGCCCACTACGTAACCCCTCGGCTCCTGACTGTGGAGAGCCTCGAACACCAGCTGAAACACAACAATTCAGTCAGTCAGTGAGTCACACTCAAATGCAACACACACACACACACACACACACACGCACGTAATCATTCAGTCATGTGCTGCTAATGATGCAATGCAGTGCAACAAAAACAACCAAGACATCTCATCTCAGTCGCTTTAGCTGTGTTAACTCTTGATTCGACTCAAGAGAGGCTACGTGTAAACCTAAAATGCAGCATGAAACCGGACACTAATGGAGTTTATTTCATACAGAACACATTCAATCAATCGGTCTTACAAAACGGCCAAAATCCATGTAGATTCATAATCAGTTTGTACTGGACGATATCGTGCTTCAAGCAATAAGACACCATTTGTATTTGTTTTATTGAATTCTAGGGAAAGTCCTTACTTGACCTTACACCAGGGGCAGGACATGGAGGACCTTTACCCCACTTGCAACAAACAGTTGGAAAAAATATTCTCCTCCACATAGTAAGGGATTTTTAATTTATTAACAGACATTCATGGTATCCAGAGGATGAATCCTACCTACTTTGGTGATCCCCTCGCTTTTCATCTCAGTCTAAATGTGTGAATTTGCACATTTGGTTTGGTAAATGTTGGCATACATCCATGCAGATGGTGAACAAGGTAGACATGATAACCTCTAACCTCCAAAAGTATGCTATCACTGTCATTGTGTGCATGTTAGCATGCTGATATTAGCTTTAGCACATCCTAAAAAAGTCCAGTCTTGAGGTGTTCATCACTGGCTCTGAATAAAATGTTGCCTTTTATGTTTTTATCACTCATAGAGCAAGTAAGTAAGCTTCACCCACGCCGTTTCATAATGCTCTACATGTGCAATGGCAAGTATTCATCTTATTAGGTCAACGCAATTCAAAATAATATATCATCCACTCCCTTTTCTCAACCTCGGAGCATCGGACCGCTAAACATCGTTGAAGTCAAGAAGAATGAGGCTGATTCTGAGTTATCTCGGGTGGCTTGGCAAAAAAATAGCCCAGTTGCACAATTAATAAATAAATAAGAGTTATTAATGCTGTTTCCCATGACACGAGTGAACACTGACCTTTGTGGATAATCTGTCACTGACGGGAAGTTCAGTAACTTAACTAAAAGTGGAGGGGAATCATGTTTTAAATAACTTTCTAGCTCCAGTACTTTGATTCTTATTTTAGATTTCATTACTTGTGTGACAGATATTTCTGCTTTGATAAAGTTATCTATTCAGCACATCTGGTAATTTCCAACATAATTACATAGATCACTTAAATTAAATTAATTTGCACTGAATGGACAGTGGTTTGACTTGTATTATATTGTATTATATTGTATTATATTGTATTATATTGCATTGCTCTGCACCACAACAAAGTTAATGTCCTCATTTAGTCCTTAAATGGAAAACAATGCATTCACTGGGATCATGAAATAGATTACTTTATTTTCTAATGACCTTAAACACAGGCATATTATGTGTAATCTCCCAAATGTAACATAATCTCGCCTTATTAGCGGTGGGACAAATTTCAGAAATGACGGAGGAATCCCGTGCTCCAGTGTGCCGTGCTGCACGCTCCTTTGAACTGAAATGTGGCATGAGACGCCAACTGCAAGCCAAGACACCAAACCCAGTGGACAAGTGGTGATTAATCTCTTTGTTGAATAGTTTCCCACATTAACACCTCCCCCTCCCCCCCCAGCTCTGGAATCCGACGGTTGTTATGCATACCGAGGCGCTCGCATGTACAGAAAAGATGAAAGCCGGTTGTCGCACTGGCTTTTTCCCAGTTTCCCAGTGTCTTTGAATGTGAACCGTCATTTTGTAACTCGTGTATTCACACAAGAATCCCATAATAGATCTTTATGTCAGTTTGTTTACACGTCACGGGAGATTAAACGGCGAGTTTGTCGTTCTGCTGACAACCAATCGGCTCGCTACGAGCGATACAACCGGGGGCCACAACTCATACTTTCCAGTGTGTACTCTCAGCCAGCAGGGATCCTGAGGGACCCGGTAACCGTGTTTACTGAAACCTGGGGGGTAACAGTCGCTGGAATGAGCCCGCTCACTGAGTGCTGAAAGAGCAGCGTGGCATGGACGTATTCATAGCAGGGCTAATTTTTCCGAGCATGTCTGAAGCTCAGGGTCAGCGGGGCGGCGGCCTCGGTCAGCCGGCTAATCACTCCAGAGATCCCACTGCGAGCGTGCTGGGTGCTCAATATAATCATCACATGGGATCTGGTGGGCCATTCAATCACTCAGCAAAACAACAGTGGGGGAGGGGGGGGGGGGGGGGGGGGGGTGTCCTTGAGGCTGAGGACCCCGAAAAGAATCCGATAGAAGTGCCACCATACTGTATACCCACAATCCCCAGCTGTTCTCTGGGCTCACATCAGCAGCTCAAGGGTTGTCTAACCACAGAGCAGGGCATCTAAAGATAAATATAAATATATATATATATATATATATAAAGACACCACAGGCTTAAAACCAAAACAATGAGCTGAGAGAGGCTAAAGTGTGCTGATAAATTGGTGGGTTTGACCAGTTTTAAGTATTTGTTACTCTCAATTAGCTCGATATCACCAAATTGTGATATTCCATGTTATTTAATGTGCTGTATACTTAAAAGTATTGCAGTTAAGTATATAATGTGGATAAGGTAGATGGTGAATTAACAGGTAATAATGTACTTACAGAAATGTCCTCCGGCAGGCCCTTCGGCACCTCCACTGCCCTGTCATTGACTTGCACGCTGCCCCTCGTCACAAACTGGATCACAGAGGAACTATCCTGCAGGGCGAGAGAGGGTGGATTACTGTTACGATACAAACACAAGAGCCCGGATCGAAATGTAACACATTTTTAACATGTATTTTACCCTCTTGAGGATTTCAGTGTTGAGTAGGAGTTTAATATCTATGCTCAAAGCTTCTTCTTTTAATTGCGGGCCCAGGCTGCAGGAGATCGCCATACAAGCTCTGCCCGGTCGGTCACAGTCCTATAAAGAAATGGAGAAGAAACAGAGAGTGAGAGAGAGTGTGATAAACAGATGCATTGACTTCTAAAGCGAAAACCTGGAAACCTCACAGCGGGGTGACTGTCAGTGAGCTCTGAAAGGTCAAAGTGCAACGTGAGGGCGGCATATTTACCAAGACTTTGCGTCCCGATTTGGAGAAGAATGCGAATATGGAGTGGAAGATGCTCTCTCTGTCCTGCGGGACGGTGCACGGCGTCGGGTTCCTGTGAGGGGTGCAGTTCCCTCGGCCGTCCGACACCTGAAACGGGACCGCGGTGCAGAAACGCTGTGTTGATATGTGACGATACGTGACCGCATTGTGGAGGAAAGCCAGATTTTTGCAGGAAAAATGAAGAGACAAGCACTTCTGTCATCTAAACTAACCCAATCCCACTATTGTTATGAGTCTCCCGGGCTCACAGGAAGTTCTCCCCAGTAAGAAGCCGATGCCCCTCCCGGACACATTTCCCATATGGAGTGATTTAAAGGTGTCTGGTTTACTGCGAGGCCCCCAGGGAACACTTCCCTTTCCCCCTCTCCTCAGTCCGACCTGAAGCTCTGGAGGTGGAAATCCTCCCCGTGCCTTCCCCCATTGTCCGCTCTATCGCCACCCAGCATGCCTGCGCTTTTATTGCGGCGCTTTCTCATGTCCTGTCTTTCTGCCGCCACTGCTGGTGTGAAGATTCATACGCTGCACTAACTTTAACCATCACGGGAACAGAACATTTCACATTAAATAATGAAGATTGAGGAGAGTTTGAGCTCGAAAAGCTAGTCCGTACGGAGCAACAGTCGGGAACTTGTATATCATGTGTGAACGAGTGGAGCTATATCTGGCTGTACAAATAATAAAATATGTGTGCAACGGTCCGGTGTGCCACGAGACTAGACGCTGTGTTAACGGCGTTAATGGTGAGCGCTTCCAGGCCGAGGATGGGACTGGGCAGTAGCCAGCCCTGCAGGTGTCCCATTCCCGTTTCGTGCAAGCTGTCTGATCCCCTGAAAGTGATTCCAGATGGGCTCAAGGAGGGTGGGATACAGTCGTCCCGGCCCGGCCATTCACAGTAAATACAATTAACAGCTTGAACTCCCCCCACTGATCTACCTTTATGAAAGGAGCAACGCAAGGGTTAAGAAAACAACCAAACCCAGCGGGAGTATTGTATTTCTTTGTCTAAATGCAAAATGTTGTGAAACTAAATGGTTGGCTAGCTTCGGTAGCAACGTCAACACTTAGACTTTCGGTGGTGCCTCACACTAAACCAATCAGTTTTGTGTTCATAAGGGTCCTCTGAGGTGGATACTGCACCATGAGGAGGCGTACGCCGGATAAATGAGCTGAAAGATACGGCTGACTGCGGGTGAATAAGCTGATAAATACTGATTAGAGCTGGATAAATAATGTAGATAGGCTGCTGTTGGCATCCACCTGAGTTTCAATGATGTGGAACATGTCGGCTCCGTTGCCAGCCAGCCGGTTGGGTATCCTGATGTCCACGGTGGAGCCGGGCAGCCTGCTGGGACCCTTGTTTATGGCCTGGAACCACAAGACAAAAGGAAAAAATTGAATATGCAGAGAAGCAATAAAAAAAGAAATACTGTAAATCCTACAGGGCTCCTCTGCTAGCAGTACCTGGAAAGTGACATTGAGAGGCTGGAAGTTACACTCCATGTCTTCCAGCTGGACGAAGCGCGACGCATCGATGTAGTTTCCGTACACGAAAGAGCTCGGCGTCACCACGCTGCAGACAGAAGACGATTAACGTTCACTGTGTTTAAACGCAAACAGAAATCATCTTTAAAACAGCCTCATAAAAGTCTCGTGCCTGAGTCGTGTTATTAGCCGGACAGCCGTTTTATTCAGCGGCCGAGCTATAAGTCAGACGTGTCCGGCTTTGCTCTGAAGCCTCCGTTCCCATTAAGACAGAACACACAGCCGCTTTATCAGATGTCAGACTTCTGGTGGATTTTAGGCTGTTTTACATCTCTTTCCCTTCCCTGTGAAGCAGAGCTACGATAAAGCCTTCAGAGATAAGGCTTTTCAAGTTGACATGCTCCATCCCGACCAAAGCACTCCCCTGAACTCCCAACAGCCAACAGATGGGGAAACCAGTTCAAGCTGGTTTCGGCTTTAACGCCCGTGTAAAAGCAGCTACACGGCTATGGTTCATCTTGTTCTTACCCAGTAATGGTTGTGTCGGTCTCATGAACCAGAGGGATGGACAGATCCAAACTGTTGTCGGAGAGTTTGTGCTCGGGGTTGGCGCTGCAACACACAAGGAACAATAAAGTTATTCAATCATACAGGATTCAATTCTACAAAGAAACATCCAAGATAAACATATACCTACGAGGCATACACTTGGGCACATTTATGGCGATAAATCATCATTGATTCACTCCAATGTGAGACTCTTAATATTTACCTTTTAGCTTGAACAAAGAACTGCAATGTGTCGTTTTCCCCGGAGAGCTGACTCGTGTCAAAAATCACTGCAAAGTGATACTGGAGACAAAAAGACAGAATAAACATAATCAATGCATTGTACAACATCTCTAAAACAAAAAATTAAGCATAGTATGATGCATGCATATGTCTGACATGTGCAGTTTGAGCTACCTTAGTCTGAGCCCTCATGAAGGGAAATCCCACGCTGCATTTGAGGAAGTCCAAATCAACAAGTCCACAGGAAATGCCCTTCTCTTCCTGCAAAATGACAGACAGACAGAGACAGAGAGTGAGCGGAGGAGATAAAGACAGACAGACTGGAGACGGAGTCGCTGATACACTCAGGGAGATGCGAGAGGAAGACCAAAGTAGACAAGACGCAGACTTGTGGCGGCGAACAATCGCTTTTGATAAGCTGCCGGGCAAAAAGCATCAGCGGAGGCTTTAGGTGGAAAAGTGAGTGCAAATATAATCGATAAGGGAATTTACTTCATATGAACCGCAAAAAGCAGCAATTATTGTTATAAACTGGCTTCTATATGGAAAAGAACAGGTTCTCACATCGTATTGTAGTTCTACAGTAGTTTAAATAAAGATAGAGCTTTATTGATCCTGTATCAAGATGATCAGATCACAACAAAAGAATAAGAAGGTGAGTAAAAATGTAAACATGTATAAGACATAGAGTAATAAATATAAATATTAAAGTAAACAGTGAATAAAGCAAGAAGAACTAAAATGAGACATGAGAAGAGTAAAAATATAAAGTGTATAAAATGTACTGTACGTTTGAAGCAGTGATGGCACACGCACACACACACACACACACACACACACACATCTAAGCGGGTGGGTAATTGGACAACCTCCAGGCTGTGTGTTTGGAAGCTTGTCCAAACAACATGGAGCTTCACCGGCTGCGCTGTGTAAACACTCGGGCCTTGACCCGACGAGGAGTAAGAATTCTTTTAGCGAGAGTTCACTTAGAGGCTGTCGGCTGAGCTCGTGTGCTGGGAATATGAAAGAGGGCAGAGATACTTCAACTTAAAACATATATATGTTTTTTTTTAAAGAGACAGACTGAGGCTTCTGGCACATTCAGCAGGGGAGCTTAAGGTAAAACGTCTGCATGCGTAGGCTGCTGTCCAGTCGGGGATGTGTTTATAGCAGCTTTCCAAAGGTGATAAAGAAAAGAGGTGTGAAGGTTGTCTCCGCTGACATATTTAAAGGTAGACGTCCATCCTCGGCATCGTTCACACGACCATTCCCCTTATTCAGCAGATTCCCAGTGTAACTCTGGGGTGTGGCCGTTCCCTCCATCTTCATTAAGTCAGCTTAAATAAGCAGCGCGTGGAGGCTATGGGGAGTCCAGAGGAGGGGGGGCAACTGGCAATGATGGAATTTCCTCTATTTCCTGTATTCCTTCGTGCTGCTGTGCAAACACCGCCTGTCCCATGGGGCTGGGCAGGATTGGGGAAGTCAGCCTGTTTACCCATCATCCACCTGGCAGCCCTTGAGAGAGAGCAGAGCACGAGGACATATGGCCCGTTGTGGGCCTCCACGGGGGGAAGAGTGACAAAGTGTGTTTGTTCAGCACTTTCTCTCTCTTGTCTTTCTCCGGCGGGAAGAAATAAACGCTGGGATCTTCACAAACGGCCGGGCCCGCTAACGTTCGCCAGGATTGTTTACGCTGGTTTAGTGTCAGCCCAAGCCTCGACCGGAGCAGCATGTCAGCATGGAGGACAACAAACAGGAGGCCTCTTCATGTCTCATCTACTTGTATTTGTACATTTGGCTCCACTTCGGTCCACCTTCTCCAAACCGGTGTCATTGCCTACTTTACACTTTCCACATAAGTACGAAGATTAAGATCCACCTTTGACTTTCATGGCATGTGCAAAGCTGCGCCTCGCAGCCAAGGAAAGTCAGCGATTCGTGTATTTCTTCGGTTTGAAGGTACATTGACATTCGCAACTTCACGCATTTCTCCGTTTGCATTCCCAATTTCTGGGCTTTTTACCATCATGTTGGTTTGTTCCAACTCTTAAATCACCAGAAATCAGTGGTGGAAGAAGTATTCACTTCCTTTACTTAAGTAAAAGTAGCAAAGCCAAACCATAATAACACTCGCCTACAAGTAAAAACCCTACATTCACTTGGGAAAAGTAAGAAGTACTATCAGCAAAATGTACTTAAAAGTATTAAAAGTTTATTCTGCAGAAGGGCCCCTTTAAGAGTGGTCTATATATATACCATGAATATGTGATTTTGCATTTGTTATATTGTGACATACTTTATATTATTACTGGGCAAACATCTATCAATATAATGGTGCTTTATTATTATTATGTATTAGTGTTTATACATTGCTTTTTGCTTCAATCTAATAAATCAGAATACATCCTCATTTTAGAAGCACGTATGTTTTGTGTGTAAAATCTGTATCTGCAAAAACTATGACTTTCAGGTTAATATATTAAAGCAAAAGAATAAAACATTTGCCACAATAAAAAAAAATAGAAATAACGGACACGTCAGAGATAAAAAAGAAAAGAAGAAAACACAGAAGCTGGTGTCTCTGAATCGCACAGGAGTGAAGGCATCGCTCCTGAAACCGAATCACCTCCAGAGCCTTCTGTCAGCTTGTGTTGCAAGAACAACAGACAGATAACTCCCCCCCACTCTTAAATACGAGGGGAGAGTGCAAGTTCACGCCTCGCTCGCTGGAGAGCAAAAAAAAAAGCCTCAGGGGAGGATTGGAAGCTGACCTCAACTTTGCAAAAAGGGGTCACATCATCACCTCGGACTTCTCCGGTACTAATTAGAAATATCTCACGGAGCGCGCGGCAGTAAATCTGCTCGGTGGCCTCTTTGTCATCTCTTCATACTGTTCACTTCCTGCTCCCTTTGTGCGAGCAGGGCCAGCGTGACTTATCGGGTTCCTGCACAGAACCAGCCTCTGTGGCTGCAGGTAACACGATACCAAATGAGTTCATTAGATTAGATGAAACTCAAACTCGGCCGCTGTTTTTCTAATATTTACGCGCAGCATGTATTCTATTTAAATCAGATTTCAGCTTTGTCGGGGGTTTTGAAATCATGTCACAGGTCGTGTGCTTTAAAGACATGAACTTATCCATCACAGGGCTGCGAAACCCAGCTGGAGGATAAACACGAGGTCCATTATGAGGGGGAAAAGTCTCCGTGATGGATGCCGTCCCCCTCCAAACATCTGCCGAGTGACGTGGCGTCTCTTTCGGTCCTGCTGGCCTCTTCGCAGCAAGTGAGCGAGCAGACGTGAGCAGAGGCAGAGGTGGCCGCTGGGAAATCCATCCACGTACGCTGCGGCGTCGGAGGAAAATCTCTCAGGTTTAATGTGGGATGGCAGTGGGTAGATATTCCTTTAACAGAGACGGACGGCTGAAATTGTTTTCCGTTAGAGGTCAAAGAGGTCAGTCATAATGCTCGCTTTGCACACCTGCATGTACTCCATTAAATACGGCCCCTATTTTTGACGTGAATAACACATTTGGAACGGGATATAAGTCAAGCATGTGGGAATATGAGGAATATGTGGTTGACATGGTGCGTCTGCCTCGAACGCCCCAGAGAAGCATGACAGGTCACCCGGAGGAGCTGTGAGATAGGACAGCTGCTGCTGCCGGGCCTCTCCTCCTCTTCATCCTTTCATCTGCCTACACAACCTCAGCAAAGCTTTAAGTTAATCTTTCCTCCCGCAGGTCTGCCTTCCTGTCCGCTTTCACTGTTTAGACTGCACGACTGACATGCAATCAGTCTTTTTCAAATAAACCAGTCTTTTAGAAAAACCTACGTCTCAGCAGGAACGAACCGACGGTACTCAGCTGACAGCGTAGCGTGTAAAACTTGGCCCGTCGCTCCCTCCACTCCACTCTTTTTTCAGGCCAAACAACCACACACATTTCGGCAACAAACATGCACACTCGAGTAAATAAACAAGATACTTCACGGGGAGGACGCACGGACCTTCTGCCAGAAGTTGATGTAGAAAACCTCTCTGGAGAAGTTGAAGTAGATGTTGGTGTCGTAGGCGTCGTCCCCGGCGTTGGAGATGGTCAGGTTCAAAGAGACGTTCCTCACTCCCCCGAGGGCCAAGTGGGGTTTGCTATGCAACCTGATGGGAACATGAATGCATGTCAGAGAATAAGTTATTATGACAACTGTGTGTCACAGGAGGAAGGGGATTTATACAAGCAACGAGTCTAACTCGTGACGGAAACGGCTGAGTAAACACGGAAGTGGCGTCGACGCAGTGCTAGCATTAGCAGCAGAGCATAGAAGCTATCAGGCAAGTGTTCTTTTAAATAATCTCCTGGTGTACTTACATACTTTCAAATACCTTGTTTTGTGAGTACAGACCCTATGTGTACTACTGCAGAAGTTTGGTAACATTCCATGCATTATTAGTGGGGTAATTTACGAGATATACACACACTGTACCATTAGCACTAGTACTAAGCCATTCGGCTGTTAGCCCTATCTTGACCAATGTTGACCATCGCTAAAAATGCTTCTGACGGGGTATTTGGCTGGATTTCATGGTGGAAATTACCCAGGGTGCATTTCACTCCGTACCATCACTTTAAAATGTAGATACCAAAGAAGAGTGGCTTTACAATGATTCTCAGAGATGACTACTGCTCGCCATGACACATACATGCTGTCACTAAATGTACAGACAGCAAGAGACACACAATAAAAAAGAAAGGGAACTCCCTAAGTATGGAAAAACATGGATATCCTCCAAGCAGTGCGTCATGGTTCCACTACCCACACCCACATGGCCTATGACGTCAGCTTGTTTCCTCAGTTCCTGAAGAAAATCAGACGGGAACGAATCTAAACTGTTGAGGAAGTTGAAGGTCTTTTTTACCCAGAGAGCAACAGTTTCCCATGAAGCCTCAGGTCTGCGGCGCAGTCGTCCGACAGGCAGTTCTTCTCGAACCAAGTCTGAGGAGGAAAGAACACACTTCATACATGACCTCATGCACACCGGCTCCACATTCAGACTAGGGGGCAGTGTTGTGTTGTTGTTAGGGCGATACAGTAGATTGGTTTTCTTTTATCATCCAGGAAGGTCTTTACTCTTTCTGGTCTCTCTTTTGATAAGTCAGAGGATGCTCTTTGGTTTTAAGGCTAAATAACGAAAGGAAACTTCAGTCAAGCGGGGAAACTCCGATGTAACGTAGATGAGCTTCAGATAAACGGATTCTGTAGGTGCTGAAAGACGCAAATCCCTCCGATTTCCAAGAAGTGCAGACAGTGGGGAAACATGTGGGGCAGGTTAGAGGTGGTTGCAAAGAAAATAAATGAATCAGTCTTTTTGGATTCCGCTCAAGAAAAGCTAACACAGACAATAATAAGCCGGTAACCCACACCGAATCATTATAACCTCAATTTGAGCTATTTCCTTCATTCCTTCTGTGGCCAAAGTGAAGACACAAATTTCTCCGTTGTAATCAAAGTGTGATCACCCTCGTATACACATCTGTTGCAGCACGCCTGAGGCGAAGCAGTGCTCTATCAAAAAGCAGGATGCTGCAGAATCTGAATAATTTATTAATATAAATCAGAAATGAGCTTGAAAGAGGAAAAAGCAACAAATTGTCTTTGATGCTTGTTTTCTTTTTGCTCATAACAATAAATTATGCACTTATTTTGGGGCATAATTTATGTTTTTTTTCCCATTGATAACAACTTTAATCATGCAGTATATATTTAAGTCCAAACACAAGAAAATAAATGTCCAGTGGTCAGAGTAAACATCTTCTTTCTGGTCATTTATTCTCACGACACAGAATCAGACACCGAGAAGCCCTGAAACCTTTGACACCAGAACTTTATACGTTCAAACAATCCCAAACAACACAACATTTCCTCCATGTTTACCTCATTCCTCGCTGCGATCTTGTTGCCTTTCCTCCATCGTAGCACCGGCGTGAGTCCGGGAAGGTCTCGCTCCGGTTGCCCCGTCGGCTCGTGCTTCCCGAGGCTGTAAGCCGCCTCGAACGCGATGGCCGTGAACACGTCCTTCACGTCTTTCTGCAGGGAGCAACAAAACAACAAGGCTATTGCAAAAGAATGTCTTCCCACAAAGACACAAAACTGAGACCTCAAAGAAATAATCGTCGTGTGACAGCCTGGGTGATTATAGTAATCGGACATCTTTTTCCAATTGACGCCTGGCGTGAAGGCTGATTACGCTGCAGATTATGGGAAGATCACACAGTCTGGACTCAATGTTATCACTGTAATCACAGTGCCAAAGATCCACAGGGTTGAATGCAGATGCAAGTATACCGATAGACCACAAAATCATCTGAAATGGTTTAAATGGACGGCTGAAACACTCTCTCTTTAATTGCCATTTCTTTGTTGTCATTTGGCTGAAAGTAATAAAAGCGGGGCCACTAGGTTCTCAGCAAAGGAAACACGAGGATCTTTTTTTTTTTTTAACCTGCTGGCTCTGGCTCTGAGATATCGTTGCGTTTTCTGGCGACTCCGTCTGAGACCACAAACGAAGTGTTTGATTTGGCATCGGGTTTGGAAACAATTCAGACAGAATGAAAACAGAAAGCTAAATGTGATCAAATCCCATATCTTCATTAGATGACAGCGCTGAAAAGACGTACATGGAGGGGAAAAACAGCTTCTTCTTCATCCCTTCTGTCCATCACAGTTAAACTCGGCCCTTTGATGGCAGATTGGTTGGAGTCTGGATTCAGTCTCGGGGTTTAAAAGCCACAAGCAAAACACATACAAGCTCCATAGGCAACCTGTGTCGCTGTGCCCAACTGACGGAGCCAAACCCACGATGTAAAAACAAAGGGCTTCCCTGTGTTTCCCCGGTGGTCACCTGGGTCACTCGTTCTTATGCACTCTTCTCCCTTCTGTCCATTATCACAGCATTTTTTCCAGCGTCCACCCACCCATCCTCTTTCCTCAGGCAGGCGGTCAGAGCCGGTCTGGGCTTTTGAACACGTCGCCACCGGTGGAGAACCCACCCAAACTCAACAGCGGCGAGAGTTATCGCAGGAAAGAGCAAGCGTGAGTGCAGGACATGAATAGACAAAAAAAACAACAACAAAAAAAACAGAAGATTTGGGAAATGGTGCAGCACACAGATAAAGACTTAGAAAAACCTGCTTTTAGATATTTTCTGTCGTTATCTGGATGGCTCCAATGCGGATAGTTGAAAATGTATTTTTATTATCAATGATATAATCATCTTCTTCAACTTGTTTGTCCAACCAGTACTCAAATATTCAGTTTACTATCACATAAGGCGATTAAAACCAGTAATAGTTGCAGAATAATATTCCGTTCATCAGCCAATCAATGAATCCACTCATTGCTTCAGCTCCAACTGAAAATGACAACATCAGAACTGTAGAATTCGTCAATAGAAAGACAGAGTAGCACCGATGCAAGAGGTCGACCTCACATCCATCACTGGACTGCAGTCCATGCCTCATTAGACTCATAGAGACAGTGTTGTTCTTGTAGCATGTCGGCTCAGCTGGAAGGTAACAAGACACGATGTTGTAGTCTGGACAAGTAGCGGGACACTGGACCAGGTCCTCGGCCTCAATGGCCATTAAAGCAGAATGCTTCAAATGGGCCCTGTCCGCTGGCCTCCGGGTGAACTGACCCCCTGGGAGCCGACTGGCCCCAAACTCCCACTGCTTATCTCAGATTTTCACAAGCCACGGGAGAACTGGGGGGGGAGGAGATGTAATGACTTGAAATGAAATGTGGTGATTTGGAACAAATCTCATGCTTAAAAAGGGTCTTTTATGTGCAAATAAATAGGCGTAATCTTTCCATTACACCAGTGTGCTGTGGAGGGATTTCCGATCTTTTTTTGACAAACAGATCATCTATTATTGTGCTCATACAGGATCACTTTCTTTATGAAACACCGCTAACTAACTGGAGAGCTCCCAAGACTCACAGCAAGGTCATATTAGTAGTGCCAGAGGGAGGGGGAGCGTTCGGAAACACTTGGCCTACAGCTTTTATTATCCCTTGATCAATGCTGCCAATTGCCCCACCCAAGTCACCCTCCCCCCCTGGCCCACTCACCTCCTGGTCCTCCTTTTAATTCTGATATTTACGGAACAGAGGAGCTCCTGAGCTGAGAAGGACAGCGGCTAGTGTTTCCTATTAGCTGTAAGTTTATGGAAAGAGATGCAACAACTGTTCCTTACATTCTCTATAAAAGCTGCCACTGTTTTAATCCTCATTCAAATATAGAGGCTGCAGGGCGGGTCCCCGGACCTCAGATCAGATCAGATCCTGGGATTCATGTTATTTAAAGACCATCACAATGAACGTGGACATATGAAATAACAGGGCGTTGAAAGAAGAAATAAAACATTCTGCAAATGAACAATAAAAGACTTGATGTAATACAAGGGTTCTGCTGTTACAGCCTCCCTATGACCTGTAGCGTACAGTGGCTAAAGTTAGCAGCAAACTATAGACATTACTGAGTCTGTTTCAGCTTGATGACTCTTTTCTACTTGTCCTCATTTAACCAACATGTGCAGTTATCAGGTAATTACCACCTGTGGCTGCAGTCTCACCTTCGCAGCAGATATGTGTAGTGATTTTACTCGTTAAAGACGCCATTAGAGCATTTTCAACTTTTTGTATTTTTTCAGATCTCTAAATGTCCACCAACATAAGTGGTTCCAGAGTTTCAATTAGGTTGGTTGTTCTCATAAATGGCTATTTCCGGCGCTCGTTGCAACAATTTCCCTATCGGAGCCTCGTAGGTGGGATTAATAAAGAAATGAGAGGAGATGGACGCAGCTTTAGGGGACTATTTCTTTGATAACTCTTCCACGTTGACTGTAAATGACGTCAGCGAGATGGATGGATGACGCCTTTATAGATTATCAGGTAGTTAATCTGCTTTTATACTACAACAGGATGTTGCAAATCTCACACAATGGCTTCAAAGACAGTAAAAAACTATTTTCACAGCATAGCTATTTTAGTTTTTTACTGTATCCTTTGAGAGAAGAATACTGTAATAAAAAAAAAGGTACATTTCCATCACGACCACTTAAAAATAGCCTGAACCCTCTCATCATCCCACAGACAAAATGACATATTAATGGTTCCAGTCATACTTGCAGAGATGCCAGCGAACTCAGCAGGAAGCGACTGTTTTCCAGCACTTCACACCACATTTGGGAAACTGTAAATTGTGGACTATCGGGCCAAAATTCTGCATGTTACAGCAGTCTGCAATCTTTTATGACACACTTGAAACATGTCTTCCGCCATGCATATTCCAAATGAACGCAGGATGGAGGAAAATTATTGCCAGCGTGCGTGTTTTGAAAGAAAACAGCTGGGATTCAAACCTTCACCTGCAACACCCTCTCTCCGTGGAGCGAGGTTCCTGCCTATATACCAAATCTGTGTGTGTGTTCACACTCAGGACCCATTTATTTGGTACAGCAACACCCACCTTACCATCTACTCTTCCCCCCTCATTTCCTTTCTCCGCTGCCTGCCTGACATCCATGCTTGTTTTTAGGAGCAAAAAGCTCCGCTACCGTATGAATTAATCTGACTTAGCTGGACATATTTTATAGATTTCACCCTGAACACTAGTCGAGCTGTACTCCCAGCTATACTCCACGCTCCGCTCTGATTCTCACATGTTTATCTGATCAACGAGATGGCGACGCTCCAAGCTGGCCCCTTGCATGCTCGCTGAGCAGCTCCGCCACGGTGGGTGCGGGGAAGGATGACGTCAGGCTGCAAAAGGCTCTGATCTCCGGTTTTGAAAAAAAAAAAATGCCTCATGCTTGGCTGAGACGCACAAGAGCCCCCCCCCCCCCCCCTCTCAGCCAAACCGTTGCCTAGCTTAAGCCCAGTCATGGGAAGTCTTTATTAACTCGTGAGTGAAATACACACCGCCGCACTCCTTTTTAGGACAATATGTTTGGGAGACGTGCAGGTTGAGTTTTCACTCAAGAGGGTGAGACGCCAGGGATTCTTGGGTTTAAATGGAACAAGGCTTTTTAGTTGAGTGATGAATGGATCCAGCCTGTCAATGGATGGGGGGTTATGTGTTTGTTCGGAGACGCGAGGGGACGACTTGAAATATAATGTATTTACGGGAGCGTCTGCAGCATATGGCAGACGTGCACTCAGGCAGCTTATCTCAGCTTGTCCTTAAAAAAAAAAAAGTAGAGAACGAGACAATTACTGAAGTTTTTAGCGTGTTATCTCTCTGCCAGATTGACGACAGGTCAAACTAACGCAGCTGCTCAGCTCAGAATACGTTAGCAGATGTTGAGACGCCTAGAATGACAAACGGTCCGGTTGTTTTAGCTTTTAGAAAGCTTTTTGGAGCTGTCGTATATGAACGGCTTCATTCTGTCTGAACGATCGTCCTGCTGCTGAATCTTTCTGGTCAGGCGGCAGGTGTGTGTCTGCTTTGACACCAAAAAACGTGTTAAAATCACAAAACTGCAATCTCTACTAGAAGAGATCACACATCTGTTCAGAAATCCCATGACTCATATGCATATTTAACAGAATTATTTGGGGTTTGATTCACTCATATCACCTTTTACATCCTGATGAAGTGCAGCTCCTCAGTTGGCTGCCGTTGCCAGTGATGTTTTCCCCCCAAATATATGAATTATTTCCTTCAAGGACATTGTCAAGGATCTCTCAGTGTGAATGAGTACAGCTGCCTGTAAACCTGGTGATTTTTTTTTAACGGTTATGTGCTTTTCCTGTTGTTTTCCTGCACCCTCATTGGCTTATCATTGCAGTGTTTTTCTGTCTCTTGGAATTTTTATGAAGTAGTTAATCTTGTATTTCGTTTTGGCATTTTTCTGACCCTATTTAAGTATTAATGAAATATTTTTGGACATTTCGGGGGCAGCAGAACAAGCTGTAAACCGCAAACAGACACATTATCACCTAATCAAGGTTATATTGTGGTAGCAAATAGTTGCTTATGCACACATCCAGCAGACGGGGCGAGACATAAGTATTTATTTACAGTTGTGTTTCTGGCCATCTGGTGAATGCAAATCCACTATTCACTCTCCGACTCTCTATGTTGGTCTCCTGAGGGAAATATCTGGTTGTTTACCTGCTAAATGCTCCTGTCTGCTGCTTGCTGGTGGGCATCTGGCGGAAAGTTGGTTTATCAGCTTTTTCACTGAAAACAGCTTCCTGCTGCTAAAAACGACACCGTTGAGACCAGTGAGAGTGAACCAAAAACAGTAAAGTAGTAAAGGTGTCAGCAAACAGTTGCTTATTTACGATTGAGAAGTTAGCATTCATTTAAAGTACATGTTTCTGATGATGTAAAGCCAATATCGTCGCTCTTTTCGCTCCGATTTTGGTCCTGAGGGAAATATCTGGCTCTTTAGCTAAAAAATGCTCCGATTTCAGCTTCAATATAGTGGGTTATTCAAGTCTTTTAGATGATAACAGCTGCCTACTGTGGCTGCAAATAATGCTATGAGAGTCGTGAGAGTGAACAACAACACCAAAGTTGCTGTAAACCTGAATAATAATCTGACTGATGCTACCAAACGCTACCAAAGCTGCAGAGTAGGGTGATGAGTCTCTGTGGGTTCATCACTTTCACGTTACACGCCTCATCCATTGTTGAAATATGGATTAATGCAACATGTCTGAGACGATGACGGGAATCGGTGAAACCTAACCATGTTCTTAATTACCTGTCTGCTCGAAGAAAGTTACAAGTCAACAAAAAATGCACCCGGGTTTTAATACCTCCATCCTGTCCAAAACCAAATTATTCTGAGTCATCTGAAAAAGCGAGACCACCAGTCATACCGAAGGTATGAAGCATGCTTTTGAAAACTGTTGCTCATCCAACGTGAGCCATGCTTACTCCAACCACAGGGAAATAATTCAAACCATCTGATATTAGGGGGCAGTGATGTTCAAATCTCTGTGCAGCTAAAAAAAACACACAGACTCCACGACCTGTAGCGTATCAAACCACGCTTTGCTAATGAACAGTACAGTGTAGTACAAAAGCATGGTATGTATGACTGGAGCTACTCCAGGGACAGTGGTGCCTTTTGAGCTAATTTAGATAGAAATGAACACAATTGTGTTGTACATTCCTGCTAATTAGGAGTCCATTCAGTAAACAGTGGAGTGGATTAACCTTTTTCCCAAAGAAAACTTTGACTGCTCTTTGTGTATTACTACATCCTACACCGTCACCAGTGGTCAGCTGTACATTTTTCAAAAACACAACACTGGATCCAGAGTAAAAATGTTGGCCTGCTCTTCCAGTGAAAAACAATAAATCAACCAAATCCTAACCTTTAGCGAGACTGAGAAGCTGCTAGACACGGCGGTGCGTTGTAACGTCTCCCATGAGCAAACGCGTATTTCCTCCCGGCTACAAAGGAGGAGCGCCATCAGTTAACTGAGAGGAAACGTGTACCATCTGTACTGTCATGCATGAGGCCGCATCATCAATAAACAGCAAAAAAATACCATGTTGCTCTTAATGCGGCACAAGCAGGATCTCCCATTTGCATACAAGCTATTTGAAACCCAGGTCTTTCTAACACACACACACACAGATCACCTTTCCCCCTAAAAAACAGAAACAGAAACAGCTCTTTGCTTCATACTTTGCGTAAAATGACTCCCTTCAACAAAGATCCCACGGGGTCCAGATAAGAAGATATACATCTCCTGCGCCTCGGAGAGTCCGAGTGTATAGAATTTATTGCTTTTTAAAACAACGTGCACGTAAACACAAATTACAGGAAACTTTTATGGTCTTGCATGCATCATGAAGAAGGCATTCAACATTTGACCCTCGGACAGTTAAAAAACCACAGCTGGGATTTATAAAAAAGGAGGAGAGAAAGAAAGGTGCCTCGCTGCAGATGGAAGACGTTTGCTGCTGAAACGTACCAAACTTCACCACCGTGTTATTTTTACGACATTCCACATCAACAACAACTTGATTTAACGCCAAACACTAACTATAGCTCAAATTAGTTTCATATCTGGACCGGAGCCAGCCACCTTTAAATAACCAGATGTGTTCCCTCATATCTCGGTTCCTCCTCAGTCAACTCCCACGTTGTTGCCGTTCTCGACACATTATTTATTTTCTGGGCTATTTTCGGTATCTTACTACATCTCATTTGAGGGCATTACAAGCCCGTTTCACTCTTGAAATAACCCCGAAGCTTGTAAAGTTGAGCTCTGGCCATTCAGGAGCAGAACTGATGGGCAATTAGTCTAACAGGTTCTGCATTACATTCCCTAAATTCTCGACCTGGGGCTCTCATCATCGTCATGTCTATCTTCCTTTAACCCCCACCAGACAGATCTCTATTGTAACCTGACTGACAAGTTGGGAGTCACCACGAGGACACATCCACGGCTCTCCTTTGAAGCAAAACAAACCTTGTGCTGCGGGAAAAAGAAAGAATCCAGATGAGATCCTTTTAAGGAAGCAACTTTGGCTCTCGAGATCCGGGAAGCAAATAGAAACAAGGTGCTTAAAGACACCACTTGAGTCTGTATTGTGTGTGTTTTTTAATGTGAGTTACTACTGCTACTACAAAGAAGAAGAAGAAGAAGAAGAAGAAGAAGAAGAAGAAGAAGAAGAAGAAGAAGAAGAAGAAGAAGAAGAAGAAGAAGAAGAAGAAGGAGATGTAGAAGATGAAGTAGTAGTAGTAGAAGAAGACAAATACTTCTAAAATATTGAGATACACTCATGAACTCATCCATCTAAAAGTTCTATTTCTGAGTCTGAATTCTGAAGACTTCCTCTCTGAGAGATGAACTCCCCTCAACCTCCCGATAAAACTTCTCAGCGCATAAACAGGAAGTTCGTTATCTGAACTCTTGTGTAATTAATTAGAGTAGAAAATTTCCCCAAAAACACAAGATTCCTTAATACATTTCACAGTTGCTGGTTCTTGCATCACGTCGTGACCGTTGTAATTACATGCTTTTTGTTGAGTGCGTGTGTGCGTGTGTGTGTGTGTGTGCATGTGTGTGCGTGTGTGTGTGTGTGTGTTGTGAGTCTGTTTAATCCCGGTGATAGAGGAGGTCTCCAGATGCTTCCTGCAACCGATTTCATCGCTGTGCACAAAACCTGGGCCACTTCTTACTGTTCTTGCTGGAGCCATTGTTTTTTTTTTTTTTTTTTTTTGACAAAGAACTGATAAATCTGCAGCAACCCAATGCTAATTTATCAAATCCACCTGATGAGAGCAGACGACGGTTCCCACTGGACATAAATAAAATGTCTAGTGTATATTTTTGTTCCGCTTCCTTTGTGGCGGATCTCGCCTGTTAACACGGGAAGCAGGATCTGATGTGGACGCCACCACATCAGGAATATACACTACTATTAACAATGATAACGGGGGCCGCCGCCGGGTTGTTAAGGAAGCGCCGCGGCGATTGCCAAGTGATGAAGTCATCAGAAGCCTTTTGACTGGTCTTGTTCTGATCCAACAGGCACACACTTGAACACACACACTCACACACACATACATGTTTCCTGGGAAGTGGGAAACGTGGCGAGAGAGCTCTTTCATTTCGGTCAGACTTGGCCACCCATCACGTTGCCTTGCGGTGGCATCGTGTGGCAGAGTCGCGGCCAAAAGCCTGCAGAAACATTTTGCCCAGCGCGCTCAGCTGCCAAAATCAACAAAATCTGTCCCAACCATTGATACGAGCAACAACGATGGATTCACTATGGCAACAACACAGATGCAGGTCAAATGAGCAGCCGTACGCCCCCCTAAAAAGAATACCTCAGTAACATCTTTAATGCACGCGCATGAGAGGAACTTCATGAGACATTTGTTTTACTGTCTGCTGGCTGTGCACTCCCAAAACAAGCCCGGAGAAGAACTGTTTAAAGTTCACTCTGGCACGGCCATGTAGGGAAATCCTGACCAAAATATTACCCCGAGCTAAAATTAACCTGAACGGCTCTTCTTTAGTCTCCAGTAAATGGTATTAACACTAATACTTGCAGACAAAGCGTCCAGCTCAACTTATTCATACGACAGCCTCTATGTCATTTTCCACTCGGTGTATTATCGCAGAGCACCGCTCGTTGCTCATATTTTACCCTTTTTTTTTATTCATTATATTCTTTATAAATAGACAGTATGCTGCCGTGTGCACCAGAAGACAGCTGGATATGATTAGCCTCCTGCTATATACTTTCATTGTATCAGCTCTCTTGGCCTGAGGTAAATGAAACCGGGGGAAACGGCTTCAAGGGAATTGCACATTTCTGGTGAACTGTAAAGAGGCAAACAAAGCAGGCAGTGTGGCGGCGGCGGCGGCCCCGCTCCGGGTCTCCATGAGCCAGACGCCGTTGAAGGACTTTGTCTTATTGCGGATTCTTTTGGGGATGCAGTGACAGGAACTCCTGCTTTAGCTCGACTCTCCAGGGTTTCCTGTTTGTCTGTGGCGAGCAGACGAGGGGCGAACCGTCAGTGTAAATCTCTAAAAATGTTCTGATACGCGATGAGAGCTTTGCAATAGATTAGTGGACTCCACTGTATCATATAGTGAATTCAGCTGCATAGCATAGTTGGAATGCCATCAGGGAAGTTGTCAATCACCAAAAATGTCTTGAAAAGCACACTTCCTGTCCGGCACTATATCACTTAACGTAATGCAACTAGAAAAAAGAAAACCTTTTTAGCTGGAAATTTGGTGTTTTGTTTCCACGTTTCTCCAAAACCAATGTTAGTTTTAATCTCTTTTTTTTAGACAAACAGTGCAAACCCAAAGATATTCTGTTCACAGAAGACTAGAAAACGTGAGGAGCTGCAGCTGGTGAACTGTTGCCTATTTGCCGCATCAATGAACTGACAAATCGTTTCAGTTCCACAATCGTCTATTTTCGCTTTACCTTTTGCTCGAGCCTAATTTCAGAAGTCAGTCGTTTGCTACATAAATGAGCCTGATCAGACACACCAGAACACAAAAATTGCTTGCAAAGCTGCAGTTTATAGTTGTCTAACAAAATAAAGCATGAAAATGAGATGTGCAGAATGATGCTAACAAGCAGGCACACAGGCAGGTTAAAACATTAGCTCCTTTCAATTGAATTTGCAGAGGTAATGATACAGAGAACCTGGTTCCTTCACTAATCAGCCCATCTACCCGGTCCGAAAATCTCCTGCATTGTATTGCTCGAATGTGAGCATTCAGCAGATAGATCTGCTCATCCTGCAGAGCAGTAACCGCAGCAGGCATCGTAATAAAACTTGGTGGGCCTTTAAATACTCCGCTGCTGCAGAGCAAATGCTACGGCGACATGAGATATAGGGCACTTGTGGAATATAGGCCAGAACGGTTCGGGGGGGGGGGTTAGTGAGTAGGATACTTTACGAGCTAAATTAAACAGACAACTGTTACAGGCACGGCTCTGAGTGC
Organism: Eutrigla gurnardus; assembly: GCF_963514095.1. Taxonomy (NCBI): domain Eukaryota; kingdom Metazoa; phylum Chordata; class Actinopteri; order Perciformes; family Triglidae; genus Eutrigla; species Eutrigla gurnardus. The sequence continues at coordinate 7,079,050 of NC_139925.1, forward strand.
CTATTTTAGCTCCTCCTTGGAGACTGCGATGCGTCTACAGAGCTACACAATGACCGCTCATGACCACAAATGGAATTGGCTCTTGGCTTGGTTTCAAGGCTCACGTGCGGCGCGCCGCGATGGGACCGCCGGAGTAAAAACATGTATATGACGATGGACAAACTGCCCGACGATGTAAACACGCCATGAGATGTATAACAGAGAAGAAGTAGGGGACATCTAACAAAGGGACAGCTGAAATGGGTTCAATAAGACGAGCAACCAATCAAAGCCAAGTGAGAAGTCAGCCTCCAACCACATCGGTTCTTGACACTGAAAAGTAAATACTTTACAGTTTACGTAAGACATAAGACACTAATATAGTGTACCTACATCCAGAAACAAACTGCAGAACATACAACATTTACAACATTTTTTTTCTGCCATGCTAGCACCGCGGCTCTATTGATGACAACGCCAATATCGGTTTCACCGCTTTGGTCCAAATTTATCAACACATTTTGGATGGATTGCCTTTACATTTCATTCAGACATTTATGGTTCCCAGGTGATGCATCCAACGGACTTTTGCAAAACGAGTGACTTTCCCATCAAGCCTCAGCAGTACTTTGCATTTAGTGAACCCAAGTGCCTCAGCACGGCCTCGCTGAAAAGTAGAACGTCTTTATGGCTGCCCTGGTGACTCGTCAACTTGCCATTCCTCCAACTATGAAAGTGTGCTTATGTGTCATTATATAGCGATAAAGGGTCATAAATATTTGCACTGCTCCGGTCTTCTTTCCTTGATGCCATTTTAATGAAGTTGGATTGCTCAGGCTTCAACTTCAACACAGGAATAATACTCCATATCTCACAGAAGGTTTGCACGAAATGTCTTAATGCACATCAAACTGATGAATTCCCGCTCAAAGTTCTCTCGTGAAATGACTCATCTCCATCTCAGCGCCTCTGGTCATCTGATGCCTAATCATTGATCAGTCATCACTGCGAGGACCCGTTTTTCCTTCCTAGATGCGAGGTACAACTCAAGTAAAAAAACAAGCCTGCACGGAGGTTTTTTTATAGCTATAAATAACCAAACAAAGACCATCTGGAGGGCTGGTATGCCGTGAGCCGACGCCAATGAAAACATGTTTAAAATGATCAACATGAAAGACTTGCATAATTTCAGGAGGAATTACTCTGGGAAGAAAGTGAACCGTTAGCTTCTGTACTGCGTGCTCTCTGAAGAACTCCGGTCCTGGCCTTGTGTTCTCAACACGACGTGATTTACTGAGTGGTCGGTCAAGCTTGATTTCAGATGGTGAAAATCGAGCCCGTGTGTTCTCCTCCTGCTGCTGCATGCTCAGTACATCATGTATGCAACTCTAACAGTGCTACATTAACTTTATCTGTTAGCTGAAGTCCTTTAAACGTGTTTAAATGGTTTATTGAGACAACAAACGTGGGTTGACAGTTGGTCAGACGGAGTGTGGCCCAGAATAGCCCCGTGGCCCCCTTCCAGCGGCCCTCACGCATCAGAGCTTGAGCAATCAAACTCTGACGTGAGGATTTTCCATCGGCAGCGCCAGCGTGCAGCTCCAGTTGACACAACAGCACCCCCGCTGTGACGCCAGCCTCCGTGTTTTCACTGCATGTTTTAGCTGAGAGGGAGAGCCCACCCCCCCCCCACCACCCTCTACCACCCACCCTTGAGGATGCAGTCAGAGCAACCAGCTGGTTTCCATTAGCATACCTCTTCCAGGGAATGGGAGGACTGGCTCATGTGGGCAGACACATGAGGAAGATAAATGATGCGATTGGTCAAGCAGACTAGACTCATCTCAGAGCGGAGCCAGATCACCTCTGATTATAGTGATTCTTCAGCGCTCTGCAGTACAAACACCTACTGTATGATGATGAAGACGCAGGTCGTAATCTTCGTCCCCTTTACTTTTCATATGTATCTAAAAGGTCATTCAGCCTGGAAACTGTTTGGTAAAGTTGTAATTTTAGCTTTTTTCCATACGGCTTTTTTTTTTACAGCTTTTGGTGACTCGGGGAATCTCACCTCTTCTTTTAGCTGCTGAGCAGGTGGAATATGTGGCCACATATGAGGGGGAAAAAACCTAATAATCCACACACGGCTACGGTGGCAACCGTGCTGCACTTCACACCTCAGTCAAGCCAATCCAAACACTCCTCCAGGACGAAAGACGTAACAGCATCTGCGTCATCTGAGTGTTTCGAGGAACAGTTTCGGAAACACACTAAACAATCGAGTTGTTTTATTGAGAATTAGGTGAGAAGGTCAAAACCATTCTGATATCCTTTAATAAGCTGGAGCCGGGAGGCGGTACACTTATCTCAGCATAAACACTGGAAACAGACAGAACAACTAACCTGGGTATGTTCTGGGGTAAAATTAAAAATCCACCTATCAGCACTTTTAAAGCCCACTAATGAACACATCATACGTACAAAACCAGAACCAGAAAGATTTCACCCATCCACACTGCTTTACATGACTTCCCAAGACGAGATTTAAAAATGAAATGTGAAATGTTGGAGATTCCTATCTTCAGGTTGAGCTTATTGCTTCGCCTGCTCCGTGTGAGATATACACTCATTACCCTCCGGAAGGTTGAAGGAAGAGGGCCAGGCATGGTAATGACAGCCCCCCTCAGTCAGCAGCTCAGCCTCCCACGGTGAAAGCGCCCGGAGAGCGTAGTTAAGAATGCCAGTAGAAATTTACAGGCCTGCAGTGGGCCTCCACATTACAGGAGGTGGACCGCGGATAGCGCCCTCAGGACGAAGACCCTCTCTGAGGCCACACGGTTAAATCACAGAGGAACACAATAGAGGGACTATGCGATGACAAAGGAGACTCTGTTTCCTGTTTCTGTCAGCTTCTGCAGACTCACACTTGAGCAGCATGGCTTTCACGAAACCATCAAGTGCTTGACTGTTATACCTTTAACCTTAACCCAGCAGGGCGACACAAAGCTTCCCGGCAGATGTCTGCTGATCTGTAGCCTTCGGCTGCAGCCGCCGCCGCTTTCACGCCGCGGCGAGAGAACGTGACGGCCCCCCTTATCCTGACATCTTAATCCGCCCTCACTTGTTTTGATCTGTGTAATCATTTAAACTGGAAACGTCAGGACTTTGATGCTCTGACCAAAAGCCACGCAAACAGATAAGAAAGAAAAACAGACCACATGAGCAAATAATTCATATCGTGCATCAACATTGCAGGTTGAGAGAGCTCAAGGTTATATGGTGAGAAGCAGCGGGGAGATCAGCTGAGGACATGACAGCGGCTCATGGACAACCCAACAACAACAAAAAAAACACATGCAACCTCACCTTAACGTAGGCGGTAAAGCGCTGGCACTCCTCCCTGTTGATTTCCAAGCTGAGCTTCTGGCTCATCTGGCTGATCTGAGATCCGCTTTGAGTGAAGTAGACCCGGGAAGGCTGGCTCTTCTGTCGCTTGTCCACGTCAGCTGTCAAGTTGTACAGCAACTCTGGGGAAGAGAGATGGTTCTTTGAGTGGAGATACTCGTGAGAAAGTCTTTGATTACGCAGGGTTTGGTTTTCTGGTAAATGCAATGAAAACATGGGTAAAAATAAATGATCGCTCATTGCAGGAAAATTAATGGAGGGAAACTTGGAACGTCATTTAACAGTTCCATAGTGTGCAATAAAAACAGAGCAGATTTTAGTTGATTTAATGTCATTGCCTATAGGTTTGCTGCTTAGCAATGGCTTCAATATCATCTACAGACTCGACAGATAATATATATTTCATCCGCAAGCCAGCAAAATGTTAGCTAATTTATTCATGATAGCACAAACTGAATTTATACACAAAAGCTGCCTTTTTGTGCAGATAATTTACGATTAACAAGGATTAAGAGACAAATAAATGAAGTGCTTTTGCAGCTGGTGGGGCAGAACCAGCATTACTGTGAAAGAAAGTATTTCAATAACATCATTCCTGCTGGTTCCACCCCTGGCCTGAGTGACATAGAGCCACAGAACGACTTTTAAAATCTATTTGGAATTGAGAAATCATGAGCATGAAGCAAACATTAACATTTCCGAGAAGTCCATATATGGGCTTCTGGCCATTTAAAATCCCTTCCCCTTCATGAATCAGCCTCAGTGTGGAGTAATCGCTTCAAGAGGGTGTCACACTGGTAAAACACTGGGCTGGGTGGCAAACACGCCCCAGTCGGACCAAATCCTACTATTGCCTCCGTCCAATGGTGGAACGCCATGAGCTCACTCCAGAGGAGGGAAGGGAAGGTTTCATTATGGGAGTCACCAAACACGTAGTGCTACACTTTCCATGGCGTTCGCCAGACGTCTAAACAGAGAGGCTTTAGTGCTGCGAGCTGGGACGCAGTCGTTATGTAACGACAGGACTCCTGCTCCCCTGGGGGGGGGGGGAGGCTGTGAATGACCACACCCAAACACTGGAACAGGACTGCACCTCAGCAGTCGACAGGCACCCCACCCACGAGCCGCGTAGCGAAGGTTGAAGGGCAAAGCCTTGGCCAAACGGAGAGGCCAAAGGCTAACCACACCGACCGTCTCTAAGCATTGGGTATGAATTCCACTTCCTTACAACCCTAAATACCCAACTCTATATGAGGAGACACATGAATACTGAAGATTTTTTAATAAAAATTCTCAGCAAGGTCAAAGATCAAGAAAGTCACTGCGCCTAGATGCTGGTCACCAAGGAAACGATGTCCGTACAGATGAGAGACAACCTATTCATGACCACGTTGGTCTTGAGAGGGAGCCAGGCTAGCTGATTCCCCCTGCTTCAAGTCTTTATGCTAAGCTAAGCTAATCGTCTCCAAACTAAAGCACATGGACACGAATGGTGAGAAAAAAGCTAATAAGCAAATTCACCAATCCATTGAACTATTAATTCAATGTTTACTTTACTTTACTCTCTACTTATATAGCTTACTCTTGAGTATTATGGAAACATAATCAGGCATAGGTTGTCAAATGTCCCTTTTGTCCCGTCAGGTTTTGTCCTCACCGATCTGTCCCGGCAGCTGTCGCCCCCGGAAACGCATGCAGACGGTGACGTTGAAGCAGTTGAGGTTCTGGTGGCCCTCGTGGCACTGCGGCACAGAGATGTTGATGGAGACGGGCAGGAAGATGGAGACATCCACCGAGATGACAGGCCGGGTTCTGCAAAAACCACATGGACCGAAGTGTGGGGAAAACAGTCTGGACTCAAAAAAAGTAGGAAACAAATGGTGCAGCGGATACTCACCTTAGCAGCACCACGCTATCAGACATGAAAGCTCCGATGGTAACATCTGCAATGAAAAAACAGACGGGATTGATTCGGAAAGCCACAAAGAGAATATGATATTGAGTGTTGCTGACAGCATTCATCACACCTGCGAATCCGAAACAATGCACAGAGGTCTTTACTGTCATGCTGGCTGAATGTCGGCTGTGGAATGCAGTAAACAAGATGCCTCTATCACGAGTCTTTGCACAATGAGGACCGAAACACCAGATTTCATCAGCTCATCCTGTCTTATTTGATGTTCTTCCATCCTCACCATGTGGCTAAGCCTTTCGTCTCCTCTGGTATGATCTTACCTGCGTACCCGTTGCCGTCCATGTCCACATTGCCAGAGATGGACTGGCCAAACATCTGCAGACCAGGGTTTACACTGCGTCCAGACAGTTTCTGTAACAGATGATACCAGCCTTCAAATAACACCAGTGAGAGCCAACGGTGGAAAAACAAGCACATTCTATGATTCGTTTTTTTTTGCTCTGCGTTTGTTTTTCATAGATGAGCTATCTTTGCTTTTACAGATTTATTGTAAATCAACACATTTGTTAGCTTAGCATCGAGACCGGAAACACGGGGAACAGCTAGCCTAGCTGAAAAACATACATCAACAAGCAGTTACAGCTCATAACTCATCGTAAAAGTCCAACAAGTCGCTGTACATTGCAGTTGTTGCCCAGATTAAATAAATAAGATACAATTCAATCAACTGTGTTAGAAAGTGAGCTTTGGAGATGCTGCTGGGTGGATTGTTGGAGCTGTTTTTTGCTAAGCTAAGCTAGTTGTCTAGCTCTATACTTTGAAACATCTCAGTAGTGACAATGTGGCGGTTAAAAATATGATTTTAATATTGAAATACTTTGTAGTCACTCATAAAAAAAGAAGCCCATGAAGAGCTGCGTAGGCTTTGTGTATATTCCTGAGGCTACATAACCACCTGCAGCTTTACCACGCATGACTCAGCAGTTTCAACAGCTCGATACACACAAGGTGAACACATGGGCTTCGTCAGTAACATGAGCTGGTGTAGCTATAAAGACACTATTACAACTACAGCTGAGATACATATTATTCCTTTGCTTGAATAAAAAAAAAAACAATAAATCTACATGTCATAATGTTGTAGGAGGAGTTCTCACCATGGAGTATTTGCTGATGATTCCTGTGGCATCCCCGTGGTAGATATAAACGGCTCCTCCATAGTCATCCTCCTTGGGTGCTCCTATGGCAACATCTGAGGAGAAACATAAGAGGACAAAAAGCGTTTCTGTGAAGAAAAGTCAGCATAGAAATGAATGAGCGCGTAAATGTGTGTGTGTGTGTACAAAAGCTTTCCTTAATACTGGGAAACAAGCTGTTACAGTAAGAGTCTTAATAGACAATTAAGTGTTGTTAGTGGCCATTAAAACTTGTGCGACCTCTGAGAGAGTGGAAACAAGACTATAAAGTGCTGGCAAGAGCACTGAAACAACGTCTCCTTATCCCATTTCCACAGAAACTCCATATATAAACTTTCTTTTAATAAACCAAAACACTTCCAGGCCATGTGGTGCCTGCATACCAAAGCAGAAATGGTAAACGAATAGCACAAAAGTAAATATATCGCCCAATAATTAACTCATGTCACAGGGGTAGAATCAAACAAGTACATGTTTCTTAGTGGAACTAAATTATTATATTCAAATTTCTACAGTAGTTGGTTCAAATTAAATAAAATCAATATGGTTGTAAATAATAAGTCTGTGAGTCTGCGAGCGAGTCTGGCTCTTTCGTCACTCTGAGAGAGCCACGAGTTGCAAGATGAGTTATGCTTCCCAGCTGCCATCTTTTCTCCACCCACACACACTTAAACACACACACACACACACCAACACACACACTCGGTGCCAGGCTGCAAAGCCTCGAGGCGTATCTCACACAGAGATGAAAACGGGCAGCAGCTCCCAGCGCGGAGTGCGAGTCGCCAAGTGGAGCCCTCGGAGCCAAGCCGACGCGAGCGCCAGGAAAACAGACAGTGTGAATGTACGCCTGCGAGCGGGTAAATGGTGTGTGCGTCTGGATGACACACGAGGGTGAGAGAGGGCGATGCTTTCTAAAAGAACACCCTCGCCGCAGGGTAATCAAAACACAACGTCTGTGAGAAATGACGGGTTTCATTGCACCTACTGAGAATCTCAACCAGCCAGCGTTCGCTTGTGGGCTGATGTGGGCTGATGTGGGCTGATGTGGGCAGATGTGGGCAATATAAACTGTGTGACTTTATTACTAACCAGATGACAGAGAAAAACAGCTTTGTTGCACGACTACAGCGAAATGTCACACTAATGGTGCTGAACGCTATTGAAAAGTGTTTGCCATTGCCTGGATTTAACATTCACAGACCGCTGGAGGACCATTCCAAGACTTCTACATATAAAACAAGACCCCCATCTGAGTTCTGTCCTCTCAATATGTCTCCAGTGTTGCAGATGGATTACATAACCAGAGATAGTTTAGTGGTTAAAGGACAATAACTGTAGTTTTGCATTTAAAGACCTAATTTTTTATGGGTGCATTCAAGGACCCTCTGGCATCTGAGACGCAAGAGGAGATTAATAGGATCTTTGTTTTGGTTTCTATTGCAGACGCTTATTCACAAGGAGAATTTTGAAAAGACTCTTCACATCAACATCAGTAACATATGATATATTTCACATCATAGTGGCATATATTTAAAAAGTGGCTGCCAGCAAATCAGAAAGTTTGCTTGAAAAAACACAAGTTATTTGTGTTTAATGGACTATAACTTGTTAAATCGCCAGTGTGGTTCCCTTTAAAGGAAAGAGGGCAAGTATTTTACTTTATTTTACTTTTTGCAATTAACGTCAGCTCAAAGAGGTAAAACAATAAAATATTTTGAAGAAAAAAAAAAGATGAGAGAAAAGTGAGTAAAGAAATCATTTCATGACCCCTCAGATTTATTTTCAGACCCACTGAAGGAATCCCAACCTTTGGGTTGGGAACAACTATTTTAAGTATTTCTGTTTGTTCCCACTGGCAAAATACAGAATTTGTAAACAGTGTAGGAGTGTACTGTCTCTTTTAAAATATATACTTTATTAAACAAATAAATCGCTTATTTATAAAATAAATATAATAATATAATTTAATGATATAATATATGAACCAACATGGACGGGAATCCCAAACATTAGAATAATGTAACATTAGAAAAATCGACCGATCATGATTCATCTGCTGATGAAGACCATCACCTAATACGGTCAAAAGCTCCAGAACAAGCAAGTCAGCAGACACTGTTTAATAAACACACTGCACTCACCTTGATATCCATCGTCATCTATGTCTCCGATCGCCGCAATGCATTCTCCAAAGTGTGCGTTGAAAGCGTTGTCACCGCTCAAAACACCTTCTTCCTCCATCACCCCCTGAAGACAGAAGCAGCACGACAGCCGTTTACACAGCCAGTCCGACAGTGAACCACCACAGCTACTCAATAACATTCTTTGGCCACGAGTGCACTTAGTTGGCGTTTATCCAAATCATTTAACGACCAAACAGACGACTTCCTTCGCTATAACTCATAAATAGAAAATGTCCAAACAGAAGCTTTAATCTTGGACAGGTTAAATAATTTCCCAGCCGTGTCTCACAATAATCCAGTTTTATTCTGCTGTCATGATAACAAATACGGTGAGAAAGAAATCAAACAGTAGCAAAGCTATAAAAAAAACACGACATGGCAATAATAACAGTATAGAAACGTTTCAAAAAGAGAGACAGACATAAATCAGCAAGTTATGGTCTCATGTTCCCGCTGGACCGCGGATCCCACTCACATTGCCCTTGCTGAGGTACACAGACACCTGGCCCTCATCACGGAGCTGGCTGTGCATGGGTGCCCCCACCAGCAGGTCCGTCAAGCCGTCCTGGTTCAAATCAACTGCACACAATGAGGAGCCAAAGTAAGAGCCCATCTGGAACCAAGCCGAGCCACAGAGCAATGGGTGAGATCACAGACACTTCCTCTTCAGTTCATACCATTGACACACTTCCTCTTCTAGCATCGACATAATAAGAACATTTACACAACTTATGTCTTAAAGACTTCCTTTATATACTCTGAATAAGAAAAATTTAAATCTCTGTTGCTGTCTAAACACTTAAGGTGGACATGAACAATGCAGTTACAACAAAGCAACTACAAAAGCGTCTGCAACGTATCACAAGGATCCACTACGTGATCCCTGAGGCACATTATGTATAATAAATAAAATATGTTTGTATAATGAAATAAAGAACCTCAATACAAATATGTAACGCAACGATTAAAAACAGGACTGTTTGGAGACCTCTGGAAGAATATAAGACCACATCCGAGCTCATACCATTTTCCCTGAGGCTTGAAAAGTCTTCACCAAAGACACACCGTCGATTTTGAAAATGTAAACCTGTGTGGGAGAAAAAAAAACAAATCAGTGCAGCAAGCAAAACGCTAGATGACTTCAATTCAACAGCTGGAAATAAAAGCAAAAAATGAAGAAGTCCCTACTTTTCCGCTGCCGCTGTGCTGAGGGGCCCCTGCAGCGATGTCTATTACATTAGGAGAGGTGAAGTGTCCGGCGGTCACCGCGTAGCCTGGAGACAAACACAATAATAACCTACAGCTCTTTTTCTTACTGATATTCAACATTCGACACAATCATCCTGGTTGACGTGCGCTCACCGAGGTAGCTGTATCTGTGGGAGTCCACGTCTTCTTTATTGGGGCTGTAGAAAGACTCAGAAGTCATGTTGTACACCTTGATGGTCCCGGTCCAGTAGTAGGACCCCGGGGCCCCCATCACAACCAGCTCCTGAGAATGAAAACGTATTAACCTTCTATCTGCACAGCTACAACCCCGCTGAAGTGAAAGAAAGAAAAAAAAAGAAAAGAGAAGGCCTCGGGTGTACGTCTGGTTAACCGTCGGCCACAGACTGGTTTGTACTATCTGCTCTCAACCACACAGCCAGCCGGCATGCCAGCCGGCTGACGGGCCTCTCCTTTGATGCGTTTGATGCGATGAGGAATTCGGAGCGCAGGCAGAATTTGAAAGCTGTGCAGAAGAAAAGGAGTCCTTTGCACACTTTTTGTCGATTTCCAAGCCTGACACAATCGGCCGTTTGTCTCGGAGGACGTGTGCAGTCACCCCTGAGAACTCAAACAAGGCCGTAAGGACCTCGCTCAGCAGGATACGCATCCCCCCGGGCTGTGCCGTCAAACATCTGGGCACCGCGGTTCAGACAAGGATACGCTTTAACAGCTGGACATCTTTTCTTTAAATTCCTCGCATTCTTTCAAAGGGGGGGGGGTGTTCAACTGCTTTAACAGATTGACACTGACTTCCTCGCTTCATCCAGTGTTATCTTTCCTGAACGGTTTCTCTCTTATTTACAGTCTTCACACAATGAAGAAGACAAAAGCTACCTCACCTGCACATCTCTCTCTTTCTCATCTGGCTTTATGCAATAAATGCATGAAACTAATCCCTGAGAACATGATGTCATCCACCGCTCTAAGTGTTCTTAACAGCCGTGAACAGCGTTTTCAAAGGCTCTCCAAACACATACGTCAAAGAATGTTCAAAGCGTTAGCAGGCAGATCACGCAACGATGATCCCGTTTTAGTGTCTGTGGAAGGAAAATGCTTTTGTTTTGTTTTTTCTAAAGCAAAGCCCACGTGAGTGTGAGCTTGATGCACGTGTCTTTGTAAATGCAGAGTTCAAGGCTCCTACTTATGATTACGTTCTTTGCCAATGAATCATTTGATTATCATGTCATAAAATAGTGAAAAATGTCTCATTTCCCTCAGCTCAGCGGCCACGTGTTCAAATGTCCTGTTTTGTCCAAACCCAGATGATATTCTGTTAACAACGATATAAACAAGAAGAAAGGCAGCAAACCCTCACACTGGAGAGACCGCAGAACGATACAAGTTTCCATTTTCTTGTACGGATTAGTTGCTTGCGGCTCTCGTGGAGTTACCAGAAAAGCTGCAGTCATGTTATTTAGCAAAGGTCACGTAAAGAAAAACTCAAGTTACATTCGACGTCCATGAGACTCTTCCTCAACAATGAGGAATGGTTTCACCCCGAAGGCACAGCTGTGCTCCGCGGACACTTTTTTTTTTTAAGTCGCTCACAATCCGCTGTACTTTACTGTCCCAAACTGAGCGTGACTGTAATCGGAGACGTGAAACGGACCTCTGCAGAACATGCCACTCACGGGCAACATCGGGAACGGCTTACAGTATATCGGTAGTGTAAAGAAAACAAAATGTCCAAACTCGTCAAATTTCAATTTCTCATTTGCTCATTTTTCTTTTCCTGTCAAACTCGATTTTTCTCATTAATACGTTGAATCTATTTGATCTTCACCTCGACACTTCAGCTTTCTGAACTGCTGACAAAAAAATAAATAATTGTAAGATAAAAAGAGGTCCCGGGTTCGATTCCCAGGTCGGGTTAGGGGTTCCTTCATGTTCTCCCCGTGTAAGCGTGGGTTCTCTCCGGGTTCTCCGGCTTCCTCCCACAGTCCAAAGACATGCAGGATGGGGGACCTGTCTGTCTCTACATGTCAGCCCTACGATGGACTGGTTACCTGTCTGTCTCTACATGTCGGCCCTGTGATGGACTGGTTACCTGTCTGTCTCTACATGTCAGCCCTGTGATAGACTGGTTACCTGTCTGTCTCTACATGTCAGCCCTGTGATAGACTGGTTACCTGTCTGTCTTTACATGTCAGCCCTACGATGGACTGGTTACCTGTCTGTCTCTACATGTCAGCCTTGTGATAGACTGGTTACCTGTCTGTCTCTACATGTCAGCCCTGTGATAGACTGGTTACCTGTCTGTCTCTACATGTCAGCCCTGTGATAGACTGGTTACCTGTCTGTCTCTACATGTCAGCCCTGTGATAGACTGGTTACCTGTCTGTCTCTACATGTCAGCCCTGTGATAGACTGGTTACCTGTCTGTCTCTACATGTCAGCCCTGTGATAGACTGGTTACCTGTCTGTCTCTACATGTCAGCCCTGTGATAGACTGGTTACCTGTCTGTCTCTACATGTCAGCCCTGTGATAGACTGGTTACCTGTCTGTCTCTACATGTCAGCCCTGTGATAGACTGGTTACCTGTCTGTCTCTATATGTCAGCCCTATGATAGACTGGTGACCTGTCCAGGGTGAACCCTGCCTTCGCCCAATGACAGCTGGGATCGGCTCCAGCTATGCAGCCCTGAATACAGGATAAGCGGTAGACGATGGATACAAAAAGTGTTTGTGCAATGAAGGATAATGTCACATATATTAAAAAAAACGTGACAGAGAAAAGGAAGCTTGTATTTTTTTAACGTTTATCTTGTGGAAACACGGCGGGTCAGCTGAGGCCGCTGCAGCCTTTCCTTCAGTGTCTCCCTATGGAAACATACGCTAACAGTTATCAGCAGTTAGTCAGCTGGCTGCTTTCATACAAACACTCACGTCCACCCGACTGCAGAATCATTTGACATCTTAAATAACATTTCTTATTGCGTTTGTTAATTAATGGACTGATGGAGCTCGGCGATTGCCCTGACAACAGAGCTCGGACCACAACAAACAACCGTCTCCTTGCCAGACTCACAGAAAGAGAGTATTGTGGATGAAGAAGATGAACAAGCACCGATACTGACCTCCGTAAAAACTCCCGCTATCCCGGCTTGGCACGAGCCGTGCTCTTCCCCATACTTCTGCTTATAGTCTGCAAGAAAAAACAAACCACAAATTATTTCACTGTGTGCTCCAGCCAGCGTTTACTGGAGTTTTTCCTGCATTCCATATGGAGCGAGTCAAAGTCCCAGTCTCATCCGCGAGGGAGTCTGGGGGCCAGAAAGCACGACTGGGAGAAGGGGGTGCAACAGCACATTCAACAAGAAGTCTTACTTAGGGAGGGGAGGGGGGCGCACAGTGCTCTCGGGTTACAAAAATATTGAGCTTGGATCCACGCACAACGCACCGTCAATACGGCCCCATGCTAAGTGTGTCTGGCTTCTCCACAACTGTTGGCAACGAGAGTTACGGAAGGAAGTGAAGTCCTGACCCGGGAGCACAATTAGGGCGTAAAACGGGCTTCGATGCAGGGCTCTGAGTCACATTTTCAGATGGAACTTGATTTTTAGCGTTTAGACGGTGGGCAACAGAAATAATCTGCAGCATAAACAAAATCCTATTTCTCGATCTTGCAGGCAGATCTTTCCTGAAAAGCACCTAAATTCAAATCTCCACCGGATGAATGCTGATATAAACGAACCCTTCAAAAGCAGGAGCTGGCTGTTGGTAAAGTACTCGTGTTGGACTGAGGATGAGAGTGATCACACTTCAAGGATCTCCTGCTACTAAGTCGTCACTGCCAGAACACCAATCAGAGGCCGACGGTGCTGATGGTGCTGATGGTGCTGCCTAACAGAGATCACATGTACGATAACATGTAACCACAGAAGAGGATAAACTATAATCTTTTTCTTTTTTCGTATGGAACACATCTACAGGCTTTTTTAAAAAGCAATGTGAGCTGAAAGGCTTTAACGACTCACAACTCATGTCCATCTTTTGCTTTGCTAGATTTTAAGGGGTTACAAGGGGTTGAGAGCCACTGGTCTAAATCTACAAGATTAAGACTCAACCACAGCAATGCATTTGATCTTTTCTCGGTTAATATTGTTTGAAATGAAAGAAAAACCTAATTAAATGTGTGTGTGTGTGTGGATTGTACCTTCATAACAAGGGATGAGCGGCTTGGTCTTGCCCTGAAGTGTGGGAGGGATGACGGAGCAGTATCCATGTGGGAGGATGTACTCGTGCTCGTCGTAGTAGACGTTTTTCCAGCGGTGAGCGCAGGCCTGCGAGTGAAAAACAAGAACTCAAACTCAGACATGCTGTAAACACAAACACTTCAGACTGCAGCCTCGACCGTGATTGGTTCAGCCCTGGAGTCAAATGATCGTCAATCATAGGGGGAAGCCCATCCATAACTCTGACCATAACCAGAATCTGTGGTGTGTGAATATCTCAGCTGCAGCGACATCATCGTTGCAGCGAGAAAGTCTTCACCATTTGTGTTTTAATTTCCCGAACCGGCTCCTCCGGGCCAACACAGGCAGCCGGAGAAGCCAAAAGTTCAGACAGCGGATCAAAAGACATGAAGAAGAAACTCTACTACTTTATTATGCGGCCGCTGAAACGGTGATTTGACAGCGATTCATTCTTAAAGCAATATTTTCCCAGCGTGTTTTTAAAAAATAAAACATTCCACAGATCGATAAGAAAGCAGGATCGTATAGACTCGATTTCAGACTTTTGGCACGCACGAATGTGTGAATGTGGTAATGATTTAGTGCTCTGGGGGGATGGTGGTGGGGCTCCCGTGGCTCTGGGGACAGATGTGGACGCCTCTGTGCAGACAAAGTTCACTTCATTTCTCTTTGCGCTGTTTTAAACCCCCCCTCCCTCACACACACAGACAGCCAATCTAAAGGAATACAACAGCTCGGCAGATTGTGGGCTCACACAGAGCGTCAGATGACTGTCTGGAAGCAAGATGCTACGTTGAGAAAACGCTCGTGTTTCAAGACGACAGCGGTAGCAAAAACCAGCTTCATTCTTGAGTAAAAGCAGATTCTGAAGGTGGAAAAAAGAGATCAATCTGCTGATATAAAGACAGAAAAATCAGCTGAAAAGTTGTGTCAAAGCAGCAAAGAAAGACGGCCGTGTCACTTTCCTGTTCAGCTAAAGGCCTCACTGGTCACAAACAAGGCCTTCACTGATGAAATCACCACTGTACACATCTGCCAAGCAGCCATTTCCCTACTGTTGCACAGAAACGTGAGTCCATTCAGATGAGATCTGAAAAAAAAAAAGGGAAAAAGAAGGAGGCAGAGCACATGGCTCTGGAAAGCCAGCTTTCTTTTATCATATTCCCATCTAGATGGCCAAAAGCTGCTCAAGTTCCCTTCAAATGTTGGGTCACGGTTTGAAAATCACGCCAATACATTCTGCTGTATTCAAATAAGGAACTGAAGGCAAACATAATGAATGGAGGTTCAAAAGGCCGATCTGCACGTCTTTTGGTGATTTTGTTTCCGACTTCCACAGGAGGAGGTCACTCAGCAGCAGGTATTCAAACACACACACCTGTCATGAGTGTTTTCAGGAAGTAGCCGGTCCCACCAGTCGCCTGCAGGCCGGGTCCCTCGCTCCCCACCACAGGGGACGAGGGGTTAACGTTTAATGAAAGGCTGCCCTTGAACGGGGGGGGGGGGGACCACCGCAGAGGGGCCGAAGCCTAAACAAACCACCGCCAGCTGCCCTATGGTCTCTGTGCAAACAGCAAGCGGAGCACCTCAGGGATTACCACCTCTAGTGAGTCCTTTCCTCGAAACCCCTCCGTCTCCAAAAATGTTTATAAACAACAATCTAGTTTCGACAAACCCTCGGTTCCACCGACTCGCCCAGCTCCGAACACGAGGTAGATGTTTCACAGTTATGTAACCACACAGCACTTTCCAAATCAGTCTGAATATGCAGCAAAAAAAGTTCAGTTTTTGACTCGTGCAAGAAAAAGCTTGTGAGCAAGACAGAATGGAAGGAAAGGTCTTATTTAGTGGAGGGTTGTAATGTTGGGACCACCTGTGGTTCATGCTAACACAGCAGTTACAATGATATTGGGCCAATCAGGTCCCTTTTTACGAGCGTACCTGGTTTGCATTAAACACTTTGGTGAGGTGATTCCGTCCCCTGAACTCACCAGTATTTGGCCGTTGGCTCTGTCCTGGCGGGCCAGGCTGACCCCCATCCACTCATCATCCCGATCCCCCTGACACGTCTTCCCACACGACTCTCTCGGCTTGTTTCCTGAAAGACAATGAAGGCGGTTTTTTGCAGACGTTGAGTCATCAGGACGGAGGATGTCTCGGGGCGAGTAAACTTGTGAGTTCTGGGTTCTTTCTTCTGAATGTGCGAGGGAGGTTTACACAGTTTGAAATGCTATCAAGCATTCATAAAAAAGGGTTGATGAGCTGATCCACTCAATATTGTAAATCACTTTTAGTCAAAGAAAAAACTCTGTTATGACATTTAGTAGAGAGCAGCGACACTGAGGATGATATTAATACTGACATTTGAGTGAAAAAGCCTGATATTCCTTTTTTTTTTACATTAACACACAAAATAAACACATTTTTTAAGGATCAGATCTAATTAGCTAATGATTATTTTCATAATTGAGTAATCAGAATGGATGAATTGTCAATAAAAAACATTAAAATGCTCATCAGTCTCCTCAGGGGTCATCAAATGTCAAATCCACACATGCTTACATAAATCATAAAGATTGTGGACCTATCTTAACATAAATGTGCAGAGTTAGAAGCCGGTACAAAGACAGTGGAGCTTCTAAATTTCAGAGGCAACTTTTTTTTGTGAAACAGTCCAACTCTCCAATAAGAGATTAGTTTCCCTTCCACTTCTCCCAAGTTTGATTCTCCGTGTCCCTGCGGACGGCTGATTCATCACAATGGCATGTAGCTGTGCAGCATGTTAGTGTGATGAGGCCTGTCAGAGATCAGCTCCTCTGCTCCATGTGAGCACCGAGCATCACGCTCTCCCAGATAATAAAGGCTTCTTTTTTTTTTTTTCCCCCTTTCTGTGACACATTGACTGAGCACAGAGTTAATATTAAAGCCCCGGCTTTCTAAACCACAAGAACAGAGCTGAGGCTGACGTGGGGGGGTGGAGGGAGGGGGTGAAGCTCAACTTTTTTTTTGGCTCACATGCTTGGAAAACATTAGCAGACGCATAAATCATATTGATCAAGAAATATTTATGGACCTCGGCACACAGAACCCTCTTGTCTTTTGGATGTCTCCATATAGCAGGTTCTGGACTAACAGAACAAATGTCGCCCTGTTAAGAGTAGTATAAGGCTGCATTATTCTGATAAAACAAAACAGATGCTTGGGGGAGTTTATGCAGAGAGAGAGAGAGGACAGGGGAAAGCTGCAGTGTGTGTGTGGACTGTAGCAACTTTTCTGTGAATTAAACTGTCCTATAGTGTGAGGAGTGCATGTGTCGCCCTGAGGCTGCAATGCTCTCATATTTGCGCTGCAGCCACAGTGACTGACCTCGTCCCAGATCCATCTCTGTGCAGCGGCGCTCCGGGTTGCTGTGAACTCGACACTTGTACACGGCTCCAGGAGAGTGCACGGAGCTACTGTAGGTCGAGTTGGCCTTCGGAGCCCCTACTATGACCCTGCAGCAATGAGATGGGGGAGAGAGGATGGCACAAACACCTTACAGCATCTTTCATCTGTGCCACTGTTTGAAATCTTTTTGCAAGCTGAGAAAAAAGAGTGTGGATGCAGCTCCAACATTTGCAACAAAAGTACACATTCATTGCATCATTAGAGCATTTCCAGTAAATAAAGTGAAACATGGGACTCACCAGCGTGTGTTGTCATGATAATGCTCCAGCACAGAATAGCCAAAAAAACTAGAATTTGGTCCGCGGAACACCAGAGGATGTTCTAAGTCTATATTGTAGGAATAAGCCAGTGAAATGGAGAGATAGACATAAAAAACACTTTGTACTCCCGTTTTGTGTCGCCGGAGAGGAGCCATCCCTTTGCGCATCATGCGTAATAACGCGGTTAAAAGTGTCCAAAAAAAAGATAAAAGAAGGGGGGAAAACACAAAGCAGGATTTGTCAGCCTTTCAGTTACAAAACAAAGTATCTTTCAGTTGTATTCCCCTGGTCTAACGCAGCGTGTAGGCTGTGATGGCAGGAGGGAAAAGCGTGGAAAGTTAACGGTCCGGTAAATAACGGTGCGTCAGCTTCTCTCCATTCTGTGTCACTCTGAGAAAGTTGTTGCTCGCAGGCTCCTCGTCGTGGAGATAAATGCGGTCACTCGCGTCAAGTTGACGAGAGGCAGCCCGGGATACGGACCGGAAATACAAATACGGACTCAAAATAAAAGCATCGCCGCCCAGCGTTGAAGGTAGGCGAGGGTTTTAATGTGAAAGGTGGAAGCGGGACGTGCGTTTTTATGTCTGGGATGACGCGTTTGGAGAGAAGCGGGTGGTTTTGAGGCGCAGAAGCATCACATTTCACCACTGGGCTTCTCGAGCAATGAGGGCGCACTGCTGCCATCTAACGGCTCCCAGCGGTACTTCATCATTGGTATATTTCTCAAAGCTTTTTTACTTATTGGCACCAAAATCCCCAGAGGCGTTTCCCTTTCTTTAAGTCATATTGTTTGTCACAGTATTGCAGTGTAATACGTTTCATTGCACTATATATATATATATATATATATATATATATATATATATATATATATAAATAAATCTACTATAATATATAAATAATATACAACCTTCCATGTATTTGCCAAATTAATTGGCCAATACAGTTTATTCTGATTCCCATTATCTAAGGGGGTCCATGGTGTCTATTGTAAGTATGATTGTCCTCTGTATTAAGACAAAAATAGAGGACAAAAATAAAGGTCAAACAAAGGTTACCTTTGCTGAAGCATGTGACCCACTACCAACAGGATCTTTACAAGCGTCTGCTTCTACAGTATCTTATCATACTGTATCCCCCGCTAGACAGGCTCAACAATGAAAAACCAGGTACACACACTCACCACGAGATACTGCATGATAAGGATAAAAGAGTGACAAAAGGTGTTCTGTAAATAGGATTTAATTTGTTAGTCTGAAAATGTATAGCAAGTCATATAGTGCCTTATAGTACAGTCTTAATTATCATCGTACAATTTACAGTTTTTTTGTGATTTTTGTGTCTCTATGTCGTAGTGACCAAATATAAAGCATAGAAAAGCTGTGTTACACAAACAAGGTGTATCTTAATGTGGTGCGAGTGCACAGTTAAAGGGTCGTTCACGGTTTTACAGAGGAAGTGATTCAGACAAACGGCACGACACAGAAACCTATAAATCAACTGACCTGTCAGCATCGATACGTGATAATGATAATGATAATTTATTGCACGAGCCAATCTGTATAAACACATTCTAAAATAAAAAGGAAACAATTCCACTTCATCTAAAACATATAAATTAACAAACTTAATTTCAGAATAAAACTAGATTCATGGAAGATTTGTGTTTCTGGCATATTCTCTAATTCCCTCATACCTTTAGATTATATTCACACATACTGCACCACACACACACTAGCGCACGCACACACACACACACCACAGTTATGCCCAGTGTATGCTCTCACACACACACACACACACACACACACACACACACACACACACACACACACACACACACACACACACACACACACACACACACACACACACACACACACACACACACACATTAAAATGACAAGAAATGCAGAGAGAAGGGGCGTGATCAAATCCATCGCAGTCGTCCCCTTCAGCAGCAGCAGCAGCAGATTTTCATCCACAAATACCTGAATCGTTTCACACGCTCATCGTAACCACGGCTGTGGAGGGACAGATATTAAAATTAATCAAATTAATCATGCAACAAGTCATGAAGAATAATATGGCATGTCATTTTTAACTGCTGCAGGACTGAGGTGGCTTCAGTTAATGAGCTCATGAAAGAATCCTCAGCTGGAAAATAAAAAAAAAGATGCTTACAATCGGTTTCGAGTCTTCTTTGTCCAAAACTATTTGCGCTTGGTCTGGAGGAAACTTGAGCATGGAGGTGATCACTTTGGCCATCGTCTGGATGAGGAGCAAATAAATAGATAGAGACGTAAAAAAGCTTGACAAAAACCTTTAAATGTATTTGATTAATTTGTGTTGCTCGTATACATTTCCAATATCTCTTTCACAAACACCAGTTACATTAGTGACCTTTGACTCCAGGATCTAAACGAGCTTGTTCTTTGACAATAAAAGCCCAACAAGACCAAAAAAAAATAATGTATCAACTCCAGGCCTATCTGCCAGAGTGCATGTATTTTCCCATAAAACACAAGGTATAATCAGAAACAGCACTGCTGTGTAGAAAACCTAACCGCTCAACTAGCACTAAACAAGGCCAGCATGTCTTTAAATGGCAAATCTGCGTCATGCGAGCTGTATGTGCTAGCAAGCAGCCTGGGGGAAATCCTCCACACCGGGGTGGTCCGCCATGTTGCCATAAAGGCTAACTGTCGTTGTGGAGGAGCTGGGACAATCCCGCTGGCTTTAGGACCATGTCAACAGCACCGTTAATTAGGTCCATCACTGTTACTTTTACCTAAGAAGACTGGACACAACATGACTTTAAATGGAGTCCTCACTACTGTTAACGATTTGTGTGGCGGAGGGAGGTCAGTGGGTATCTATTAGCAACCTCTGACTCTGAAAAGTGAAGCCAAGAGGAAGTGCCTTAAACTTGCATTCTTTCTAGTAGCCATCAGGGGGCGACTCTTCTAATCGCAACAAGAAGTCTATGAGAAAATTACTCTATTTCTCACTTGACTTATTATCTCAGTAAACATTGTAAACATGAGTTTATGGTCTTATTGGCTAGTTTATGTTCATTAAGTAAATTATGGTCCCATTTAGAGTCATGCTTTAGGGCATGGCTACCAAGGTGTCATTAAGGTGTCACTTCTGGTTGCCCAACATGGCCAAAAACCACGATAGGGACAGCTAAAATGCGGAATTCTAGGCTTCAATACAGCAGATATGCGTTTACTGTTGTACTTCAATGATTAAAATAGGGCATATTGACTTCCTTCCATTGTTGGTCCTGGTGTTTTCACAGTCAACCAACCATTTATTGAGACAGGTATTATTCAATATCTTATATCCAGAAATATTAGAAAATAAGAACGACAAAAATGTAAACATACAAGCGATCACTTTATGTTTTTCCAAGTATAATACTGCAACAAAATAAAAAAGACATACTTTTGTTTCCCGTCCCATCATGTATTCAAACAACACCTTCCTCAGGTACTCCATCTCAGTAGGTTCGCTGCTGTTGTACACAGGAGGTTCTGTGAAAACAAGCAAAAACAGAAAATTAATCATCTGAGACCTGGTCTTCCACACTATTATGCATACTGTACTAATCAACTGGCAAATCCAAATCATATTTCATGAAGAATGGCTTGGCCGGGACTTTCTGCTTGCTTTACTGGTGTAGTACTAGCGTACAAGAATGCCTGTCACTGTCAAACACTCCAGCTGAGTTATGACACTTCATAAAAACCACCAACAACCCGGGGCTTCATGTTTGTGTTAGCAACCGTACACAGAGCCACTCTCTGCACAGGCATGGGCTCAAATTAAGCACAGGACAGACCGGCGAGCCTCAGCATGATCACATTAATGCAACCAGAGTCTAAGAGTGAACATTTACTTCCACGCCCAGAGCTAGAACACCATTATCCCTCTACAAACTATGAATGGGAAACTGTATGGACAGGGCTGGTAACACTTAGACTACTCAACACCCCCACCGGGTCTTTAATATGGAACAACACCCACTTGCTCTCTGCTTATCTGGAATAATCATTCAGACGCTGAATGTCACTGCATTCACCCAGAGAGGCCGAGTGCCATTTAAAAGGCAGGAAAAGGTGATAAAGAAGAGCAAACAAGTCTTTGATCTGTTCTGTGGAGTAATGGGTCACCAATAAATCCCATAGCCTTTGTCCTCCTGACCTCATGCTGCCCCAGTGGAGCCATCCCGTCCCGTATGAAACCACGGACAAACAGTCCTCTGATCCTTCTACCTGAAACCACAGCTTGGTGATATAAGTAGATTCATAATGAGTGGAGGACGCTCTCATTAATAATGTACTGTAATCCAGAGGACAGAGGAGGTTTTTTGTATCTGTATTGGACGTAGAGGATTGGAGAAGTAAAAGTCTGTGTGGGAAAGACCAAAATCTGCAAAACCCATTAAATCCAATGATGGCGTCTTCACCGCCCCCTTTTCTGACAGCAGATTCTCTTTATTACACCAGCAGGGAACCTTGGAGAGGAGGGTAGAATCCACCCGATCCCCACCCCCCTCTTACTCTCTCTCACACACCATGTTCAGTTTATGATATATTAGGGGATTCTGCATAGAATTACAGTCGGCACCAAGAGGCTTAACCTTCACCACTATGGCTACATGTCTAACCTTAACCCAGACTAGATGTGGACCGCCTCTCATTTAAACCAACCTCAACCAAAAACCTAATTACCTAATTACCATATTAAAAATAAGCTCTCATCTTAACCATCACGCTGAGTTGGCAAAATGGTCTCAAAAGGATATTTAAACCAGACCACACACACTTCACACTATGTGCATCTCTTGTCCCATCTCGGAGGGTCTGGTCCATTAGGGCAGGTAACCTATCCTATACTGCAGGTGTATGTTGCGTGCATTCTTCCCATGGTATCGTCTTTAGCATGGCATCTCAAGAAAATGGGCTCAAGAAGCAGAACTAAGGGATTCGTGGTGTTATTACCTTTGAATGTGCTCCCGAGGTGAGTTACAACAGTGGTCCGGTGGAAACATTTAATCTTGTCCTCGAGCGAGTGAATCTACGGTGGAGAAACACACGCATGCACAGATTAATCACTTAAAAAAAAAGCTCTATGACCCCCAGTGGGTTCATTCTATGCATTAGCCTAATTGTTGCATTGGACGCAAGCACAGCGTTTTGTTATCATCCTCAGGGGATGTTTGTGAGAATGACCAAGTGTGTGTGAGAAAAAGAAAAAAAAACTGTGGGAGGTGTGATTGTTTATAGGGTTAAACCAAATGTAAACAGATGTGCTTTGTAATTAAGTTGATGCAGCAGGAGAGCAGTAGCTCGGTTTTTGCTGGAGGCCACAGAATCCTGGGAATACACGGCATGGGATCTTCTGTTTGTCCCCACGAAGAGCCCAAAACTCACTCTCTCAACGTAGCCCTGCTCCTTTAGCCGAGCCTCGCTCAGCAAAGACGTCTTCTCGGCGAGATGAGCCTGAGGAAGGGAAGGGCGGGACGTTAATGTCACTGAGGACTGGAAGGTTTATGGTGGGACAAGTCATGCAAAACAGAAATCCTGTGTGCCTATCAATGATACATGGTGTATTAACAAAACTATTATAGAGACTGGAATGATAGGGATCCAGAAAATATACCTGTAGGTCCTCTGTGCTCATCTGTGCCCAAATAGAAAGGGGGGGGAAAAGGAAAATACTATATGTTACAATAGAATAAAAAAGTGAATCAACAATAAAATAGGAATTTAAACATTCTATCAATTATGGCAGAATAATAATCAAAACTAGGGTAGATAATGTCAATAAATCCAAAAGAAAAAAAGGATAATAATAAGCTATGCACACTCTCGTGCATCCATTGCATCCACGTTTGAAACACTGTCAAAAATCCCAAGATAAGACTAAAGCTAACAATAAGCTGATCCCACTAACAAGTATTGTTAATCCATATTAATCCACTGCTGAAATTAGTTTCCAAGAAATAGGCAATTTACTCCAGTATCAGCAAGGTTTTTAAATAATAGAAACCTTAGATTTTTGGGAAACATTTTGGGAGCCACATACAGATGGAAGACATTAAAAAGGCCTGGGATATTTAACTGGGTTTTCATCTTTTAAATGGTATATTATAACAATACAACTGGAGAATAACACCTGCTTTATCTTCCTAATCTCTCAGTTCCGTGTCTAAACTGTCCTTCTGAAAGAGTTTTGGTCTGCTCACTCTATAGAGAGACACACTGACCTACTGTCTAAATGAATAATGGTTTGTGAGGCCCACAGCAAGGAAAGGCCTCCCCGAGCATGAACCCATACAATCCACCATAAAGTTATTACCTCACTGGGGAAAAATGCAACCTAGAGAGCAGCGTAACTCTTTGTGTTTGTGTGCATCTGGAGTGGAAAAAGGTAGAAAGAATGAGCACGAGGGTCTCATGGCACCTCAACACCTGGGAAACGCGTCTCCCCGGAGTACATTCGTTCTGTCTGACCCCTTCCCAGTATGCACATCTTGCCTGTGAGTATTGCTGCAGTATAAATCTCAGGCCGAGAATCACCTCGTCTGATGATAATTGAGAACAGGGATCGAGGCTGGCTGCTGCCTCGCAATCTCTGTTTTCTGAGGGGGGGAAACATTCCTGAGTGATTCAAACGAGCTCCGCCGGCATCCGGCGCACTTTGGAGAGCAGCCACACGACTGGAGCGAGACACTGATCAGAGCAAAGTATGTGAGGAAACCATCCCCGAGCATTTAGGCGGAATCCTTCAATTACGGAGCAGGACAAAGGAAAAGTTAACCGATACCTGCCACGGCTGTTAACTCAGATGTGAACTTTTGAATGATAAGGTTTCTGAAAGCCCTCTTGGAACGGACACAAAAAATGGATTAGTCTAGCTTTTCCCAGATATAGAGAGGGAGCTCGAAAAATGATTTCACACAGCCATTGTTATTTCATGCAGACATTGTAAAGTGACTCCACAGTGACTGATGATTTCAACAGAATCTCCAGTCTTGTATATAATGGACTTTAATGGCTGCAGGTATGATTTTCTACATCTGTGCAAATGTAAAAATGTTCCCAACACACGCCAGCCAACAGATGTCTGACCCGGTGAATATGTATGGCGGGTCAGACATGTCTGTACCTCGGTAGTGTCTTGGCACTTGGCTTGCAATTCCTCCAGTTCTTTCTGAACCTGCCACACTCTGTTCCCCATCTCCTCCTCCCGACTCTGAAACGTACAGAACAACGGCTGAGTCATTTCCTATGTTTCATCCCAGCATCACAACTCAAGTATGTCCGTCTAATCACCCACTGCCGTATTTCAGACCTTCGAAATTATGTTTGGAGACGGTAAGGGAGACAATTTTATACCAGACGCCGGCTGCTCTTAAGTAATCACCGTTTTCCAAATACATATCATTCAGCAAGCGTTCGTCAATGATTAAGTGAGTTTTTAAGACCAGTGGCTCTCCCAAGGAGGGGGCTGCCAGAGGATATGTGGACGGATTGTGAAGTAGTAGAATTTATGATTTCATTAAATACATATCCACATATTATGTCAGCTTAAAAACACGAACAACGTGATGAAGAATGTGTGAAAACTACTACTCTCTGCAAGCAGAGAAGTGAACTGAAAAAATGAATGGCTAAAGAAGATGAATTAATTACAAAAAGGTCATGGACATTTTTTTTTTAAAGTAACTGACAAATACCGACTGCAGCTGCCAACTCGTGTAGCGATAGCTTACAAATGGCAGGTGGGATTTTTTACCTGTAAAACCTCTTCATATTTCTTAACAGTTCTGTGCAAATCATCCTCCTTCTCGCCGATCGCCCTCCTCAGCTGACTGGCTTCGTCGCGGTGGCTGGTGATGAGCTCTTCCTCTACAGTCTGGGCCTTCGCTGCGTCGGGGAAGAAGGGAAAGAAGTCAAAATTAGCACCTAAACATAACCAAATTCACATTCCAAACCACTCAGCCATCAGGAATGTAACGGCATTTAATCATGAACGAAACAAGGTAATTTATGGTGCTATTTCCAAATGTAATGAGCCCTTATTTTTATTTAATCAACATCGAGATTAAGAATGCCTCCTGCTTCCATGTGGTCATTTGATTTACCACTTGAAGGCAGCTATTTGGTGGTTTAAAACAGAAGGACACTGTCGTATACTGAAATTATTTCACCCCGACAGAAGACAGTGATCTCAATGACTTGTTTCCCCACGCTTCACAACACAGCTGTAAATCTCCTCTGTTTAATTTCATGAATGGGTAATTATTTTCTCACCAATGGTGTCCTTCACGGCTGAATCGAGCTCCCTCTCTCTCAAAGCCATCTGTGTGTTGAACTCCCTCATTAACTGCTTGATAGCAGAATTGTGCTTCATCTCCACATCTTCCAACTCCAGTCTATGAGAGCAGAAAACAAAGGAAGTGCATTAAAGTCGGACAAGAAATCCATTGCAGCCTAATGGAGGTCAGTTGTCATTATCATTCTCAACATGACGTCATAAACTTACTTCAGCTTCTTCTCGTTCTCCTCTGACAACTCTCTCTTCATGTATTCGAGGTCCTGTTCGTGCTCCTTCCTCAGCACCCGGATGTCTTTCTGGAGCCTGACGAAGTCTTTGTGGACTTTCTCCTTCTCGTTCTTCAGCTGACTCAGGTTGCTCTTGAGAGACTCCAGAGAGTCGACGTCCGAGTCGTTCTCCATCTCCGTTTGCATCCTGCTCGCCGTCTGCTGTACGCTGCTACACTCCACCTTCACCTCAGTCTCAGGTCCTGATGGATTCGCTAAAGTTGCCTGCAGTTTATCGAGCTGGGAATCTTTCTCGCAGATTTCTTCTTTCAGGCGATTCATTCCTGCCAGAAGGTTTTCGTTCTGCTCTTCTGCTTCTTTTAGCTTTGCCTGTATCTCATGTAGTGCCGATTCTCTGAGCTCCCCCTGTTGTGCTGCGTCTCTCTGAAGTGAGGACAGCTTCTCTTCATGCGAGCATCTCAATTCCTCTAAAGACTTTTCTTTCTCGAGCTTCTCGTTGCTCAGAATCTGCTCGAGTTGTTTCTCCTGCTCTTCCTTAAGCTTGGCGAGAGCTTCCTCCAGTGATTTTGTTTTCTCCTCAAACGTTTCTGTGAGCTGTTTGCCGGTCGCGTCGTTGCTCTTAACATCCTCCAGGCTAGTCTGAAGAGCCTTGATCGCCTGCTCTTTTTCCTCAAGCTGCGAGGTTAGCTGCTTTTTAATCTGACCGATTTTCTGCTCGGCTTTCTTCTTCAGCTCCGATATTTTCCGAGCGCTCTCCGCGGACAACTTCTCTTCGGCCGCCTTCAGACTCTCCTCTTTGCTCTTGACCATCTCTTCTTTCGTCCTTTCAAATTCCTCCCTTTGACTCTCAAGCTTCTGCTTACACTTTTGGTTATCCTCTTCGAGGGAGTGCAGTTTTTCCACCATCTCCTGCTCCAAATTCCCGTTCTGAGTGCACTGCATCCGGGTCTGCTGCAGCTGCTGCACCAACTCTCTCTTTTCACTCTCCCGGATGCTGTGTTGCTGTTTGAGGTCAGACGCGAGTTGTTCGCACTCCTTCGTCTTTAAGGCCAACTGCTCCTGAAGCTCACCCAGTCGACCGATGCAACTCTCCAGCTCGGAGGCGAGTCCGCTGACCTTCTGCTCCTTCTCGCTCAACACCTGGTCCATCTCAGACTTGCTGATGGACTGATTGTCAATATTTGCCGTCAGCCTTTGCAGGGCTTCATTCTTCTCGGAGATTTCTCTCTCCAGCTCATCAAGCCTGGTCTGCAGGGATGTAATAGTGTTGTCATTCTGCGTGAACTTTGTCTCCGTCTCCCTCTCGTGCTCAGACAGACTCTTCTTGAGGGCGTCTGCCTGCTCTAAAGCAGATTTCCTCTCCTGCTCTAATCTCTCCACGGTCTCCTCCATCCGGGCAGCAGCTTGTTGCCTCTGCTCCGTATACTGCCGGTTCAGCTGATTTATGGCTTCCTCCTTCTCTTGCATGCTACTCGCTTGCTGATTTTTCAAGTCGCTGATGATGCTTTCCAAGTCGCTGATGTGCAACTTGTTGGTTTTCATACTTTCTGTCATGAGTCTGTTCGCTTCACTCAGCTGCTCAATCTGCAGAGCTTTCTCCCCGACGGACTGAGAATGATTCTCTCTCTCGTGCGTTAAGGCTGTGACACGCTCCGTATGAGCGTTAACCTGAGCAGTCATCTGGTCTAACGATATGCATAGATTCTTATTCTCCTCCGTCTGCCGGCGGAGACTCTCCTCTAAAGTGCAAATTCTATCTACTTTTGTGAGGATGGCGTTTTTGAGATTAACTACATTTTTCTGACTACAGAGCAGCCTGTCCTGCAGCTCTTTCAACCTACATTCGACCCGTTGACAGAGTTCATTAGATCCACACTCCACTTTAGACTGTACCTCCTTAATGTAATGCTCCATTTGGTTTCTGATGGTCATTAACTGCTGCTGGAACTCTGCTTCCTTGGCTTGTAGCTGAATGGCAGTTTCCTCAATTTGTCTCTGCAAGTCCTCCCTTTCCTTACATCTGGATCCTTCCAGAGCTTTACGCTGCTTCTCCGTTTCCTTCAACTTCCCCGACAAGGTCTTCAACTTCTCTTTGTTCTCTTCTTTCATCCTGTTAAGCTTGTCTTGGAGGGTGTTCCTCTCGTTCAGAGCCTGGTTAAGGTTCCTCTCCACCGACTCCGTTTGCTGCTTGAGCAACGCCTCACTTTGAGACAAACTTTCGAGCTTCAGCGCCGCTTCGTTAAGCTCTTCTTGCAGCTTCTGCACAGTGGTTTCTCGAATGGCCAAGCCCTCCTTTAAATCCTTTATTTCACACGACAGTTGCTCGTTCTCGTCTTTGCGTCTGACGAGTTGCTGAGCAATCTCCTCCAGTTCCTGAACCTTCTCCTGTACTATGTGTGACTGTTTCTCCATTAAGTCTTCCTCCTGCAGTCCTAACTTCTCCTGCCAACGACGCTCCAGCTCCTGAACACCATGCTTATGTGTGTCATGTAGCCTCTCCACCTCCTCCTTATGGTTGGCCTGCAGCTCTGACATTGCACTGCTGAGGCCTTGGGAACTTTTTTGGGACATCTCGACAATTTTCTCTTGTACCTGTTGCTCCGTCTGCTGAAGCTCTAGATCCTTCTTTGCAAGCTCCTTCTTCATGTTTTCTTCATTCTGCTGAAGCTTTTTCTTAAAACTCTCATGCATTTCTTTGGCCTTGTTTTTAATCTTTTCCATTTTTGTTTCCTGTGTTTTCAGCTTGGCTTCCATCTCAGTTACTGTGTTTTTCAACTTCTTCTCGTGGGCAGCTTTCTCATCATCCAGCTGTTTCTTGAGGCGATTTTCTTCTTCCGTTTTAGTGTTCAGTTCTGCAGTAAATGACTTCTCCTTCTCCGAGAGCTCCTTTTGGGTCTGTTGGAATTGATGCTCTAGTTCTTGAAGTGACTTCTCTTTCTGTTGGCAGTCATTCTTCGCTCCTTCCAACTGACGCTCCAAATCTGTCAAATCTTTCTTACACTGATCCAGATCCTCTGACATCTTATTTAATCGTGCGTTCGATTTCTTCAGGCTCCCACTGTCCTGCTGGGATTGTGAAAAACTGTTCTGCAGCTCCTCCAGTTCCTTAACCTTAACATTTAATTCATGTACACTGGAACGTGATTCCTCTTGTAGTGTTTTTTCTCTTAGATTGTGTTCTTTAATTTCCTTTTCCTTTTCCGTGAGAACAATCTGTAACGCGTTAAGTTCCTCCTTCAGAGTTTTCTCCATACCTCCGAGTGACTGCTCGTGCTCCCGTTTGATGTTTGCGAGCTCGACGTTGTGCTTTTCCACGTGATCGTGAAACCTCTTCTCATGTTGCAGTTGAGCTGAACTATGAGCATCTTCAGCAGCCACCAACTTCTCCTCCAGAAGCTGTTTACTTTTCAAAGCCTCAGAAAGTTCAGCGGAAACTGCCTCCAGCTCTGCCCGCTTTGCATCCAGTTTCTCCAAGGTTTTCTGGTTCATGTCTTCCACATGTGCTTGGAACTGCACTTCTTTATCTTTCACGAGGGTCTCCACTTCAACCCTGTGTTTTTCCTCGAGCTCCTGAAGAGCAGCGTTATTCTGCTGGGTTAGGGTGCCCTTGTGCTTTTCCAGCTGCTCCTGGTGCTTTTCCTCTAATGCAGCGATTTGCTCTTTGTGTTTATCCTTCAGCTCATCCAACTGACTGGAAAGGTCAGGGGACATTGTTGGAACGTCTTGTGAGATCTTCTCCAGAGAGCTCTCCAGCTCCAAAACCCTCTGCAATCACAAACGTAGGTTGTCAGATTATTCACTAAAGTTAATCATTCAGAGACAACTATTATAGCACTTGTATCCCTCATTTCATGTCTTTACTTGAATAAAAAATATGTACAGAAGCTAAAAATACCAGGTAGTAACATTCATCATCATTTATTACCTGACCTGTATTTCAGTATATGATTTTATGCTGTGTGTTCCTCCTTAGAGTTTACCAACTAAATACCCGAAACACATAATATAGATAGATATATTTTCGTATGTCAGTTAAAAAGGAAATTAACAAGGATTTGAACCTCAGCACTAATTAATAAGTCTACCTTTAACCTACATAAAAAAAAAAAAAACTGTGAAACAAACAACTTACAGTTCTTGAAGCTTCCAGCTCCAACTGTATCTCTTTAACCCTGTTATCAGCTTCAGTCCTCAGAGCCGTCTTCTGTAACTCTACATCCTCCAGAGCCAGAGAGGACTGCTGTTCCCGCTCTTTGCCTAACTTGGAAAACTCCTCTTTGCATTGCTCCTAAATACACAAGCAGCACAAACGGGTCACATCAAAATCTAAAACTGATTGTTTTTGATCTCCACTACGAAATAAATTTGTACAACGAATAAAACCTTTGGCACATACCACAGTTTTGTTGATTCTGACACTCATCTCTTCTTCTTTAGCAGCCAAAGCTTCACTGTGCAGTTTTTCCATATTGGCGATTGCTTCCTCTGACGATTTCTAATAATGTTAATAATAATAATAATGATTAAAAAAAAAACTGATTTATACTTCACAGCATATCATGCATTACAAATATCAACAAAATGAATCAATGTGAATAAAATCAAACAACATAAATTTGCCACTGCTTTCCATGTCAGTAGTGGAATAGTCGATAAGAGTTTGCTGTTGATTAATTTCCTAATGGAAACACTTAAATTGGTGAGTCAATATTACCAATTATCTTCTGTTAAATGCCTAGAATGTTATAGTCTAAGAATCACAACCAAAATAGCTAATTCAAAGGGTAAAGCCTTTCACTTCCACACCTTCATGATGGTGACAACCTCCTGTTTGACCCGCGTGAGTTCCTGCTGCAGACTCTTCCTCTCTTCTTCACTGGCCTTTTCAACGTCTTTCACTCGCTCCTCAAGCTGAACCTGCAGCTGTTTTCGGGCCTCGTCCGCTCTGTGAGCTGCAGCCAACGCACGTTCAAGTTCTTCAAATGCTTTGAGAGAGAGATGGGGGACAAAATGAGCATTAACATATCAAGAAAAGACATTTACATGTACACTTTTTCCCCGAAGTGGATTCCACTCACCTGATTTCTCAGCCTTTTCTTTCTGCTCCTGTAATTCTTCCTTCTGGGTCGTAGCCTGCTGGAGCCTGGAGCGTAGCTGTGCCACCTCCTCTTCTTTCATTTCTAGTGTCTCGTGCATCTGGCGCTTTGTCTCAGCAATAACCATTCCCTGAAAGCCAGCAAGCAATCAAATGTAATCATGTTTTTAACTGAATGATCTCAACAAATTAATTGACATGCTGATATTGAAGTTTACACTCTAACACAAGTTTAAGTGTCTGAAACTGCTTTAGACTTTAAGTGCTTTGAGCATTCCTCACACAGATCTCTTAAGCTGCTGTCCAACGTGCAGAGCTAGGGTCAAAGCTTTAAGGGAAACAATATGGGACTTCAAGGTGTCTTACTTATTTACTCTGTGGTAGAGCAAAACAAACAAACAAAAAAAAAAATGTCTGAATCTGCAGGACCTTACAGCCTCACTCACCTTGTCCTGCTCCAGCTGTTCAATGAGGTTCTTGGCATCACGCAGGTGAGTGATCAACTTAGTCTTTTCTGCTGTGTGCAGTTCCTATAAACACAATTTTGGTCAGATAACTTAAAAATAGATGTTTTCTGCACCCCTTTGTTCAGATCACCACCCAGGATGCCTCACCCACAAGCCAAATAACCAGAGAGTGTATACAAGACCAGCTAAACCAACAAGCCGACCTAAATTACAGCCCAGTTCAGCAGCAGTGGCATGAAGTAGCTATGTCTCTGTGGCACCACTGTGTAACCAATGGTTACTAAACAGGAAATGCTAAGATGTGTGTATTTCTCTGTTGTTTCATCCATGTGTGCCATGCAGGCTTTGGCTTTATAGGTTAAAAAAAAGACAATATAGGATACAATACTCAGTTCTAGTCAGAATAATAAATAACATATAAATAATAAATTCAAAAATTCAAAAATCTGTGAGCTGAAGGTCTGGATTTGTAGACAGATGGTCTGTTTTATGAGATATGTGTCTGAGGCAGGGGATGAGCAGAGTACAGCCCAGCAGTTCCCGGATGTCTTCATGCTACTTAAAAGGGCTAACCGCCTGTTAACCTCTGCTTTTCCTGACACAGGAAAAGGCCCCGTTCCCAAGAAGACTGCAGATACAACACAACAAGTATGGCAACAAATGAAAGCAAGTCTATCAGCACACATCCCGGGCGGGCCGTCTATTATTATAACAGTGTCTCTGTAACCAACAAACATTCGCCATCAGACGCTGCCAAACATCATAGCAACAAGCTGAACAAGCCGATCATACCACTGGAGCTAAATGTTATGAAATCAATGAAAACAATTGCTCAGTCATGTCACGTTGACATGACACGAGCCCTCGCCCTGGAGCCTCGCCAGGGAATTTGGATGTTCGGACTCTGAGAACCACAGCAATCCAATGTGTCCCTGAGATAACTGAGTCGCATTGTCAGTGGACCAGAAAGACTCTGGCAGACATTTTGCAGCAACATTAATTACCCTAAACAGTAAACAAACTGCTGGCAGTCATTTCGCAGCAACTCAGCCCAGCCTCATTTTAATCAAAGTCTCAAGAATTCTGCTTTGAAATATCTGGTTACTTTGTACTTTTGAAAAACTTATTTACAAAGTCATAATGAGTACAAGCAGATATCATCTAAAATTCACTGATCTATCTGACTGAAAAGCGTCCAAATATTGAGTATGACTGTGGTGGAAACTCTTGCATCAATGCTGCTAAACACGGGTTCATCTTCACCTTCATCTTCTCCAGCTCCTGCAGTCTCTCCTGCAGCTGCTCCTGCAGAGTTTCATTCTCACTCCCCAGTTGGGCGCTCCGCTCCTTGTGTGTTCGCATCACTTCTTTGCACTTCTGCAGCAGGTTTTCCTGCCTCTTCACTCTCTTCTGCAGAGCCTCCATGAGCTTGGTTGGATCACCGTTGCCCTCTCCTGCCCAGAAAATAAAATGCACTATTACACCAGTATTACACCCAACTATTCTAATTTAAGTTTCATACACAGTAACTCCTTACAAAAAAACAAACAAATATACATAAATGACTTGATTACCCTCTGTTACGTCAGGCTCGATTCCTTGCTCCTTCAAAGGACTTTGTATGGAAGTGTTTGAGTCTGAATATGCATCTTCACCCTCAAGTGGAACAGCACCGTCAGAGACCATCTTAGTTCGTTTCTTCAACAGAGCAACCTGTCAGAAAGAGCAAGAAGGTCAGTTAGAGAAATAGACCGCCATCTGACTTAATTGTGTACATTTAACTTTTAATACACTTACTTTTCCTTCGTTTTTGTGTTTTTTATTTGTACTGTGTTGCAAAGTGAAATTAAGCAATTATAATATATATTATAATAAAATATAATTTCAATCTTTGTTAATAAACAATGTGTGTCACAAAGAACACATTTAACATTTACAGAAAGGTGTATTGTCTTAAGAGTTAAGAGAGTTGAACATTTAGCTGCAAGCTTCCCCACATAAAAGCCACCCCACCAACACTCACCTGTGTGTGGAGTACACTGATCATCTGGTCTTTCTCTTCCAGCGCAGCATCAAACTCTTCTTGTAGGTGTTTCTTGGCCTGCTGATCCATTTGAAGCTCCTAGAGGTCATTCAAGATGTTCACATGTAATTATTTCATCAAAAAGAAGACAAATACGGACCTAGAGTGACGAAAACATTCATGAAACATAGGCCTACCTCCCGTAGCTCCCCTATCCGACGCAGAGCTTTGTCTTGACTCTGACTGAGGATGACCTGAGGGGAAAGAATAACATCTGCTCTGTTCAGGGTGTTTTCCATGTCTGATGAGAAAACCCCTGAAGAAAAATAGCCAACATGGTAGTTAATGTTGAAGAAATTACCTGCGTTTTTTCTTTGTCTCGTTGAACCGTTCGGTACGTAGTAACCAGCTGTATAATAAGAGTTGGAGGTAAGTAAAAAGGGAAGAAACAGAAAGAAAGGAGATCAATGCAACTTTAGTTATACACTTAACATTGGAATCTTCTAGGAGGCGTCCTTTGCGTGAAGCTCACCTCGGAGTACTTCCCTCTGTACTTCCCCAGGCTGCTCTCCACTCTCATCAGTCGGTGCAACAACTGCTCTTTGGAAAGGGTCTCCGCACTTCCTGGTGGCTCCTCCGCCTCGCTCTCGATATCCGAGGGGGGATCATACGCAGGGGCGCCAGGGGACTCGTTTTCTCCCAGAGGTGTCAGGGACTCTCGCGATGAGCTTCGGACCAGGTTTTCCTTAGAGGGATAGCGGAACAGGTTTTCTGCCCGACTGGCACCCCCACGAATCAATGACTCCATCGAGGGAACTCTTAACTGCAGTTTCTGGGCAAATGACTGCGTCTCCTCTCTCTGTTGGGAGGATCAAGAAATTGCTTTACAAGCCCATTTTTAACATAGAGTGAGCGTTACAACATTAACGAAGATCAGATGGGTAATAAACGTACATGAGGAGAAGCACTTCCATCCCCGTTGATGCTACCTCTGGGAGATCGTGCTGCTCCTTTAGGGGTGCTCTGCAGATAAAAAGACATCATGAGAGGAGGGAAAACTGTGCAAGTGGACTTGTCCGAGGCCAGTTAGTCATCCACACCCAGCGTGGCTCACCCTGATTACTCTGGAGGGAGCAATATTAGTATTGCTGGGAGCAATGCAGGGGCAATGGGTACCCTCATGCAACTTGGAAAAAACAGAGGGGGGTTAAATACATAAAAGAAGGCATCTCTACTGTACATTAAACAAAAAGGGGTTAACGCTAGACTACAGAACAGCCATGACATCAGAACAAACAGACAAGTTAAAAGTCAAGGAGAGCTGGTATTTGAATTAAAGATGCTTGGCAGTGCCGTGTGCAGCTGTATTACAGGAGAGTCATAATTGAATTAAGTGAACTTTTAGCAGCTTAGTTGGTTTAGTTGACTTGTTAGAAGCAGGATCAGGGTAAGCGAATGTTCTCCTCCCTTGTCCAGCGCCGAGCTACTCCTTCCTCTGGATTACTGTGCAAAACATTCCACATTTCTGTCTCCTTTCTTGTGTCAAGGTAAGGTGGTGAGATACCACTTTCAGGGTCTGTGATTGCTTACGATGCAGCAAGAGTTGTACATCATTTGTGGGGAGTGGTGAGGTTTCTAACTAAAATATTAAATGTATTTTCATTTTGTTGCATTAAGGGGCAGTTATTTGATCCAACGAATCTGTGAATGTCTAAAAGCTAAATGAAAACAACTAATTTGACTGTAAGTTTTATACAAATTAAATAAAATCAACTCTCCACATAACATACAATACTTACTGAATTGTTTCACTACTTCACCATGTGTGTGGTAGTCCCATGTAGATGCTCATCACCAACCAAGACACGAACAACACTGTTTCGGTACTGCACGTCCAAAGACGCCACTTCCCAATTCTCACAGACAACGGA
Organism: Eutrigla gurnardus; assembly: GCF_963514095.1. Taxonomy (NCBI): domain Eukaryota; kingdom Metazoa; phylum Chordata; class Actinopteri; order Perciformes; family Triglidae; genus Eutrigla; species Eutrigla gurnardus. Next base: position 7,114,999 of record NC_139925.1, read on the forward strand.
TGATTGAATACATTTTAAAATGTGGTTCATAATCCAAAGTCCTGTCACTCACAATAGTTATTTTACCTTGAACAAGTGCCAACACAAACATAATTCCAAGAACAGAAAGATTCCTTAGCCGGCAAAACAAGTCTGTACCGCCAAAATAAAATGTCAAAACCATCAAAATGAGTGAATGAGATAGTTTGATGGGATTATTATCAATGGATTGGATAAGATGTAGATGGAATGTGACAAGGACATTGTGATGGATTTTAAATACTGGTGTTTAATCACAGGACATGACACTGGTTATATGTCTGTAGAGGAACAATTCACTGATCTAAAGTGTATTACTGATGAAGTATATCTAGCTGAGGTGTATTAAGAGTTGGGCTCTGAGCAGAGTTCAAGACTCAAACATTAAATCTACCCACTTACATACTACAGTATGCCCTGAATGCTGTTAGTCAACAAGTTTTTACAATTAATCTCAATGAAATTAATAAAATATTAGTTAATATTACTAAATATAAACCTAAATCAGCATTTGATCTTAGTGTTTTAATATGGATACACATTACGGGAATTGCAAAAAGCAAGCCAAACTCCTTTTACACAGAGTAGTTAATTAGTAGTCAAAATAAAAAATATCTATTGAAATGAAACAAACATTTCAAATATATATCTTAGACATTAAACAGGCATACAATATGTTAGCAAAATGAGTTTACTGTATGCATGTAAAATGTGTCTGTATCACAAATGATGACTTGTTTTCAAATATCATTTTGCTCTAGTCTTCTTACCGCCTCCACATATGAACACACATCATTTAGTGTTTTAAGATCCACAAGCGCATCTACACAGGTGCTTTGGTTTGTTTGTTTATTTGGAAAAGTTACAAGCAGTTTAACATTTCAACGGCTTCAAATGCCTGCCCGTAGCTTGTAAAATGAAAACGGCAACTCTCCAAATAAACAGACTTGTGGGGAGAAGGGACAAAGGCCACCAGGCAACATAACAGGGTGTTGAGGGTCTATAAGGCAAGCAACTAAGGATACCTAAAGACAAGGGAGCAATATTCAATTATGTGACAGATTATAAGAACTGAAAGGAAGGGCAATAAACCAACATATACGGCAGAAAGCACACAAGCTTCTATCCCACAATGTCAACCATAACTCCCATTAGATGCAGGGTTAGCCTAGATATGAGATGCCTTCTTGTTGCTACATCCAAAGGAAACAGGAGACAGAGAGCAGGGAACAAGCTGTCCCTACTTGGGCCACAGTCCTCTACCGATTGCCCAAGGGCACGGAGACGGGAGGAAGGAACGGGGCGAGAGGAGGAGGCGGAGGAGAAAGATGAGGAGGAGGAGACAGGAAGTGAGGACAAACTCACCACACAGGCTACCTGGGCCGTTTGGGGTCGTTTTGAATGGTCCAGAGCAAAGATAGTATACTCAGAGAGAAAAGCGGGCTCTGCTATCATCCCGGCCAGCATCTGACCCCGTCAGTGCAGTTACGGGACGAAAGGTGGGGAAAGGAGAGGAACACAGAGAGCAATGAGAAAAACAACACCATGAGTGTGAAATAGCACTGGAGGGAGTGTCCGGCAAGACTGCCCAGACAAGGCTGGCCGACAGAGATGAGATGGAGATGGGAGAGAGAGAGAGAGAGAGAGAAAGGGGGGAGAGAGGGGGGAGGGGGAGAGAGAGACTACATGGGATAGGAAGTAAATTAAGTAAAGCAGGGAAAGTGAAACACTCAATCAACATTAATGTTATGAATAACAGTTTGACATCTCTGCATGTAGTCTTAAATTGCGATGAAAAATAAAATAGGCCAAATCTGCCTCCAATAAGCAAATAACCAATTTGAGAGATGTCAAAGTGTTAAAGATTTGTGAGGTGAAAAAAAAGATGCTGCGATGATAAGAAGCTTCTACGTTGAGGGCATCAATGGGCCCCAAGTAACAGCAACATATCCTTCAACAGATAAGGGGAAGTTGAGGGTAGAAACCTGAGCAAAGGGGGCACTGTCACTATTCCTGTTCAGAGTCTGGCTGTGTTGAAAGATAGAAAGACTGTCATGAATGAGTAATTATGCCCATTTTTTTGATCTAGAGATCAAACAGCCGAGACTGCAAACATCCATATCTAAGGAAGCTCTAAAATAGATTAACCAGCGGTTGCATCATCACTCTTACAGTCACGGTCGCCTCGTTGCCGGTCTACCTCTGTCTAATGAATCAAAGAAGTCTTGCATAAACTTGCCCATATCCATTGCGACAAATCACCAAGAAAGACAAAAACTGAGAGAAGGACACAGCAATTATTCATACGCATGCTGAAATATGGTCTGCTGTCCACCATTAAAAGGCTCAGACATGTACATACACACAAAGCTTTTTAATAAAAGAACACATTATGATAATTGGCCCGGTTCTCTTAAGGACGAACATCGAAAATGCCCTGAATTGTATCTAAATGTCAATGTCACTGTCCCATGTGACAATAATACATGCAGTTAAATGGAGGGGAAAACTTAACAGACCATACCTGTATATGATGAGATTACAGTTGCTCTACAACAACAGTTATGACAATGTTATTCCGGCTCACATGTGCTCATGAATTCATAAGGACCCAATGATGACAAATCTCAATCATCTGTTGCCTGAAGTAACTCGAACAGGAAAGGATTCAGGAAATATGCTTCGGGAATAAGAGCAGGGGATAACATGCATATTTTATCATATTAACCAATACATTCTTGGAAAACTGGAAGCACTACTTGGTCACTGATTTGCTTTCACTTGGCACAGCAATCAAAAAGGGTTTGTTATTGAGGGAGCATTAAGCGTAACAAAACACATGACAGAAACATGACTCCAGTAAAAATTAGAATACAAACTGGGGAAAGAACATGTCATCTCTTCAGGCTGCAGTTTGAGCGCAAAGACATTAAACACATACATATCAAAGGCTGACCCAACGCTCACCTCTCTGTCACTTGGAGTGGGCGAGTCATCATAATTAAACGGGGGCGTTTGACTGCTCCGCCGGTCTCCACTGCCAATCTGTTAAAATAAATCAAATAGTATCTCTATGAAAAACATCCATTTCTGCAAATTAAACAGAATCACAACATTGCTCTTCTTTATTGGTCTGCTAAAATGATAGTATAATAATAATAACAATAGTATTTTGGTTCCCTGACGTACAATAATTTGAGGGCCTACTATATTACTGCTGTTTTCCTAAACTAACTTTTCTTATCATTCTACACTACTGCTTATCAATATTCACCTTTGAACCCAATCCAACTTTGTTTTTTCAGCAAGACAATGAGTGTTGTAAACTGCAAACATAAGTCCAAACAAGAGCAATCCAAAGGCAACAGAAAATAGACAAAAATATGGCTACGCACTATGGCAAAGTGCTTTTTACATATGGAGCAAACACTGCAAAAGATTGGTCACACAATTAGTTGCAAGGGAGATTTAACAAACAACACTAATATGTGGGTTTTGAATTTTAGAGAGAAAAAACATACACCAGATCTCTAGAGAAGCCAAAGCATTTTTGCTTAAAATACAGTAGGAGAGTTCAAAGATTTAAAGGTTATATCCAAAGAAGTGACAAGCTGCGGTGGCACATTAATGACAGGTTGAACCTGACCAGCAGGGTTATGATAAACCCATCTACAAACTACAGATACGCCCGAGTCAAAGCGGCTTAGTAGTAGTATTTGTAATGCTTATTTAGGTCAACTTGAATTTCTATTTAAATAGTTTCTCATACGTCGGACGGTGCTTATTTGTATGTGTCAAATAAAGCTTACAGCTGACATCCATGTCCAGCAAACACAAGCGACATCGAACAGGCACGCCCATACTCTCTGTGTCTGAAATAAGATCCATGAGTAGTGTTTTGGCCACGAAGAAGTTCACGGTTGGCTGCCTGTTTTTTTTTTTCTTCTTCTCTTGTCTACCTTGGGATGACGCGATATTACCAGCTACAGGTTTTCTTGAACGCACCTAACTAGCAGCAGCTGATGATAGCTAAGTTAAGCAGCTAATCATTTAGCATGGTGCTAACGTTAAGAAGAGAGAGCAAAAGGTCCAACTGAGAATACGCGTAACCAAAAGTTGACAGCTTATTAACATCAATGACATATTACAAAAAAAAAAAGCAGTTCCAAAATATGAACAATGTCGTGTCAGAAACGACAGCTAGCAATTCGCAAGCACCTCAGCAATGTAAACAGACGTTAGCGTAGCTAGTTAGCTTCCCAGCAGCACAACAACCAACCTGGGCCTGCTGTGGTGACTGCGCATTCCTCTGCGGGGACTGCTCCTCGTTTATCCTCTGCTTGAGTTTTTTAAACATCTCGTCACGCCGATGTCGCTAACAGCTGACGAGCAGGTGACTACTACGCGGCGGTGGTGTATTTCGTTTAGCCTGACATCCAGTCCACCTCCAGTGCTAGACTTCCTTGTTCGCTTCTGGTAATCCAGCAGGTGACAGGGCTCTCTGCGCATGTGCGGCCAACGTGGAGGAAAACTGAAACGTCACGAGTTAAAGGGCCAGTCCGGACTAACAGCGCCCCTCCTGGTGAAGACAAGTCCTCCTGTGTTTTTTTTCCATATAGCTGGGTTTATTAGACTATCATGTTGGATGTCTTATATAATTCCAGCCCACTGGCACTTACGCTTTTAGTTTAGTTGCACTTTACGCTCCTGAAAGTGCTTGATGTCATTGGCTGGCATGCAAAATGAGTTTATACATCGGTATTTTATGAGCAGGCCTTTATTATGCTCCTTATGAGGAAAAATTAGCCTACAAGCTGACTTTACTGGTCACCAGAAAATTAGTTACAATTACAATGCTAAGAATAAAGTTATGCTTTTATAACTGTCTTTCAAATGGAGCTACATCATATGTTTGGCTGAAATACGTTTTCATTCTAGTGGCTATAAGATTTTGAAAGTTTAATGATGGTGCTACAAACTTATTATATGTACTTATTATTCATGCAACATTTAATAGATTACTGTATTGGATACAAATTCTATGTTACATTCATATTTATATTCTTGTGATACCTCAAATCAGTATATGGTTCACTCTCTCTTTCTTATCCCTTTAATCATCCTCGTGCAATTTGGGTTAGAATAGAACTAAACTAAAATCCCACCTGCATGTACCAATTATGAATAGACAAAACTAAACAAACTTACATATTTAAAGAAAATGGTATTTCACGGGCCTTGCTTGGACAGAAGAGGGCACTGTATTAAATGTGTTTTACTGGGATTTTGCCCTTTCAAAGCACAACTATCAAGACTTACATAATGTATCATATGTGCTATCAAGTTATCAGAATTGGTACTATATATCATGGCTCAAAGAAGACACATTATTTTCTCTTTATTCGTTGGCAGCGTCACAGTGTAGCCCATACAGCTTTTTCCCCCTGGTATTTAATGTTTTTGTGCTATCTACATCTCAACCAGTGTCCAACATTTATAATCTTGTTAAACCTCTTTGTTGAATACACCTACTGATCCAGAGTGATTTAAAAATATTGTATATTTGCTCTTCGGCATGTTCCATCATGTCCTTGGGTAATATAATGAAAACTGTAACAGAAGTTGATAGAAAAGATGACTGTGGGTGTACTCACGGTATAAATAGGTGGTATTTTCCTCCCTTTGCTATCCGTCCTTGTGCAAATATCTGAAATAATCATTTCAGTCAGACTTGGCTGTCTGGTGGAGAAAGAATCCATGCCATTGGGGCACCAAATCCATTAAAAATGAAGACTAAAAGGAAGATGTGATTTGCATGTTTTCACCATTCAGGCTCTAATGCTCGTGCCTCAGCAGGGCACTTGATCTACGATGGGTGCCTGGAACAGTGTGTATGAACGATGGGTGGTTAACAGCAGTGCTGGAGGTCTCACATAGCACCCAGCAGTTTTACCCCGAGGCATAAGGCAGAGAGGAAAATGGGAATCTGCTGCTGTGTGTCTGCTGTGGCTGTTTTGTCTAGGACAGCAACTTAGTTTCATAGTTTCTCATTTCTGTGCAATAAGAACATTAAAATCTGATGACTTGTTTTGTAGGAATTTAATTGTTGTAATTATTTAAAAGCAATGCTAAGGAAAGAAAACAGCCGGTTCTAACCCGATATCTACTTTTCTATCACTCAGGAACTTGCCTGAATTCTCTGGGTCGCTCTGCAAACTTATAACGACCTTGACAGCAAGAGGAGACCACTCATCACACTCACATGGAGAGTAATGTGCACCTTAAAGTCATTACTGACCACACAATGGAGACCGGATCGATGAAGAGAACAGCTACAACTCCCCCGTGAAGTTCATTGATGCCCATTATAAATATATGCAGGAGAGCTTGAACAAGCAAATATTGTTGAGCCTGCTTTTTCTCCATTTGGACCAGCACTCATTGTCGTGTAATTGACTCTCTGGAGGAGACTCCCTCCTGAGACAACGAGCCAAACTGATTAAATATCGAGAACCTCTTTCATTTGACCTTGCTTGTCACAACTTTTTCTGACCTGCCCTCTAAAAATCAGGGACACTCTCCTTGAAATGTAATTCACAAGTCAACTTCACTTTATGGGAACGTAGTTTTTGGGAAATGAGGCTGACCTCAAACTAGCAACTGGGCAGCCTTGCCTAGTTGGACATAGATGTCCTTCTATATGAGTCTGCAGTTTATTGAGTTGTGGAATTAATTCTGCAAAACACTGACAATCTGCCCAGATTGAGCATCGTGTGTGTGTGTGTGTGTGTGTGTGTGTGTGTGCGTGTGTGTGTGTGTGTGTGTGTGTGTGTGTGTGTGTGTGTGTGTGTGTGTGTGTGTGTGTGTGTGCAGAGTTCATACCAAGAAATAAAGCAGCTTTTAGTTAAAAATGCCAATGAGCTACTCATTTTTTACCCATATTTTTTAAATACAAATTCCCTTAATTAAAATGCGTCAGCCTTGTGCTGAGGTTGCTGTAACAACTGTTTTGGACACTGACTGATTAAGGGCTGGCAGTCTGACCATGCTTTGCCCCTTTCCCCACCTCCCATGGTGCCATCATCTGGTTGTTTCGTGCCCATGCCTCCTGTCACAGTGAGGCCGTGCCAGCTTGAAGAGGTGGCTTGCTCTGTGGGGTTTTTGTCTCATTCACACCCCGTTTGAAAACGTCGGTAGGATTTGCAAACCTCTTCATGTAAGCCTTTTAATGAGCATCTGGTTGGAAGTCAGCTGATTGACTTGGTAATGCAGTGATGAAGGTGTGATGAGGTCAAAACCAGCAAAAAAAGTGAATAAACAGTGAGTAAAACTGACTTTATGTGCGTTGGCGTGGTGGATTAAAGTGGTTATTTGGCGAATCTGTAAATGAAACAATGATCTCTATTGTATTTTTTTTTTTTTAAATGATGCAGCATGATGTATGTAGTTTAATGTAGGGTGGTTCCACTAGATGGAGCTACCCGTGCATCGCAACACACCCACTTTACTCAGCAAAGGATGAGGCTTTGTGGCCCGTTAGCCGTGACAATGAGGCAGATTGTAAGACTTTCACAGCTGACATTTCAACCCATTATTGTAGGAACAGCACAGATGTTAAATCCACCCAGTTAATAATAACAGTAGCTTTTGGCCTGTTATGTCTATGTCACAATATGTAGACCAGGATTTTCATGTTCCACAATTAACATGCTAATTTTGCAGATTTTGGCCTAAGAACAACGGTCGGCTTATGGCCTAGTTTCTCATTTCTTGTGCTTGTGGATGTCGATGTATTCCCAGTGAATATAACCTTCAATATTGTGTGGCTGAATCAGAAAAATAATATAATAAAAAATAAGACCACAGTCGAAACAGGAAGTTTTGTCCAAAAGGGGCGTAAGCTGGAAGTCAGGATGCTGATGTGGAGTTTCTAGAGGGCAGCTGTGTCTAAAGGGCAGGTATTCTACCGCATACTGGGAGGCTAATTAGTGAGTTTAGAGAAGAGCAAACAAAGGTCTAATGCTGGTATGGGAGGGAGTGACACAAGAGGTTAAAGCAGGGTATTTGTAAGAAGAATAACACACTCTTCCTGAGATGGAAAGTTATATTATTAAGCAATAAAACAAACCCTTGCTCACCCAGGAGTACATCTTCTGTCTCATCCCGTGTGACCACGGTGGCGAATGCTACTAAATTAGAGAAGGTTTGCTGACTTTAAGATTCTTCTTGACGCTGCTGTGAAACTACATTTAGTTGAGCATTATCCTGTAATTGCCATTTTCGGCTATGGTGTCCTCTGTTCAGCAAATGTTGCGCCGTCTCCCTTTAATGGCTGTCAGAGAGAACACAGCGGAAAGGTGATGATAAAATATGGTCCGATGGTCTTTCCCCCCCAGGCTGATATGAGACGTTGGCCATACGAGAGAGGACGTCACTGAAAAATGGCAGATTATATGTTGTTCAGTTATTGTAAATCAAATAAACGTGTGCTTATAGAACTGTCATTTTACTGGCGTTTCAAAAACACTACTAAAGTAATAAAAGCTGTTTTTATTCATGCAGTTCAGTTTCTTTTTTCATGTTGGCTACACCAACTTAAATCATATTTTCTCCAAGCTCATCTTCAAATAATGCGATAAACATGCCAAACAAAGATATTTGAAAGTCTCACTCTCGAGGTATAAGTTTTACTCCTTTTTACCGCCCTATAAGTTTCCACGGATGTTTTTCACCTCATGAGTTATGTCTTTAATAGGGGATTCAACGTAGAGAACTGGCAGCTATATAACCAGCCCGAGTCTCTCGTCGTGGTCATGAATACTAATCCCAAACATCAAATGTTAAGCAGTTAAATTGTAAATCTCCCATAGGCGTTTTAAGGCATTTCCCACAGTTGGGAATTCACACAGAACTACACACACACCACCCTCGAGGACCTAATCCCTTTTCTGTCTATCACAACTGTCTTTATAAATGTTGCGGGAGGAAGGAAAAGATTTGCCCTTTGGAGGTGTTGACTGTGTGTGTGTGTGTGTGTGTGTGTGTGTGTGTGTGTGTCCGTGATGGAGTGTGCACATCTGTGTCTGTCCAAGGCTGATCTCTCAGTCTGTTGCAGAAAGTTGCATAATATTTTGGGTGGCCAGTAATGGCTGCTTGCTCAAGGGACTCTCATGGTTGCGGCTATTGATGGCCTGCTGAATCCTCACTAAAGACCCTTAACCAGCCAGACCTTGCAGAGATCGGCCTCTGAGTGCACCTTTTCCAGTTTGAATATAATGTGACCAAATATTCTATATTTTCCCCACTAGATATATAGTTATGGTAGCATGTATTGTATTATAATTAAATGTTAAATTTATGATGATTTTCATGAAATCAATCCAATTTTCGGTATAATGTGGGCATATTTAAAGCCTGAATTGTTCCACGTTATTATGCAGACATAATAGGACGCTGCTGCGTGTGGATATCAGACAGGAGGAAGCAGTGTTGCATAATAACCGGTGAGCTGAAACCTGCCACTTTATCTCTATGAATCCCATCAAGTAAGTTCCAATTAGCTTCTATAGCGATATGGCTGCGTGTCTAATTAGATACACTTTTATGTTTTTGAAACACTTACATCTGGCTCCGGCAGATAGAGGCTCATCTGTTGCTCAGGCAAACATCACTCCAGCCTATTGAAATGTCCCCAGCGTGTCGTTACTGTGGTCACCATCGCCACGGTGCAACCTTGAGAAGTGATAAATCCTGCAGCTGCAGGTCTGGTCATACAATGCACACACAGACAGGGGGAGGCTTCTTGTGTAATGGCAAGAGGGGTTATCTTTCCGTCCCCTCATCACCATGCCAGTGGTAATAAAAAGCTGCTTTGTGGCTGAGAATAAAAGCAACCCTGCTGATAACTGTGATTCCCCACAGAGCCCCCGGAGGTGGGGCTGAGACAGAGAAGCCATTAGGGAAGAAAGAGGCAGTAATCTGATCATGTCCTATTGACGGAGATGCGGCATCAGTCAACTGTGCCTTTTGTGTCAACCCTCTGCCTCGGGGCTAGCATACGTTTCCTGTTCGCTCTGTGTTTACATGCGATGACATCTGTGCATTTCTTATCGTCTTCTGGTGTCGGTGTCGTTACGACGGCGGCTTTACTCACCTGCCTGCAGGGGAACACATGGTTTGTCGATGGGAGCAGGACAGCAAAGTGATTTGCATGCTGGACGGGTGCCAGGAAAGACTCAGTAATAAACTAGGCTCTTAGTCTATTGATGTTTAACTTTACTGGTGCCAATACTCCAAATCCATGCTTGACATTATCATTCATATGTAGAGAGTTTGGAACTCGACAACTCGATAAGTCAGTGAGAAATAGAAAAGAATGTATTATTTCCGATTAAATGAGTAGTGATTATTTTTAATTCGCTGCTTTATAAATACAAACACATGTGGAAGTGCCAAGATAAACAGTCCCTCATCATTGGGATTTTTACTATTTAAATAAAAAATATATTATAAAGAAACATATTACTAACCCTTATATGTCACATTACTATCAACACTACTATTCACCATTATCCACAGAAAAGGATGAGCAAGCTGTCCATTAATGTGCTTTACGTTTCATTTCTTATGACCATTTGAGGCGTTCAAGTACTATTTCAGCAGCATATCAACGTGAACATTGTGTCAGCGCAGCATGAGAGCTGGGTCAGTGTTTTCTTTATGCTCAGTGACGTAATTCATCAGAAGGAATTAGAATCAGAAAGGAGTTTTTTGCTTTCACATACAATGAGTTGTCCTTGGTGTTTAATGCACGCAATAGTTAAAAAGAATACAAATTAAAGCAAAGTACTGCAGTCAAGAACATGAATAGAAAAATGACCATAAAATGAAAAAGACACCATAGACGTATTATAATAATAAATTATGTTATTTGACGTTGCAAAAATGTGCAAATTTTCACAGTATACGTAAGGTTTTCTGGAGGCAGATGACCGTGTGTGTGGGGGAAGGGAGGTCAGAGTGCATGTCATGCCTTGTTGTTGAGGAGGCCAGTTGCAGATGGGAAGAAAAAAAGGAGAATTTTATGCATTACATGAAATCATCAGCAACATAATTCTGGTGTTTATTTCCCGTCTCGCTGGTTTAAAAGTGTGGAGGAAACATTTGTTTCGATATGCGTGGGTGTGAGGTATTCACCGGGTCGTGACCTATAGGAGGCTGGGTAACATCAACACATGGTGTGTAATAAAAGCAACCCACTGTCTGAAAGAGAGGCTTCAAAAGCCTTCCTCCTATAAACAGCACTGTGGGGCTGCGGCGATGCTTTCACAATCTGCTGACTAAATCGCTGGCTACGAATGCAGCGCCCCTTATCTAATCACTTTTTACATTCTGCAACAGGACGTTTCCTCCTCTTCGTCTGTTGTCCACACCGACGTAACGCGCTGGATCGTTCCTCCAACACCTGCTGAACATCCAGCTTGTGATGTTTCCGAGCCGCTGAGTCATTCTGTGAAAAGCCAAAATGTTGATAAAACACAGTCAGTGCCACATTTTTTTTTTTTTAAATGTACTAGCTGCTTTTTTTTTTGGCATTTAAGCATAATTTAAGCATTATGTTCTGTCACTCTTCATACTCCCAAAATGCCTCTGGGTATCACAATTATGTTTGTGTGTGAGTTCACATGCAGGCATGCGTATATCCGGCGTATCACGCAGCAACGCCTATCATCTCCACACATCTAAATTAAAAAAAGTTGGAGGAAAGTGGTCGAACAGAGGGAGAGAGAGAGAGAGAGCCTGTAGAGAGAGAGAGAGGGGGAACCTATAGGCGGCTGTCACCATGATGAATGAATCGCAAAGGAGAGTCAGATCTCTTCTTCTCTGTGCGGCGCACAGTCTCAATGGGCCAACAATGATCCGGGTTTAAAGGAGCTCCACCAGGAACCGAAATCTATATCATCCAATCAACTGAGTCTGTTGTGGGTGGTGCGTCATCATCTTGTTATAAACTGGAAAAAGTCATGAGTGTTACTGCTGTATCCATAAATCTTTTCCATTGGATGGTTGTTGAGATTGTGGGTAAATAAACATACAGTAAAGATGCTGAGTCTGAAAGACTGGGTTGATCCCAGAGCTCAGGGTTAACATCAAACTATTAGACCGGAACAGTTGCAGCTTCGAGGGATTTGCAGCGACCGGGGATGCCGCCTGTTGGGATGTGAAGCTGTCAGATCGCCCTCTCTAGTAATTAGCAGACCTACGCTACTGTCGGTTTCCTGGGAGTTTTGGCTTCCGTGTTTAGGGACTTCAAGGAACAAAGGCACCGAAAACACGGCACACGGTGCTGCGTGCGTTCACTTTATTATAATTGCTTTTTACTTTTTGCAAACTCACGAGGCAGACGTGATGATACATGGGTTGAATATATAACAAGTCAACAGCGTTGCAGCACTAGACTGCAGCCGCGGTGGTTCCTGACATGAGCATGTTTCAAGGAGATAAGCATCCAAAGCAGGCTTAACCGCTGTCAGGCTCTCTTTATGCATATTAGCTTTCCATTCTGAAGTGGTGTTTGATTAAAAAAAAAATCTTATTATGACAGTATAAGGACTGGCAACATGTGGGCTGCTTCTTCCTTTGCACCATTCGGGTTGTTATGATGTTGTTTTTTTTAATTCCAGTCCTCTGACTGCCCTTGAGAGCTGCAAAAGCTGGAGAAAAAAAAAGGTAAGTGGATTTGAAAGGTGTAATATTTGCAGCAAAACTACAGTCACCTATAGCTCTTACCATGAACCACCTCCAGGTTCAGGCCTGGACTGTTATCACAAATACAGATATAAGCCGTGCACAAGAGGATCCTCTCAAAAGGCTGCGATTCAGAGGAATTCCAGAAAGTTTGTCTCTCTCTGCTGAAGGACTGCAATGAATTTAGTTATGAGTTGAAGAATAGCCAAGTGGATATGAACAATGGAATATTGGAAAACCCGCATGTTGTTGGACAGGGTTGAGAAGCCAAGTAGCCAAGTGGATCTAATTTATTTGGCAAAATGAAATGCAGGATGTACAACTGAATGAACCACCGTCAACCTGGCTGCCCCCAAATAATGTAGCTTGCAGGATTTCTAAAGGAGAACTATAGTTGTTGGGCTGTTAATCTAATTGGATTTTTGATGGCAAATCCTCCACAGCGAGGTGGAGTGGGGAACCGGTGTTCATTTAAAGCAAATGTATGCACACACACACACACACACACACACACACACAAGCACAAAAGACGTGGATTAAAGTTGTGGGACACACATACTGATTGACTTTTGTCAGAGATTAAAAAAGGAGTTTATTTAAAAAGAAAACCTCCACCTGTGAGTGTAAAAAACTGCATGCAGCATAAATGTTGTGTGTAGCTTTGATTTATATACATAACTGATTATTTTTTTTATCATAAAGACAAATTCAAACTTCTTTTTAGCAAACAAAGTACTCTAAAAGCCGCGATACCGAAAGAACCCAGTAAGATTTGCGCTTTGTACAGCCCTACTTTCTTAAAATATTTAACTTATTTTCTTTATTATGAGCTATTGTGGAGGCAAACCTAACACGATTGACCTTTGACACGACGTGCAGTTGTTGCAATTACGATTTAGCTAATCACTCTAAAGCCTGCACGACAAATGAGGTTCCTGAAGTGGATCCTCCCTAATCTCAGGGGACCACGTTGGGCAAATTGGCCTTGTCAACCCAGGCCTGAATCAATACAGCCTCACTGCTCGTGACACTATCACGCCGGCCTTTTTCACCCCTCACGTCAACCTTACACGCTCGAATCGGACGGCATTCACCCATTAAAGGTGTGTTTTGTAAAAAGGACAGAATGATTGATTTCACCATATGTCCTCAATCATAGATGTAGCCCAGCGGGGCGAGAGGAAATCCCTCATTCAATCCCCCGGGCCCCTTCCATTCCTCACCCTGAGCGGACGTGTGTCCTCCCTTGTCTCCTCATCTTTATTCACTGCAGGATGCCTCTCTGCTGCACTCTGAAGGATTGTCTACCCTCTGTCGTGCCCACGCATCCTCTGGATCTCCTGTAATAGGCCCCGTGAAGATGTGTGGCGAGCTACGGCTGGAGTGCTTTTACCGTTTAACAGCATGACTGCTGCATTGGAGCTCATAGTCCAGCTTTTTATTGTGCACATATGTAACAATATATCCTGAGTATATCGAATTATTAGTATAAATCCAATGTGATTTTTTTTGTGTTCAGCTAGTACAAACCATATCAACCAATAACATCAAGACATTCATCAATCTGTTATTTATTTAAATATAACTCCTATTAATGTGTCTGTATCTTTTAAACCCACCTTATGATTTATACGTCAAACAGTTCATGTGTAATAACATACCACCATATATGATTTCAGCTTACTGTTACAAACAGTCTTAAACTCTTTATACACTGTTGCCCAAAAAGTTGGAATATTTTGTTTTCAGACACAATCCTCTGTTTATTCCTATTTAAATCAGTATCAGTATGAGTAATCACTTTTAACCAGGTGCAATGATTACCCCAATTTCCCAGGTGAAATGAATTCTTGCATAACATTTGTTTTGGCGCTTTAAAAGAAAAGACATTTGCAAATTATTCCAACTTCATGGGCGACCCTGTATATACTCATCCTGAATTATTATTATATTATTTTATAGGAGGATTTAGCTCAAAAATACATGGAAAATGTTCCTTATATAGTGTTATTATTAACTGTGTATTTACTGCTTATGAATTTGAGAGATATGAGTATTGTGATATATTGTTGTAAATATGCTGGATGTAGTGTTCCAGTGGTTGGTGTTATTGTTTCCAGAAAAACAAATGGACCCCGGATTAGTTTCCTCCCACAGACGGACGTTGCATCTGAGCCGGTTGTCTGAAAAGCACTGTAATAACTTCCCTGCCTTCCAACCAAGTGCATGCTGGGATAGTCTGCCCCCGTGACCCTGAGGAGAAATTGGTGGGTGGAGAATATAATATATGACGAGTGGAAATATTGTATTTCACTTCCTTTCCACTCATCGGTATTTCCCTAACGCTACTCATCACCATCGCCGTGTGTGACGTCTGCTTGTGTATTTCTGTAAGTCTCGTGCATTCACACACACACAAATAGCTTTCTCCAAAGAGCACACGCTGCAGTCCAGTAAATGGACGGGCCTCGTGCCAACGCCACGCAGACAACCTTTCATTGATGTCTCCTTCTATTACACCGCCGTCCCGTGCTTTCTTACATTTGGAGGGAGCGATCAGGATTGACAAGGACGGACCGTGTGCAGCCGTAATGACTGTGCCGAGTGCGCCCTTGTTCGCCATTCATCCTTGATATTTGTAAACCAATCAGCTAGATTAGAAAGCATAATCAATACGGCCACTTTGTGTAGACCCCAGCGACCGCCTCCTCGTTGGGAAAAATAATATCTACTGGCTCACTGGCGTACGGCCTCTCAGATGATATCTTCTCCTTCTTCGGGACGGCTGTTTGTGCTCAAAGTGTTATCTGAGCTCCACGGTGACACTTCGCATTCCAGATCAGTTGGATAACAGGTCGATGATTTAACTGGTGTTTTCACGGCTCAGCACAGCTCCTCATAGATTTTGTTAGAAACTCCATCATGTGTCTAACAACCCAAAACAATATTGCTTTTTTTGTTTGTCTGTTGTTGTGCTGAATGGTCATTTTAGACTCATGTGTCTTGTAAATATCCAACCATGTCCTAATGAAACTGTCAATAGGAAGTCTTGAAAGGACACTTTATTTTGTGTGTGTGTGTGTGTGTGTGTGTGTGTGTGTGTGTGTGTGTGTGTGTGTGTGTGTGTGTGTGTGTGTCTACTATCAGTGCATTGCAGGACTCTACATCTCACTATAAGTCCTCTGTTGGGTCTTTAAAGCATGCAGAGTGGATCTCTGGTCCTTTAAATCACCGAAACAATGACAGCAGGGTGAGATCATGTCTGTCTCCGACTGATGTCTTAATATATCTCAAATATCACATGTGTAACAGGCACACTCGTAATAAATGATGATGATTATTAAGTACATTTAGTAAACGTTTACTACTTTTCTACTTTTTACATTGCACTGCATGTTACTTGTTATTTTACATTCCTTTTAATTGGCAGATTGAGATATGATCAATGTAAAATATGATTGGTGAAAAATCAATGAGTTGATTAATCATGGGAGATTGAATGGAAATTAAACTATTTGAATGATCAGTTGATCAATATGTTTTATGTTCCTGCAGGTTCTCACTTGTGAGGATTTGCTACACTGTTAATTAAATACATTTCATGTAGATCATAGATTTGATCAATCGATTAATCGTTTAAATGAATATTGCACTCGCTATTGATTTGTTGTTGTTTTTGCCTTGCCTCCTTGTTTTAGATATTTTTTGTTTTTAAGATGACTTTTACAGCAGCTTCGTCCAGGTGTGTACCTTTGGTTTCTGTGTCTGTGCCCACGCTGCCGAAAGTGAGTAAGAGTTTCCAGAGTGGAGAACCTCAGTGCGCATGGCGGGAGGCAACCCCGCTGCTCCTCTGTGATCAGAGGACGCACAGGCACACTCCTTCACCTCACGTCCTAAATGGCTCTTTTACGATGCTGTCCTTCTTCTCCAGCGGTTGCAATCTTGCAGTCTCCGATTTGTAGCGAAGAGCGATTCCTCACCACACGCACCGATAGGACGCAGTGTGCCACTACTGCGTCCACATGAGAGCTGCAGCTCCACACTCCTCCTGACCGAGCAAGCCGAGATGACTTCATGTGAGAGCGGGCTTTTCCTGCGGCACACACATCGGCTGTAACTTGCAGTACCTCGAGCGTCATTTTGAGAGGAACATTTTGGTGCAGGGGACCCAGCGGATACTACTACCGCTTGCACAAAACAAAGCGTTGAGCGCGTCCGACTGGATTCCACTTCACGCCAACTGCATTGCCACAACTGTGAGAGAGAGAGAGAGGCGGAAAAAACACATGTATCCATTATGAAACAATGCAGCTTTTTCCTCTCGTGAACTCTTTCGTGGATCTGCGGACTTCCATCCACAAGTGGAGCTGTTTTCTTGCCTCGGATCGGATCACTTCACAACTACAATGGGACAACGTGACGGGCTGAGTGGAGGAGATGTTGTTGCCCGTGGAAGTGCAGCGAGAGCGCAGGGCAGGGACTTCCCGGGGACGCCCGCGCACGAGTGAATGCCGCCTCCGATGTGGAGCTTGTCGCTGTCCGACGCGCGCGTGGTGCTGAAATTTGGATGATGCCTGGCCAGCGACTGCAAGGCTGCCGCTCCCTGCACCTCAACGAGGACAACGGCCGCTTCGCGCTGCTCGCCGTCCTCATCGTACTGTACCTGCTGTGCGGCGCTGCGGTCTTCTCGGCCATAGAGAGGCCGTCGGAGGTGCGGGCTCACGGCCGCTGGAACGGGACGCTCCTCAACTTCAGCGAGACCTTCAACATCAGCCTGCAGGACCTCAACTCCTTCCTGCGGGAGTACGAGGCTGCCATCGCCGCCGGGATCCGGGCGGACGCTCTGAGGCCACGATGGGATTTTACAGGGGCTTTTTATTTTGTTGGAACTGTGGTGTCGACTATAGGTGGGTGACCCGTGCAGCAATTCACTGATCCCCCCCCTGACCTTTGCGTCCATTTGGTCGCAGCCATGGTAACCTCTAAATACTTTATGAAAAAACGTGTATTAAACCTTGTGAAACCATGTTCGGGCAACATGAAGTCTTACAAGTAGAATATAAATCAGCTCACACAATTAAGACAGTAATTACTGGTCCTTTCATGGGAAAATAAATGCTAAATACTGAGCTTTGTTAAATAATTATATCATTACTGTCAGTCTGGGCATCAATAGGAGCTGCCATCTCCACCGGCTGCTTTCTTTCCACTGGCTTACATACAGAATAACAGATTAACATTTTTTTTTTTCCAGTCATGTGTTACATTTTGGCTGTGATGGACTTTGGCAACATGGGGCGACATCTGACTCGCCTGCCAGGCACAGCACACTCGTCCCTGGCTATAGGACAGCACCCATGGGTGCATTCTTCTTTTTTTTGTTGTTATCCAACCCACATCCATTCAAACCAACAGGAATGTCAATGAGAAGCCCCGTCTGCTCCCCCTCATTTAACATTTACTTTGTGCGATAGGTCAGGAAAAAGAGCAAGTGTCCCTCGCAGGGCACCCTGAGGGCCATCGGCGTGGCGCTCTGCATGGTTGATGGCTCTGGCACCCGCCTGACCCCTCTGCCACATGAGTGAGTGAGTGAGTGAGTGAGTGAGTGAGTGAGTGAGTGAGTGAGTGAGTGAGTGAGTGAGTGAGTGTGAGCTGTAAAAGCGAAGACACCCCAGGTAGTCATTTGAGGTGACAGCTGCTGTCCATCTCTGACCTTGCTCTCAACACACACAAACACACCCGTATGTACACTGCGATACCTCTGGCGCCTCCTATTAATTGAAAACCGTGGCGGGGAGAGCGATAAGGAAAACTGATGGCTGTGCATGGGTGCACAGGGTGAATTGGATCCACACGAGCAGGAAAACCTGTCAGAAGTGTATTAACTGTGGACCTGTCACGCGAGCTTTATGGGCCCCTCAACCTTCTGCTCTCAGAGCTATTCAGGCAGCCCGTGCACTCAGCTCACCCAGTCTCATGGGGGGAAACACAGCAGCTGTGTTTGTATACATGTCTGTGTCAGGTTGAAATCCTTTGTGCCCCCCCCCCCCCCCCCCCCCCCCCCCACCCCCAAGCAAGATCATATAAACTGACTCAGCTGCTTGGGGGGAAAGAGAAAACAAGGCGGATGTCTCTCTACAGTATTTGTCTTTTTCATATGCTTGCATGGATTTCTGTCTAGATTTCCATCTCGCTTTGATCTCCACCGCCCCCCCCTGCGAGGCTCGTGTGCTACTTTTTTCAGCGTGCTTGCGAGCTGCCGATATAAAAGGGAATCGGGGGGCCTCCCCACACAACTCGGAGTGACACCCCCACTGCGCACCCCTCCCAAACACTCCCAACCTCTGACTCCGCTGCTTCAAATGGGTAGAGACGCTTTTGCTCCCCTTGATGTGCCTCCACAATATCACTTTGATGAACGTAAGCGATGCTGCGGTCACTTGAGGCGCTGCGTTCTCACCACATTCACCACCCACACCGCACCTACAGTGTTGTTTCCCAATTTAATGAAAATGAGGAAGGGAACACCAAAAGTGCACTGCAGCTTTTTTTTTCTGAATTGTGGTCAAAACAACATCATGCATTTGCTTTTTTGATGTTAACATCTTAAGCATCTTTTTGGAGGAAGAACAATGTCATCACAAGAAGCTGCTCTTAAGCTTCCTCAGCTAATTAAGTTGTAAGGAAATTGACTGAAATGAAAATACCTTTTTTCGGAGGGCTCTAAGGACTCATGTTGGCTTAAAAGTTCTCCGATGTTTCCGAGGTCACAGACTGAGTGTCCAGTTTTGTGGGGCTCGGCTAAATGTCGGTCTATTGGTTGTTCGATCAGGCCCAGACTGAAATAAAAGCCCAACTATTGGATTTATTGCCATGACATTTAGTGCAGGTGTCCATTGCGCACAGAGGATGAATTGTACCGACTTTTTCTGACTTTACGTCTAGCAACACCTGCAGGTTGACATTTGAAATGTTCCAGCAGGTGTTGTTAGGTGGATTAACGTCAAATTAAAAATGTAATTTTCATTTTTTTTTTATGCAAAATGAATGGCATCCCCATCAGCCTCCACTGTGGCCTTCAGTGGTAATTAGCGTATGATAAGGGGAATAGGACGTAGCACAGCTTTGCTTGTCCCAGTACTGTGGTTAACCCTAATTATTTATCCTTATACACCAATTATCTTTTAAAGTTACAGCATGTTTTGTGTGTTTTTATATATATATAATATATATATATATATATATATATATATATATATATATATATATATATATATATATATATATATATATATTAAAGTACTTTACGTTCCAATGGGCATACATATATATTATTTTTTTATATTTTATTTCAATGAGGTAATCCCAAAAGTAAAGTCTACGAAGTAAGTGAGAGGGTCCAGTATCCAGTTCTTCTGATACGTCCATGGAGAAACAGCAAACGCCTTGATTAGCATTGTTTTCTTGAGCATGTTGGCATGTTTACGTGTCTGAGAACGGCCTCACAGAGCCGCTAGTGTGGCTGCAGGCTCTCGTCTGCTTAAAGCTTTGAAGAGTTCGTTTTTGTCTCCATCCGACTCTTGGTGTTGTTGTCCTGCCCTACATTTTTAAGGAAGCGCTTTACTTTGCTTGCATGCTAAAGAGGAACAGGGCACACGAGTTTCTATTAATAGGAAAGCTATTTATAACTCTCAAGGCTGATTGATAGCTGACAACTGCCAATTAGGACAGCTCTCTGTAGCCGTTTGGGGGTCCAAAGTTGCTCTAGTGACATTTTGGAGAAATACTTTGTCAGTTTTGAAGTGCTCACAGGGATTAATACTTGAATCAAGAGCGATGGCTGTCTGATCTGAGGTCTTTAACTTGTTGAGATGGAGTGGGACAAGCCAGTTAGGGCACTGAGTTGTTCTGCAGTTATAATATCCAGGGCTATTTATTCCAGGGGATAGACACTGTGCTGCCTCTCTTTGCCTCTGGCAGACACTGCAGTTTCTAGCTCCATCACACTCATATCCACCCACTCGGAGAAGTCACAAAGGCAGACGAGGCAAAACAGGACAGTTTAACAAACAGCACGATACAGACCCCCACCATGTTTTTCCTCTGCATGAGGCCTGATTTAACCTCCACGCAGGTTACATGTCAGAGGCGTTAAGAGAAGGTAAAATCCTCCTCAAACCTGGCTGTGAAGAGCTGTGCTGCAGCAAGATGACAATGCTCTCTGGCATCATCTCTTCTTTCACAAACCGCTGATTCCAACTCAATAGTTTAATCCAAATGGCTTCATTAGGCTATTGAGTGTAATTAATCATGACACTAAGAGAGGTGGTAAAGCAACTCAAGCAGGTGCTGAGCATCCACGCTGCGCTGCAGGGCGCTGCACGTTTTCAGCTCTTGAACCAAACAATCACGCCACGATGTTTCCTCACACGGAAAATATCTCAAACCCACATAGACCGCCGGGTTCATCCCCTCTCCCTGCGTGCTGTACTGACATTTTTACCACCGCGGATATTCCATATCATAGCAACCAGATCCTACGGAAAAAAAATGAGCAGGGAAACAACTCTTTCGTGGACAAACAATTTTGAACAAAAATTTGACAAATGTGATGAAGACTGGAGATTAGAACAGAGAAATCATTAAACTGGCATGTTTAAATATATGTCTGAAGCCTGTCAAATGCATGATATTCATTAATTAAAAGTAAACTGAGCAAAGGTATAATTCAGGAAGATTATATGAAAAAAGTAGCCCTACGTATTACTGTGTTGTGTGGACTTTCTGTGTCTGGATTTGTCCAGTCAGATCTGTATTAAATGGATTAAATGGATCTTAGTGTGAGTCTGCTGTACGGGTTTAAACCTCAGAACAGGACTGTAACTTCCGCTCAAATGTAGCAAAGTTTTGCTTAGTAGTGACAGAAAGAGCACTTTTCAGTTTGAAATATGACAGAAACATTTTGCTGTAAAAGCCAAAACGTATAACTTTGCAGAATCTGTCCAGCTGTGTTTGGGATATCAAGTTTATGTGCAAAAATTAGATTGAATTGTATAGCTTCCACATTAGACAAATCCGTGTTACCCCACGGTTAAGATGCATCCTGCTACATTACTGAACCTCAACTGTAGTCTCACTGCAGATGATCAAAGTCTCACAAACACATTCTGACGTTATATCCAGCTCCTAAAGCAAGTAAGCTCCGGTTCTAATTGTGTCAACTGAAGAAAACTACAACTGCTGATTATCTTAAAGGGTCACAAAAGCTGATAATTGCCCTCTCCTTCATTGTGCTGTGTTAGTAAACAATCCGGCCTAATGGTTGACTTTAGTGTTATCTTCCTCGCCAATTTAAAATGTGCTGATTTAGCAGCGGCGTCTCATTGAGGAACACTTGTGAGACCATTACACGCTTGTCTGACTTGAGCCCCGTGAATCGGGGATGAAATCTGTAGTGCACCTTGCATTTGTGTCGAGCCTCTCAGATTTTTCTGAGGCAAAAAAAAAAAACACCACCTCGGACTAGCGGTGCGTGCGTTTGGCATTCACGCAATTTGAAATGGCACATGATAGACTCCGTGGAATCCTGAAGGCAGGCTGTGTCTTTGCTTTGATGTCGCGCTCGTATTTAGATTAACGGCTCGGTGCCGCCTCGCTGGGACAAAACCATCTGTGTTGTTGTTGCTGCTGGTGTATGTTATGAGTGTGCGTGCAGGAGGTGGGTGGGAAAGGTTTGAAATCTGTGAAAGCAGATTCATCGATGTTTGTTCCTCGCTGTCTGTCTCCCACTTGCTATCAGACGGTCCGCGACGGCGTCGGCTCTCACGACCTCGATGCTCACGCGTTCTAATGCGTTCACTTATTTTTCATTCATTCATTGAACGTTGCAACATAAAAAAGAGAGTGTGCTCATATCACACAAGCAGTACGTTACATAATGAGATGAAGATCACTTTGCAGTTTGTTTTACAGAACTATTTGAAGCTGGTCAGCGTGACTCTGTTTCTTGCTGTCTTTTTTCTCTGTATATCGTGCTGGAAACACTGTGAAATCACAGACGGATAAAAAAAAATAAATGCAAAACAGGGAGCCTTCTGTCACATAAACGGCTCTAGGGGTGTCTCTGGGTTGTGTGCAGACCAGACGCTCAGCACAAAAATGGATGCCCCCAGTGAGGAAGGGGAGCCAAACTGCACCACTGCTGTGTCCGAATGTGTTGCTGAGCAATGTCCCTCATTTCTGCCGAAAAGATGCACTAATTCAAAAATATTAAATTAATGTTGTTAAAGAAGAACTATGAGTAATGTTTAAATGTGTCATGATGACAAACCCACACAGATTCTGCATTTCATCGTCGTTGAACTTTAGGGTTAAAGCCCACAGCCGTGGACTATATATAAGAAATATAGTCACTTTGACGTCACCATTTTGACGTCACCACATTAGAAGTGACTTTTCAGGCAAAGGAAACACTGTGAAAGGGTTTAAGTTATAAAACAAATACACAGACAACACCTAGACTGGACGACACCTTTGTAGCGACCTGTCAATCACAAGGTAGCCACGCCCCAAATCATACCTTCCATCTATTTTACTCTAAATGGACCAGAATTTACGTCTTTCTGTGTTGAAGAAGACTTGAGACCACAAACTCATGTTTACAATGTTTACTGAGGTAATAAATCAAGTGTGAAGTCGGGTAATTTTCTCATAGACTTTCATGCAATCTGCCTTCTTTTTGCAACCAGAGGAGTCGCCCCCTGCTGGCTATTAGGAAGAATGCACCTTTAAGGCACTTCCGCCTTGGCTTCACTTTTCAGAACCAGAGGTTTCTGCCCACAACTTTTTTGGTTCACTGTCGCTGCTTTCACCAACCTTGTTTCTCGCCGCAGGCAGCAGGCAGCTGTTTTCAAAGTCATGTTATCAGCTGTAAACACGTGCTGGCCAGTGCAGCACTCTAGCATGCACACTCACGAATAGCATGCTTTGAGCAGCAAGGAGAAGCTCAGATAACAGCACACAGAGGGAGAGTGACTTCATTCTCTGCTTAAGTAGACTTTACTCCACTATATCTTCATATAGCAAATAGCTGATGCTATATAAAAGCTCTGAATGTTGGATATTCCTCCATTAAGTCATGCCCCTCTCCCAGTTCCTCGCCTCATTGGGTGCATCCTGATGTGGAGTGTGTGTGTGTGTGTGTGAGTGTGTAGGTCAAACCTGCTGAGAAGCACCGGCTTCAATAAATCCCCATCCCACTTAACTGCTGCTGTACAGGATGGCTGTACACACCTCTGCGCTCTGTCACAGCGGGTCATAAATCTGCCCTGACTCGCTAAGGAGCGCATTCGCCAACGTACAGTAACTCACAGAGTCGAATCATCACGGCCCGGTGATACCGAGATCATTTTAGAGGACGCAGCAGATTCGCTGGGCTTCCTCCTCCTCCAAGCGGATCAGCATTTCACTGATTCTGCTTTTTTTTCCGCACCGACCAAGCCAAAGACAGCAGGAGCTGCTCTTTGCTCCCCGCAGTCCTCTGACCTGCTTCCTATCAGGGCTCATTTCAACAGACATTTTAACTTTAATATTTTGATCCTCATCAGGTACGCTGACTCACAGCTTGGAGAGTTTAAACTCTGCCCGCTAAGCAGAAAAGTGCACGTTTGAAACTTCTGCGTTGGTTGGCATCCTTTGACGCAGTGAAATCCCCAGTGGGGAAAAAAAAAACGAACAGAAAAAAGTGTCACCACACCGCAGATTTCACTCTTGCACCAGCAGGACGTGTTTCTGCATCTTAGGGTCATGTATAATAATAGTTTTCAATGTTAATAAGCTAACAGCGAGTTGGCGAACAGCGGGGTTTTGGCAGCCGTCCATCTGTCTCTTTGTGCGAAGGAGGGGCTGCTTGTGCAAGAGCAGATAGAGACGCGGGAGGACATGCTGCACTGTTGTAGCGTTCAGATGCACGCAGCATGCTGGAGTATTAATCATTGCAAGATGGTTACATCTCAGATTGGAGATGAATCGACATCCTCTCTCCTGATAAAATCCTGGCTCCTTTGATCAGTCGGAACTTTCTGCACAGAGCAAACACAATGGCGGCTTTTGAACATGACCTTGAATCATGGGGGGGGGGTTTGATCATTATGATTAGATTACAAGATGAAAACATGGACGGGGGACTAGATCATCTGTGGAGCATGCTAGCGGGAGTCACATCTGCCTTTCCAGAGAAATGACAATTCAAACAACAGGGCTTGGAACCAAATGCCACTCATGTTGGATTTTTCCTCCAACAATCTGTTTGGATTCGAGGAAACAAGCCCTCTTGATCCTTTTTGTTTATTTTAGCAATAACGTGTGAGATTTGAAACGCACACACTGGCCACTGTGCAGATCAGCTGCCAGCACAAGGATTTAAATCATTCAACAGACAGACCTATTTACCTCTAACGCTCGGCCTATTGCCACTTGGACACATTCATTCGGCGTATATTTCGATAATGAAATCCTTAATATCCCTGTAAAACACCGGGATCGCACGCATAGCTGGAAGTGTTGAAATGCATTTATTCTGTCGTCATGCCAGCGTCCACAAATGATTCAGCTATACCTCCAGGCTGCCAGCCCTCTGGCAGTCTCAGACTCATAGTGGGCACATTCAGTTAATAGAAAATACAAAATAATTTTATTGTGAGCAACGGAGCATCGCCTCTTCGTTCCTCAAAGGCGGCTTGCTGCGGTTCGTCCATGTATGATCCGGGATCATTACAGCAGCTGTCAGTAACTCAGCAGTCCGGAATCGGATTTGTGCTCAGCCTTAAATTTCAAGGAGTCGTGCTCTCACATTTGATGAAACCCATTAAACTGAATATCTGCTGAGCGTTCATCTCCTCGTCTGATTGGGCTGTTTTCCGTGTGATGAAACACCTGATCAAAAGACGCACATTTAATGTGGCGTAACCATGATACTGTACGAGCACCGAATCTGTGTTATCTATTATGCTGAACGTGGCTTTATCACGCACATCTGAGCCTGATAGTGTTTCAAAAGCTCCACCTGGACCCGTGTGTTGACTTTTGGCAATAATACAAGAGGGCCTTATGTAGCTGAGCTCTTACTCAAACATTGACTCTGCATACAGAACAAGACAATGGGGACCACAAGGACATTCAGCCTTTACATCATTCAGGTAGAAGCTATTAACGTGATGAGAGAATGACTCCTCAGTCACATGAAAGGACAAAATCTGTGTTCCCGTTGGCAGATGGACAACAAGGCCATGTGACTCCTGATTATAACTTTGCTCGTTAAAGCCCCGACTCATATAAACGCTAGAAGAGTGGACTCCGTGACATAAAGGTCTCTCCAGTGCTTTTGAGAATCCTGCAAAGATGAAAAACAGATCGAAAAAGCGGAGAAAGAAAATAATAAATGTTGGCTCGGATCCAAAGACAATGCAGCATTTTCTTTTTTTGACAATAAATCAATACGAGCAGCGGCGGAGTCATCAATCCTCCTGGCTCTCTTTGCCAATGAATTAATATGAACTGAGATACAATTTAAAACACTCGACTCGGTTCGGTTACGGAGGAGCCGGGCGAATAACAAAAAAATCTGAACGAGGCGGTTATTTTTAGGTTGTGTTGTACTGACCAGGTTTGCGTTTGCTTCGTCCATATTGGCCTCTGCACCTCTGAGCTGTTGCTTTTGTAATTTACGCCTGTATCGACTTTAATAAGCGTTACGTGTCACCTCGCTCCATTGTGTCTCATTATTGCACAGCCATGGGTAACATAAAACACAATGATTATGAATGCTCAGGCATGCAGAACCATTAACGTATCGCCTGCATTGGGTGGGAAGCTGGATGGGAAATTCAGCATTATTAGATAAATATGGTATGCATGCAGGCTTTTATTACTGTAATATTACTAAGGCTTTGTTAAGCTGATACTGCACAGATACAATGATATCGCTGCATCTCAATGATGCGTGTGACCTATTCTATCATCTGCTTTTTGCAGAACTCTCCCTATTATCATGGAGTCCGCCTGGCAGCTCCTCAGCAAATGGTGCAAAGTGATGATGTTTCAGGTCTGGCCCACGTCGCCGCTTCCTCAGTCCTCTTCCGCAGACCCCTGCCACGCCACCCCACAACGAAATGATTTCCTGTTTGTCACAGAAACACAGTCATCACGAGGAGTGTGGCGTTCTCTGCCGCGGCTCCTATCAGGCCAATTTAAGAGTATTCCCACTAGTGGGATGCAGATGGTTTGACTGGGAGCTCGTTTTTTTAAGCTCGTTAATTGGGGCTGGGGGAGACAATGGGGGGGCCGGAGGGGTTTTTGTTTTGCAAAGCAAGTCACATAATGATTTCGTTGGATCCATTTTCTCGGGGAGTTGCGTGGGCGCTCTTGCCCTCAATGACACGCAGCGACCTTCGGATTCAATGCCGCGCAGATAGACAGGTGAATGGACGGCACATGTCCTTCATTCAAAGGCGGAAACATGACTGAGTGCTTTCAGTAACCCTTTCTTCTCGTCTGGTTTTCCATTAGGAGCGTTGGCCCTTTTGAACCGGCGCTCATATATCTCCGGAATCGAGTTCTTCTAGGTTAGTTGTGACTGTCCTTAGATCCTCTCAATTTTCAGCTGAACTCACTCACACTAAAAGTAGACTACTCGAGCAGAAGACGGAAATGTGCATCAGCTTTACGATAATTGGCCTTGTGAGGCTATTTCTACAGGAAAGTGAATCAATATGTCTTTTTCAGGATACTTTGTTTTGAAGAAGGTTTCAATTCGGCTTCGTCACCAACTCCAAGGTTAGCTCTCTGTAAACATACCGAGTAGTATAGCTTCGTTCAGCTTCATTTTCCTTTTAATTGACAAATAAATAATGTATCATATTTGTTGGACTGTATATAGACGGTGTAGAAATGATACACAAACTGCCATTTAAAAGGAAAAATCATGTATATATGTTTATATATGTAAAAATGAACAAGTAGGCTATTGAGCAATACTGTTGCACTGGGTGACATAAGTTGCCCATGTTCGTCAATCTCATATACACAGTCGTAAATACTCACTAGCACACCAAATCTGTCACAAACAATTCCTTTTTTCTCCCTTTTGTAACATTAAAGCTGAGCCTCCTGCTGTTTTAGGAAATTAATTTGCTTTTCAAAAGATGAAATTGTAGATATTTGTGGGCGGTAGAATAAACACAACACTGACATATCACCTTTGTTTTTTATTAATATAGCAGTAACAATATAACAGTTTATCTAGCAGACACAGAGCAACATTATAATTTAATTGGACCTACGCTCCTGTTCAGCTGGCAAACGTCCATCCAATATTCAATCTCTTTTAGCTCTGTGTTTGGTCACCACCACCAACTCCCAAACATAGAATATCGCCAACTTCTTTCCATTTCCACTTATGCAAATGGCTCTCTGCTGCAACGTGTATATGCTTATTGTGAAATAATTCTTAAGGCCTTATTGTTTTCATACACATACTGCTATAAATAAAACACAATTCAATATCTCTTTGCAGCGGAAATGTTACACACGAGGAGAGTTTGATCAATGCACTTTATAGGTTTAGATATAATAGTAACTTCTTTGTGCTGCAGACTCTTCAGATAACGTCATGCCTGCCGAGTGTTGTTGGTTTTTTACAGGTCTCCTTCACTCGTTGCAGCAATATCTGACGATTGATTATTGTTTAGAGGCGAGCGGTCTACTGATTGGAGCAAATGAAATGCAGAATCCATCAATACTTCTGTTAGAAACACTCTCAGCAATTTGTGCTTTTTTGTTTAGGTCCCGACATCCATACACGACTTAATGGGCCATTGTGATTTGCCATTGGGCTGTGAGAGCTACTCAGTCCAAACTATGTGCCATTGTGATTACGGCTAAGGACATGTGATTAAACTTGACCTGGTGCTTTTCTGTGACCCTGAAATCACTACAGTTCAGCAGTAATCACTTTTGACTCCTTTCATCCCTAATTTCATCTCCCCACAGTCTATAGTCCATTAGAGCATCTCCTTCTTCTTCTCTTAAAACTGTCAAGCGGTAATTAATGGATACTAATGGCACTATTTCCATCCCATTCCTTGTGGTTGAAGCTCTAGCGTGTGATTATGTGTGCAAACACCATTAGCCCCGTTAGAGCATAACATCACTTTATGTAGAGTTGATACTGTATTTAATGTTAATGAATAGATATTCTCCCAGGGCTCTCATTTAATTGGATTAGCACACATATGATTCCCCGCATTATAAAGTTCTGCCGAATGAAATGACTCATCTCGGCTCAAACGCAGCGGAAAGATTAAAGCGTTTCGCTGAGGTCAGCAGCCGCGTCATCGGTCGGGACTGGAGACTTGGTTTCAATTAAGAGTTTTAAGTTCTAATGTCTGCGTGAGTGAATTCACACAGTGTTTGGTTTTCTTATCCTGCCCGTCCGTTGCTTTCTATTATTGTTCTGTTTCCCCTAACGCGTCCTGACACCGCCGTCTGAAGTAACGGCTCTGAAATACTGCACTGAATCGATGCCTGGTGCCTTTTCCTCTCTTAGGTAATTTACTTGGTAATGAGAGACGGTGCGGAAGACTGTCTCTGTGCGCGCCGAGAAGATGTAATCCGTTTTCCCTATTATTCGGTTAGGTAAAAAAAAAAAACTTGGCCGGCTAATTAATTAACTGTGAAACAGTGAAATAGGATTTGGGTCCTCGCTGCCCCTCACCTTCCTGCCATCCACCTCTGTCACTTTCTGTTGCGGAACTTTGTCGCTATCTATGACAAAACCCAAAAAATGTAACGTCTATCGCTGTGTGCGAGTGCTTGTGTGTGACCATAAGGTGTGTGTACAGGTGTGGACGTGCGGGGTGTCATATTCCCTCTTCTCTCTATAAACCAATCTGTATCAATCGGTGTTGATCTAAATGACCTGCCGTGTCAACAGCAAACGCACACGAGAGTGGTTTTCAGTGTGTGAGATAAGGTCAAAAAAGCCATTTTGTGTATTTCAAAGGAAGTATTGTCTCGATATTGATGTCATTTATTATCTGACAAGGGTGCGGTTACAGGTGGGTTGATGAAAAGGAGGGGGGAAAGTGCTGCCCTAATGCTCTGAGAACACTGAAAGGGAAGACGGCCGTGATGGAAAAATCTATTACCCTTGGCCTGGAAGTGAACTGGTTGATCTTTCAGCACGATTTTATTTGTTGACAAATATACCATCTGCTGTTCTGCGGATAAGGGCAATGACACTGCGTGTTCAAGTGTGTGTGTAATGTGTGTGCTCACATCGGCCCTGGGAAATAAGACAGAGTGCTGTGTGTGTGTGCGTGTGTGTGTGTGTGTGTGTGCACGCAACAAATCATATAATGTATACACATACAAGCAATTTGGTCCTCATTGGGACCACAAATGCTTCCCTGGAGAATCATATGTTTATAAAAAGGATAACAGAGTGAAATCTGATTTATGTTCCACAATATTCTGTTTATTTTGTTGGGACTTGAATGCACCTTGTGTCTTTTAGCATGGCTACATTGGTCTGTTGGTTTGTCCACCCCTCTGGCCCAGAACTATAAATATTGAGCTAAACATTCTTTTCTTAATCATATTCACCCCTCCTCTTAAGTCAAAGTGGAGGGCGCTTGCAGTTGTGTTGAAATAATTTAAAACATGAATTGTAGAGGAAACACCATTATGCTGAAATACCAAGACAAGTCTCCGTGTAGCAGCGAAGTCACAGCTGCACCTGCGACCCCCCCTGATATTAAGAAGTGCCCCTTCAACATGCTGCCGAATCCATAAACATCCTCCCCTCCCATAACCCCTTCCTCAGCTTGAACACTCAGTCTAATTGACTCAGAAATCAGAAGATAGCAGGAAGCCAAGCCACACAGCCGAGAGAGAGAGAAATATTCAGAAGGCTTACCTAAGCTTGTTGCTGGCATCCTCCTCCCCTCAATATAACCCCTATGTCCTTGTTTTTCTTGTTTCCTGAATACATGATGATAACCCTAGACACATTAAAATGCATACATTCATCAGAAGATGGTGTGTTAGATTGTCTTTGACATTGCTCTTCTTTTTAGAAGAGCAACGCATAGATTTCCTCCCAAATGCTATTTTTAAAATGGTCGCTGTGACTAAATGGTTTCATATTATGCCTATTTTGTTATTTTCCCCTCATTGTCAATTACTTCACAACAGGCACCGTCATTTGCAATGCAAAACATTGTTTTTTTTCGACCTCTCTGAACAAAGAGAAAACTACAGTCTTGCATCAGCTTCAACACAAATCATACGTGGTATTTTTTTTACACTCCAAAACAAAACAAAAATGTTGTTCTGCTTTCGGGCAAAGCTTCCCTTCTCTCAGAATCGGAGACATTATACAGTGTGAGCAATCTGAAGTCGTCTTATCGGTGAAAATGTGTTTTTGGGATTATCTGTCTGAAACGTCTCTTCTATCGCCCGCAGGTTTTGGGATGACGACGCCCGTGACAGTAGCAGGCAAGGTGTTCCTGATCTTTTACGGCCTTCTGGGCTGCGCCGCCACCATCCTCTTCTTTAACCTCTTCCTGGAGCGCATCATCACACTGCTGGCCGTGGTGATGAAGGCTGTGAGGGAGCGGCGAATAAGGAATAGCGGTCTCCTCCCGCCAG
The DNA here is from genome assembly GCF_963514095.1 of Eutrigla gurnardus. Lineage (NCBI taxonomy): Eukaryota > Metazoa > Chordata > Actinopteri > Perciformes > Triglidae > Eutrigla > Eutrigla gurnardus. Next base: position 7,146,472 of record NC_139925.1, read on the forward strand.
GCATCCGCCACGACTTCTCGGCGTACTCCCTCCCAGGCTGGAAGCCCTCCGTGTACCACGTGATGCTGATTCTCGGCCTGTCAGCGATCACCATCTCCTGCTGCGCGTCAGCCATGTACACCCCCGTGGAGGGCTGGGCCTACTTAGACTCACTCTACTTCTGCTTTGTCACCTTCAGCACCATCGGATTTGGGGATTTTGTCAGCAGCCAGAGTGCGGCTTACGATAACCAGAGCCTCTACAGGGTGGCCAACTTCCTCTTCATGCTAATGGGCGTGTGCTGCATCTACTCGCTCTTCAACGTCATCTCTATTGTCATCAAGCAGGTGCTCAACTGGATCCTGGAGAAAATGAGCTGCTTGTTTTGCCAGCGCTGCAATAAGGCCAACGTCCTCCTGGGCAGACGCAATGCCATCCGCCCGGGCTCCAAGGGTCGCAAGGGTCAACCTGGCCAGCCGCCCGACTCAGACGGACCTTGTGATAGCGACACCGAAGGACGCAGGCTATCGGGGGAGATGATCTCCATGAAAGACTTGGCAGCGTCGAACAAGGTGTCGCTGGCCCTCATGCAAAAGCAGCTGTCTGAGTCGGCCAACGGGTATCCCAGGACGGTCTGCGGAAGCTCACGGCATAACGGCTTCTCCGGCGGAGTCGGCGCCCTCGGCATCATGAACAACAGGCTGGCGGAGACGAGTAATTCCAGGTAGAGGTCGCAGTGAAACAGGAATTGTCCCCGAGCTCTTGGTACTCTGACAAACCCTGAGATTTATGGCCATGGAGACCGTACAAGGCTTTTGAGACGGATTGTCAATGTAACTTGTTATGCATGACACATTTTCTTTTCGGATACTTTTGGGTTGGAATTACAAGACTGTGGGGAAAATACAGGTAATGGCGGTGACGGTTGCAGTGATGATGGCATGAAGAGAGAACCGCAGACTCAACGAAATGAACACGAGTTGATGTGGAAGCGTTGAGGACCATCGATCATCCATCTCATTAACCTCAACCCAGAACAAATCGCTGGAATGTAATGTCAGTTAGTCTGCAGAGGTCTGTTATATACGATATATATTACGACTGAAATGGGCTGTTAAGGAGCCAAGGGAAGCATACAATGCAATTGCCATTGTTTTGGGCTTCTGCCAGTTTATTGAATGTTGAATGCAGATATAAACGAGACATGTATATTCACTGATGACACGGCACATACCGATCTATGCATTTTACTTCTCATGCATTCTTTTGCACCATTTCTAGACCTTCCATTGATTGTGCAAACCCCATTTCTTTCTTGGCACACGTCAAGCTTTTACCCTCAGGTGATTGATTTTCATTTTCTGCGGGGCATGTGTGGGAAGCGGAGTTCAACCAAGCACGGCTTTGATGATTCTGATTCGGACGGGGCTGCAGTGACGGCTGGGTTTTTGTCAGCGTGCCACGCCGAGAGTCCTATTGAGAGCAGAGAGCAGAGTTGAAGAATGGAAATCCGTTTCTCGCGAGAGAAGAACTGGCTTTCTTATCAGCTCAGAAAATGCTTCAGCGGCCAAAGACCTTGACTTGAAGGGTAAAATAAGGCACCATCCAACTCTTTCTTCAAGCTTACAGCCGTCTGCGGGAACTAACAAACGATAACGGCTTGCAATGTAACAATTACTCCGAATGCAGAATGTAGACGTTTGTATTTGTATAACAGAATAAATGAGAAGTAAGTTTATGTTTGTTTGAAGTGAAATGTGAGAGAGAGAGAAGGGAGGTGGTGGAAGGAGGTGAAATATGGTTTTAACCCGTAGGCACTTTATGTCCAATGATGCACATTGAAGTAGCCGGGTCAATCGTAGATGCTGGAGTGGAAAAACAAAACCCCGAAAGGATTCTGTCGTTTCTATGGATTGGTTGTTTCGTGGGGATTTGCTTTTAGGGAGATTTCTTTGCAGATAAACAACACTATGTGAAACAAAACACGATCCAAAAGGCCAAAGGGGTCCATTTTCCTCGATCTCAGCATAAATGTGTAGCCGAGGTTTGGACGTGCAGAGGACGCGGTGGATCAATATCCTAGTTGCCGGTAACTTTCTCTTCCAGGGCTTCTGTGTTTTAAAGCCGCACTGTGTGTGTTTGATGTTCGTAAACAGCGAGACAGAGGAGGAGATGTTGGTAATGAACCTGTCTGGGAGACACTGATGGAGGAGGAGAACGAGATGGAGGGGCCGGCGATGGCAGTAGGCCTTGAAGGTAGAAGAGATGGTGTCAAAATTCATGCCCAATCAAAATAAATGGCCTCACTCAGCCAAGGGCTGAACTTTTCCTGGCGTTCATCTCCAACATCTAATATCCTCCCAGGCCACTCACCTCTTTCTCTCTGTCATCTCTGCATCCACTTCAGACACACTGCACCAAAACCCTCCTGACTCCTGTTTCCCAGGCTCTCTCCTCACACTCATCACCCTTACACTGTGAATACGACGAGACATGCCATAAATGTAGATATATATATACTGTATAAATATAATATACAGTATATACTGTATATATAATATTGAAATGTCTAAAGCGGTTTTACAATAAGGTGTGAATTGGATCTGGATCTATCCTTTGTTGATTTTCTGTTTGTGCATAGATCTGAATAATTTCCTTTGCTCCCCAGTCTCACCAAGAGGAAATTGAGAAAATGACTCAGGTAGTTAAATCTTCAGGCTTGTCTTAGTTTTTTCCTGCATGCCATTATGGTAAAGCCATACAAGATAGCTGTATATAAAACAGAGGACTCTTTAAAAGTCTATTTTTCTACATATAGCTTCTACATGTGAATGATTGAATAACATGGTCAGTCAGCAGATTGATGAGATGCGCCATACCGAACTAAACTACCCTCTAAAAGCATGGATAGCCTCCTCGGGTTACAACGTGAACACAGTTTTCCAGATATTAAAGAGTAGTTATATATTGGTATATTGACTTTATAAGATTACTACCAGTCTCACCTCTGCAAGGTAACTAGCCGGTTATCTTAGCTTAGCATAAAGACTAGATATAAGATAAGATATAATGCGTTAATAAGTAGAGTTTTAGATAAGGTGGAATTTTGTTACATTTGGAAAAACTCAGGCTAGCTTTTTCCAACCGTTTCCCTCTTCTTGGCGTCTCCACTGTTTACCTTGCAACTGGTGCCAGCCAAGAAATAGTTTTAACAATACATTGCTGATGTTAATTAGCAAGCTTTACAACCCGGCTAGCTGTTTCCACATTTTCCCAGTCTTTATTTTATGCTAACGATAAGCTAACCAGCTGCTGGCTCCCATCTAAATCTCACTAATTAACACATTACATCTCGTTTGTGAGGTAAAATAACTGTTCCAACCGCTTATGCACAGCTAAGAAAACCAGCTGCTGGCCGTAGCTTCGCATAGACACGAGAGCGCTAACTCTCAGCAAGACATTAGTTCCCCAAACTGTCAATTTATTCATTTGGCAGCTCCCAGGAGCGGCTCGGAAGCAGCGCAGTCAGCTCGCTGTACTTCCTGATGTGATGAAGGTTTGGGGGAGAAGGGGGGGGGGGGGGGGGTGTCGGCCATTCTGTCAGCGGCGACATTGCAAGCATTAACAAAAATGTCAAACCCCGGGACATTTGAGCAGGAGTATGGGCATGCTGTAGCAAATGACATACTATTGTATGAATTCAATGGTGTTCCCCTGCTTCAATATGCCTAGGGGGGGACGTTTTGCCGGCATAATATTGCATGTGAACCTTTATTTTCCCTCTGAGACGAAGTTACAGTGGAAGAGGTTTCATGATTACTCACAGGAGTTTTAAAAGGCTCCTGTAGCAGTCGGGGTCCAGTTAGCTGCATTGTATCCTTACCCTTGACAAGGAGCATGCATACGTTGTCCAAACTGGTGTGTAAAGGACTGAATGTGACAATTAAAGGACTGTGATATATTATCTTAAACGCCTCCGTACAACATGAGTCCTGCGAAAAAAAGGTATTCGATTTAATATAATATCCATTCAAATGTATTTTCCTTAAGCCTGAACCACATCGAGCTTTTTAAGACATTTAATATAGTATGTAGAGTGATGTTTGCTCACCTCAAATGCATGCGTGGCTTGAAATCAATTGCCTTACTTTAGTCCTTGCATATTACAAAAAAGATTCCTTATCGAAAAGAATATAGTGTGTCAAGTTTTGTGTGTTGTACTATACAATCCTTTTGCACTTTGCAAAATTGATCTCCATTGATTGCAATGGTTTTAAGTGTCCCACTGTCCTCTGTGTCTTCTGTAAGAGGAGACAGGTGGTCTTAGTATTTGCTGTATGTTTGTATTTGTATATCAGCAGAAAATGCCTCTCAAATGTGATATCGCTGACATTTCCTTTTTCGTGTAATTAATTCCCGTCACATTCTCGTCAAACACATGATTGGATTGAAGTGTTGATTTGAAGCCCATGCTACATGACGCGGGTGAACGTAGCAGACTTGGATCACAGAGCTGCATGGTTCACAGTTAAATTGTTTGTGTTCATTTTAATCATGAATTGTTCAAATCAGCAGCACCGATGTTTATTCCAGCACATATTGTAATATATTCACACAGGAAACCCTGACCTGTAGTCAACCACACTGTGACTGTACAATAGCCCCATTAAAATGGCATGCTCCATAGCCATAAACAGGCCCATAATAAAACTATTTGTTCTGAAATAAGTAGAGCCTGGAGATGTTGTTTAATCGTGTCGATGGCGCTAATGGCATTATTCCTCTGTGATCACAGTATGGCACACAACACCGCGTTCTCTCCCGTTGCATCTGAGGGAAGAGCGCATGAATCTGTATATTTGAGACTGTTAAAGCCGCTCCTTTCAGGGACAAAAATGTATTTGCATTAATTTGGCTGAAGCGCGAGTGGTTAACAGCTGAGTGGTTCGGTAACAGAATGATGTATTGCTGCTCTGCTCGGCTGCGTCTGATCTTTAACGAGAGTCACATGGTTTGGCTTTGATCTGGCGCGTTGGTTTCCAAATCTGCATGCCGCGTGCCTGATGTGTTGTTCTCTCCATCAACACTGATGGTATGGAGCCACTAAACCACATTCAGATCTCAACTGGAAAGCGACTGTGATCCACAGCTATGTTGACCTTTGGTTTTTTCAGCGTTATCATAATCATACACCTTGGCGTGTGTGGTCTCATCTTGCTTGCATCGTGGTGTAACATGCGGTTAATGTATGCAAATTCATTCTGTTTGCAAGTTGCACATTTATACCAATGATTGTACTTTTGTATTTATGTAATTAAAAGTCAAATCTATATGAAACAAGATGGGGTTCCATTCAACATTGATATTTTTACTGATAGTTTATTGATTATCTTAATTGTTGCCATCATATTGCGGATAATATAAATTCCAAGAGATAGCCTGATACACAACCTCTGTGAACATGACGTTTTTACTCTTCACCTTTTCGCGATTAATTGAAACAAGAAGATATAATGTGTTAATTGAGGTGTTAGAGGTGCTGGTTTGTGGATTTTATTCCCTTCAGACTACCACTATTTCCAGGCTAATTGGCTGCCTTCTGGAGCTTCACATTAAGCATACAGGCTGAGCGTTATCAATCGTCTCACACACCTCTCGCCAACCGCAAATTTGTTCTAATTAATAGCTGTTAAGAGATCTATATCACTTTGGTGAATTATTTATGAGCCATTCTTGAATGGTTACAACTTGTACGCCTTTTGAAAAGATGACAAAGGTGACTTGTTAGTTAGTGGTACCAAAATTGGTCAAAAATAAATAATCAATCAGTCAACTTCAGTTAAAGTACAGACAATGTGAAAATTAGCAACTGAATATTCTAGCAATGTCAGAATGTTACAAAAGTCTGTTGAGCTTCAAAACTGTCACAAACAGAAAAGCTCTTTTGTTTCAGCACCAAATGTCAGCCTTTTAAGCAGTCTAGACAGTCGGAAACATTTTTTTTTTGCCTCGCATTAAAAGCTCTTTTTGTTGATTGCTTTTATAAATGCTAAACAGTGGTACTCAGTATTCATTTTATCATGTTCTGCGGTTGTTTGGGATATTATTCCACCAGAACGAATGCACATGGCTAGCTGAGAGGACCTTGAAACAGCGTGGCTCTGCAGTAATGGGTTGATCAGGATGTTAGTCATAAAGCTGGACCTGTAATTGCATTCATTATTGAAATGAGTCTGATCCAGCAAATTATGCTGAAAAGCAACATACATTACCTCGGTGCTCACGGGTTAAGAGGAGTCTGCGTAGCGGAAATCTGCCACAAAGTCTGTGCTCATCAGTAATTCGCTGTTTAGCAGGAAGCCGGGTTTCTTTCTAAGTGGGGACATTTAACAGTCCAGTATTGTTGCTGGCAGAATTAACACCCACCACGAATGTCAGGTCTCTCCTTATGGGCCACATTTGATCACCGCTGCTTTTGTTTTGCTGGAATATCTCCATGTTGCCAGACGTGTACAAAATAAATAGAACTGCCTCCCTTGTTTCCCCACAAGAAATCTCTCCATATTTGCTGCAACACTTTGACACATGAAAGAGTTCCCTGATTTTGTTATTTATGAGGGGGGGGAGAAATCCTCATATCTTTTCTTTGTTTTCCCTTGCTGGCGCTGGAAATAAACCTTTCTGTCACACTGGTACAGTGTGAGTAGCATGCAATCAAACCTCCAGCAGCAGGCTGGAGTGTTTCCTCACTGTCAGAGACTTGTGCCCAAATTCCTTCACTGCAACGGAAGACCGTCTCCCTGCATCTCCTCCCCCGTTTTTTCATCACTCTTGCTTTTTTTTATGATCTGCAATCAGATTCATTTATTTCTGGAAACCGAAGATTGATAAAAAGTAGAATTGGACTCCACCACTGTGTCATTCATCTTCGTCTTAAGATTGTCACATGCGATTTGGTCGGCAAGCGGTTGAGAATGTGCTCTTGGAGAAACCTTGTCAAATTAAATCTGATGTCTGATCAGTCTTGAGAGAAGAGCGCAGTGACGGGCTTGGACGCAGTCAAAGAAAGGTCTGTGGAAAAAGCACCGTTTACGTCTAACTGAGAAGAAGGATTCAAAGAGAAAGCCGATGTAAATAAAGTATTATATGGAGCTGAAGTCTGATATTCAATATTTTTCTTACTGTCATCAAATCTCTTGTCTGTGTAGTCTGAAAAAAGGCTAAGTAAGATTACATAACATAGCTTATGTAATAGCGTTCTCCTCCGTGAACACTCTTAAAAACTGATCAATGAGCCACAGTATTGCAGGTTCCTTATGATGAACTTGGGCACTGTTATCAATCCTGCATATCCTGCTGCTGCACACAGTTCTCCCCAGCATAGAACATCCGCAGCTGAAAATAGTGCCAAAAAATGTCCTCCTGTTCAAGTACACTTTACTAACACCTCCATTACCCAACAGAAATGATTATTTTCAAATATACTATATAAAAATATACAAAATAAAACATTTTTCCAGCTTTTTAATGTTTTTCTGAGAATTTACATCTTCAGAACTCAGGAGATAAAAAGTAAATCAAGCTGTGGCTGCATTAGATGTTCTCTGAATAAATTTACTCTCCGCATGTACAAAATAAGACGTCCAAATATAAATAACGTGGTATAAATGTGGACTGCAGTTATTGAGCGTTAAATACCAGAAGGATAAACGAAGGACTCTTGAGCATTTATACAGACGGAGAACTCTGACTCTTAAATATAAAACTGTCGTCGTTTTAAATTTAGTCATTTCAATAACAGTTAATGGCTTTAGTTGCCTTCAACATCCTCAGGGTTTTTTATATATATATATTTCGCTCTTTATGATCACGTTTTGACCTGGAGCAGTAATGCATTTAGTCACATCAAGGGTCACTTTCAACCCAGCGACCTCTCGCCCATACACGCCTTTCATGTCGAGTGGCCGCCGTTTCATCCATCTGTTCACAACGCACATGGTGGAGTCTGTTGAAATAGCCCGCAGTGCTCTAATAGTATCTGAGGAGACCGTGAGCGTATCTGAATTAAAGGCAGAGTGTGAGAATCAAAAAGTCATTGTGGAAACGCCACATTTACATGGAGAGGGGCTGAGCAGGCTGAGTGATGAGGCAATTACCTTATAACATCTGCTCTTTCAATTACCGTGGGGGCGAGAGATAGAGGGAGGGGGGGTTAATAGATAAGGGAAACTCACCAATTCAGCTAATGAGTGTTAATATGATCTCTTCCTCACGAATACAGCGGTGTTTACAGATATCTTTCAGCGCCACGACGCTCAGATCACGTAAGAGGAAGTGAGAAGAAAACCTTTCAGCTCTTAACACCTCAGTGACTCAGATCGAATGGAGATATGAAGCAAATGGTTTTTCATTATCATTAGTGGAGAATAGTTCCAGATTCTACAGAAAATACACCTCCTTCTGTGCACCAAGTGGCAGCCATGGCTTACCGCTCTAACATATACATGAAATTAAAATGGTATACATAATTTATGCCATGAATTTTATTATAGGAGGGTAGAATATATTCCACCCCATTTAATAGGGAGCGTGGGGCTCCGTCATAATTAGATATTAGTTAGTTGCCTGAGGGTGCAGAAACACCAAGGCTTTATTCTGTGGTGAATATCATAAGTGGAATTAGGAAAACAAGCAATGCATTATATTAAGTTTTATTTTGACAATGACAATTAGATTTACAATTAGAAAAGTTTCCTCAATTAAGAAAAAAGCTGACTTTTTGGGTCAGTGGTTAAGTTTAGGCAAGTAGTGGTTATAGTTTGGTCTAAAACAAAAAAGTGAAAATGTGTTTTTTGTGGGTTATTTTTTAAAAACGTTTTGTTAAAGCACTCTGATTTCCTTTTCTGACCAATCAGAGCAGAGTGGGCTTTTTGGGAGGGAGGGGCAGGAGCTCAAACAGAGAGTTTTCGGGGGGGGGGGGGGGCTGCTGCAGCACCAGCATTTAAGCATGTAAACATGTTGTAGTAGCCTGAAATACAAGTATGCACCAGGAAAGGAGCATAATAATTTGATCCTTCTTTCTGGTGCCAGTGTCTCACAGGAAGTGATACTGATACCATTTCTTTAATCTGATTTTGTTCTTGTGAAGTGTAATCAGAGATTTCTTATTCTGTTTGAACAAGCTGAATGGCTTATTTGTAAGAAACGTATGATCACATCTCTGGTAAGAACAAGATTAAAAGTGGTGCTTTTGTGGGATTCTTTATGGTGAAACTCAATTACAATTTACAATTTAAACATGTTAAATAGTGATGTTTTTTGCTGGCTGACTGCGTCCCATGCAGCTTTGCTTCCAGAAGGGAACGCACCCCAGACCAAACCCAACGCCCACTTCAGACCCTCATTTCATCGGACACAGAAATGTCCTGTGATATCTATTCATTGTTTAATAAACAACATTAAAGGGGTGGTGTGAGGTTCGTTGCCAGAGGACCACACCATGCCACAGAGGGTTAAATCCCTGTGAAATATTAGCAGTTCCTTGGGGAAAACACAAATGACCCTAAATGGTCAAACTGGAATCAGCCCAAGACAGTAAATGTCAGACACAGACTAAAGCAGTCAAACATTTGGATGAAATCATTTCAAAAGTTGTCACTTAGATCATCTATATTCTTACACCACACACCTAAAAAAAACATCTCATCTCTGAGTGTCCTTGTTAAAAAGTCATGACGAATTAATTATTTACTGATATTCTGACAATTACAAAGATATTTTTTTCTTATTTCAAATCGCTGTTTTAGCAGATTGCTTTCGATATGTCAATGTGCTTCAGAGCAGCTACAGTACATTTTGGAAAATGCCTAAACGAAGCAAAGGAAAAACACTTTTCACTTTAGTTTCAACTTAATTTGACAAAAAGATCTTCCAGCTGGTCCGTCTGACTGCCAGCTGGATGCTCTTAGAGACTTTAAAGTAGCTTGATATTTTTAATAATGGCCCGAATGTGTTTCATGTTAAAGCAGTTGCTGTTGAACCCACACAGATTTATGACTCTGCAGCATTTTGGCTTGTTTCAGCTCATTATTTTTCCAGTGCAACTGTATTTTTGGGATGCTGTTCTTGCCACAACTCGTCTGGAAGCCAACGATAAATGATGAATAGACTTTCACCTATGGCATAGCATTGCTTTCTGCTGAAACCAGACTATATACTACCTATACACCCACAGAAAAAGTCTGTACAACTATTGTACAACTGGGGAAGATAAATACCAAAGTTTGTGTAGGGTTTTTGAATTGCAAATCGGTGTGTGCAACTTTGGTGCATCCGGACCGCAGAAATTATAGAGATGATGGAAAACCAGATAACGCCAGGTATTTTCTTCTTGATCTTTTATGGTCAGATTTTGCATATATTATTTGTGCGGGCGCTCCAAATAACCTTGTTTGCAAAGACTCTGCAGCTTAATGCATCTAAATATAGACCCAATTGTTCATACTGCACCAATGGCAGAGGAATGGACTGTACATTGCAATATCTTTCTCCATCTCTCTTCTGTCTCCTTCCCCCGTTCGCATCCACACAGATGCCCTCCTTTCCCTTCTGTCGAGAGAAATAGATACCGCAGCTCTGCAGTTGGAGTTAAATCTGCTGACGGCTCCATCACTCCGCTATCAGTGGCTGCCCCCTCTTCAGCGTCGCCGGAGGCAGCTGAACTAATGTGACCGAACCGTATACATTTATGGTATTTTAAGCCTCAGTGGCCGAATGGAGCGGCGGAGGGACGGCAAAATCACTGAACGGATGAGCAAGAGTCATTTGCATGAGGGCTTTTAATTGGCCTCTGTGTTTTACTATGAAGGGGGGGGTAAAGAAAAATTAAAAATGAAACCCTTTGATCATGAAGTCTGTCTTATGATAGTGTAAAGTACCAACAAAGAGGGAACTGGCCACCCTATTAGCCAGCTGCAGAGAAGAGGAAGAGAAGAACGGCTGAGCTGTTATTTCAAGTTGTCTTTCTCCATACGGCCCCGGTGGGGCTTTGGGAATCACCGTATACGCCCGAAGTGCACTTCTCATTATGGCAAGAGGAGTCCCACCGTGCTTGCTTTCCAATAGCACTGCTTCAGGAGCGGTTGTCGAGGAGCAAATATACCCAGGAGACACAAAAAAGGATAAGAAAATAATAGGTAAAGCGATGGTGTTGCAGCTCATCAAAGGAAAATTGGAAGCAAAGAGTCTCCCATCAGCCGTGTTGCTTTTGCTCTCTTCCCCGTAGAGACAGTTGTTACATTTAAATATAATAATAACATTATTACTGTTTCTGATCAAACCTTACCTGCACTGATGCAATGTAGGCTACCTCAGTGGCTCACAGAATGCTCCTCGAATGCTGTCATATCTGGATATCCTCAAGTGCCAGCTGAGCTCTGCCAAAAGAAGAACATACGGTTAGTATTTCACAAAAAAAAACGAAGACACAACGCGCTTTCTCCTCTAACTCCTGGCAGAAAATGGCTATTACGTCAATTAAGTAATTGTCAAGTAATGATGAAGGACATCTACAGTAAGAAACATTTTCATAATTCAAAGCTGCACAACTTTGCAATTTGGTAGCCCCTCCAGACAGCAGATAATAGCTTACAAGGTTCATGCATTTTAATATCCAGACATTAAACATCCGCTTCTCGTTCACCTGCAGGCTTGGAAATAATAGGAAGGAATTCCTTCAGAGGAAGGTTAAGTCATCTGCACTGGTTGGGAGGAAATGGTTTGCTCCACACAGGGGGTTCAATTTGTCACTTTCTGTGCACAAAAGAAATTCCTGTAAGTGGCCATTCTCACAGCACATGGTTTTAATCTGAATCTCCTCAATGAGGTGGGATGGAAGGATCTTCCCTTTCGCAGCCCCAGCTCATAATTTAGGAATGAGGTTGGTGTAGGTGTACACATTAATCTTGCATGGAGCAGCTTTAAGACCAGTTGATGGCAATGGCAATCAGTGAAGGCATAACATTTTATATTGTCACCCAAGGATATATTTATGTCATAAAGCACTTGACACAGCTCAAATGCTTGTGAAAATGTCTCGGAATATAAATACTTTATGAATCTATAATCGGGTGTGTGTGTGTTGCTCCCTGGCTTGACATTATTAAACAGTATAACATCTTATGGAGTGTCAATCGTGCAGCGATTTTAATAAAAGAGAGGTGTGAATAATAAAATGAATGAGGGCTGAATGCTGGGTGCTTGTTGGCTCTCACGGCCATTCATGTTGTTACCTACACATATAAAAAGGCCTTTTTACATGAGTTTCTGCCTGAGCTAACGCCGATTGCTAGCACTTTAAGAGTTATTGCTAATGTGATTATAAAGGCGTGGTGGTTGCTAAGTTGTTACAAGGTAGATGCTATAGGTTGTTGCAAATATTGCTTTGTTTTTTCACGGCGGTTTCTAGGTTTTTTGCTTGGTGGTTGTTTCAGGATGCGTTGCTCGGTTGTTGCTATGGTATTCTTAATAAGCTGCTCTTCACTGCTGCTTCCTTAAGAGATGATGCAAGAACATAAAGAAAGAGATGGAAAAAAGATTTCCCCAATGTAAAAGATATTTAATTATATACACTTCAAACATATCTTACTTAATTAATTTTGCTAAAAGATACTTTGTTAATAGGGTTTTTTTTTTTAAATAAAATATGTACATGCATAGTTGATACACGGCTCTTCACACCATGTACCCCTTGGATCTTAATGAGGGCACGATGACTTTGTTCATGTTTACTCATTGATTATTTCTAATGGTGAATCTAGTCTCACTGAATTAAAACAGCTCCTTGGAACTGCTGTGTAAGGTTTCATAATGCTGTCTTAATTAGATGCTTTCTATCACCCACACACAATACAGGCCTAAAAAGTCATACTGTACGTGGGTGGATGTTTGGTGGTTTTGAATATGAAAGGCCGCCCTTTTCCGGTGTTCATAGCAGTATTTATTTCCTCCGAAATTTCAAAATAACATAAGTAGGAGTTTTAAGGGTTTTTTTTTTTGTGTGTAGCACATCAGGGAATAACATTTCTTGGTGCGCTGTAATATTTCAGCTAAGATTTCTGATGAAACATATATAGCCTACAGCAGATTTCTGCCATAAATATGCAATGCTGACTCTTTCTTTAATGCTTGCATCCTTTTGTTCCAGGATCAAATTGCGTAAAAGTAGGACATGCTAAACACAAATGGACGGATCAAAATGTATTTGCCATTCTTTTTGAGAAATTGTGAAACTGGAATATGTGTACTGCAGTTCTCAGGGCTGAATTGTACATCAACCTTGTACATTAACATAGAGCTCATAAAGCATCCACTGTTCTGCTGCACTCTGCTGGTGGTAAATGACTAGTGCACTGCAGAGAGCCAATGTATGTACATTTAAAACTAGAATATTAATCTGCACCCACACACAGAAGACACAATTTTTCTACATTATTTTATTTCTTTTTTTTTTTTTTATATAAAATCCCCAGTATGGGAATTATGTCATGTCAGTGCTAGACCCTGTTTTACCTTTCTTAGATGGATTGATTCTCAATGTTTACTGTATATGGAAATGTATAGGCCTACTGTATTTCTGGCCATGTTGCTCCCTGATAGCTATAATGAACACACAAGTAATACAGCAGACTTTCTTCTGCCATCAATGCACGTTTGATTCCTATATTCCTGTATTATTTATTTATTCAAATATATGACGCAGAAGGCATGTCTTATGAGCGTTATGCAAATAAAATGTAGAAGGTAAATGTGTATGTATCCCTGGCCTACAAAATACAGTTTAGAGGCAAAGGGAGGGAAGAGTTCCCTGAACGTCAAAGGGAAGTCATGTTGACACCACGTGACATCCATGTGACAGCGTACTCGCTCCTCATTGGCGGAGGCTCCTCTCCCCGCCCGCAACATCCGTATTTCTTTCCCGCGAACTGGAGGCGCTCGCGCCAGGACATTTTAGCTAGCTGTCTAGTGTGATTGCATGGAGGTGTCGTTAGCATTCGCTCAGCAGCACGGTGAAAACGGAATTTGAACTCGCAAACATGGCGAAACAAAGCTCACTTTTCAACTTTTTCCCCAAGTCTCCGCCGCCGGTGTCCAAGCAGAAGCAGAGTCCGTCTCCGACCGAGGCAGACGTCCCTTCCTCCGTGAAGAAGTCCAACTCGTCTCCGAAAGAGCAGGCTAAACAGACCCCGAAGCAAAAACAGCCAACCAAGACCGACAAAGTCACGTCGAAAACTACAGACGTGTCCAAGAAAGCGGGATTCGGCAAACTATTTGGCGACAAGACACCAACAACCAAACAGAGGTGAGTTAGCAGTGATAACGTCTGGAGCGGGGTAATTGCTGGAGACACCGTTTATGTCCTGATGCTAAAGATTGTCTGCAAGGCCCCTAAAAAAAAGATGCGTTCAATTGATTTGTTTAGACTCGTTAAAACCAGCTTCGGGTGAATTTGTTTTCCATCAAGCTTGAAACTTTCTTTCGTATCACAGTTGACTTGATAAGACCTGCAGGCACGTTGCTGGTGGTTGATGGCGGACGCAGGATACAGGGATTAATGTGAGACTGTCAGAGCCACGTGAGCTGTGGAAGTGGTTTAATGGCTTAGTGAATTAATGGCGTGCAAATGTAGTTGTGTCACAGGAGGCAAAGTGGCAACTTTTTCACAAATGCACATTAGAAAATACATACAGGACACAACTTTCATGCTACAGTTCAAAGTTTCCTAAACAACATTGTGTTTGTGGTGGTTACTCTTTAAGTTAAATTGTGGGCGTTTCATTGGCAGCTTGAAATGAATGTTCAAGTCAATGATGGAAAGATGAATTATGCCTACGCTTTTAAATGAAATATGCCCATATAGAATCCCTTGCGTGCACTTTATTTAGTCAGTTTAGTCAATGTGGACTTTGGAATCTTCTGGGTCAATAATGACGTAGTTTTTGTTTCCCCCCCCTCTTCCTTCAGCAGCAATACATGCATGTTCAGTGCTGGTGCCCTTGTGTGGGCAAAGTTGGAAGGACACCCCTGGTGGCCATGCATGGTGGTACCCCAGCCTCTGACTGGACAGCAGATGAGGGGCCGTGGTCGGGACCAACGCATACATGTGCATTTCTTTGATGAGCCCGCTACTAGAGGATGGGTCAGCACCAAATACATCAGAGAGTACCGAGGTAGGCCACAGTTAACCCCTTACTTAATGCTGATTATACCCTTAAAGCTGTGACTATGCTTTTACTCCAGTCAGCTACATGGCGGTGTATGCTATAGCAGAATGATGGGATATCTCTTTTTTGCTGTTTGACAGGCTCCGACAGCAGCGACGCTAAAACAGGAGGGGTGTTCTTCAGCGGCAAACCTGTAATTCGTCAAGCAATGCAGCTTGCTGACGGAGTTATGTTTGATAGCCCTGACAAAAGATTAAAGATGCCTGTCTGTATGGATCCGTCTGGTGACGAAGAGGATGAAGATGACGAAGAAATGGAGGTGACGTACAAGTCTATATTTTACTATAATGACATTGTCATTGTCTTTTTTAGTGATAGTAATAGGTTTTTTAAATATTTAATCAGGTCAGTAATGTAATTTACATAATTTTTAATCTTTACCTACTATTTTTTTCCTTCAGGTTGACAAGTCAACAATGACTGATGAAGAGCTCAGTGATGAGGAAGAAGAGAAAAAACAGGAAGTAAAGTCGTCCACGGTCAGTCTACGCTCCTCCCACACAGAAAAGGGGAATAAGGCCAAGCGCCGGCGCATAGTTGTAGCCTCAGACAGTGAAGCTTCAGATGAGGAATTCAAACCAGAACAGGCTGCGTCTAGCAGTGAGGAGGAGGAGGAGGAGGAAGAAGCAGCAACAGTGAGCAGTGAAGAGTCACAGGAGTCGGAAGCAGATAGTCCCATAAAGCCTGTGAAACGCAAACGTCCTGAAAGGCCTTCTGCACCAAAAGCAAAGGTGCCCACTACCCAGACTATCGCACCGAAACGATCTCCTGCCGCTGTTACAGTCGACGCAAAGTCTCGTCTGTCAGCCTTCTCCGCCCCCGACAACTTTGAGAGCCAGGCAAACGGATCAGGCACTAGTGGAGTCGCCACCATTTGGGACCACGAGAAGCTGGAGTGGCTGCAGGATGGTCAGAGGAAAGATGGCCGAAGGCGGCGACAGACGGCGGACGACTACGACCCCACCACCCTGTATGTGCCCGACGACTTCAGGAACAGAACCACCCCTGGGATGCGTCGGTGGTGGCAGCTGAAATCGGAGATGTTTGATACGGTAATTTTCTACAAGGTGGGAAAGTTTTATGAACTCTACCACATGGATGCTGTGGTGGGAGTCAACGAGCTGGGGCTCACATTCATGAAGGGGGCGTGGGCACATTCGGGTTTCCCAGAGATCGGCTTTGCACGTTTCTCAGATGTGCTGGTCCAGAAAGGCTACAAGGTGGCTCGCGTGGAGCAGACCGAGACCCCAGAGATGATGGAAGCACGCTGTAAGACCATGTCTAAGCCCTCCAAGTTTGACCGCGTGGTGAAAAGGGAAGTGTGCCGCATTATCACGCGTGGTACACAAACCTACAGTGTGCTGGACGGTGCGCCCTCCGAGAGTCAGAGCAAGTTTCTGCTGAGCATAAAGGAAAAGGCTGAAGAGGAAAGCTCCGGTTGCTGCCGTAGCTACGGAGTCAGTTTTGTAGATACTTCTGTGGGTTATTTTCATGTTGGTCAGTTCCCAGATGATCGCCACTGCTCACGCCTGCGGACCCTGATAGCACACTTTGCCCCTGCTGAAGTGCTCTATGAAAAGGGGAACCCATCTGTTGAAACGCGCAAAATACTCAGGGCCTCTCTGTCCTCTGCTCTGCAGGAAGGACTCAGTGCAGGCACCCAGTTCTGGGACGCTCAAAAGACCCTGAAAACCCTTTCAGAAGAAGATTACTTTAGAGAGACTGCTGGCAAGGATCAGGGGGCAGGGAGCAGCTGTCTCCCTGCTACTCTGAAAGAGATGACCTCGGAGAGTGATTCATTGTGCCTTACTCCTAAAGAGGGCTGTGAGCTGGGACTGTCGGCACTGGGTGGATGCATTTTCTACCTGAAGAAATGTCTGGTAGACCAGGAGCTGCTGTCTTTGGCCAACTTTGAGAAATATGTCCCCGTTGACGTGGAGCTGGAGAAAGCTGCAGGGCATGGTAGCGTCTTCGCCCAGACTCGTCAGCGGATGGTCCTTGATGGAGTCACTCTGGCAAACTTGGAGATCTTTCAGAACGGTTCAGGAGGAACAGAAGGGACGCTGCTGGAGCGTTTGGACACCTGCTCGACCCCGTTCGGCAAGAGGTTGCTGAAGCAGTGGCTCTGTGCTCCTCTGTGTAACCCCACATCCATCAATGACAGACTGGATGCAGTGAATGACCTGATGGCAGCTCAGGCCCAGGCCGCTGAGGTTTCTGACCTGCTGAAGAAGCTCCCAGATTTAGAGCGCCTTCTGAGCAAAATCCACAGCATTGGTACTCTGAAGGGCCAGGATCACCCTGACAGCAGAGCCGTTCTCTATGAGGAGGTCACCTACAGCAAGCGCAAGATAGCGGACTTCCTCTCAGCACTGGAAGGTTTCAAAACCATGCAGGAAATCATCACTGTCCTCGCTCCAGTTTCAGGAAAATCTCAATCTGCATTGCTCCGTCAAGTCGGTGGTCCAAACGATGAAAAGGATGGCCTCTTTCCCGACCTCTCTGCTGAACTCAGTCGCTGGGAGAAGGCCTTCGACCACAAGAAAGCCCGCACTACTGGTGTCATAACCCCTAAAGATGGCTTTGATCCAGAGTTCGATCAGGCTCTGACCTCGATCAAAAGTTGTGAACGTGAGCTGCAGGATTACCTGGAAAAACAGAAGAAGAGACTTGGCTGTAAGAGCATGTCCTTCTGGGGAACGGGGCGGAACCGCTACCAGATGGAGGTACCAGTCAGTGTCTCAGAGAGGAACATCCCCAAGGAGTACGAGGTGAAGTCCACGAAGAAAGGCTGGAAGCGGTATGTGACAAAGGAGACGGAACAGCTGTTCTCAGAGCTGCAAGGATTTGAGGAGAAGAGAGATGCTGCGCTGAAAGACTGTATGAGGAGGCTTTTTTACAACTTTGACAAGAACTACAGAGACTGGAAGACCGCTGTGGAGTGCATGGCAGTGATTGGTAATTACACTTTTATTCTTGTTAATCAGCATTACTTTTTACTGCACGCATCAATTTAAATATATCAAGTGATCCATTTGAATTACTGCCGTTAAAAAAAAAGACTGTTGGTTTTCTTTCCCCATGTTTCTCAGTAAAAAAAAAAAAAAAGTGCTTTGCAGGTGTCTGCTCTGAATACATTTCCTGCAGATGTTACCAACGTACTTTCATAAAGTGTATTTAAGATGCTAATTTTGTCTGAGTTCATGTTTGCAATCTTTTAATCTGACAAGTTGAGCTTGTTTTTCACTGTTATGGAAATTGTGCACTGACAGAAGGAGAGTTAAATGCATAGTTTATAACTGATCTCTGGTGCAGTAAGATGAATTTGCTTATGTTTTCTTACCACTGGGCCATCACTCAGCCACAGGTTATGTCTGGTTTTAATGATATCGTTTTGATCCCATAAAATACTAAAAAAGCAGGTAGATAATTGTATGTTTTTTTTAGAGTTTTTAAGGATGGTTAGTTCAGTACTTAACCCCTCTTACTTTTATAACAATGCAATGAATTGTCAATTGTTTTCAGATGTGCTGCTGGCCTTGACACGCTACAGTCAGGGTGGAGACGGGCCTATGACCAGGCCACAGGTGGTGCTCCATAAGGATGATGACCAGGCAGCACCTAGCCTTGACCTCACTGGATCCCGCCACCCTTGTGTCACCAAGACCTTTTTTGGCGATGACTTCATCCCTAATGATATCTACATTGGCTGCCCTGGTAACAATGAAACCGATGATAAGCAAGAGCATGCCTCCTGTGTCCTCGTCACGGGGCCAAACATGGGTGGAAAGTCTACTCTCATGAGACAGGTGGGTACTATATTCATATATATATATATATTGATTTAACAAATGTATTGTTTTCTCTATGTGTATAAAACCTGGATCTCACATCCACGTAGGTCTATTTGAAGTCACTGTTGGCCCATTTTGAGATCCTGTGCTGCTCTTTTTGTACAGTGTGGACTTGTGGTCATCTTAGCTCAACTGGGTTGCTACGTGCCTGCCGAGAGCCTGCAATTCACACCTGTTGACAGGGTCTTCACTCGGCTGGGAGCCTCCGATCGTATCATGGCTGGTAACATCATGAACGCCTGTAACGCAACGCATATGGGGCAGTGATTTAAGCTTTCACATGATAGTCTAAGCTTGTATCATCTGTCTTCTTTAGGAGAGAGTACCTTCTTTGTGGAGCTCAGTGAGACGGCCAGCATCCTGCACCATGCCACTAAACACTCGCTTGTGCTCCTGGATGAATTGGGTATGTCTTTGTTAGTTCTTCACAGTAACCATGAACATCCAATAGCTCTCCTTGGCACCGTTGTGTTGTTGTTGTTGGTGTTTTTGGAGTGTAACCGTTCAGCTGTGAACTGTTTGCAGGAAGGGGCACAGCCACATATGATGGCACAGCGATTGCAAGTGCTGTTGTGAAGGAGCTTGCTGAGAAGATCTGCTGTCGCACTCTCTTCTCTACACATTACCACTCCCTGGTGGAGGACTATGCTAACAACCCTGCTGTGCGGTTGGGCCACATGGTGAGCACAGCCCATCCTAAACACATGAAGTGCTGCACTGCGCAGGCAAGCCGTTGCAGACGGACAGTTTTGGAATGGGAATACCTTTTAATGCTTTATTGTAGAAAGGTCATCTTTTTAAATATATTCAGAACTGTATTGAAATATTGCATCCTGCCTATTTTCCTTTTATAAATAGTCACATTTTTGTGTAGATAATGTGCTTTCTCATCCATTACTTCCCTTTTTTATTCAGTTCTATTTTCTGATACTAACACCTTCGGGACAGGGAACTAATGTCGAAGTAATTTTTCTAGGTTTCATACAAAGCCCTGGGAGGTATTGGGTATTATACAAACTAGCTCTTAATTCCCACAAAATAATGTGTTTAAACTGTGAAAATAATCGAATAAAAAGAGCCGAAATCATCTTTAGTGTAGTCGCACAAAAACCCTTTGTATGGAGTGTAATGTCCCTGTTTTATCTGGTGTTTTTTCAGGCGTGCATGGTGGAGAACGAATGTGAGGATCCCAGTCAGGAGACCATCACATTCCTCTACAAGTTCATCACTGGTGCTTGTCCAAAGAGTTACGGCTTTAACGCGGCCAGACTCGCCAACCTGCCAGAGGTGGTCATCCAAGCAGGACACCAGAAGGCCAGAGAGTTTGAGAAGAGCACCATCAGCCTCAGACTCTTCAAGTATGTATTCTGTATCTACTGCATGTAGTGGATGTAGTAAATGCCAAAGCTTAGTTATGACCGTCTCCTCTCTCTTTTCTTATCTTGCAGGAAGCTCTGCCAGTTTGCCGAAGATGCCACTCTGGGCAACACACACTTTTCTTCTCTTGTTCAGATGCTCAACACCCTGTAATAATAAAAAAAAACATGCTCTGTTCTTGCTGAATGCTTGTTGTTCTCAGCACTTGAAAAAACACTACTGTAATGATCTAATAAAGTTTTATTTTTTAAAAAATGACAATGTTTCATCTAGGAAATTAAACCCTTTTAATTCACGCTAGCGCCTACATAACGGTTATTGAATACTTCACAATATATTAAGTCTAGATGTTATGATACATGCATACATTTCAGTCTGTATGAGAACCCACAATCACCAGTACACATGAATGGGGAGGAGAGAGGGAGTGGGGGCAATGAAACCATATAGCGCTGTGTGTTTTAGATACTTGTCGCAGCTTCAGTAGAGTAAAAGCTTTTTAAATTCTCCAGCAACATTGACGAGAGAAAACTGCGTCAAAATGAGCTGTGCTTTCACAAGACTCGTCTCTTTACTTGGACAGAGTTTAAGTGTCATCTAAGGAGAACTTGTGTATGTAATGGCCCAGGAAGCAGCTGCACCTGTTATTGGAGAAAAAAAAACAACCGCCTCACTTCTAAAACAGGGTAAAATGTACATAGATTTTATAATCTACTTGATTGAAATCAATACCAGTTGGGCAATGTAGCACACAGGTACAACCGTCAAAATGTCAATTTCATAACCGATGCATTATAATGCTCTGACCCAGCAATGTGTTTTTTTTTTATTTGGTAAATAAAAAGTATCTTAATGAGAACATCATGGGGTCTTTCTGACTAAACATGGAACCCCTAAATTGTTGTACAGCTGCAACCTTGAATAAAAAGTTTCATTTTGCCCCCCAGCTTTCTTCCTGTAAGTTGAGTATTATATGACAGGCAAATACAAACAGAAAATAAACATAACATATGCATAGATTATGTAAAAAAAAAAGACTGATATATGACAACTGTTCAGCTCCCATACAAAGACAAACATTTATGGTGCTACTCCAAACACAAAGAGCTATACAAGTCTGGTGAAAGCACATTTCAGCATCTATAGTCTGTATTGCAAATGTAAATGAGTCAACATTGCTGGAGAAAATATTTAGTGTTTTCCTCTCTTTTCTCTGATCTCTTTCACAGAAAGAAGTTAGATACTGTGACATGTATAATTACAGCAATTCTAGGGTATAATAACAAAAAAAATGAACACATTTAATAAAATAAAGACATTCAAGTACAGTAAGATTTTTGCATGAAAATACAAAACTACACAAAAAAGCATTAAAATCAAATCTCAAAGGTTTTCTTGAGAAAAAAAAAAGCTGAAGTGCTAGGTCATTTTTCCCGTACATATCATACGAGCTCGTCGGTTGCCCAGTGATGGAAGCATTGTTGCATTCGGGGCTTTTTTGCCTCCTCATGAGAATAAGTTGTGCCTGTTCTGACGGAGCGTCTGTCCACGATGGGTCTGTACACGAATGCAGTATTTCATTCTTCCGCTTCTTAAAAGAAGGTGAGCCGCTGGTCTTTTTGTCCGTCTCTCACCAGCTTCACTTGCTTGACCAAACCAACACACCCACAAACCCTGAGTCAGCTGCTCTTCTGCTTCTCTCCCACTGACGTCATCTCTTCTTTCTTTTTTTTTGCCAAATAATTGAAGAAAAAGAAAAAGCGAGGCATCCATAATCAGACTTTTTTTTTCTTAAATGTCTCCATTTAGCATATTCATGTCCCAAGTCTTTTTTTTTTTTTTTTTTTTAAGTCACTTAATATGCTCTGTATGCCTCCTCCTCCACTGCACAACTTAAAGTGTCAATTGAAACGCAACAGGACCTCGGTTCTTGAGATCAGTTGTGCTGCAGTGTATTGGACTCTATAGGAGGAGCTGAGTCATACAGTGTGTCTGTGTCGTGAGTCGGCTCCCCAGCTAACGTGCAGGGATTTGACAGCGTTCCCGCACCACAGTCACAGAAGAATCTGCAAACGGAGAAATAACGATAAGTTTAAAAACTCCATTAATGTGCAAAGACAAAAAAAAGCCTTTCTTACACATCATTTTTAGTAATATGACTCAATAAGACTGACCTATCGTGTCTGATGAACTCCACGTCATGTCCTTGGTGACACTTCTTGATGCAGTTCACACAGATGGCATTGCGGTCTGTGGTGTTACAGGTGTGACACCTGCAAGGGACCAAGATTGATATTGGTTAACCGTCGCAAGAAGAGGCGAACAGCTGATCGCAAGTCACCTTTGATTGCGAGTATAAACATTGATTACCTGTAAAAATCGTGCATTGGGTAGCTGGTGTAACTTGAAATCTTGTACAGGCACTGACCTCTGCTCACAGCCTTCTCAATGGCATCTTGATTGTTCATTATTTTATTATCTGGAAGACAGAAAGCAAAGAAGGAAATTGGTACGTTTTGGTCGTTTCAGGGCTTGCCAAGAAAACGTGTCACAATCAAAAGAGCACCTTTCATCGTGACATTGACACCAGATGCAAGAAACAATCCCCCAAAGCGATTGTTGAAGATCTGATTGCCCTCAAGGGTCGCCGTGGCATGATTAGTGATCTCGATACCTAGTAGGAAAATAAACACAGTTGGTATTAGATAGCTCCTGTTACTGAAGCACACTGTGTGTCCTTAAGAACAGCATGCTGCGTGCTGTAATCTGTCGTTATTTAAACATCCTTGGTGTCTGGCGTTTACCCACCTGCTGCAAAGCCATCAAATATCCTGTTTTTCCGCAGTACGGGGTGACTGTTGGTGCTGATGAGGACTCCTGCTTGGGCATTTCTGAAGATGTCATTTTCCTCTAACAAGCCTGAAGAAAGAAAACAGATCGTCAGACCCACAAACCACTTGCATGAAAATGTAACTTTCAAATAAATTAAGAGATATAAAGTTAGTAACAGAAATTTCGAGGATAATTTCTGAAGATAGATAAATTAACTCTCTGCTCTTTGCATTTCTGTGGCTTAAAGGTGCCATTTTGCCTTTCCTTTGCCTTCTTTCAGAAACACTGAACACAAACACCACTTTGATTGTTTACAAGACAACAAATTGCTTACCTCTTCCTCCGTTGAATATACAGATCCCCCCGTCTCGCCCGTCATGGATCTTGTTCCTCCGCAGAGTGGGGTTGCTGTCCGTCTTGATCCACACTCCTGCCATAGCATTGTCAAAGATCTCATTGTCCTCGATGAAGCCTAAGCCTGAAAAACACACATTCATGTTTCATTAAGAGGGCAGCAGGGAAGAACTGTTGTCACACTGTGCATTATAAATAACCACAACTGACAGGTAACAACAGTTAGATTAACTGAACCTCGAGAGAAGATTGCCTCTTCGGGGGAAAGGCAGTTTAGTAAATTCACCTCTCCACTGCTCACCTGAGTTATAAACCAATATGCCTCCGTTCTGTCCGCCCCAGATCTTGTTCCGCCTGATTTTGGGATTGCTGCCAGTCCTGTAAAAAACACAGAGTTGATTCACTGCTTATTGCATTTCCTTCCTCACCTCAACATCTTAACACCCGGAGCAGGTTGCACCCACTGGTCTTTACCAAGCCTAGTCCTAACTGCTCTGTTAAGACCAGTCTTTAGAATGGTCTCCACGCAGGTTGTGCCAACCAACCAAACTTAAGCCTAGTCCTAATTACACACGGTTTTTTGCAACGATGGCTAATGCCGAGCAGCGGGTGCTTCCAAGGATCACTGTGAACAATCTCCCGCTGTCTTGCTAATGTCAAAGATGAACCGTCCCTGCTAATGTGTAGCTAATCATTTGTGACACCATAATTATGGAGGTTCAGAGAGGGGGGGAAAAAGGTAATCGAGATATGAAAACGACTAGAGCCTAATGCAGTGGCCCTCAGTCCTTCTGTATTTAAAACAAAACTGAAAACACTTCTGATCCAGCATAAATCTCACCCGTGTTTATCTTAATGCCCACATGATGTTGACTTCACTACCTCTGATAAAGTGCAGGCTAGATCTGCTTCACCATAAACACAATAAATATTCCATCAACACATTTCCATTGTGAAAGTGCCGAGGAGAGGGCCGACGCGAATCACAGCTGTTGATTTTGTCAAAGATTGTAGGAATCCAAGATAACATCAGAACGCATTAAATGATAGCAGAACAGAGTGTCAACAGCTTTCCGTTATATCTTCTAATACTGTGCATATGTCATATTTAGTTTACAGTTAAATCGCTGCAGTGGATGACTCCACGGCGGCCCCACACTCACATTCTGCCTTCTCCACCTCCCCCAGCACATCCTCAGCACCGCACAAAGCCGTCTTATAAATAGCTGTCAGTTTCAAGCAGTTTCACAGCATTCAGATGCAGAGACACAGTGGGCTTTTTCTAAGAAAATAATTACAGAGATCTCATAGCCATAAAGGATTGTTCCGACTCGGATTTCGACACTTCGCCTGCTCCAGACTTTAGATTTACACCCGGTCCTAGCGAGAAGAAGGTTCAAGCCTAGTTGGTGCAACCGTGTATCTGACAAAATGAGGCAAAGTTTGTGATTTTAATGTCATCTTCCACAAACCTAATTTGAACTCCAGAGTACATGTGATTGTAGATGTCGTTGTCTTCCAGCACGCCATGGCCGTTGTCATAGAAGTAGACCCCGACCTGTTTAAATACAACAAATACATTAGCTCTCATTTATTCCTGGTATTAAAACACCTGCTTCTAGCATGACATCAACATGCCAATGTGACTACATCACAACTGATGAAGATGGTGAAGGTTGGTGTTTTCACATTCATCTTCACTAAACTTGCAACCAGCCTGTAATTTTACCTGCTTCCCGCTGTGTATCCTGTTCCTCCTCAGCACTGGCGTGCTGCCCGTCGTCACCCACACTCCTGCCAGCGTGTTGCTGTACACCTCGTTCTCCTCGATGACGCCTTGTCCTTTTTCATGCTGTGTGATACAAAACCAGCGTACATCACTGCTATGTTTCCAAATGATACCTTATGGAAGCCGAGGGAGTGAAAACAATTCAAGATGTAAACAACATTTCTGGTATAACCATCATGGGGTTATATTTACCACATATATGCCGCCATGCTGGCCATCGTGGATCTTGTTGTGTCGGACAATAGGGCAGCTGTTAGTCCTGATCTGGATTCCTGCCAGGGCGTTACCGTAGATGTCGTTCCCTTCGATGAGGCCTCGGCCATCACCGAAAATATAAACGCCACCTTGGTTACCATTAAAAATGGCATTGCCTCTGTATTTGGACAAAACAAACTAATTTAAGGGCATGGCGCTTATGTGAATACCTTTTAAATTACATTTTTAATGTAGTTTTTGACCCAAGACAGCCAGGTCACACTCACCTTATTGTTGGGTCACTGTTAGAGGTGATCCACACCCCTGCAAAGTTATTTGCATAGATCTTGTTTTCGATGAACTGCCCTCTGCCCTTTTCGTGCACGTAGATGCCCCCCGTCTGACCATGATGGATCTCACAACGAACCACAGTAGGATTGGCGTACGCCTTCACCTCGAAGCCGGCTATACGGTTCCTGTGGATGTTACAGCTCTCAAAGTAACCCTGGAAACGGACGGAGAAACACAGCATTACAGGACGTCCTGTCAAAATACATTTCACATTCAACGAGCATCAAAATAATAAGAAAAAAAAAAAAAAAAGAACAATAACCGCATGTGTAACCAACCCTTTAGCACTTTCACTTTGATTACACTATACACTGTATAATCATACATCAATGAAGATAGCTGCGCATCTACACACACAAGAGCATCATACAATTGCAGTCGCAGTTTTTTTTTTATGCAAAGCAACCACCAGTAATGTGTTATTATTTATACATAATTATATCTTACCATGCCGTGGTCAAATGTAAAAACGCCGACATCTCTGCCATGGTGGATGTGATTCCGTCTGATGATTGGGTTGCCATGGTTTTTAACCCAGATCCCAGCCAGAGCATTGTTTGAGATTTCATTGTCTTCGTAAATTCCCTGAAGAATGAACAATGTTGAGTTTAAGTTTAAGGCTTTGAAGTGTAAAGTGGACATGAAAATGTTCAAAGTTATTCGTTGGCAATTTGTTTAATTTTCCTCACACTATAATTTTAACCCCACATGTAAAAGTTTCTTGAGACTGGGACGAGACTTTTTCCGCTGATCATGAAACCAGCCGGGATTATGAGAAGCAAATGTTGTGTAGTTTAGAAAACTGTGTGTGTGTGTGTGTGTTCATGAGAGAGAGTGAAAGAGAAAGAGATAGAGAGAGAAAGAGAATATATAGCCTAATTGATTGCCTTGGCTTGAATCCATGACATCTTGTGGGCCTATTGCTTACTAATGCTGTTTGACACGGGGGATTTTGTACACTGGTGAAATGTGTGCATTACCTGTGCATGGTCGGTGATGTAAAGACCGACATTTTCACAGTCGCTAATGTTGCAGTGCTTGATTGTGGGACAAGCACCCTGGCCGCTGACGCAGACAGCTGACCCCACTGAAACAAGCAGGAGAGAGCTGTATTAGTCCATCAATATTCATATCAAAATAGACAAAAACAATCTCTGCTCTATCGTGCACAACTTTAAATTCAGCTCAAACATAACCAGTGGTCAGAACGTGGATTCTAGGTCGACCAACATTAAGTAGAACAGTGATTCCCAACCTCCTGTCTGAGCGTCTACTTGCAACCGCTTGCCAAGTTCATGAGGTGCATGAATGTATGGAGCACAGCCTTTTCTTATTATTATACATCTCATTAATCATTTAACCACCCCTGACATTTATCTTGTGACCCCTTTGAAGGTCGGGAAGCACTGAAGTAGACCAAAGGAGCAGCTGACTTACCCGTGCATGTGCTGCGGATGATGCAGTGGTCGATGATGGGGCTGCAGTTGACCGTAATCTCCAAGCAGTGGTGTGCATTGTGGTGCTGGGCGGATTTGTCATCGGGATTGAACTGTGGCAGAGACAAAAAAAAAAAACAGCTCTCAACAGCTGTGACAACAGTCACTGAAACTAACGATGACTAACAATTGCTTTCACCCACCCGTGGTGAGTGTGGATATGAACCATTTAAGCAATTTATACAGGATGGATGTACAGTGATGACTATGTGCTTTATATAAACGTTATCTCACCCTAATGGTCATGTATCCAACATAAGCATCTTCTGAGCCCTCCATGAATACAAATGTGGAGTCTCTGGTATTCTCAATGATGACTTTCTCTGCTACTTTTCCAGGAGCTGCAAAAAATAAACAGAAAGCTTAAATTAGAGACAACACTAAACAAATGCACAATGAAACTGTGACCACAACTTCACAGACGTGCACACACATACGTACCAGCTCCGATCATTGTGATGGGCGATTCGATGTAGATCCATTCATCTGTGTAAATACCAGAGTGGACGAATATCAGGCCGTCAAAATGAGGCTCCTGACCCCCTCCGAGAGCATCCTCAATGGTGTCATAGTACTGGAGAAAGCATCACAACTGAGGTGAATGACTGGAGCATTAAAACGGGGAATATAAATGTTTAAAAAACAGTTTACTTACAAACATGTTGTCTCTCCCTTTGTATCTGGCAGGATTACTGTAGAAGTGTTCTGCAAAGCCCGGCTTCACATGTGCCCCTTTATACTGTAAAAAAAGAATATTCACGTGATTATTCACACACACAAAGAATAGTTCGGGACAGCACAGACATTGCACTGACATTGCATTCTGGACAAGATGGGGAAATCTTCACAAGAAAAGGGCCTGAGACAATTTTGTCTACAGAAAAACGACCCTAAAGGTCAATACATCGCTAAGGAATACAAGTTAAAGACATAGGTCTCCTCCATCCCCTGCATACTGAATGTCACTATTATGGCCTGTGGTGTTGCCCTTTCACATGACATTAGCTCTCGGTGCACAGGAGGATTTCAAGTCACGCTGAAGCAACTTTTGGAAATGAAAGAAAAATCAATATAAAGATTAAAAGAAAGCAGAGTAGATCTTGTCTCCTCAACAATACATCAATTGCTGAAGCTCTGGAAACTACATTTGCCGCTTCTAATGTCAATGCTACTACAAGTATCTGACATAAAGGCCATAATAATAATAATAACCATGAAGAGGAGTGTGGTGCTATTGTCTCATTTACTTCATAATAAAATATGAAATCAGATGGTTCAGTGGCAAAACATGCAAGACTTCAAATGGGACAGTGGTGTCTTACCAGCTGCTGAAAACTTTCCTTCCACGGGTTTGGCTGCTCATAGTCTTCTGGGTTTATCTGGTAGAACTTCCCTGCCTCGGGGTGCATCATGGGGCGGGTGTATTCAAACACTTCCATGTACAGCCTCTTCCTGAAATATAAAAAGGTAAAACAACAATTAACACACCCCCTGTTGTGAAACTATTTATTAAACACGCACATGGGAAGATGACAAATTAAGTCCAACAAGTCTCACCAGAGGATGGGGTCATTGGCCAGCTCACTGAAGCGCTTGCACACACATGCTGCACGGCACAGGTCCTGCTCCAACAGGTACGAGAAGATCTTTAGCACCACCTCGTCTGGAAGCTTCTCCTGCAAATACTGCTCTGCCGGAGCTGCTGGGAGGAAGACGACATGCAATTAGAATAAAATATTTCTCAAAGGACAGGGTTTCGGGTGGGGTTAGACAACAACATACAAGCATATTTATAGTAAGACCATGTGAGGAACCAAAACTATCTGTCGAGTCACTTTAACAAAGAAATAATGAAGACTTCTTTGAAATATATTAAAAAAAACATCACCACCATCCATACCGTTTTCTGCTTTCCATGCAAGCTCTGCCTGAATGGTATTTTATCAATCATGTTTAGGAAGTTGACCAATTTGTTTATTATACGTTAACAAAACAAAAAGCTGGTAATTATGTAGGAAAATGTCATATTTGCTGTTAGGAAGCAACTTTGGGTTAAAAACAGATGACACACAGCTACTGTGCGTCCAACATAAGGCAATGTGAT
Organism: Eutrigla gurnardus; assembly: GCF_963514095.1. NCBI lineage: Eukaryota > Metazoa > Chordata > Actinopteri > Perciformes > Triglidae > Eutrigla > Eutrigla gurnardus. Next base: position 7,176,084 of record NC_139925.1, read on the forward strand.
CATTTACTTGGACACCACAAAGCCATGAATGAGAGGAGAGCCAGATCCAAATGCCGTCAAGATAAACATCTATTTTGGATGCTTTGGCAAGAGCTGCAGTGTATGAGAAAGCCTCTAAATGCCACAAATAACAGACTATCATTTCTGCTTTGTGAGACTCTTGGTACTACTTTGTGTCTTTACCAACCAGGCTTGGAAAAAAGACTCTTGAGAGGATGATACCACCATCTCCTTTTCCTAGGTTGCCATCTCAGACGTTGACAGTAAGAGAAAGTTAAGCCTGGACTACATACAAATCACATTACATAAACAGGGCTTATGTAAGACACAGACGTCTCATTATGAAATGGAAAGTGAAACCGGTCTTTACCTTACCCTTTGTACGGTGCATAAATGCCCACTGCTGACGAACATGTTGCCCTGATTCACTATTTGATTGGTCAACATTAGGAAAATTAATTAATCCTTAACCCTACCCGTCCCAACTACAACAACGAATGCACCTTTGAGGAAGATATACATCCGGTCACCTCTAACATAATGTGTTCCTAATTACCTGGTAAGTCTTGACACTTTCCTGAAACTCTGGGGCGCTTAGGTCGGTGTCCAAAGTTTTCTGTGGTTGAAGTGGAAGCACCCTGTAGATGAAAAAATTTAAAAAAAAGTCAGTGGAGACATTTAACATTAATTATTGTGTTGTGTTAAAATAAAGTATATATATTTATGGCATTTATACTATCTTTTAAGGATTCCTGGCATATGTACCTCCATGTTTGTCTTTGTCGGACACACTGTTCTCTTGGGTAGAGACTTTCTTCTAAGTTGGTAGGGACTGTTCTGAGCTCCTGGACCGGATTCTTCTGCGACCATATCTGCAGGAACGTCCTCATCTGCAAATGGTGGAAAACAGGGGGGGAAAGGATTACTTACAATGCTATTAACTTAACCAAACTTAAATAGTATATGATATGCAACAGAGGGGAATACAGCATATACATGATGTAGAATTCCCGATATGCTTATTGAAAAAAAGTTCAAATCAGCAACTGGATATTCTTGAGCTATCGCTAGTAAATTGTATGTGTGGTATAAGTTTTGCTGTGGCGCCCATGAAACATAGTTTAAATTTGCATTAAGGGATGCTGACTTGTGTGTATGTTTCCTCAAAAATCACATATTTCACCCATCAACCTTTTTGTGTTTACCATAGATCCGATGTTGAGCTTTCAAACACAATATTGTCAGTAATGAGAAATACAGTGTAACAACACATTACCAGAGGCAATTGCCTAAACAGTATTTGTCAACAGGCCACATGACAAAACACATCACCTGCTCTGAATGTTGCAAATTGATTACAGATCCCATCAACAGGGGATTAAATCAACAAAACAACAAAACAACCACAGCATCAATCCTGAGTTAAACCAGACATCCATTCAACATGGCATGATGAGTTGATATCCACCCCATATGGGAGATGCAAAACTTCTTGTTGCTCTGGTTGCAAGGATGACTCTCCCAGGCTACTAGACCAGTAACCACTACAAACACTGTCTGTGTAACCTGGCCAGTTAAAGCACCTTCTCTGTAGCTGTAAATTGAAATTATATGTAGGTTCTCCTGCTTTGTTTGACAAAGACAAACGCATTTAAGACGAATCAATGTCACAGCAAATGTACAGTGTATGACAAGAAATGGACAAAGATGCTGTTATCGGGCAACCATTATTTTAATGTCACCGTAAAATGACAACTGAGCTATGCTGTGGACATCTGGACAGAGGCCAAGGTACTGTGGCAGGTCATGACTTAATACATTAATTAAGGCAAGGAGATGCACTAAAAAATAGATAAATCATTAATTGGATGAGCATGAAATGCCATTCCCAATTAGATTGTTTCAGCAACACTATCAAGGTATTTCCTTAGTTTTTCTAAGGTTTACAATCAATTTATGCTGATTGCAATTAACTTGATGCTGTGAGATCCAACATCACAACGTGTCAGTTGTCCTCTTAAAAACGTTGAATTCAGAAACCAACTATTAGTGTCAATGATCAACGTCCCCTTGATTGCAGAGCATCTCTAGCTAATGTTTACTTTGAAAAGATTGCGGTCCATATTCACTTACAGTACACCGCCTGCTGTCACACAGCGGTACAGTAGGGAAAAAAACAAACATAATGTGACTGAATCACAACAGTGACGTTGTTGCATTAATAACACGAATGCTATCTGCGCATTGACATGTTAACGTTGCCAAGATAAAGGTTATGGGCTCGGTTTTTTTATAAACGCAGATAGCTAGCCAAACATGCTAATAATAACAGCGATGTTAGCACGGGCTACGTCCAGTTAGCATGCTACGACAGCTGGCCAGACCACTTTGTGTACCCTTCCTCGCGTTTGTCACCCATGAATCAAGCTCCCCACTGCCTAGCGTCTGTCATGTTCACCACGAATGTAACATCAGCTGCCCAAAAATCAAAATCCAGCGACGATTTGCGGTCGAAAAGGCGAAAGAAAGACGGACTCGGGGCAAAAAGCAAGCAAAACAAAGCGCGGCCTGGATGCTAGGTAAAAACACAAAAGCCGCGGTGTTTCCTGACGGCACAGCGACCCGTTCGGGGGTGCTGTTAACGTTGGCTCCACTGCGTTTTATTACAACAACCAACGTTGTCCCGATGCATGCACCGCATTCGCACATGAACAATACACACATCCGTTTAAACATATAGCACAATTTAACCAAAAAGGCAACCGTTTGACAAGCCGTTCTGTAATGCTAACGCTAGCCGAACGTAGCCAACATTACCTCTTTCCTGGTGGTTCCTCTCCGGCTGTACCGGGCGCGGCCTCGAGACTCGCCTAGGTCTTCTGCTAACGTTACTTGCTCTGACGGAGTTCATTTGGGGGTGTTGGTAATCTTGAAGAAACGTCGAAGCCTTCACAGCAGAAGAGGCGACTCTGAGCACAGCATCTATGTGTTTTTCTTCAGCATTGCACGATCTGCCATCTTCAGCCGTGGCACCTGGAGGACGAGGAGGAGGGGGAAAAAAGCGTATCGCCGTGTGTGTTATTCCCGTTCCTCTGAACTGGTGTTACGTCTAGCCCCGTTCTACTGTAGCAGGAGGAGCCATATCAGACAGGCACGGTCCGTCAGGCCTCGCAGTCACATCACATGGGAGGACCTCTCGCCGTCACGTCGCCGTCACGTCTCTCACGGCGGTCGATTCAACAGCTGCAGCGGCTGCGTTTACTTTTGGAGCTCGACTCGTTCAAACATCTGTATCATGTGAGGATCAGCTGTCTGTCACAGGAGCAGTCTACCTCAAATGTAGGTCTACATATCGGAGCTGAGTGCAATCCCTATAATAATCCTTATAGGTGCAGGTAAGGTGTCTTGCTCAAGGGCACAGTGACAGTCTCCTAACCATAGAGGAAGAAAAGCATGCATTTAATTTACCTGCTGAATTTTTCAGTTTTGTTTAATCCAACAGATTAAACACACAATACCTTTACATATTTTGTCATGCTATAATAATGTCGACCACTTGTTATCTAACAAAATAGGCCCATGTAAACAATGTATTTGTAGCTTGATGATCAGGGACCTAGATCAAACATTGATTCATAATTAACTTTGCATAATCTGCTAAAATGAATTGAAAATAAAATAAAGAATTGATCCGTGAGAACAGATTGGTCCCTCTGTGGGTATAAAAGCTGTCCTTGGCAGTTAGGAAACCCTTCTAGGCTGCTGAAAATGACTTGAGCTTAGAGAAGGGGCAATTAAGAAGATAATTTCTCCACGGGGATCAATACAGTGTGTCATGATTATTACTATGCAGACATTGTATGAACCGATGAAGGGTGGGGCTTAGTTACAAAGCAAAGCTGTCAATCATTATCTGTCATGGTGATTCTGGATTGGAGTTGCCAAAATTAGATGTGAGGAATTATTAGATCGGGGCGGCCAAGTGAGTGAGTTTTGAATTGAGAGCGCTTTTGTATTGATCCACTGTTCCTTCACATTATGAAGGGTCTATCAAAGTGATTTGGTACTAGGGATGGATGGTGATCTTAAAGCATTGAACAAGGTAATCTGCCTGAACAAATGAGTGTATATATGACCATAATAATAAAGCCACAAGGAACAAGGAGTAGTGCTGTATCTCAGTCCAGCCTAAACACCATTGATATTAAATTATTTGTTGGAATTCAGTCATAATTACCTAATTATTTACACCTGCATGTCAAAATGCTTTCTGTTCTAAAGTTAGGAAGACGGGGGAAAAAGAAGGAAAAAAAGATGTGTATGTGATGAGTAGCCTATATTTGTACTTTTTTTTATTGTTCTTCATAACTTTATTTATTGTTGTTTATCTCTTCAATTTACATACAATATGCAGACTCTTGCACAGTAGCCTGGTTGTCCACTAGATGTCTCTTCATCTCTACCTCAGAATATTCACTGCACGCTCACGCTTCACACTATGGCATCACATAATACTTTACCTCCATGGTCGGCCTTTTTGTCTCTAATGTCCATATGACGCCTCACCTTTCTTAGGTTTTTTTTCTTCACATACATCCTGAGCAGTCCCCCCCCCCCCCCCCCCCCTGGCCGTCACTATCTTGTCTTTCCAGACCCCTTGCCCCAGGATGCTGCCATGACAACCACATTGTTTGTCATACTAATAGTGTCAAATTGCCAAATGCACTGAAGAGTATGATGATAGAGTGAAACCTCAGTCTTTTTACACTCCTCAACATCGTTCTTATGTAAACATTTGCTTATAGGATATTAATATGTCATCTGGTGACAAGATGTTAATTAATTAGTATTTTTTATTTATTTTTTGCTGGTCTAAATTAATACTGTTCCACTGAGTTTGAATACCTACAGTAAGTGAGTCACACTGAGTGTCAAAATTACCCCACAACTGCCTTTAGGGGGCAGCATCCTCACAACTGAGGCAAAATGCATAGCTTTCATACACATTTCTATTATTTTATCATTTCTGTTTATGCATGCGTTTGCTCTCCTAAAGGTTACTTGTATGCCTGCAATTAAACCTATCAGCAGGACCATCTGTGATTTGTTGCTCTGTGGTCACTGACCCATCTGTGACTTTGTCTGTCTGTCTGCCTGATGAGGTTAATGGTGACTGACCTCATGAAAGGAGTCTTGTGTCGGACATTGAATTGTAAAAAAAGCCAACATTAGTAAGTGTTTTGTGCCAAACTGTAGGATTTCCGGTTGTAGCTTTTGTCTTGTGTCTCTGAATTTTAAATCTGAAGTTATGTGGTTAGGAAATATTTAAATCAAGATCACTTTTTCTGAATGAACTTGTTTTGTCGGCGGTAAATGTGAATGGCAAACCAACTGCCTTTGTGTTCACGATGCACTAGCTGTTGTCCCGTGATGATAAAACGGTTGGAGTCAGTGTTGCCATGGCCAGAAGCAATTGTTTTGCCCCGTCTTATATAATCTTCATTTAGGTATAATAGGTATTATTTTTTCCTACTGAATCTCCAGTCCTGCATACAAATATATCCCAAAAATATTACTTTATCTAAACCTGGAGCACGGTGGAGCTTAACTGTCAAGATATCTGTTGTTTTCGACACTAATCTGTTGGAGATATGACAGTGAGGCACATGTGTTGGCTTGGTAACCAATCTAGTATCCAGTGGCAACAGAGGTCTATTGAATGCTGGGTGGCTCTGTATTGGCTGGTGTGCCCACAACTCTCCTGTGTCACCAAGTCACAGAAGCACATCCATATAGCAGCTCTGAATAATAGTAGGGTTGTGTAAAATTCATCCCAGGAGTCAATATTGTGCGTGTGATTGAGGAGGGGGGGGTCATCTGAGCGCTGATATTACAAATGCTCTTTGTGTTCGGCATACTTAATGTAGGCCTGCTGACCTGCAGGTGGTGGCTCTCTCTGTATATGTCTCATAATGCATATAAACACACACAGTTCATGTCAAAGTCCTCATCTCAAATGACCTCCCGCCTTTACATGATGTTCTCTCACGAATATGAAAACACGCGTTTCAGGACGTGTCTCTTGTTCCTCGCCATCATTAAGTTCTATTCGCATCTGAAGGCATCCACTGGGGCAGAGGCAGACACAACAGGATAAGCGTCTTTGTCTCAGACTCCTGTCTGTCAGAGACACCCCCCCCCCCCCCCCCCCACCCTCCCAGCCTCTCCTCCATTTGGGCGGCTGTTACAGAGAGGGCAGATGGCTCATTACCATAAATAGGACAGAGAGAGAGTGAGTGAGGGGGCCGTGCACACCGACCAACAGGACCATGCCGCCCAAAACCAAGGAAATGGGAGGCCGTTGCTAGGAGAGAGGAAAGACAGCTTTATGGCAACACAAAGCTGATTCCCCCATCCGACCTCATCTCGCTCCCACCCCCTCGTTGCCGGCTCTGGGGACCGAGCCTTGAATCTGCTGGTCTGGGACAGATGGTCGACGGGCCCCACCGTCTCTACAGCTGGACATGGGCTACGCTGACACAGTCGGACCTGGCAGGACTGCATCGCACCTTATCCTGTCCAACCTATGAGGAGCAGGAACAGAAAGTGCTGAAGCCCAGGCCATCGGCTAAGAATAGATCCACACTTGTTGCCCACAGGAAATGTGTGGCTGCACAATAGATGATAATATGTTAAGAGTTTATCTTTGCAGTGGAGTAATGCTCTCCCTAGAATGAAAACCATTCACTGAGGATAATCACAGGCTGTCTTTTGCTTCTCTGTTGCTGTTATTTACTCCCTTAACAGTTAATGGAAACAATTTGGTCAATCCTCGCCTAGGGAAGTTATAAAATGACACAAAATCCACACACGCGCTGACGTAAATAGAGCTGGGGGGTTTCATTTTTCAGCCGCACCTCTGTTATTTTTAATCTCTCTGGTTTTTGCTAATCTGAATAATACTGAAGTTAAATGTAGCCATCCATATGCAAATATATATATATATAAAAAAGTGCACCAAAATAGGGGAGAGGGGGGTGAGTTGAGTCACTGGAAAAGTATATCAGTCAAGACACCGCCTCTGAAACAATAGCACATCTGCTCTCACTAGACCTCTGGTTGAAAGGGCAAGAGCAGCCAACTGTCTCACAGACACGAAGGAGGAGAAATCAATTTAGAATGTGTCAAATCTAAATATATTTAAAAAAAAAAAAAATCCTTGATATAAGTACTTCAGCGGGGTAATTGCTGAATGGTTGTTTTGCCATATTTTGATTTGAGATTACACACAAGAAAAATCTGCCTAATTTCTTCGTTGATTTGCCACGCTAATTAATGTTGGGTTGATTAGGTTTTGGGACATTTTGCATATTGTCCTCGGGTAATGGGGTGGGGTGTGCATGACAGCGTCACGTGTATATGCTGGGAGGGAAGAGGGATGGGGGGAACAGCGAGAAAAAGGACAACTAACCAGGATGAGCGAAAAGAAAGCGTGGCAGCAGCATGACAAGTAAGCAGAATAGAGGCGGTCCTGCATCACCTAGCCATCCGCCCTGGTTGCATAGGAACACGAGGGCCATGCCTACCCTGCAGACACACTCCTTTCCTCTCTCTTCCTCCACGCTTCATTACCCAGTGCTCAGCCAGGCACAGAGAGCCACTGCACCACTTTCTCCACACTACAGCTGTGTGCCCGCTCACAGCCACGCAGCCAGGCTCCCCGTAGACCCGGGCCGGGTTTACGCTCCCCTCAAGGCATCGGGTCATGATAACTTTGTATGTGCAGTGTGGGGACAAACATTTGGAGGTTTGCACTGGTATCATGGCAAGCAGTGGTTAGGGTTAGATCCAGTACTTTTTGCTTTTCTAATCTGGATGTCAACTTTATCCACTAATTCTTTACATTTCATTAACTTTTTCAAACATCCTATTACTTTTAGATAACTAAACTGCTTGCTCACTATTTTCACAATCTGGTTTTCCACACACCTTTATCATACAATTCTTCAGGTGTTACAGCTGATTTAATAGAGTACATATATTTATGAGCAAAATATATAAGTGTGAATTCTATTTTATCAGTTATCATCTTCCTAAACCCTGTGCAACTTAATGCAGCTCTCGGGACCTGGATGGGAATCGGTGATACCTTGAGGGCCCCTACACCAAAATGTGGTTTTGTGGAAGTTCACAGGTGTCATATTATGATTTCTTTCATCAGGGAATAATCATCTTAATTTGTCTGTCTGCGTAAAGTGTTACAAAGCAGCAGGCAGACTGATTATTGTAGCGTATATACATGAGGAAACACAACACACTGCTTGAAGGCCATGTAGCAGTCCCTCATACGTGTCATAGCCCACTACGGAGCTGGTAGTACCAGACAACACGGCTGGACACAAGACCACCATTGTCCCTCAAGATAAAGTGCGTTTGTGACCAAGGCGATGCGGGGAGGACCAGATGCTGTGAAAAGATAAGGGAGCGTCGAAGAACAAAGCTCTCGGTGTTGTCTTGTTTACAGTGAGGGAGTCATCAGTCAAACGTTACTACAGACTTCACGACTCCAGGTCGCTGATTTTAAACTCTAAAGGTGCGCGTCAGGGGAGTGGGTTCTCTTGCCTTATCCTCCTCCCGCTTCACAGTTAATTGACTACAAGTGTTCATTTGCCTGCAAGGAGCAGTCATTAAGGGTGAATAACAAAATTTAGCTTGGCAATAGAGCAGCCAGCGATCAATGGGTTAATTCAATTGCCTCTGCATGTGGTGTATTGTATAGCAGGGCCATTTGAAGTCCTTTATAAGGGAGTCATGCCGTTTTAGTGTGCTTAAAAGTGCAATGAGATAGCGTGGGTATTGGTCAATAAAGAGAGAAAAAAACAGCGCTGAAGGGAGCGACATAAAAAAAGACCAAAGTTCAATTCTTTGTGTTTGGTAGCAACTATAGTCAGGTCAATACAGATGTTTGAAAGGGAAGTCTTTCCTTCCTTTGTTACAGGAAAGTTTGGTAAAGTGCTGCCGTTTTATACGATATAATGACTTACAAATTATTGTTTGTCTGCTTAAAAATATAATTGGCACCTCAAACACAAGATTGCAATGTTTATTTCAGACTGAATTCTTTATTTTTTGCAAACCAACTCGCCCGAGTCATAAAAGAAAGTCGTCACGGCCGGAAATCAGGTTCATAATGACTCTTTATGTTGTGGGTTGATTTTAGGTTTTCTGACCTTTTTAAAGATGCACCATGTGACCATGTGATCATTCTTTCATGCCAGATTACTGCAGCGGCCTTATACTGCAGGTTATCTTTTCCTCCCCAGACCATTTATAATGTATTTTGTTATGTGTCACGTCTTGCTTGGGGGGAAATTACTCCCTTTGGTTATGCCTGTGTTACTTAGTGAATGGGAGTCCTGTCTTCATTACAAGTACATCATTGTTTACCTCTTTGTTTACCGAGCACTACTTACTAAAATGAACATGTCAAATTGGTCAAATCCCGTTGAGCTGCTGGTTACACAGCCCTGTCTCATTAAACAGCTCTTTTTTCATTCAGCCCATATAAAAATTGTTACTTGCTGTCCTTAGTTCATGTTCCCTTGCTTAATCCTCCCCCGGAACAAATTGAACACTTGGTCCTGTTTATACAAGCGTCTGTCCAATCCAACCTGAACAAATATACTGAATCAATACAGAATTACAGGATATTTGTTTGACTGTTGAAGGGATCATTCCTCTGCCCTAAACGTTGAGCATTTTTTATTGCCCGTGCATTAAAGGAGGCACTTATCAGCTGGCAGATAACAGACAATCAGCACACTGCTGACACAATTCATAAGGCCCCGGTTTGCAGAAAGGATTGTCAAACAAAGGCTTCTGTCGGCAAACACGCTCTTCAGTCGAGGATAACTGCGGGCAAAAAGCTGGGAGAACCTCCAGGGAAAACAAACCTGGAGAACAAAGAAAGTGTTGCATTTGAAACAACTTGACCACGCCTGGTTGCTCTGCTGACAGTTGGAGGGCGCGAACAAGTAACACGGACACTATTTTAACTGCAACGTCACGAAAAAGTATACAGATATGATAAATAAGACGCTTGTCGTGCATGTTTGGCTCCCTCTCCTTACAACAGCTACCCACACACTCAGATGAGGTTGCCTTCTTGTCCCGGAGAGAATGCAAATACTACCTGTTTAACCAGTAACCCCACTGACTACACTTATCTAGGAAGATGAAATGCCGCAGAGCCTCGGTGCGCCTGCATGCATAGCTGTGCATGCGTGCTCGCGCTCTTTAATCTACGTCACAATTCTCTTGATGACTCTTCCACTTCGCATTTCAAAGGAGGTTCAAACTAATTAGCTCAGGGTGCCGGTTGTCTGTTGCTCTCAGTCCCATAACAACTGCAGGTGATTGTTCCAACGTGTGAAACCAGGACAGCTACACTTTATATAGTGTACGCTCTATGTTTCCACCTGTCCAAGGTACATACAGCAGGAAATAAATGGAGAACATATTGGACAGTCTGCATGGTAAATGCACGCTGCATTGTTCTTGTCTTTGCACAACAGCATCTATTGTGTTTAATGTGTGTGAGAGATGAAACAGGGGGTCGAAGGAGGTTAAGATACCTGGTGTGTTTCAAACTAACATGCAAAACCTTGTTCTTCAGCGTATATGTGTGAAATAAAGACTTTGATTTTGAATTCTACAGAGAGTTTCTTCTGGAATGTGATTTATCTTTACAGTTTTCGCCTCCTCGCTGGCCGTGTACCAAAAAATTGTCAACATCTGTGTTCCCCACTCCAGAAACCAAAGCTGGGTGTAATGAGGAAAAAGGAAACCGGAGAAAGAGAGAGAGAACAACAAAGGCAAGAGGACCGATTGAATGAAGAGCAGCATGCAAACAAGGGGTTGTCACTAATAGAGAGTTTTATGAGCTCCAGACCTGCTGAAATGGAGTGCCGTGCGTGTGCGGCAGCTCTTATCGGCTCGCTGGCAGCGAGGGGAGGGTGAGAGCTTCCACACTTGCGCTCCGTAAAAATGGTCTGATTCATTTTCCGCATGAGAGGGTCTCACTGGGGCGGCATCAGACCAGCCAGTCCACACAGATTTATGGCCCATTAAAGCAGCAGGCCTCCTGACCGCTATGCCACCATAGGCTGGCTGCTAAGACACACTGCACCCTCATTCATGCTCGGCCAGTGCTCTCCATCACAGGCGAGCTACCTCATTGTTCATCCCTTCATCAGTACCACTTTTACTGCCTTACATGAACTCCTCTCATAGTCTGTAATCCCACTATTCGTCGGCTTGCTGCTTTTGATACAAAGTGAGTCGTGTACTGTAGTGATTCTTCCCCATCGTTAAGTTAACACAGTTCTCACAAACTGTTATTCTTTCACGTCACAAAAAGGATCATCCCTAAAGTCTCATCAGCACCCTGAGCAGACAACAACGTTCTATGCATCCAGGAAATGCTCCAGTAGCGTTATGTACCTCTCTGATGGTGGTCAGTGGGCAATGTTGTTGTAGCCTAACAGCTTTTTACAATCAGATTAGCACCACTGCAGGCACACAGACTAATGGGTCTGTCTTTACACGACATCCTCAATCAACTGTTTTCCTATGTGATGAATGCATCTTGCAGTCCTCTCTCTCTCTCTCTCTCTCTCTCTCTCTCTCTCTCTCTCTCTCTCTCTCTCTCTGTCTCTCTCTATCTCTCTCTCTCATTTGCTGGCTTTGCAACTTCATCATCCCTGGGAGTGATACTGGAAGGGAAAAAAATGGGGCAGAGTCTACGCAGCTTGCTGGCCCTAAGAATAGCTCGGTGTGCAAAAAAAAAAAAAAAAAAAAAAAAAAAATCATGCCAAGGCAACCTGAGCGAAGGCTCAAAAACATGAATGGATGAATAGAATGGTATCCAGAGCACTTTTGCCACAAGTGATCAATCACCAAACACACTTCTTTGTTGGATAAATTAATAGAACGACATTTAATACCTTTTCTGGCATAAAAACACATAGTGTTTCTATGCAACGTAGGCCTACCTGAAGGAACCTGTTAATTAGTACGAGCCACAGATCAACAAAAATATTTTCCAGAGTATCACTCAGGTATTCACTCTGACACACAAAGCCACCAAATTACATCACTGCCTGAGCCTGTTTGTCCAGTTAGCAGACGGGGGAAAAACAAGGTGCGTCCGGTAACAGCACTGCTGTAAGGCCGGTATTTGGTTAGACACAGTAAAAAGCAAACGGAGAGACTATCAGATCGGTCCACGGAGAGCTTCTCGTGTACGCTCATGAAATGGAGTGGCCGGGATGAGTAAGGTATCACCATTATGTGAAAGTTAACAGTTTGGTGTGAAGTCAGTTGGCCAGTAAGGCTGCACTCGACAAATATCCTGGTGTTCCCAGGCTCTAAAAGCACATCCGTACATGTGAAATTTTTATTTTGCACACAGATAATGAGTTTTAACAAGCAAACTGCATAAGAGGGGGAGCTTTTCTTTTTCATCCGAATTACTTTGCTTTGTCTACACACTCAGGCATCACCCAGCATGTGTCTGTTGTGTATATACAGGTCACTTAGCTCCTTGTATCATCTTATACTTGGGGAGGGGCCCTTTTGAGGGTCCACTATCGTCATGAGGCTGGGTGTGGTGACACATCCTTTCTCTCCGCCCCGAGGTGTTTGTGTAGCCTAAATAACGCGGGAGTGTTGTGTGTGTGTGTGTGTGTGTGTGTGTAGGAGGGGGGGACCCGTCCCAGCACAATCACACACTTTATTCTTTTATAATATATCCTGTCACTACATCACTGTATACCCCGTCATCACTCATTCAAAGCGTTTAAAAAAAAAACTACAAAAAACACATTTCCCTCCTCGCATGTTACGTTACGAGCAGCGGGCGACAAAAGTGAAAGCACATTGCACGATGCAAAGTAGGATGGCGTGCGCGTTCGCGGCGCTCCGGCGCTGCGGCAGTTGCCAGGGGAGATAGGAGGGGAGGGGTTTTGATTGGCTGAAGTGGGCCTGTTGCCATGACGACGGCGAGGGGTTTGGTAGCGTTGCCGTGCGCTGTGTGATCTGCGCGCTGCGTGTATGGAGGAAGCAGCTGCTGATCTGATCTCTGACATTGTGTGAGACAGACATCTGAATAAACTGCGCACAGACGTGTCTTTTAAACATACCGCGCCGAGGCACGCCGTGCATGATTGTAAGTATTTGATCCCTTTTTATATATTAAAAAAATAATAATTAAAAAAATGTTTTGTTAACCTGTTTATTATATACGGCTTCGGGTGGATACGGGTTGTGTTTCGAACAAGCGAAAAGTAAATGTGGTCAAGTGACTTTGCTTAGAGCAGCCAGCATGGCAGAACAAGCGACAGCATGTGGCCAGCTAGCTAACGTTAACGTGACTTCTCTCCGCTTATACCGGCTCGTTACGTACACCACCGACGAATGTCCGTCGGTCGATACGTGAAACTATCATTACGGCGATATCCCCACATAGTTAAAATGTTATGCTAACGCTCGCATTGGATTCCCCCCCTGACCTAACCGAGCTACTACTGCTAACGCTACTTTGCTGTGCTGCTGCTGCTGCTGTGTGAGAGAGCTAACGCAGGCAACGTCAACAGCTAGTGAAACCTACTTTTTTTTAAATTAAAGCCGAATAAAAATGTAACCGGGGGGGAAGTTACTTTTTCAGTAACGAGTCTCGTGTTCCCGACAGTGTTGTGCAATAGTCCGCGTCGTTACGTGTAACTTTTGTATTCCTTCTTTGTGTGGTTTGCTCATGAGTGTAGTCTCGGGTCCGTGGTGAGTAATGCCACCGTCTACCTAGCATTAGCTACAAAACAGTAGTTTTCTTTTCAGTTTACGTCCTCCGTTCGCTTAAATGTCTTTTTTATTTTAAATGTCTGAGGCTATCGCGTAGCTTCCACCAAGTTGTAAGTTAAAGGGAAGCTATTATTTATCATTTTATTTATTTATTTTTGCTGGTTTTTAATTCGAGACGCACGTCTTTTCTCTCTCATATAAGTAGTTGAATATTTCATGGTATACAACGACGCTACCAGAGGTTGGGAGGCTACACTGGCTAGCTAAGCACATGATGTAATGGATTATCACAAGATTGTCCCAGATACAGAGTGCTCTACAAACAATGTCACTGTAGGGGAAATATCTGTTTAATCCAGATGATTTACATTTTTTTTTATATATAAATGCTGTTGCTGGATATACTTCATATACTTTATGTTATTCCACGTGTCACTGCTGTTGTCTGCCCTTGTTGTAGTCTCTTGACCTGCTTGCCTGTCAGTGTTTTATTTACTGGACTGGACTCATCTAAAATTCATTGTGTGCTCTGAGGTTTCTGTGTGTATTTGAAGTAAAAAAAAAAAAAAAAAAGTGATGGGGAAATGTATTTTTTTTTCTTCTTTTTTGTGAGGTTATGACATTAATGTAGACTGGCATTCCCTTTATTTTTGCTTGACAGTTGTTAAAGCCCTAGTGGTAAATGGAAGACAAAGGCAACAGGAGCTTAAGGGACGGGGGAAAAAAAAGACAAAAAAGAAACACATGCTGTCAATCTGCCGTTATTTTTTGTATTGCCAGCACCTCCATGGTCATGTTGTAGGTCAAACCATCTGTTGTCTTTGCTGTCGTTTTTTGTAGATTGTATTCACTCCTGTACATGTTTTGTATGTACAGAAGCCTCTGAAGGGTAAGGACTTTTGCCTCCCAGAATAGATGAGGGTCTGCTAACTTTACTGACATTCATTGCTATAAATAAGACTTGTCGTAACCCATGGGGTTATTGCTGATGTGAAATAGCTTTAATAACTACAGGGATCTAAAAGTATTGTCAGTAGAGTTGAATTGGCTTCAGCTGTACGGCATCATAAGGTTATTTGTATTGCTGGAAGAGGAATAAGACATTGTAGTTACCATTTATGGCGTGACTCAAAGGTTTGAGGTCCTTTTTGAGGTTTGAGGTGATTGCAGGTGATCTAGAAGGCAGGTCTTTGTGAATATCACAATATTTTCTTATGGGTCTGCTACTGGCAGATTTGAGAATTAGATTTTGTCATATGTCATATAATATTGATGGTTTAGTTTAACCACAGGGTAATGTTAATTGTTAAATTCATTAAAAGCACATACTTGAATGCATTTCTGTTTATACCAATAAACACAGTGGTATCAAATATATCTCAAGTTCCTCTAGATCTCCCATGAATGCCACGCTTCTTTTTTACAACTCCGTAAACAAACGGCTGTCACTTTTGTGAGAAGTTGCTCCATTGTGCTGTGCTGATGACAGAAAAGGAAGACGTTCCTCGCAGGACGTATTGTAACAATGACAAAGTAGACCTCCGCGGCACAACGTTTTCATCAAGTGAATTTCTGGTGTGCAAAGTATTTTTGAGTCGATCCAGAGGAGCTCCTTTGTTTCGTTCAGTAATCTAAACACACTGAATGATATAATGTTTAAACCTCATTGTAGCTTGTAGCTGTTACTCTTACCCCCCCCCCCCCCCCCCTCCCATCTAAGCCACAGTGGTAAAGAATCTGCACTTCAAAATGGTGGTGTTGCCATGTTATCAGTCTTATCACAAAATTGTGTACTCTGACCAGAGTAAACGAAAGGTTGCGTCCTCTAAACTCCACCGTGTTCTTTGCAGACCTGAGTGAGTGTGGTTTTGAGTTCATTAAGAAAAGCTGAGGCATGTGGCAGAAACTTTTCAGATTGCTTAACAAGGTCTAAACCTGGTTCTCTCGTGGTTTTAACAGAAAACAGCTCAAAGCTACTCTTCTCTGAATACCCTGTAATTGCAGTAATTTGTGACTTTGATTTGACTAACTGTGTAAAATCGTTGTAATGGAAGAGGTTTCATACAAAGATGACTGGCAGAATAAGGTAGTCGCTGTTCATTGTTCATTTGATGTAATAATAATAATGGAGTTATGAGGATGACGTGTGCATATTACAGTGTTTTTACACATTCAAAGCCGCCTGTGTTATAAAAGAAGTAGAGGTATGTAGACGAGCTATTTTTTTTTTTTTAATAAAAAATGTGTCAATCTCCTTCTCACTCCTATTATGAGGGCCGGTTGTTAAATTGAACCAACCACATGCATCTGGGATCGGTCACCAATCACTGAGCTCCTGCTCTAACTGCTGATGTTGGCCTTTCTGTCTTGTGGAGTTTATGGCGTCGTGCAGTTTTGTCAGTCGCCTCCAATGATTTAAGCGGCACATGTGTGTTTCATCACCTGCTCACACCCCTGTGTGTTTTGAAGGAGGGACATCCCCACGAGTGTGTGGTATTGGGCCTGTGACATTGTGCTAATCAAACATAGGTGGCAGCTTTGAATTTGAGATGCAAATCTAAATGTCTATAGAGGTATATGTGCTGCCTCCTTTCTGTCCTGTTCCGATTATTATTACATTTCTTTTAGTGATGTTTCACATAATTTAGAGGTCAGGGTACAGCTAAATGACATGTATGTTCTTCCCACAACTGTCACTATTTTACAGAGTTGTATTGTAGGAAATTACATGACATTGAGGTTGAAATCTCTGCAAAACTAAAAATCCGTAGCTTGTTTGTGAATGTTTTGAGTTTCTGCCTCAGCTTCTTCCTCCATACTTCCGACTCTGCATGTGTGCATTAACAGAAGTTGTATACGGGCAATGTATTCCTGTTGTGGCGCCCCTCCGTCTACTCCAGTTATTGTTTTACGTCTCTTGATTGGTCACAGTGGTTATCCGCGGACTCTTATGGCGAGCAGCCCCCTCCTTCTGTTCCCTGTCCCTCTCTTACCCCCTGACTGCCCTGGTTTATTTCTGATGGGCCGAAGACGCAGCCCATTAGGGGCGGCCTCGTTGCCTGAGAGCAACACTGATGTGACCGTTTCCTTGAATGAGCAAAAGGAAGAGAGAAGCAAGTCTGTGGCCTGTGTCACAATCATAGACTGTGGTCACAATGGGTCTTTGTCTCATCACTCCTGGCTGAATTAACAGGATTTATTTAATTGATGGCGGTATGACAAAATCGACACAGCCACGCCAACTTGTGTGCAAATGATCAGGATCTTCTAGGATGTCTGGGGCTGAATGGGGATTATATTGTCAGTTCTCAATGCTGTCATTAGAACAGCGCTGGTTGCTGGTTACCTGTATGGCCAAAGTACAACGTACATTTTAAAGATGCATAATACAGTGTTTGAATGTTTTCTAGTGGGCTCTGGACTTGAAACGGCTCGATCCATGAATAAGCACGCAGCTCAGTTTACTAGAGCATGTCCAGAGCTTTTCTATTTTTAAAAGTCTTACATTGTCATCAGATCACCATGGTGATTTGTTGTAACATTTTAAGTAAACTTCATTTGAGCAGGAGATGTATCTGAGGCCATGCACAAAACACATGATGCATTCTTTATAGTAGTACAATAAGTAAAAGGATCATTTGTATTCCACTGTGGAGTGTTGTATTGTGAAAGTAATGCTTGGGTATATCAATTCTCATTTTTTTGCACTGCATATTGATGCTTTTCTCGTAGTGCCTTTGTCTATGTGTCTGAACGGAGAAGCAAATGCGGAAGTGCCTTAAAGTTGCATTCATCGGGGAGCAATGGTTGGAAAAAGAAGTCAGATTGCATGGAAGTCTATGAAAATTACCCTACTTCTCACTTGATTTGTTATCTCAGTAAACATTGGTCTCAGTTTCTCGTCTTCTTCAATACAGAACAATGTTAATCATGGGCCTAGTCAGAGTAAAATTGACGTTAAAGCAGGGTATGCTTTAGGGCATGGCAGATGGACATATCATGGCGTAGCTGCAGCAGCTGTGCTAACATGCTAAGATTACTTTAGCACTTAGCTGTAAAGTTTAGCTTGAAGCTAACTTTCTTAACAGCGTCACACCAAAAGCTGTAAGGTTGCTGGCCGGGCTGTGTTCGTCAGATCCATGCTTCGCTCCTCAGCAGTGTGGAACTAGGAAATGTGCTTGCGTGGAACCCGAGACCAGCACAGACCCTCAATTGTCATATGAATGGAACCGTATGCGCATCCAGCACAAATCCACAGCTGTCTGCGCACAGAGAAAGTACGCCTGAGGAATCAGATGTAGATAGCTAACTCTTCAGTGCTGCCAGAAGAAGAAAACGTGTTGTTCATGTTAGTGTCTTCATGCTACTTTATATTTGAAGCTTCAGGAAATATTGTCATTCTTTGAAGGCAAGGTACCGGGGTTTCCCATTCATTACCTAGTCTGTGGTGGGCCCGGCCACCACAGTTTCATAATTAACCGAAAATATGTCTGGCACTCTCCAGGCGCATTGCCTTAGCAGCGTCGTGCTACAACCGACTCTAGTTCGACTTGGAAAGTGAAAGTGGCTCTAGCACCCCTTACCCGGACGTGGACACTTCCCGTGGTTGTGAACTTAGTGCTCGCTGAGCTCTGTGCCTGTTAACTGGGATGGACTTTCCTCGAGACCCGTCTTGAAACAGGGACCCAGTCTTGTTTCTAATGCTTTAAGAGTGTGACTTAGTTTCCTCACATTCATATTTATACCTCTGTTACAAGTAAATGTCCTTTGTTCAAAATTGTAGTTGAGCAAAATTCCGAAAGTGTTATGCAACTTGAGTAGCCTAAATGTACCTACATTCCACCACAAGGGAACAACATTTTTACAAGAACAAAAAGTTCTAAATGGATTTAGCATCTTAATTTTACTCCTATAGTGCAGAAGATTGACGCCTTAACTCGTGTACACGATGTTCTTCTGGGGGAGTGTGACCCCCGACCACTCTAGAGGGTCCAAGGTTCACCTGCCATAGTCTCACAAAATCCTGTGGTCAACACTGAGGTTCTTCCAGCTGTCTTCATGTTCTCTTATCTGTATTTAACATTGTTACCTGTGAAGGATCCCGTTAGAGTTTGCGATGATAAAGTATTGGCTTTTTTAGATTTTGCTTTCCTGCATGGCCTCTCTGGTGTTTTCTGTGTTTCTTCTACACAACATTTCATTTGCAAATACTTGTAGTCTTTACAGGGAAAGTAATCTCATACAGAGCACATTCCTTGAAGGGCTTATGTTGAAACTTTAACTGAAGTTTTAAAGGCGCAATGTAAAAATATCCCCTTTTTAGAAGGATTTGGACTGTAGTGTAAAATGGACTGGCAAATAGTGCTGCTATTGGTATTCAAGAGTATATGAGGTTGGTGCGTACTTGTAGTCGTGACTGTTTGTACACTGATCTGAGGACCACATGACCCAAGAGATAAGGTGTCAGTGTTGGCTGGGGGCTGGCATGTACTTTTGAAGGCCTCACCTCTGTTGACAGTCAAAGTGCAGTCAGTCCTATGTGTTTGAGTTCTACACCACCACTGTGTGACGTTAACGTCGACCAACATCACAATAATTAATCCATTGTTTTGTTTGCTTGTTTTTCCCCCCGACTGGTGAGTGATTGCATCAGTCAATACATTAGGTTTGGCTTGAGTGTTTGTCAG
This sequence comes from Eutrigla gurnardus, assembly GCF_963514095.1. Lineage (NCBI taxonomy): Eukaryota > Metazoa > Chordata > Actinopteri > Perciformes > Triglidae > Eutrigla > Eutrigla gurnardus. The sequence continues at coordinate 7,195,628 of NC_139925.1, forward strand.
CAGTCTATAAGCTACAGGCTGGTGGAATTCATAGATTGCCAAAGTAAACACCGCCGCTTCAATTAACGCTACCTTTCGGCCTCTCGCGGCTCGAGCCCACTGTTGCGGCGGAGAGCGGGGTCTAACTGTCTCTGTGTGAAGTCTGAAATTTGTTTTGAGAAAATGAACTTCCTCAACAGGCGGGAGGTGTTTCCTTCCCTCCCGGTCCTCTGTTTGAAACTGTGAGGTGAATACTGAGCACTTCTGAAACATGACTAGAGCAAAAACAACTGCTCCTTTGTACGGGCCGAGTGTGGGGCCAATTGTAATGCTTTGTGCAAGCATTTTCATTCGCTTTTACCTCGGGCACCGAGTAGATCGCTTTAATCCATTCAGTAGTTTGAATTGAAAATGTATCATTTAGACGTGCTTTAGCCGTAGCCTGATTAGCCTTCGCATTAATGGATGCTTTATTGGTTACGACATAATTTGACCCTCCCAGTAAAAAAAAAAAAGACTACCACTTGGCGCTCTGAAACAGTCTCTCTCTCTCTCTCTCTCTCTCTCTCTCTCTCTCTCTCTCTCTCTCTCTCTCTCTCTCTCCCTCTCTCTCTCTCTCTCTCTCCCACTCTAACTCAGCCCCCCTTTGTCTCATTCACATTTTTAGAGCTCCAGCCAGACTGGGTAGTCACCTAAATATCAGTTAGGGTTTCAAATAACAGGCCTCGCCATGGGGCTTTGCGGCACACCTTTGTGTATATATGACAGAGGTGTAACTGGTTTGTGACAACAGGTTTATTTCTCGTGGGGAGGGTGTGGCTTACGTGCTTCTGTGCGTGAACGCACGGCAGTTACATACATGGTCTCTGTTTTTTTAAGATATCTAAGATATATTATTTTCATCAAAATGGTACGCTGTGTGTCCGTTTTTCCCTGATGAAAATAGCCTTTTGGTGCACAGAATGGCTATTGTGAAGTATGCCTTAATAGCACATGGGTGCTATGACACCCAGGTTGGCTGTGGCCTTTCCCACTGCTCTTTGTCAGACAGGTTTGTGGAGAACAGCAGCAGACTGCTGGCCTCAGCATTTTCCGCCTGTATTGATCTCCCCACATTAGCTCTCTCTTCATGCACAGACATGAGCACAATTGCTTCCCTTACAACATTGGCTGCCGTGGCAACTGAGTCCTGATCGTGAGATTTGCTCCTAGAAAACATCTCAAACTGGCACCTCTTCATTTTGATGCCGCCATTGTCTCCTTTGCATTCCCCCGTACATATCCGACACATCAGCGGCTTGATTAGCCACTTAATGCTGTTTCCATATGTCTTTTTTTTCTTTTTTGTATTTTTGAATGGGCTAAGTGCTTAACAGGATAAAAGAGCAGTTTGAAAGGCGGGGAAATGTGCCATGGCACCTGCTGTTAGTGCCTGCCTGTTTGCACATGAATATGATGAGGTTGGCGGTGCGCTGGGCTATTTTAACTTGCAGATGAGCCACCAGGTCAGTGCCATTGCAGCTTTGGTGTATTTTCAAGGATGCTGCAGTCAACAGGCCAGTCTGGCTTATTAGCTCCCTCTCCCCTCTCCACACTTGTGTCCCATTATTCATGTCAATCCCAGCCGCCTCCCTTTGATGCCTTTTCATAAGAGCAGTGATGACTGCGATCATAGCAACAGCGGTGGTAATTGACCAGCTGCAGTTATGGTAAAACACTTCCTGCCTTTGGCCTGATGCAAGGTAGTTTTCTCATTCCTCTGCCCTATCTCTCTCGATATTCAATGACGTTCTTCTAGAGGAGATACTCAAAAGAGGATAAGCGCCCTCTGTGGCACCCAAGGACCCGGCTGAGAGGTCATGTCTGTGAAGATGGACTGAGGTGATGCTCTCGTGTGCTTTAAGGTTGATCAGTGGTCTGACACTTTACTCAGGCATTGACGACTTCTCGTTTCCCCGCCGCAAAACTGAATCAAGTTTACAGACGGTTATTCAAGGCCTGTTGAAGAAAACCAGGTGGAGTGTTCACGGTTGAATCTGGCTTCAGAAAACACTTTTGAATCAAATGCAGTCAAGGATGTTTATTGGGTGACATAGTCATGGATGTAGACTTGATTTATGCTTAAAACGAATAGTTTAATGTAGGGTTTAACAGTCTGGGTTTATAGATGCAGATTGCAATAGTTTTGTCTGATTTTGATTTTGATTTTTTTGTCTGACCTGCTGATTCAGATTTCTTTCCTAGAAATAAAGTTGACAGCAAGTCTCAAGAAGAACTTTTCACCACCATATCAAAAAACATTATTTTAGGTCAGTGTAAACCATCAAATATTTCTTATTGCTACAGTGGTTATTTGCATAAAAACACACAATTCAAATCCACATGATTGTATGTATTTAAATAAATGCTTTGATTAATGCATTGACATTATAAGTTGTAGGAAATAAAACAGAAAAAAATCTGAAATATGAGACTGATCTGATTTGACGCATCTCTCTACCTGAGATCCAGTTTTTCTCCAAAACCACAGGCTTGCCTGTCGACACAGTCCCCTTTCTGTTTGTAAATTCATTCAGAGTAGGAACCTGTCACGTCAAGAGATATCTTTCTATGTTCTGGTCTCTTGAGCAGAGATTTCCTTTTAACACAAATGGGCAGTTCTCTCGCTGCCTGACATATCTGATTGCTCTACTTTGCTGAGAGCTATGATTCATCCTAGACTGAGGATAACTTGCCTAGGCTGCCTCACTACCACTGAGTCTCAGCTGGCTCGCTCGCCCCTTTTTCCTCTCAGTCTCTTCTTGGCCTCTCTTTCCGTCTTCCTCTGTCCTCTCATAAAAGCATGTTCCTATTGTTGTGTCCCTTCCTATGCTCACTCTGCCTGTGCCCTTGCCTTTGGCCTGGAAAGCTCTTTGACTTACTTCCTTTTTGTTGCAGATGCATACATGGCTCACAAGGAAATTTCAATGGTGCTGACAAATTAAAACGCAGACAATGGAGGACTGACGGGCAGAATGCAGGACAGAATGTAGCTGACATGACCTCGCCTATAGAGCACACACGATGTACCCTAAATACGCTTCATACACTAAATAAAACCTAAACCAAAATGAGATCAGGCAGCTATTTGTTTATCCCCACGTTGAGAGTTGAGTGGTCATTTTGTAAATGCACTAATGCCTGCTTCTTCCCCCTCATGTCCTCGCTGACTGGCTTTGACAAACTGATTTGTGTGCGTGTGTACACTCCCTCTCCGGTCTCACCCACTGTGCAAACACTCTCGAGTTTGACCCAATTCTTGTCTTATCGCAGAAATGAAAAGATATGCCTATCCACTGCCGCTCGCGGTGCGTCCCTACCTCTACCACCTTCCAAATCCGTGCTCTCATCTCCGTGCGCATCCAGGACACCCTGGACCACCCCTGACCGCGGCATCTGGTGTCCGTCTACCAGGTGCAGCAGGAGCGGTTTCATTGCAGGGTGGCAGCTCAGTGGTCATCTGTGGCAGGGCCGGCCGGCGGGGATTATTGTTTTCTCATTGTGTCTATGCATCTTGTTTGTGGCGTTTCTGCTCTTAATTGAAGGGATGGCATAGTTGTCATGGTGACACCCAGGACATAAAGCCTGTTGTGAGCTCAGCCAAAGAGTGATCTCTTTGTGTGCTTGGCCTCACCAGCCCGCGTGCTAGACCATCGCTTGTATTTTACGGTTTTATTCGGGTTTATTGGACCCACGTCTTTTCCTGTGCCTGTAATTGAAATCATTGCTCAGTCTCAGGATGATTGCTGAAAACATGCCAACAGTTCTTCCTCCGAGGCCATGTAAAAAAGTATCATTGCCTTTAATAATAGCGGTTCTTGGGTGGAATGGGTTAATGATTCAGGGCATCTCCTAATATTGATTTTCTTAGTGCCTGTAGCCTCCTTACACTACTTAATCTGGCATGTGACGAATTGAGACTTGATCCTGGCTGAATGCAGATCAGCCCATAAGAGCCATCCACTCTGCAAGATGGAGGCCTTCCACTCATTCCTGCAGTCATCGGATGGTTTCATGCTCATTTACACGTAACGAGCGGCTGAGTAACGAGGTGGGCGTCGAGGAGCGGCGCCTTAAGTCGGCTCGGATGCTTGAGAGGACCTCCTCGAAGGTCCTCGGCTGGAGTCAAGAGGAGGGAGAGCTGAGAGCCTCTCAGTCCTCGCCAGGCGTGAAGGAGAGGGCCAGTGAGAGGGCCAGGATGTGCAATAGAGGCAGACAGGCACAGCCACAGGAGGTGTGTCCCCAGGGGGAACTTAGGAAAACAAGGTCAACGCTTGGAAGAGCACATCATTCCATTATGTCGCATCCAGTTATTTCATACCGCCAACTTTGTTTTGTAATCAGTTCACCATCAAAAGCTGTGATATTTGTCTCCATGCTGTTTAACACTAATGACCTCTCTTCTCCTCTCTCCCCAGACCTCTTTGATTTAATGGGTCCAATCATTGGGATGTCACCAGATAAGAAAACGGAAATTCCGGGTATGCAAGAGGAGCGGACGGGGCTCAGAGGTGTCTGTGGCGTGGGAACGCTCCCTGAGGCGGAGTGCGCGTCCAGTCCGCTGGCGACCAGCGTGGATCGCGCTGGAGGCACTGAGGATGAGGAGCTCACCAACCTCAACTGGCTGCACGAGAACCTGCTTCAGAACTTCACTCTGGGAGGTCCCGAAGCTCAGCCCAGCGGCAGTCCCCTCTTCGACATCGAGGGAGACTACGGGCCCGGCCAGGGCCCGTCATCCTCCTCCTCATCTTCGTCACACGGCAGAGGCAGGGAGCGGGACTCGTTGAAGTCTAAGCCCCCTTTCTCGTTTTCTCTGCTCATCTACATGGCCATTGAGCAGTCTCCCAGCAAATCTTTGCCCGTTAAAGAAATCTATGGCTGGATTCTCGAGCACTTCCCTTATTTCTCCAACGCTCCCACTGGCTGGAAGAACTCGGTTCGTCACAACTTGTCCCTGAATAAATGCTTCCGCAAGGTCGAGAGGAGTTTGGGAAAGGTAGGTTATTAAATTTATCTCCTAACTTTCATGCACCTCACACAGATTTAAACTTAGGAAACTGCACTGTTTAGATTATGCTTCTGGAAAACTGTCGTCGTTGCATTGCCTGATGATGTGATATTAAAATGTCCATAGGTCAAAATGTGTCCACTTTGTGTAGCCAAACGCTGTTGGTGCAGACTGCGTTCCAGCGTGGAGCTGCAATGTGGCTCATGTGACAGTGTCCTGGGACCGTAACACAGCCGCAGGGACCTCTGACTCTGCTGCGATAACATTGGAATACAGTCAAGGTCACGGATATTCCTTTCTGAGGAAATGCAAACACAGCACACCGAGATATGGACTTTATCTGCCGAAGCGCTACCAGGTAGTGCAACTGTTTCAACCGGGGAGAGAAGCATCCCACCGTTGGAAGCCTCAAAGTCCCGCTGCGAACAGGAAGCAAATGTGACCTGCAGTGCAGAGATGAGTCTTTGTCAGCCTGGTCCTGGCAGAGTTACGTGTGACTCATTTGTGTTTGTGTGCCTGCACAGGATGAAAATAAAGAGAGAAGTTGACCTTCTCATATGCACATGCTTGTGACAAAAAAAAAATACATCCTGCATATAAACGAGTGAAATTTCGATTTAGCTTTCCTGCCTTTTTGTGTTGAAAAATGTGGCGAGGAAGAGAAATGGTGGATAAATGGAGCTAGAGAGGTAACTCCTGTTTTAAAAACATTACTTTCTCTACATTTTGTAGTTTGCATTTATTGCTGACGTTTTAAAGAGCAGCAGGAAGGTTTGTAAGATGTACAGTCAGCCCTCTGTCAGACGCAGCCTCATTTGCATGCGACCGTACTGATCCGGGGAGTGACGCAACGGCAGCCATATTGAGGTTCGGTATGAGTTCAGACATGTGACCGGTAGAGCCCGCGGTGCCAAGGCTGTGTCTGTCTAAAACCTCATATTTTCCCACCGTGGGAGGCGATGGCGGTTAGCACTCAGCGAGTAGCAACACGGTGCGGTGCAGGCCGCTCAGCATGCAGGTGCACAGCATGAGCCCTTCGTCTGCTGAGAGACCAGCACCAGTTTCACATGACACTGGCTGGTGGTTTCCGTTGCCATGGAGACATTTCCTTCTTCCTGCATCAGGGCTGGCTGGTAATCTGAGTCAAGGTTATTCTCCTCCCTCCCTCCCTCTCTCGCTCTATTCTCCTCCCAGGCTGGGCAATACGCCGCCTCAGATAAAGTGACAGTTAACACACTCCCGCACACATAACCAACAGACAAAATGACTCCTCTCAGCGCCGCCGAGCAGTTATTTCCTCCTTTTGTTGAGGCTGTTAAGGAATTCTTAAGCTATGCATTTGCTATTTTCAAGTCGAGCTCCGCGATAAACTGTTGCTTTAATATTTTTGCCGTTTGTGTAAAATGAGACTGTAATTTCATCCCTTTTGCTGCTTTTAATGCAGTCTGTATGCAGTGTTCACAGATTTTATCAGCTGAGAATTTTCTGGAATTTTGTGAATGTAAGCCCATTGACAAATATTTCTGAGCCTCATTTTGATAATGGATTAAAAAATGGGTAAAAATAGATTTTTTTTCTTTTAATGTTCAAATTCTTTCAAACATTCCACAAAGAAGCAAAATCAAGAATTTGCTCTGAAGGGCAGTGAAAAAGATTGCCAGCTAGCAAACGTGAATATAACGAATGCCCTATTTCAAATAATAAATTCTGCTTTGCAACTGCATTTTGAGGAAGGAAATGCTTTATATATATATATATATATATATATATATATATATATATATATATTCTTGTCCTTTATGAGAACATCAAGATTTGCAAAATGCTAATTCTTCTTGCAGTTTGTTGCGACAACAGTCCTGCAGGTTCCTGTAACCTGGGTTAGAAGTTTGACTGTCCCCGTCTCCTCTTTCCTACAGGCCAATGGAAAAGGTTCTCTTTGGTGTGTTGACCCCGAGTACCGCCCAAACCTGATCCAAGCCCTCAAGAAGCAGCACTTCCCTGCCGCACATGCCTTCTGCACACCACCCGCCTCCCCACCCAGGTGAACTTTCATCACTCTCTGGACGTTTTATTTTATTTATACGTGTTACTTTTCATTTAACAGTCAACCCTCATCAGTATGACATTTTACTTTTCTTTACGTCTCCTTTTCAAACTCAAAATCTGACTTTGTGTTTTTTGTTTACCGCCTGCAGTGCCTCCTCACCCCCTCGCCACCTCTTTCTACAAGGCTGTTCATTCAAAGGTAAGAGAGACCTAGCTATCTCCGTTTTTGTTTTGTTTTTTAAGTTTGGATGTGCGCATCAAAAGCAGATGTATTGAAATTCCAATCACTGCAGTTCTTTAGCTTGTGCTTGTGCAGTATTTTGACTATGTTGCCTGTTTCACATTTCAGTCCCAGAACATTCAGCTTCACCGTGCTTGTATCCTCAACTCTTGGTTTGATTTGTTGCTTTTGAGTCATTGATGCCTCATGTAGACCATAATGTTGAGAGCTCCCAGTCGATGTATCAGCCTCTTCTTCCCCCCGCCCCCCCCTCTGCCTCTTGGATTTGTAACCTTGACGACAGGCAGAGGTTTTTGCTGGTGCTGAGTGTCGAGCACTCAGTCTCACTATAATCATTAATAATTTAGAGCCCCAGAAGTGAGCTATGAGGCTTTTAGACACTTTGTCAGGTCTGAAAAGATTGGATGCATTATCAGTGGCTTCAATTCATCCTCTGCTTTGTTTTGGTGAACCATTTACATATCCAATCCATTCAGTGAGCATTTGGGCGGGTCACTGTCTCTAGCGTAAAATGATGGAAGGAACCCAGTCCTCCCAGTCCCAGTAGAGATGCCATGCTACCATGCTTTCACACCTCAGGACTGACCATCGTGCATGTTCTCTCCTCTTCCAGAGTCTGACATTGATGCTGCCACTGCCATGATGCTCTTAAACTCTGCCCCCGGGCACCACGTTGACCCATGTAAGAGAATCCACAAGCAGCCATACTTCCATACTTTCAACTCTCTGTCTCCTACCCTCCACATACCACCCTGTCATTGCTTACGTCTCCTTTTTTTTATTCTTTCGTGCTTTGATTTCTGATTGTCTGCGTCACATGTTGGTTCTTTCACCGGAACGGTTTCGAGAACGTTACTCGCAGCTGATTGCATGCAAATCTTTCCTGCAGACATTCTTCCACGGACATGTTACGGGTATATTTGGTGACATTTGGGAAATACTTCAACTTGCTGCTGGTTAGCTTAGCTTCGCACAAAGACTGGAAATTGGGGGGAATTCTGTCCAAAGGTGACGAAATCCACCTACCAGCAAAACTAACACTCTCTAATTAACACCAGAACACAAATGAGCATATTTCCCAAAATGTTGAAACAATTGCTAGTTCACTATAGTTAGATAACAATTTACATAGTATCTATGACAACCTATTTTAAGCCAGCTAAAGTGAGACACTGTCTGTAATCTCCTTTTGCACTGACTGTATACTTATTACTCTTTTGATCCTTTCCTCTCCTTTCCTCAGGCAATTCTGACAGCCCACTGGACCTCTCCCGCCCCGACTCTGTGCTGGTGAGCAGTGATCCAAAGCAGGACCACAACTACAGCAGCGTAGCCCTGCAGCGCTGCTCCTCCCGTTCCTCCTCTTCCTCTCTTTCCTCCCTGGACGAAGGAGGCTGCGACCGCCGGCAGTCCCACCGCGCCGGCAGCGAGGGCTTCCACAGCGACGAGGACTCCGACCTCTGGGACGAGAGGGGCGTCCACCAGACTTCTCGACGTCCGCCCGCCATCAAGTGGCCCGCCGGTAAGAGGGCACGACGCGAGGTCAAACCAGAGCTGGACGAGGAGCTGAAGGAAGCGGCCGGCTCCTTGCTGCACCTCGCTGGTATACGCAGCTGCACGGAGGGCTCCAAACGCACTGTCAAGAGCACAAAACTTAACAGGAAATAAAGATTATTTTTGCGCCCCCCCCCCCTCTCCCCTCTCCCCCATCAGACTCCGGACCCTGTGAACCCTAACCTCTGACCCCTGATCGTGTGTCCGAGTGTGCCTCCTTCTCCTTATCTGATCGTTCATTGGCCATTTTGAGCCTTTTTTTGTTTGGGAACATCCCTGTCCAACAAAACAAATGGCAATAGTATCGTTCACACAGGAGAACAAAGCCATATAGAGACTTTTGTATCTCGGGGGTGACTGCTGGGGGTAGGTGTTTGGGCTGTGGAGAACCATCAAGAAACCTATCCAAAATGACCTGCCTGCTTCTGTTGGATTAGAAGATTGTGATTCAAGATTTTTTTCTCTGAAAGACAAAACGGGAAAAGCTGAAGGTTTTATAACTCAAAGCGTTGCATGCTTCCTCCTCAAACCTGTATCCTCTTCCAAGTGAATCTATTTATGAAGCGAATGAGTGCATGTTTGTAACAGACAAAACCTAACCTCCTGGTGTTATCATTTTCTCCTTTTTGTGCTAAAGACAAAAAAAAAAAAAAAGATGCCACTGTTTTGAAAGGAATTCTTGCTCCACAAATCCTCTTGTAAGAGAGATGCAATAATTAATCCACAACCTTAACTTTTTTTGACTTTATTTTATGGTGGCATTTGTCAGAGTTGAGTATGCTAGTTAAACTTTACAATTGAGAGAATGAATGGAGTAGTACTATTATCTTGTTATGCGATAAACACAAAAGCTCTGGCTCTGTTTCAGGATTAGCAAGATATGGAAATAGTATTACTCTGCCACTGCCAAATTTAGTTGCAAAGTTAGCTATACTACTTGGTTCAGTTGTGTGCGGCCATTACAGTGCTATACAAATGAAAGCTCATCCTGTCGATCCCTTTCATTCATCGGTGTGTTTTTGACATTTATCGTGCAGACATACAGTATATCCACATGTTTGGTGACAGCCTATGCAAAGTGAACATCTGCCACGTGTTGCCAGATGCTCACTCATGTTAATAGGTTATCCTCCATAGATTTTATTTGTGTGTGTGTGTGTGTGTGTGTGTGTGTGTGTGTGTGCGTGTATCATAGTGCATGTCGACTTCAGCCTAAGCCTGAGATGACTGTCACGACAGAAAGGGTTCTTCTACTGGCAAAGTAATGATATTGCTCCGATGATCCCCTTCGCTACGGCTTGTATTGTAGGGCTGCTTGGTACTCTGCTTGCTCCTGGTCCTTTTTGAATGCGGAGCTGCTTAATGGTCAGAAACCGGAGCAGACAGCCAATTACCACAGCTTGTCGCTCCATTATTTGAGTTTGCGGTTTGATTATACCTCCGTGTGTTCCCCCTGTTTTTTTTTTTCAACAACGTACTTTAGAGAATTACAGAATTATACAGCTGGATTTTTCTCTTGGCCGCTCCTGTGGCGAAGTCCATTCACAACTTGAGGGGAGGGTGTGTTTGTTCTGGTTCAAATCAATGAAAGGTGCAGATCGCAGTGCATATTGGAGTGTAAAGAGCGAGAGGGGGACAGTACGGGCATGGCCACAGAGAACGGGACTGATGTGAAGTCGCTCGCAGGCGAGATTGTGGAAGACCTGTGCTGCTCTTGTGTTGTGCCCTCAGTTCTGGCTGGCCACTGGGTGTTTCGTCCTTGCTCTTCCTCCTAGAACAAAATAAGGAAGTTCACGCTCTCTTCACAAGCTGTGAAATGCAGTGTTTATTGTCGGTTGATCACTGAGAGGAAGTTGCAAGTCGCTTGTGTAAAAAAAAAAAAAAAGAAGAAAAAAAAAAAGGCCCCCGATTCTCATTTTGTGCTTTTAAAAAGGCAGCATACTTGCAGCGTACAATACAAGGTAGCATGGAAGCTCACGAGGGTGATAAACTGAGAATGATATTATTTTCTTCCCACAGCACAGATCACATCGTCACAGGGACACATGTTCATAAAGCACGCATGGTCGGTGCCAAACATTTTCTTGTGCCACTGATGTAAAACTGCAAAGGGCCATGGCCACGATATCCCCCCTGGTGCCACAATGTAGTTGTGATTTAGAGTAACAATGCCCTAGTCTTCTGAATCATCCGAACAGGAAATGGGAGAGGACGCTGGTCAGTGACTTAACCAATCTTCTGGGTTATTTTTGTCGCTTTAGAGTGGGAACTGTTCCTAGCAGAGTAAGCTGCAGTTCTTATGAGTAATACTTGCATACACTGGTCTTGTTTAGCTGTGAAAAAAAGAACAAATTATTGTTCATTAATCATCACCTTATTTATGACTTAATTTATGGGATTATTGAATGCATTGTCTATCAAACACTAGTCATTTGAAATGAGTGACTAGGCACATTTATTTTTCTCCCTCTCAGCTTAATGAGTATTTTGTTTTTCTCCTTGTTTTATTTTACAGCAATACACCTTTTTTCAAGTATTTTGCCAATGTCTTTTGTCGTTTAGAGCGGGTGTTTGTTTGTTTTTTTGTTTTATTTTCAATTTAACCATGACTGCCAGGTTTTCTTGATGTTTTGTTTTTTTGTTTTTGCTTTTTGTAAGGCTGGATAGTTTTATTAACATTGATCCTGAAACCTTTTGTTGCCAAAATTGATGTACAGCTGGGGTATAACATTTAAGATGGACACATTCCCCATGTACTGTAGAAGTTCATTGACGATGATTGACTCATATTACTTTTTTTTTTTTTTACATTTGTCTCATGTTTATGTTTAGATTTTGTGACATAAGTCGTCACCGATTGACTCTCGATCTCATCAGAGTCTTCAAAAATCACTGCCACTCATGCTTCCAGATATTGTTATGGGATGTTGAAATGTTTGAAAACTGGATCAGACTCAGTCCCCAAGTTGCTGCAGTGTAGTTCCAGACCTGCATTTAAGCATAGCGACAACTGCTGAGAAATTCTTGGGTGACCTGTGGATGAAAAGGTCGCTCCATCTCTCTCTGTAGCACTTGCAAATGAAACGTTGTGTTGGTCAACAAGTGACATGAGTCAGATCTGTGGATGAGCCTCCTCAAACACGTTGAGGTCCAACTTGCCCAAAAACTGAAAAAACCCAGTTGCTTCACTGCTCAGCAACTGTTATTGAATATTGGTTATGTGATTCTCAAAAGTTCTGTCGCAGTTCCTAAGGGTGTGATGAACATTTTTGTTGCATTTGACAAAGTTGCCAACCCAGTATCAGTTTGTGTCAGTTGTCTGCCACGTCTATCGGACCGACACACCTTTTGGTTTTTGTATGCTAACCTCTGTTGATAAAATGTTTATAAGATTTATTTTCGCCAAAGATATGCAATTGCATTATATATGGTATTACAAAAATATTAATAAAAACCTGTTCTTGTTATCACTGTGAGCGTCTTTGTATTCTGCAAATAAGACGTGTTTTTTGCTCCCCAAACTCCTTCACAACACAAGAACACCATCAAATACATTACATATACACCACCTACATTTTTTGATCAACATTGCCACCTGCTGTGTAGGCCACAAGACTGAAGTTCTAGCTAATAATAGTCTATTCTTTAAAATAGCTACCTCTATGTGGCTGGTTTCTCAGTTTTCACATAACAGCTGGCAAATATTTCCCACCAAGGCCAGCGGTTCAGAGCTGTTTTGACGGCGCAAGCTGCGCTCGGCGTAAGCTGCGCCCGGCACCGTGCGGCGGCTCCACCACACTTTTCTCTTTTTCTCCCGCACGTCTTTTGATTGCACCAGCGTGGCAGCCTGCCAGAAATGCACCTCACATTAATGTAAATTCCAGGGCTGTGCCAGTGATGGATGCATCATCAGATGTCCTAACGACACTCTTCGCTGTAAGTTAATTAGTCATGGAGGACTGTGGGATGAACACAGTGTGACCCTGAACAAGGGCTTGTCTGACTAGCCTCAGGCCCATTGGCACAGCTCTATTGTTCAATAGAGTCCTGTGTGTCGAGTGGAAGAGGGGGGCTTCTCCCTACTGACTGCCTCAATTCAGCTGGAAATCAGAGCAGCATCACCTCCCCCCCTCCCACACGGCCCTAGCAACCACGCCACGCCGACAGTTGCCAGGCAACCAGACAAAGCTGGAGCCACTGGCTGTGGTGTGCGTGTCAGAGAGTTTGTGTTTTTGCCTGTATGCATTTAAGATCAGGAATAGTGAAGCAGCAGCAGAGGAAATGTCTTTCCTTGGTACAAAAACATTCAAGCAAATCCTTTTGTGAATATTTTTGCAAATTTTAACAGCTGATAAAAAATAACTCTGCAGTTAACATTTCTTTGAAGAAATAGTAATACTATGTGGTGAAATCATTTTGAGATTATTATGGATTAGGTGAAATTAATCTTGTAGGATTTGACCAGTGATGGCTGCATTAGCAACATGTCATTTCACTTCTAGTCCAAACGAGGTCATGTGCGTTTTAAAGGGAAATCACAGACTGTTTTACACAGTGCTTCAACCCGGCTTGTGATTTCTGACCTTGTTTTTGTTAATGCATCCCATACTCAGATGTAAATTATTTAGCAGTGACGTCACAGTACGTAATTGTAAATAACATTAGTTTTAGTTAAAGGGAGAGGAAAGGATGCTATAATGATAGTATCTCTATTTTCTGTCATAGTATCATATTCATATCGTCCTATGATAAACTTAAATTATAATGCCAGTGTTGAAATGCTTTATTACACGTCAAAAGCTATCAAATGTAAAATAATATATACATAAGTACTCATTATATATAATTGTCAATTTCTGTATCGCCTATAATTATGCTATTGGAATATAATAATTAGTCAATTAACTACTTTAATTAAGTACTGCGTGGGTAAAAATGCATGTGAATACATTTATCTGCTGAACCTGCAATTAATACTGCCAGATAAATTTACTGTGATCAATTTATCTAATTTGCCTCTCGAGATCTCCGAACGCTAGACGGCGCCCTGCTCACAACAGCGCACGTCTTTTTTTTTTTGGTGACCTCTGACCTCTGTGCTTGTGTGTCTCCGGTCGGATCTCATTCGAGGAAGAGATTCTTGATGGGTGGAAAATGAAAGTATTCGCGCGGATGAATGGATTGTCAAGACTGCGTGACTAGCTTAGCAGCAGCAGCAGCTACGCCCGCTCAAGTAGGACGATTTGCGGAAGCTGCTGTCGCGTCACATGACCTACATGTGTTACTCGCTGTCGGGATTTGTTTTGCTACATAGCTAGTTAGCTGTTGGCTAGTCAAGCTAGCTAGCGAGCGCTTGTCACCGCTAACTCAAAAAAGCGTCGCTGTCAAAGTCGGAATAACATCCGGTTTTTAAGACAAATCAGATGACTTGTTTCTCCGGGGGACTCATGACCGTTCCCCTGTGACAATGTTTCCGAGGTTAGTTTCACCAACGAACGAGCCGCCCTGTAATACTTGGTAACAGCGGTGGACTAGCTAACCTGAGTTAGCCAGGTTAGCTCAACCAACGCCAACGATTCAAGCAGCCGGCAAGCTAACTGTTACAGCTAGCAGCTAAGCGGGGATACCGTTATCTAGCATCGGCGTTATAGCGACGGGACAACGTTGACGTTTCCGGCTACAATGGCTAACGTGACAGACCTGCAGACGAAATACAGCAAGCTGGCGCAGGAGTACTCCAAGGTAAAGACGCTGCCACACGTTTTAATGTCCAATAAAGTAACGTGAAAGTTAAATACACAGTTATTAACGAGGCTTGGTCTCAGAAGCGTCCAGTGTGTTATTAGCATCGGTTACAGGTCGATATGCACCTGTAGTCAACGACCAATGCTACCTGATAGCGTTATAAAACACTGGACTCTTGACAGTTCAAAAACCTGGAGTTTATTAAACTTAACTAAATAAGGAATGCACTGTTAATGCAACATCCATGCAATAAGCTTCCCTTCAAGAAGGTTAAATATCCGTTGAGACATGAATATTTTGGAAGATGTATTTTGTGTTGCTGTTGAAATATATTTCCTTGTGAGTGTATTTATTAGAAATGATCATACAGTTTTCCTTGAACACAAACTGACAATGTTACTGTCATGAAGGTGGGGTTTAAATTCATGCAGAAAGTAGAGTAATAAACAAATTGGCAGTGTACACTGATAGGATATTGTAATATAGCACCAGATATGTCAGGATTTTGGCATGCAAACTATCTAGTAAACACGTCATGTTAAAGTGCTATTAACATTTGGTTAATTTGTTAACAAGTGACAGTAAAGCCTGTGAGTCTGCGTTTTCTCTTGTGAGCTATAAGTGCCCTTTGTTTCTGTGTCAGCTGACATCACGGGGAGCGTGTGCTGTTTCCTGTTCAACTCTCATCTCCCCGTTAGCCAAGCACCATATCCTGCTCAGGAAGTGCTGACGAAGTAGCTGTCACACATACTGCCATTATGCTGAATTAAGATTGTGTTTAAAGGCCACTAGCCGTACAGCAAAGAACATTTGGTTTTATGCTCTGCATATTGTGCAAAATAAGATGACAGACGACGCTTTGCAGTTTTAAATCAGTGGCACGAGAAAGTGTTTGGCACTGATGTTGTGATTTAGTGCTGTGGGAAGAAATAGACAGCAACCAGATACAAATATATGACAGTGATTTTCTGTGGAAAGACAAATGTGTTTTCAAGATGCTGCATTATAATTTATCTGTAAAGTGCCGTTGTATCTCAATTATAGCTCATATTCTGTATGTTTCCACAGCTCCGTGCCCAGAACCAGGTGCTCAAGAAGGCAGTTGTAGATGAGCAAGCCAACTCTGCCTCGTTTAAGGTAAAGTTACATATGAAACAGAAACAATAATAATGTTAGAATTACAATCCACAGCTTTGATATACAAATTTACTCATGTTTCTGGCTAAACAATTAAGCCCCAATTACAATGTTTTGGAGATTCCACATTACATCATTCAGTGATATCTTGTTTGTCTAAACCCAGATGTTCACCTAATCTTACTATTGCAATGCTGCTAGTTGCGCCGGAGTTGCATAATCTCAGCATATTTGCCAGCAAGCCTTTTTTTTCCAATCAAAGCTAGCTCTGCAAGAGTGCATAGAGTCACATCATTGTGATTTAGAGGAAGTGATCTACATAATGTGCTTGTTTTTGAAAAGATTTGTACAGCAAGTTTATGCCCAACATGTTTTTTCTTTTTAATTATCCTCATCAGGAGCAGCTGAAGCAGAGGGACCAGAGCCTGAGGAAGCAGGAGCAGGAGATGGACAGTCTCAGCTTTAGAAACCAACAGCTGGCCAAAAGGGTGGAGCTGCTTCAAGAGGAGCTAGCTGTCAGTGAAGCCAAGGGCAAAAAGGGGAAGGTGATCATGAGGGGAATCAGGGAGAGGCTATACAGTTGGGAAGAGGAAACGGAATGTGTTCATATAGCCTCCAATCAAAAGCAAATTTGAAAAAAATTTGATTCTGAAAGCTGCAAATTCAAATATGATTAAACATCAAAAGATCACGATTAACAGCCCCTATTTTATCTCTACCTCCTCCAGAGTAAAGCAGACTCTCCCTCGCAGCATGGTCTGGAGACCCAGAGTGTTTTCGATGAGGACCTGCAGAAAAAGATAGAAGAAAACGAGCGACTTCATATCCAAGTAAGCAGCCACATTGTGCTTATAATTGTCTGTCATTCTTCTGCATGTGCAGTTAATGCGCTGGCGAGGCCATGCATGTGATGGCTCCGTTTTCTGCTGTATACACATTAGTTTTATGAAGCAGGTGAGCAGCACAGGAGGCAGGAGGCTGAGCTGTCGACGCGACTACAGGAGCTGGAAAAAGGTTCCGATCAGCATCAAGCTGTCGTGGACGGACTCACCGCTAAGTACATGGAAACAATTGAGCGGCTGCAGAGTGACAAGGCACGTTTAGAGGTGAGCACGAATGGGAGGATGAAATACGTGATGTTATTTGAAGTTTTATTAAAGTTTATTAAAATGTTTTATTTTTCCCCATTTCGGATAGGTGAAAGCACAGACTCTGGAGAGGGAAGCAAAAGAGTGCAGACTGCGGACAGAAGAGTGGTAAATCATTCTTTTTATTCACAGTTTGATGCTGTGTCAGAAAACCAAAGGGTGACTTGCATGTATGCAGTACAAATACATATGTATGTAGTGACAGCATAGTTCAAGTAAACTCCCCTGGTGGATACAAGACAAACATGAAAAAAATGATTTTGAAATTGTGGTTAAGTTTTGACAAAATGTCAATATATATATTACAAATAATGCATGTCTATTGTATTTGTGATTCTAAAACCCTATTAAAATTGTTTTACCGATTAAAAATGCACAAAGTAATCAATATCTTTTGCTCTCTTGCTACAGTCAGCAGCAACTGAGGCGCTGCCAGTCAGATCTGAACAGACAGGTCAAACAAAGCAGCAGTGTTATCCAGGAGAAAGTGCCCTTCAATGACACCAGTGAGTATCTGTCGCACAAAAAAAAAAAAAAACAGTCTGCTACAGAGCAGACATCTGTTTGAGAACATTTATGTCTCTGTCGCCATAACACCATTCTGCCCGGGAGTAAATAGTGCAATGTTACACCAAACTGTAATATTGCACGCAAGGAGGCAGGAGGCTAAACCGTTTAAGCTATGTTTGTCGAGTCAATATGGTTCAGTGTAAGGACTGAGGATCTGCTCTTTCTGCCTTTCTCTCCTGCCCTGCAGAATGTAGTGACTACAACAGCCTCAATGTGCCACCACACAATCGACGGCACCAGGTGAGTAATAAACAAACTTTTTAAACACATTAGCATACTTGCAGCTTATTTATTTTTGTCTAAAATTACCATTATATTACCCCACGAATTGTAACGTTTTATTGTTTTATTTGTTTCCATAATACAGAATTTGTAGTTTCTCAAAACCACATTTTCTCATTATAAACATTTTACAAAAAAAATTACATGTTTCATTTATTAATCAATAACTAAGAATTCAGACAATAATGCTCAACTATTCTCAACTTTTTCTTTTAATAGAATCAATTCAGCAATGTCAGTAATAGTGCTTGATTCTTTTTTTTAAATTACCGATTAATCTGCAAATTATTTTCTCGAATCATCAAGTGGTCAATAAAATATCACGAAATACTGAAGAGTGTAGATGCTTGTTTTGCCAGAGCAACAGTCCAAAACTTAAAGCCATTCAACTTACTTTCTATTAGACAAAGACACTTTACCAAATTAAGCAATTTAAAAGCTGGTCCTTGAAAAGTTTGATATTTTTTTGCTTAAAAATGACTTGAATTATGAGTCAGTTGTCAAAATGTTTGCTGATTCATTTCCTTTTGATTGGCTTATCAATTCATCCAATTAATGGATTGTTTGGCAGCAAAAATTTGAGATACCATATGTCACAGATCCATTCATCCAGCTGAATTTCTTCTGACCAGAGTAAAACATTGGGTGCGTGGGTTGTGTGTTCTTTCTGTGGTTTTAGCTTAAATCCCGGGATGTGGCAGGTCAGGCCTTGAGCTTCATTCAAGACCTGGTGGCTGCTCTGTTGAACTTCCACTCCTACACAGAACAGAGAGTACACATCTATCCCCTGGACTCCTCCATTGAGCCAATCTCCCCTCTTAACCAGAAGGTGAGGCAAACTGCACACAAGAAATGTCACACAAATAACTGATTTACAAGAACACACACAATAAAAGACTGTGGCTGTGGTTGTACCTATGTATGGTAGAAACTTAAATGCATGATTTCTCTCTCTGCCTAGTTTTCTCAATATCTACATGAGAATGCAGCCTATGTGCGCCCCCTGGAGGACGGCTTTCTGCAGCTACACCAAAGCATCACAGAGGACACGGTCACAGTACTGGTGAGTGGTTTTTGGACAGGGACATTGTGTGGGCTTGTTGATGATGCACGCTTATAGCCAACCATTTTTTTTTTTCTTGAATTGAAGGAGACTGTGGTCAAGCTGAAGAGCTTCGCAGATAATTTCTCATCATACACCCACTTTCTGCAAAAGATTCTTCCCTACCAACTTAAAAGGTCAGCGCTGTGTCCGTTTATGTGTGTGTGACAGAGAGAAGAAGAGGAGGGGAGGCTGTACTGATCTTCCTGTTCTCTTTTCAGCCTTGAAGAAGAGTGTGACACACCTCTATGCACTGCTGCGCTTGTTGCGAAGAACCAGGAGCTGCAGAGTGACGTGAAGAGAGTAACTTCTGTATTTGAGAAGCTGCAGAGCTACATTAACCTTTTGGCCTTACCCAGTAGGTTAACATGGAAAATACATACCTTTATGTCAAAGATTAGTTCATACAGCTGATGTTTTTTTTTTTTCCTCCTTTCAAATATTTAAAAGTTCTTGTGGAAAGAACAGGTGCTGCTGTGAAGTGTGACAATATGCTTGTTTTACAAATGTGTGCAATGTGTCTCAGGTGTTCGGCAGGATGCCATGCCACAGAGCAGCACCTCAGCTGTCTTCACCCAGCTGGCTGCCTCCCTACACAGTCTTCACGACGCCATTAAAGGTGAGCAGCACCGTCAGCCATTTTTTTTTTTAAATCCAGAGCTATTCACAACCAGTGTGACACAGCACAGCGGTTCCCTCGCGTAACCTTTCACTGCTGTATCCATTCATAAAAGTTGGAAAAAAAACATTTTGTTTTCACGACAATACCACCAGCTGAGTTTTTGGAGTGTAAATATCCTGCTTCTACAACAATGCGATGTGAAATGGCTGCATAATTTAATGCTCTCTGGCAGAGAAGAGTCACTTAGGTGCACAGCTGACACATTTAACGGAGTGGAAATAGGTTTCATGTAATGAGGCTCTTGATCTTGGCTCTTGTGGGGATAGTGATTGTGGACAAATATACACTAAAGACATGCCGTTTTACAGAATGAACACATCTGTAACACATCATTCGCACTTACGAAGGGAGCGTCGCAAAACAGCTGCCTCTTGATCACCTCAAAAGATGATTAAAAACATCATGTGTAGATGGTGAAGCTGACTCAAAGCCAACAGATGCTGTAAATGCTTCTCTTGCGGTTCTGTTTCCTCCCTGTCTAGAGATGTCAAAGCACTACAACCAGAAGGCTGGCTTAGAGCAGGAGCTCCCCACCATCACCCAGAAGCTCTGTACCACCACAGAGTGCCTGCTGGGATCTTTGGGCTCTCTGACCAGCAGCACCGGCAAGGTACGGCCAACAGGGGGCAGCCAGCCGCCAGGTTTATTTTCCCCATGTAGTATGTTCAAACAGCGTGTGGCATTTGCTAGCTGTGATGCGCGGCACCTTAACTGTAAGTAGCAGTTAGATTTCCCTGCAACTGGATCACGTCGGTAATTCTGTCACCACGGAACGACAGGACTCAGGTGGGCAACGGTTCAATGTTCAAAGATCGTCTCCAACTCACAGTTTGCACAGCTGCTGCCCCGTTAGAGTAAAGGGATAAATGATTTCTCTTTGTGAATCAAGTGAAGCGTTGACTGAAGTGTGTCTGCTGCTGGGAGCCACAGTCCAGTGGGTTGCTGTGCTGAATGGAGGGGGGGGCTGTGTGTGTGTGTGCGTGTGTGTCTCTTTGTGTGAGTGTGTGTGTGTGTCATTTTGAGAGCGATCATCTCTGCAGGCAAAAGCTAATTTTCTTAGACATTTCTCATCCTGGACACTTGCTGGTGAAATCATCTCTCTTCTGAAAACACACTGGTTAATTCAAAGCTTAGCAGAATGCCGAGTATTTGAGACATGTCGACATCATTTGTGCTTCTTTATCTAAGGAGGCTGCAAACATCTTTTATTTTAATGATACAGGACATTATGTCACTGTTTTGTTGCAGATCGCCACTTTCTTCAGCAACAACTTGGACTTCTTCACATCATCAGGCTACAGTCCAAGAGGCAGCACAGGACCCCTCAACCCCTTGCAAGCAGAGAGCATGCTGGCCAACAAGAAGCAAGCTGCTGCCTATATACATGCTATCAAACAGGTTAGTGTATGCTTAAATCTGCTGATTATTCCCAGGTCTGCAGTCGTGACAAAGTGCGACTGAGCCTTTCAGTTCAAGCCCCCAGACAGGAAAATTGGGCCATTATGAATACAAAGACTACATCCGTAACATCTATTAAAAATGTTTTTTTGTGAATATTTCATATATTTCTTCTGGTTTTTAGCTCTTCACATTTAAAAGTCATGTTTTGTTCCTGTGGTTTGTGACTCAGTTTCTTGTTTTTACTTTCACGGGAAGGACTTTGCTAAAGTTACTTTGAGGAACTTCACTAGTTATGAAAAAGGCTTAGTCCAATACTAACGACAAGACCATCAGTGACAACATTGGCTATCTTTATATACCGTAGTTATTTTTAATGTCTCATCGGGCCACCTGGTGGGATTCTGCAGAAAATCGGATTAAATCAGTTCTCTGGCAGCAACCAGTCTGCCAAATACGGGCCCACATTTGACGTCACAGCCGCCTCTGACCTGCAGTCGGGGCTCAGGTGGGAGGTGGAGAGCTCTGTATCCGGTAACGGTGGCTCCTCCTCCGACCAGGAACAGCTTCACCGGTCCCCGCTGGGGGCCAACAACGACACCAAACTGTTGGAGGCCCAGTCTGCATTGGGCCTCCTGGGCCTGCTGGACCGAAGGGAGGCACAGGAAAACCACAACAGTAAAATGAGAGGTTTGCTGAATGGAATCCGGTGCTGCAGAAACACTACCGCTTTTGTCCACAGGGACCGCCAAAAGCAACACAAAATTAAAGTTCCCCGAAGAAGCTTTTAGGAATATTGCTATAAAAATAAATATGAGATGCATGTTTTTTTCATTAATAAATGTGCATTTTCCTATTATATGTGTTGTTTCTTCTTCCAGGCCAGGCCGCAGTCTGTTCCATACAGAGAAGCCCTGTCAAACCGCCGTATCCTCACCAGCTCCACGGAGAGCAGGGAAGGTCTCACTCAGCAGGTGTGACTTTTGGCTCAAAATCTCTGTCTATCCCATTTCTGCTGGTTCAGAATTGATTAATTAAAACATTCCTTAGTCATAGATTTCCTAATCATTATTTAAATGAGGATATGTGGATATGAACATACGAGTGAGTGTGTAAGCCAGATTTGGTTGCCCTCAAGGCAGTTATATAATAACCTGGAGGTAATGTCTAAAATGGTTTGTTGAGACTGCAGAAGAGCAGCATCGATGTGAGTCTTATATCAGTGTTTTGGATGTGGTGTAGACGGTCTTTAGGGACAGGGTGTGAAGTACTAGCCTGTTCTGTGCTAAGCATGTTCAAAGTGTCTGTTTACTTTCTCTTTTGTAAATGTGCCCTTTGGTCGATATCAGCTTGCTCCAATTTGTCACTGGAGCACAAAGTTTACTATTACAAGTACAAAGTCATAAAATTGATTTATAAAGATGGAGCTTATTGACCTTTTGACCCTGCAGGTTTTGGAATTAACAATCTTAAGTCCTCACGATCTCATCCTTTACATATTTTCTTTTATTATAACTTTTAAAAAGAATCTCTACACAAAGATTTAATACAAACTGCTTTGTTATATAGTTCCCCCATACTAAATACTGCTGCCCTTAAGCCTCTCCTAACCATGGCTCAGGCCTCATCCCATAAGCTCACTGTCCTCTCCTCTCCCCGGTGGCCTCCTTACAGGTGCAGCAGAGCCAGGAGAAGATTGCTCGGCTGGAGCAGGAGAAGGAGCACTGGCTGCTCGAGGCCCAGCTGGGGAAGGTGCGGTTGGAAAAGGAGAACCAGCGCATTGTGGACCTGGAAGCGCAGCTCGCAGCAGCTCATGGGGGAAGTCCAAACTCACAACCAGCTGCAGCCAGCACGCTCCCGCCGAGCCACGAGGAAGCAGAGAGGGAGCGGAAAGAGACTACGCTGTGCACCAGCCTGGTACGGTAACGGGTTTGGCCGCTCTCCTTGTTAGTTTTCGCTTGCAGAGAACATTCTCTGCCCATGGCTCTTGGGTCTGATTTGCTTGAACAACGGGAGTATTATCATTCCTATCTTATAGCTCCCACGCTTCACACGTTTTTGCTTAATAAAACTCAGACTTCCAATGTGCTGATGCGGCAGAATGGAAGAATACTGTTGTTTATGCAAGTCCGTGCACAGTGTGGTCACAATCCAGAGCAGTTTGACTCACTAGTCTCTGTGCTACCTACGTATTAGCTTTCATTGTTCCCATCTGGCTAGCTTGTCCTAACATTGGTGGAGGCCTGTCTGTGCTTGAGGGGGATTTTAGAACATCCGATCTGTGATGAAGTTCCTGACATGTGTCTCTATTTTGTCTTGTCACCAGGTTGGCATGTTGTGCACAACGCCCACCGTTGATCTCGTGAGTTGTCATACATTTAACCAATTGATTCAAATGAAGAGCTGTTAAAGAAAAGACCATTTAAATCCTAATACACCCCCGAGGGAAAAGCATCTCATCAAGTAGCATGTTGTGTCTGCGTTTGCAGGTGGGAGATGAGGAGTCCAGGGAGCAGCTGATAAAGACCCACTACATGGCCAGAGTGGGAGAGCTCACCTCCCAGCTCCAGATTTCTGACAGCAAAGCTGTGCACTTTCACTCAGAGGTGAAGCCCCAAACTAAGCTCCTTCTCATAGCAAGGAACTGACCTTTTCATTGCACACATCCTCACTGCATTGCATGTCATCTGGGAAGAGATATGGAAACTCTTACGCCCAAATACATTTAGAGCAGAACATCCATTTGCCCTGCTCTCTCATGTGTACTATTTTTGTCTGCTTCTTTAATTTGCTTGAGAACAGAGAGCACTGAAACTGAACCCAGGTTTAACCTTGTTTCTCTGTTCTTTCCTCTTGTGCTCTGGAAGTTTTTCCATTATTACCATAGTGTTGCCTTTTTTGTACTGAGAAACCCCACCTTGTATTTTTAGTATTACGGTGAGGCTTGATCTGAATGTAGATAAGTCTCAAAGTAACACCTGGTCACATTGTGATTAACCGGTATGCCAGTCATCCACATATTGTATCCTAGCAACAGGAACGCACCTGATCTTGGGTCAGTGCTTTCAGGTATTAAACTGTCACTTTTTTTCAGCTGTGCATTTACTCTCGGAGCTATCGTCGAAAAAAAATACCCATTATTCGAAGAAATATCTCCTTTTATTTCAGCTTTTGAAAAAGATCTGTAAAGTATGCTAGACGTGCTTTCAAACTATCAGGGGACAGCAGCTGTTAACTTTTCTTTATCCCCCCCCCCCCCCCCCCAAATTTCTAGTGTCGAGCTTTGGCCAAGAGATTAGCCATTGCAGAAAAATCACGGGAGACTCTGAGCGAGGAGGTCAAACTGGCTAATCAGAACATCACACGCTTGCAGGTAAAATGTAGTCCCATTACCAAAAGCGCTTCCTGTCCAAGTATAGACATCAGCCTCCTCCCAACTCAGAAGACATTCTCACTGTAACTGTGGTGTCGCTCATACAGGACGAGCTTGCTACAACAAAGAGGAGCTACGAAGACCAGCTCAGCATGATGAGCGACCACCTGTGTAGCATGAATGAGACGTTGAGCAAGCAGAGAGAGGAAATCGACACGCTCAAACTGGGCAGCAAGGTACGACACTTTTTATCCTTTTTATTTCAAGCACTTTGCTCTTAGGTTTGTTTCCAGCTGTCACATGCCGTCAGTCTCTAAATACATCTTAAAGCTCCATCGTTGAAGCAGAGTGAGAAAAAAACATCCAGTGGCTTCAGGGTGGTGTGAAGGATCGTTTCAGGTTTAGCAGTGAAATGTGACATAGTAAAGTTTCTGTCAGTTATGAGGTGAACTTGGAGGTTATTGGTGGTGTTGTGGTTGCCCGCTGGCCCTGATGGGAAAAGCACCTGCTGGAACCATCTGAAGAAGTCGTTAAGTTAAAGCTGCAGGAATGGAGAGGCCCGTTTTTTTAAGCGTGCGTGTTGCTGCTTGTGTGCACACAGATGGCTGCGTGTTGGGAAGCTGCAGGACGCAACATGTTAGTGAGTTAGGGGTGGTGATTTTCTCTGGAAGGCCGGAGACGAGCCTCAGCATGAATTAAGAATTTGAAACGACGCAAAAAATAAATTCTGAACTATCGACCTACTGCACTTAAACACAACACGCTACTTAAAAATGTTCCATTCCAGGGAATTACTTGATTTTACATATTTTTTTTGCTGAATCTCATATTATTTCTTCTGTTTTCTTCAGGGAAATGCCAAAAAGAACAAAGGTCGCTAGAGCCGCCCTCTCAACTGGCTCCGTTTTGGCATGACAAAGGGCCCCCTTGAGAAGAGATCTGGTCTGTGGAGCCTCCCAGTAACATCCTGGTACCAACACTACCACTGTCACACAACCACAGGACGGCTACATGAGCCTCAGATCCCTCCACCGTCCGACAGTGGGAATACAAATGAACATGTGTGGAGGCTTGTTTGACTGAAGAAGCTTCTTTTTCCCCCCCCTTTTTGTCCTTGTCACGGCACTAGTTATAACACATCATTTGCTAAAAATGCTTTCTGAAACTGTTCCGGAAGCGGCTGCTTGACCTTTTTTTGGCCAAAGCAGGATGGGAGAGAAACGGCTTTTTCCCCAGAAGAGACAGAGGGAGATAAACAGCGGGACAGTGGGTATTGCTCGCTGAAGTCAAGACTTGAAGACCAAACCCTGTTGAGTCAGCGTGTGTGCGTTTCCTGCTTTTAACGTATGTGTGAGAGAAAATGAAACTGCTTTCTTACTGCTTATCTGTGGGAGCAGGAGAGCAGAGTAAATGTTGGTGTGGCTGTTTGTGTGCAGAGTGTCGTTTCATCATGTGACTATGGCACCAGGCTTTACAACATGCGAGTACTGTTTTACACTTTGATTTTTTTTTTAAATATAAATCTATCTATCAAATTTGAGATGATTTGCGCAAGTTGTTCCGAGGGCCCGTGTGTCCACATACAGCATAATCGCCCTTACAACACATGCATATATCACAAGCTTCTTGAAAGAAGGGCTTTAAAACCTGAATGAACAACTAACAAAAGACACACTTGAATTCATTCCTCATTTTTGGGAACATTTCAGATCTTTGGGAGTGGAGAAAATACCAGAAGAAATGTCTCCCCTGACGCACTGATTGATTGTGTTTACCTAGACGAAAAGGGTAAGATGGACAAGCCTGAGCTCGTGAAATGTTGTCAGTTTGTCTCTGTGAAGTTACTCTATAAAAGTCGTTTTTATCACCAAAGTAAGCGTGGGTGTACACTCAGAAGCCTGGTGTGGCACAACAGTCTAAATTCATGTTGTAATATGTATGGACAAAAAAGGGTTAATGTGAATACACACAATTGAAATCCTGATATAATTGTACTGTATAATTTCTAAAATATATATATATAAACACAAAGGCATTTATTCAGAGTTTACACATTTTTATTTTCCACAGAATTTGGAATTTGGATCTGCAACTATTTTTTTTCTTCTTTTTCTTCTGTAAAGTCAGATTACTATGTCATAGAGGGGGTTGCCTATACTGCAACTGGTGATTAGACAACCCGAGTCATGGCAGAGTGCAGTTAAAGTTTACAGTAAAAGAGAACCTCTTTGGCTTGTAGAGACATGAGGAAAAGGGGGGAAAAAAAGCCCAGCAGTGGTTATGAGCAGTTCATTCAGACCCTCATTTGCCAGTCTACACCTGCCAGCAAACCTTTTGATCATAAAGATTTGCCAACACCCCCCAAAACCGATTTAAAGAAATAATAATACTTGTATTCTCACAATGTAAGCTGTTCAAAAGCACATTAAATTATGTGAAACAAAAATAAAGAGCTTGTTCAACATTTAAATGCTTCATGTATTTAACATTCAACTGGTTCTAAGTGATCCTGTCTGACCTAACTTTTTGTGCAGAATTTCTGGGAGTTGGAGCGGATTTGGATTTAAAATGGCCTATAATTTAAAACAAAAAAAACAAACAGCCGGTAACACACCCTAACCACTGGGAAATGAGGTAGCACCACTGAGCTGGACATATGAGAACTGGAAGATTACTGTTTGATGCAGTCATTTTATTTGGAAGGAAAATGCTGATGCTTTCATGCACTCCTGTTACGCTACTTCAGAGGTCAAAGACGTTAATAACCGCCACTTATTTGTGCATTCAAGAGCTCTTGACCAGTAATAATGATAATAATTTGGTGGTTTTCATTTTTGGAATTCAAGAAGAACATAATAATAGAAATGTGTGGTGGTAGAAGATATCCTGCCAGTAATGGTGTATTGGTAAATCAAAGTAGGCAAAAGTGACAGGACAGAGTTTGAAGTAGTTTCTCACAAATTACATTCCTAAAAAATACTTGTATGCTTTATTGTAACCCTTATTGTAGCTTCTATATTTCCTTCCTTTTATTCAATACTTTGAGTTACATGTAATGTTGATACACAGCCAACAAAACACCAACTAATTGCATTAAATTGAGCATTATTCACATGTCAAAATGGGCTTATTAACTGAAAACATACGCACATCGCTTAGTTCCATCGTAACCAAAAGGCCTTATTTACCCTCAAGTCGAAAGTTACACTCAAATCGCTGTGACGTTGCGAACCTCATCTCCCGATTGCGACATTTCCTACGGCCGTGAACGCAGCGCCGCTCTGTTCATTCCTACAGTGTGTCCCGCTGTAGGACAGTCTGCGTGAACTCGGGAGGAGAAGCGCCGCGCTGTTGAAAAAAACTCCCAGGATTTACACTCTGCCATTTTGAGGAAAAACCCGGTCGACACCAAGAGTACAGACGCGTCCGTTAAAACGGGAGTCATGAGCTGAATTTGGCCGAACTACTGCTGTGAATTTGTGAGTATTTCTCTCTTCTGGCTCGCGCTCAGCTCTGGTTTGCTTGTGTTCGCCGACTTTTTTAAAAAACGTACGTTAGACTTTTGTTGTCAGTCGTCGCTCGGCCGGCTGAGCGGACGGCGTGTGTGTGTGTGTGTGTTGTGCTAACAAAGTGGAGTACGAGTGACAACTTCTACTCGGGCTTCGTGTCAACTTCTACTCGGGCTTCGTGTCAACACACAAGCCGCAGAAGTGATCCCAGAAGTGGGCCTCTCTGGCCCGGGACACCGGGGGCCTGGCTCTGTTGTGGATGACAACATGCTGGTACTGTTTTCTTTCTCCAGCCGGAGTTGTTGTTATGGGCGACAACAAAAAAATGTATGTCGTCCAAACTCCACGGCAGGCTTGAGTGGCGTTTACCGACCCCACGCCGCAAGAATGCGGCTCGAACAATAGAGTTTCAAGATGTGTTTGCACATGTAGATGAAGTTTCATATTCATTTTTTGTGTGCTATCTTTTATCAGGAAACGACACTGTTTGGTTAGTTGTGAGCTTTGTAAAGTGGAATCACTGTTGCTACAAGTAGGGATGGGATGATGAACGGTTTTTATCGCGTATCGGGATAAAACTACCGCGATAGGTGGAATCGTGGTGAATTTTCATCATTGGTATAATCGTAAATATCGTCATGAGTGACTTGAAAAAGCTGTCATGTTCGCTGTGATGATAGAGAAGTAAAAATAACAGCCCAATTTTAAAATAAAAATACAGGAAGTATCATGTATTTAAAAACCACTCGCATCTTGCCATTTTTAAAAATGTATTAATTGTTTATTTATGCAGAGAGACCATATGATTACCTCCATTTAAAATAATTTATTTTGCTCTAAAATTGATGTTCACGACATAAAAAAGTGTTCTCTCTGTGACACAATAAAAATATTTCAATCTGAACATAATTCAAAGTGATACCGGTTTGTTTAATGCTGGTTTTCAAAGAGTTTTAAGTATATTTTCATAATCGTGAATTATTTTAGGTCGGGATAATCGTGGCATGAAATTTTGTGGAAAAGTCAGTAATGTGTGCTATTACTAGTTAAAGTTTGCTAACATTTAACAACCCAAAGCCATCAGACCAAGTAACGCTATAGCAGCAAAACCCTGACTGCATTGAATTGTGTATTTGTGCATTTTATTGCTTGTGAATTCAGCTTTTCCTTTGTAAAGGGACACATTTACTTCTTCTAACAGTTACATAGTCTTGCTGCTTTTGAAGGTGCTCTAAAATACAGATGAAATACATGTTTTCCATTAAGTTATTTTTAGTTTATCCCTAAGTGTCTGGTATTAAAATTAATCACTCCTGATACAAACAGCACAATAGTGGAAACGTATTTTTTGAAGTGCTTCAGCTGACAAATACGGCTCTGATTCATTCCTGCTTTTCTTTCCCAGACATGCTTTTCTGGACTGTAAATAACTCCGCAATAAAAGCACCGGAATGAATGCATATAATAAAGCTAACATAACATTGATGTGTTCACTGTGTTTAAGGTGTGAGGAGATAAAAGCAGCGGCACCCACACCTTTCTCTTCTGCTTTGTTTGATGGGAGACGGCGCCAGTGTTGCCACTGGAAATGGGTCATCACTTCTTTTTTCCACCGTTGCACTAGATTACATAGTCATTGTGACCCCAACAGTAGTCCTCACCCGTCAAATGAAACAGGACAGTGTTTTCTTTTGCTTATCTGTTCTCAGGAAAACTCTCTATAAGGCTATAGTGTGAGTAAACAGGAACTATCCAGGGAATCCACCATGAACTTGTCTCATTTAATCAGGAAGCATCTGTCTTCTAAGTTAAAGTTCAAGTTCATGTGTGCATTCTTTTTAATTCAGCAAAAAACCACAATAGTTTCCTCTCAGTCATCATTTGTCAGGCGACTTCCTGCTTCCTGTCAACAAGGGATTTGTCCTTTCTGTCGTGGGAGTCGATAGGAGAGGCGACGTTACGGGGCCCGCATGGAAATGGACATTGATCTTGAAGTAAATGACAGTTATGATCGCTGCAACTAAGATATTATATGAATTAGGTTCACACAATGTTTTGTTTCATATCCCTGTTGGTTAGTTTCAGCTTGTGATTGCTGTTCCTCTTTGTGGACATTCTGTGTGTTAGTTGACAGATTATTCCAGACATCATATTCACATGTTTTTGAAAATTGTGCTTATATTTTGGTTTGTTATGACGTTTTAGTGTTTCACTCGTAGCCAAAGTGCTGACTGGCCTCTTTAAAAGCTGATGCGTGCATCTATATGAACAAATTCTGCCCCAGTAATTATAAATAAGTGCCTTCTAAGTTATTGTCCATGAGGTGTGTACATTATTTTGCCTTACCCAGGTTTAGCAAGGAGTCATTTCTTTAAGTATAGTAATGATAAACCCGAGAGAGGCCTAATGCAAGGGATCAGCTGCCTTTTTGTCTTAATTGCAGTGCTGCAATTTAACTGAGAACAAACCATAACATTGTTTGCAAGGGAGACTTGAACAAGAAGTTGCTCTTTAGAATTACAATTTGTGTATTTCCATTTATTAGCAGGTTTGTGAACTTGTGAGATTTCTTCCCCTCCCAGGCCTTGACGTGATAACAATGAAAAATATGGTCAAACTTAAAAAGTAATTCCTCAGACTCCTGTTTTATATATTTCTAACGTATTTAATTACTGTAAAAAGCTGCTCTTACTCCCCCAGGCTCCTTCTTGGTTGCTGTTTTATGTTCGGCAGTGATAAACAACCAGACTTTATGAATGTCCAATATATTTTTGAAATTTTGATGAAAAAAAAAAATGACATTAAGATAATATTTGTTCACAGAGGATAAAGCAGGCTGGTATTTCCTGTGTGCAAAGCTGCTTGTCCCCGAGGAATGTGGGGAATGTATTTACTTTGTCCTCTGTAGATTTAGCAGCGTCTCGTTTCTGTACTGCCTGCTGGAGGGCCCAGGAAGAGACGGCAGACTGGAAAATGACTCTGAAAGACTGCCGGTAACCCCCGCGGAGAGCTCGGTCTCCTCGGTGCCCGTCTCTTTTGAACCAAAGCTGAGGGATTCTATAAGTCGGGAGAGGCGGGATGAAGTCATTGGATGTCTTTGTGCCTTTGTAAACATCCCGCTCATTAGAAAGATGTTCTCCAGTGTTTGACTGAAGACTTGTCAATGCGCTACCCTGAATCAGAACCCCCTACTTCCCTGTTTATTTATAGGCAGAGGAACTTGCCACTAGGATTTCTCCTTCATGCAAGTCGTGGCTGTGATGTTGAGGGGAGGAGGAAGGCTGTAATTGAGGCTTTCTGCTTTCAATTATTTTATTTTTTTGCAAGATTTTCGTGGTGAAACTCGGCTTCTACATGTTTTGAAAGCGGCTTCTTCTCTGTGGCCTAAGAGTCTGGTGTTGGTGAGAGCAGAGCCGCCAGCGCACCAAAAAAGACACGCTGTGATTGACTGGCACGGAAATGAAGAGCAAAGATTATGTCAAAATTACAGTTCGCTCTCCGCCTCATTGGCTAATTAGCCTGAACGCCGCTGTTGTTATTCCCACACTGTCCCAACATTTACTCCCTACATGGAAACGTGTTCTGCAGATCATTTGACCTGAAGCTTCGTACAGTACAGCTGCTGCAACACATTATACCTGCTTCTCACAGTCGACTTCATGCTGCTTAATGAGGCAGATTTTTTTTTTGC
Source organism: Eutrigla gurnardus (assembly GCF_963514095.1). Taxonomy (NCBI): domain Eukaryota; kingdom Metazoa; phylum Chordata; class Actinopteri; order Perciformes; family Triglidae; genus Eutrigla; species Eutrigla gurnardus. The sequence goes on from NC_139925.1 coordinate 7,227,135, forward strand.
CCGCCACTGCAAACTTTTCCCAGGCAGGCTCACGATGAATTATTTAAACTATGCTCATTTCAAAGCACGGTATCTGTAAAATCTCACATTTTTACGTATCAATTTGCAATACAAAGCCTTTGATCTTTTCCTTTTTTTAAAAAACGTGAATATTTCCTTTTCTCTGAATATTTCTTCCACCAGGAGCTTCTAAAACACTTTTTATATGTCACAATCCACTTTGTCAGATTGTGTGGATACAGATAATTTCCTGTTAAATCATTCTTGGTAAATGAACTGCATCGGGATGCCCAGCGGTGCTTTGAGCTAAATGCTAACGCCAGCCTGCCGATATGCTCACAATGACAATGCAAACACGCGGATGTGTAGCGGGTCAACATTTCAGTTTAGCGTGGTAATATTTGCTAATTAACACAGAGCACAGCTGAGGCTGAGGGGGATGTCATTAGATCTGCAGATATTTGGCCATAAACTAAAGTGCTGGACAAACACAAAGATGGGCCTGGCAACGGGGGACCATGAATGTGTGTGATAATTCATGGCACTCCAACCAATAGTTGTTCAGGCATTTCAGTCCGGACCAAAGAGGCGACAGCCGGCCAGACATCTAACAGGTCTCAGTGCTCAAAATCTGAGTGTATCATTTAGGATTACAATGTGAAGAATGACAGTACTGATGTGTTGGCCCAGCCAGTGCATCACTCTATAAAGATTCTAACTCTACAGCCCCATAATACAGTTATTGCCCTGACAACAAAGGCTGCAGCGCTGTATCATTTTCTGTAGTGCTTCAATGATACAAATAAAAAAAAGGGAAAAATGTAGTAGCTGGCATTTTGATGGATTTCCTACAAATGAATAAAGCTGCTTGACGCTCTCTAAAAGACTGTTGACACTATTCTAATCACGTACTTGCAACACAGTTCAGTTCATAAATGTTTGTATGAAGGATTCAACAAAAAAAAGGCTCTAATCTGTGGTGTCACTGAGAGAGAATCTCCTGCTGATTGTCTGACGCCGCATCGCAGAGTGCTTGCTTCAGCGTTTACAGCAGCAGAGCCTCAGTTAATTGTGGCGTTAACATAATTATGTAAACATGTTCCAGGTTTTCAAGGTCAGTCTCTCGTCACATTTTAATGGAGCACCTTAAGGAAACATGTTTTATTTATGTCTCCAGGTGCTCTCTTTTTCTCTCGCTTTTTTCTAGCTCATAAAAATGGACCCACTCAACCTTTCATAGTGATCTGTTAAGATGTGTTACCTCTGAGATATTGTGAGATTATATCTTTTTTTTAAATGACTTCTCTCTAATGTTTCTTTTTTGTTTTCTTGCAGAGGAGAGGGCCTCAGGGAGACACTTAACCCACCAAAGGAGGAATTGTTGATTTGATCGACCGGTCATCTCTTCAGCCATGTGCTCCACAAACCACTCAAACTGGGTGACGTTTGAAGATGACAACGCGCTGCTTTCATCGCCTCAAAAGCCCTCACAGTCATCGGGAATTATCAAAGCATCAGTACCGCGTCCCAACGGTCTGAAATTAGTTCTTCCTCCCATCAGAGATACTTCGTGGAGCTTCAATAGCTCTCTAGAATCCCCGCAAAGTCACTCTGGTCTTAGTGGAAGTTCCTGTGTACCATGTAACACGCCCTTTTGCACTCCTGTGAGTGGGGTTCCGAGCAACGCGTCCCCATTTCACTCCAACACGTGGGATAAGAACGACTTCTTCCGGAGTCTGTCCAGCGCGTCCACCACCTCTGCTCCCTCTCCTGCACCCGAGGCCCTGCACCACACCTCTGATGGCCCAAACCCTTTCCCTTCTTTCAAGGGGAACTCAGGACACTATAACCCTTTCTGGGATGGATCTAAATACAGCGCAGACGTGGACAGCTCCTCCTCAGACTCGGAAACAGACAAAAGCCTACCACGTTTCTTCATTCGGACCAAAGACGGCAGCGAGCCTCCGCGTGACCACCTCCAGAGCTCCTTCTCCTATGTCTGCGACAAACTGGAAGGCTTACGAGCAGAAACGGACCACGAAGCGGTGACGGAAAGAGACGGGGAGAGACGGTTGAGTTGCAAAAGTGAGGTGTTAAGCGAGGGTTCGTCTCAGTTTGTTCCGCGGGGTCTCTTTCGTAGCCAGAAGAGAGACGGCTGGTCTGTCATGCTCAGGATTCCTGAAAAGAAGAACCGCATGTCGTCACGACAGTGGGGGCCGATCTACCTGCGCTTGTTGCCGGGAGGAGTGCTGCAGATGTACTACGAGAAAGGGCTGGAGAAGCCGTTCAAGGAGTTCCAGCTTCTCCCCCAATGCAGGCCCTCGGATCTTAAACTGGAAAGCTACGGCGAGCCCCGCAAAGTGCTCTCGGTCAAGGTGGAGCACTTCTCCTACACGGAGAAGAAACGCTACCACCCCAAGCTGGAGGTCAGTCACGAGGCGGAGGCAGACGAGCTGCTCAAGTTTGGCTCCACAGTGCACGACGACATGGAGGACCTGGTCGTCTCCATGGAAGAGGAGATCTTCAAATTGTGCATGCACCACCAGCAGAGGCGGCACTACGAGGAGCAGGAGCTGTCCTTGCAGATCACCGATCACATCTGGATACAGCTGGATAAGTTTGGAGAAGTCGTGGCGCGGACAGCCTTCACCCAGATTCACTGTCTGGCTTTCCTCAACGGACTAGGGGATTGTTTTCTTGCCCTCAACGATCTGGGGCTGCTGGGCTTTGACGCCAGCTACGGGTCCGAGGACGACGGTGAAGTCTGGATGGAGATCGCAGACTGCCACTTCCACAAATGTGTGAATGAGACGGAATATCAGAGGTCGCGGCTGGTAAAGTTCTCACCTCCCGAGGCCTGCAGGGTGGAGCTGATGCGGTACAAGACGGCGTTTTTGGGTTGCACGGACATTCCCTTCTCGATCAAAGCCGTCGTCACAGTTCAAGGTGCCTATGTGGAGCTCCAGGCCTTTCTTAACATGTCGGCCGCCTTCCTTTCCACAGCGTGTGAGAATGTAGTGATCCGTGTGCCAGTGCCGGGCGACTGGGTCAAAGTGACACAGACGGTGGCCTTGCTGCGGCAGAGGTCACTGAAGGCCCGAATGAACAGAAACGCCTGCTTGGGCGCCGTCGGCGCCGCCAACTCACAGCCCGTCATGCAGGTGACAATCGGCACCGTCAAGTACGAGAATGTATATTCAGCCATCGTGTGGAGGATCGACAGACTGCCCGCTAAGAATACGGGTAATTAAATTCTCAGAGATTAAAATTCAGCATATCATTATTTCTAATTAGCTTCTTGTGCTCGTGCATCACATGTTTGCCGCTCAGTGGTGTGACACTCGAACTACAAGTGACCTTTGTTTGCTCCTTTTGCAGCGGTGGATCATCCCCATTCCTTTTCCTGCAAGCTAGAGCTAGGATCTGATCAGGAGATCCCAAGTGACTGGTACCCCTTTGTCACGATGGAATGTGAAATCATGGGCGCGGTCGTGTCACAGACCCGGGTGAAGTCGCTGGGCACTGCCAACGACATCCAGCCGCAGAAACATGTGACCAGTTGGACGCGCTATCATTGTCAGGTGAGAGGTCTCATCAGTGTGGTAATATCTTGGTCAGTGCATGAGCAAACAGTATCTTGTATCTTTTAATGCAACTAATCTCAGTTTTATTTATATATATATATATATATATATATATTTTTTAGGTGGAGGTGGAGAAGAAATGGATTGAAACAGAATCCGAGAAGCAATCTGGCTGTATGACACAGTGATTGTCAAAGAAGCTCTGAAGAAGACGTTGATCCAAGACATTTGCCAGAATCCTCTTAACGGTGAAAAGGAACGGCAAAAAGAAATGAACAAAAACAAGGGTGATGAGGGACTTTCTGCTTATATCCGGTATCACATTCATCTAATTACACACATAGTATAGTATTTCTCATGGAGGCTCCTTTTTGTATCCTTTAACTAAGACTGAATTAGTCTAGACGCAATAAACAATTTAACAAGGTCCTTTTGCCTAGCACTTTACATTTAATAGGGTTATTAACTGTACGACTACAGTTTCTATGAGTACTGTATATAAGCTTGCATTTGCATCGTCTGCACTGCCCTCCAGAATAATTGGGGATAACCGGCTGCATGAGATAAACAGCTTAAGTAATGAGCAATATTCACAGAATTTGAGAGGGGGGGGGGGGATTATCAGCAGATGTTTAGTGTCCTAAGTTCACGTTCTTCCAAATGTATTCGTTTAGCTATGAATCCTCCTGTGGCATTGGCATGGTGTCAGAACAAGTAAACTGCTAATGACCGACAAAACTGTGGAAAACGACTGTGTTGCAATTATAGTTGCGCGAATACATTGGTTGGAAGGCGGGTCACATCATGCTGAGCCCATCAGAGCTTGTCTGAAGTGACCTGATCACTATTGTTAAGGTTAAACCGACAATTACGTAATTTTGCATTGGCACGAAAAATTACAAAATATTGTCATATTTGAAGGGGAATCGTCTTACTACAAAATGCGTTTACAAAGTGAAACAACGGCATTAATATAATTTCATAAAGTAAGAAATGTGCTTTTGTTTTTCACATGAAATACAACTCATTACTTGTGTTGCTTACCTCGAGTTGACCTTTGACTATATACCAGGGTTGTATTCTGGAGGACTGTAATTTTATTTAAACAAATCAAATCTTTATTATGTGATCTTTCTGTCTCTGGGCTGTGAATAGGTTGGATATAAAGAAAAAAAGTGAGGCTTGACAGTGAACAACGAGGCATTCAGTGATGAGTTTTATGTATGAGGTACCTGGCTAAAGCTGGATATTATGTACATCAACAGTAAACATTGAATTAAAGCTCAGTGTCTCATGGTACTTCTTCAAAGATGTTCCTAAAACTTCCACAGACACTTGTAGAAGACAAACTACTGGAGAACTGCACACCGCAATAATATGTATTACTTATTAACATGGGAGCCAAATAGTTCACCTTAAAAAAAACACAAATTAACTTGCTGCCCATCGTCTCAGTTTTGTTGATAGACATCCAGCAGTGAGTAATGACTGGCTGCTGCTGCTCAATAAATGACAGTGATTTGTGGGAAAAAATGTTTTTGCTGTGTTTCACAGTTGCAGTTTTTGAATGCAATATTTTTCCAATATTATTTTGTATCACTCAACTCAAAATTATATTCATAACGAGAACAGGTTTTCAGTTGTGTCTGCCCTCCCATGTTGTTAATTATTTTGATCACGATAGGGGGCAGTGTTTGTAAACAAAATTAACCATGGTTCCCTCACATTTCATTCATTATTTTCAATCTCAATTTTGAATGACCTAATAGTTAATATCATAAGTGTGGACTAGTAAAATGACTTAACATAGGTGATGTAACATTATTCATATATGGGAATTAAGAGTAAGGAGTAGCTTTAGCAAAGTGACAGCCGGGTGCCTGTTGGTGTCATCGACGGCAGTCTCCACACTCGTGTTGCTTTTGAGCCACATCGCTCTCATCCTCATCAGAGGAGCCAACCTACAGTGTTGAAAGAGTGCCAGCATTACCAAACAGATGCTCGGAGGAAGTAGGGGTCACGGCCCCTGCTGCTGCTGCTGCTACAACTCTATCCAGCAAGTGTTTTGTGAAGGGTGAAATACTTTAACTCCTGGCATTGTGCATTCTTGGGTTCAGACATCGTACTGAGCCCCCAGCACTGTGAAAATGTGCAAAAGTGCAACTTTGAGAGTAACCAGTTGGACTGAGATATGTCTCTCTAAAACCACATGATGGAGATCAGCTTCTGACAACTAAACCACAACATTAGGATGGATTTGTCTGTTCAATGCCATAAAATGTTTGGTTAACATGTAAATGCAAAATGAGTTACAGGGTTGTTTGGATGGTAAAATGAGCGAGACACCAAATGAGAAAGTCTAAACTTGTATCTTGCTTTAGCAACAGACGTTGAAATTATATTAAATTGAATTATCTGTCGATTTCTATATGGACATATAATATCATTACATTCTGAGACTCCTCATCCAAACTAGCAATGAGACCACATATTTTATCACAGAATCAAATGGAACCCCCCCACAAAATTGATCGTTGAGAATTTCCTTTACAAGTGACTTCAAAAAGTATCATGTTAGACAAAAAAAATTGTATCATTATTTTATATATTTATACGATTTATGATGATTTAATTTAAGATTTGATTTTTTTTTTTTTGCTTAAAAGGATGTTCACAATTTTTTTTTTAATCTGTGACGCAATAAAAATATTTGTTTAACAAAATGTTAAGTGGTACCAGTGTGTTTTAGTGTCATTTTAAGAATATTATACATTATTGTGGCCGGGATCATCATGACATGACATTCTCACATGTCCCATGTCTAATCCAAACAAACACGGAGGTCTCTGGTCCAATCACATCTCTCTGCGGAGCCTCATTACGCTCACCTGTGTGTCGTCGCTCTCAGTCAAGTTTGCACTGTGCGGTCAAAAGCAAACTGGCTTTATCCCCGAACTGTATGTATGTTTTGCTCGTACATTAGTGGTATAATGTTCCCAAAGTTCACTGTCACCGAACCGCCGATGTTTTTGACCTGAATCATGCTGACCAACACAGGCCCAGTGGTAAGAAAACCTGCTCTCTAGCTAGTTTAGCTACATGCTAACTACAAGGAAAACCAGCAGATCTGTCTTTAAGCTAGTTTAGCTACATGCTAACTACAAGCAGAACTAGCAAATCCGTAGCTATATGCTAACTACAAGGAAAACCAGCACATCTGTCTTTAAGCTAGTTTAGCTACATGCTAAATACAAGCAAAACTAGCAAGTCAACCTTTAAACAATTTTAGCTACATGCTAACTACAAGCAAAAACTAGCAATTCTGCCTTTAACTAGTTTAGCTAAATGCTAACTACTAGCACATCTGCGTTTTAGCTCGTTTGCCTACATGCTAACTGCTAGCAAAACTTGTACATTGACTTGCATGTGACGTAGCCTAGTAATGCGCCCCTGAAAGCACCATTTCTATTCAAATATATATCAATTCAGAGCCTCATGCTATGTATGTTAATAGCTTACATTGACTTGAATGCACAATGAACAGTATTGGGAACATTCTAAAAATGAAAATATTTTAACAATAAAAACTCCTGTTGAAGGGCTTAGTTATTGTTTTGTAACTGAAGGGTGTCTTCAGTATGTTGAGAAATGGGTTACATACAGGTATACGAGTCTGCGGTTTCCAACAGTGGGCTACATAGAAAAGGCAGATGTTTGAATGGTATCTGGTATGTTGCTTGTAGAAACACAAATAAATCCCTTTATCCTCGCAAGCAGCTCAACATCGTCCTACTTGCTTTTTCTGTGAACTGCAGGCCAAGCTCTACTTGTCTATAATAGATGATGTGATTGAGAGTATGAGGGAGCTCTTCTTGGATGAAGGGCTTGAAGACCGAGTCCTGGAAGATTTAAGACATGTGAGTTATGCTCCACATAAAAAAAACAATAGATATAATGCTTATCGTGATTCAAGGTGTCAGTTGCAGCAAAGTTAGGCCATCTAGCGAGGAAGTATACACCACATTTGGAAGACAGACTGCTGTGTCTTCTTGCTGTGCAGCTTTGGGAGTCAAAGATGATGCAGTCAAAAGCAATGGAAGACTTCAGGAAAAATAACATCAACTCATCCAACTTTGTACTGCAGCTCCCCGCCAACTACACGAGGACTGATCAAGAACTCGCAGGTAATGCGATGCTGCTTGACATAATTTGTGGTTTGGTTTCATGCTTGTGTGATTTTATCACTTGCTCTGCTTTGGTTTTCAGCCTCAGTTGTGATCCCCGCAAGTCAGAATATCCACAGTTTCCCAATGAAGGCAAGTGTCAAAAATATTTACAGTCCATCACCTCCCTGACTTGATGTGGATCTTTACATGCAGGATCAATCTTGAAAGCAACTGAATATGATATTGTTCATTTAATTGTTTTAAGGTTCAGAAATTCAGATTTAGTTACATTCAAAATATTATTTTTTGTAAATATCAGACTGCTAAATTCAAGAGGGGGGGGAATTAATTAGAGACCAAACTATTAAATACACAAAAAGATGAAGTGTTTTTTCATTCCCTAATTGAATTTGATCAACTTGAATAGATTTATTTTGATACAATTTTCTACCAGATGTGTTTGTAGAATTAAACCCACATAGATTTAGTTGAGATTGTTGTCATAGTTGAAGGCTTAATTACTATAAATGGCTATTATTCGCCTCCGTTAATTTCATTTGTCTGACACAACAGCTTAAAATGATGCCTGTGAGACGGACATTAATGAGGCCAAACACTATCCGACAATAATCTGCAGTGTTTAATTTACAAACCCAATATTCTGTGGAAGATGACTGTAAATGATTAATGTTTGATATGATGGATTATATTTCCCTTTTATTGCAGAACAACTCAGAGATACTTCCTACTTTTTCCCTCCCTGCTGGCTTATCTTACCCTGTGCAGATACCAGCTGGAGTCACTCTGCAAACAGCCTCCGGTACTCAGTGATTTTACCTGTCCCGGGGCCTAAATCTGTTTTAGATTCTAGCGTGCACTAATTAACGTGTCACTATTCCCTTTTTGTCTTACTGAGGCCAACTTTACAAGGTCAATGTTCCTGTCGTGGTTACTCAGGCCCCAGCAGGTCAGCCACCTGTAGCCCGACCTGCACAGAAAGTCAGCGTTTGCAGAGAAGCTCCTGGCCCTCAGTCAGCTGCAGTCCCACCAAATACTAGTCATCCTCCTCAGGAGGCGGAGCCACCCTCTGTTACAGCTACTCCTGTGTCACAGCCGCCACTTCCAAAGACCAATTTACCCCCCGGTCAGGAGAGCAGCCTCCCCCAGCAGCCACAATTACCTCTTACTGAGACCTCTCAGCCTCAGGGGGTCCACTCAACCCAGTCGCAGCCGGAGGTCACGCTGGAAGAGAATCAGCCGATTCCACAACCTGAACCCGTGAACCTCGGTGTGAGCGCCTCACCCCTCAGTCAGTTATTAGACTTCCAGATCAGCACCGAGGAGGCGTTGACACAGACGGCACAGTTAAAGACCAGAGACATCGATGACATCCTGAAAGAAGTGATTGAGGAGGAGAGAGAGAAGGCGGAAAGGGCAAGGAATCTAGCACCTGCAAAGACTGGCAACCAGTCTGGGCCTGTTCTTGGGGTAATTTGAAGGTCATTTTCTCTCTTTTAAGCAGATAGCATGAAGAGAAATAGGAAAAGGCAAGTTGTTGAGGTGTAGAAGTCTATTGTTAAATGAACAATTTTGGAAATCGATCATTTACTTTTTTGCTGAGCATTAGATGAGATAAACAACTCTTATATTGGAGCACTAAATATGTAGTTGTAGCCATTTAGCTTACCTTATTGTAAAGACTGCAAACAGGAGGAAGCCTCGCTCTGTCCAAAGGTAACAAAGCTGCCGACCAGCTGCTCACTAATGCATTATTACACATCATTTCTTCTTTTTTTTAATTGAGGTTTATCTGCCAAACTGTGTTTGCCCAGGAGTTTCCAGGTTTTCTGTTAAGGTAACAGATGCTGCTGGCTGAAGCTTTATATTAACTAGATTGATAGAAAGTGGAATCGATCTTTTATCTGACTCAAGTGTAAAAAAACTGTTGGACTATTATTTAAAGGGAAACTCAACCAGTGTTACAAAATGTGTGTTTTTAAATGATGTCTACCAGGTAGAGGGTCTAATGAAAGTTGTGTTTTATTGTGGGAAGTGTAGGATCCAGCATTTTTGTAGCTTGGACTGAAAGTTGAGATATCTCAGACTATGCTGCATTCGTTTTTTCCTTCCATTTTTAATCCTGGCAAGTCCCTGAACTTTATGGACGTTCAATACTAAATTGTTGAAGTGACATAGTCCTCCAACATGAATCGCATTAAAATGTAAAATGCCCGGGTGCTGTAAAGCTTTGCTGTCAACTTCAAGTGTGCAATCAAAGAAAATACACTTAACCATAGCATGATTACATTTATCATGGCATAACTGTTAGCTTTCTTTTTGCAACCCTCTGCTAAGCTGAACCTGGACTACAACTACAACGAACTGTCGGACATCGTTCAGCTGGATGGTCCTGCAGGCAACTCCGACATGGAAGAGGAAGAGGGAGTCTCCTTGGAAGACAACGACTTCCTGGGCATAATAAACGCAGAGGCCATAAAGGCCCTGCAGGAAGGAGACGGAAGCAGTGACGGCAACAGCATCTCCTCCAGCAGTGACAGCGAGGGAGTCGATGAACTTGCTAATGTGGAGGAGGAGGTGAGAGCGAGCGGGTTGGATATACATTTAGTCACAGCTTCTTTTTTGCCACTGAAACATTTATGAAAATCCCCATTTGGTTTAGGATCCTTTGAACTCTGGGGATGACGTGATTGAGCAGGACATCCCGGATCTCTTTGACACCGACAACGTAATCGTTTGCCAATATGACAAAGTAAGAACATTTTGGCTCCATATTAGTCATTAATGTCTTCAGATCCAAATGCTGGCTCCTAATAGTGTGTAAAATGTTCTTTCTATTGCAGATTCACCGCAGTAAGAACCGCTGGAAGTTTCACCTGAAAGATGGAGTGATGTGCTACGGAGGCAAGGACTACGTGTTTTCTAAAGCTGTTGGGGAAGCGGAGTGGTGATGGGCTTCTGTTCCGTTGAACACATCAGATAATCACGTAGAAAGAGGGGGAAATGATTTAAAAGAGAAAGATAATTGGTGCATTTAGACCTCTTGGTGGTGTAATTTGGCTCGCTGAGCAGGCAGTTAAAACACTGTGTGAAATCACTGATACATTTGTTTTTTTTTCATTGTGTAATTATCAGAACAATACTGCAAGTCATTTACGGTATTTCGACCAATTACACGGCAATGTCTGTGAATCCGTTCTAGTGAGACAAAGAGCATGAATTTATGTTGTTTAATCATTTGCTGAAGTTTTCTTTATTAGTGGAGCAAAACATTATTTGATCTGGAATGTGTTTTCTTTCTGTTGTGATGGTGTTGCTTTGAAGGTACCTAATGCGCTCTTTGATTTTCAACAATTGGAATGGCTTGCCTTTAATCAAATACGCTGAGCTGCATGTTCATGCTGCATTCAGTGAACCCTTTTCTTTGTGTAGCCCGTACAAAGCCAGTGTTGCCTTGTTGTCGTGTTGTTTCTCTAATGACGGTTTTCTTTGTTTCTATTAAATCCCAACGACTACATACAAATTCACCGGGACATGACAGAATTAATTTATAAATGCCAGCATGGACACAAACATCCATTAATGTTCGACTGTGTTTTGGATAGACAGTCAAGCAGCTCCTCACAGCTGGAGGGAAAACACAAGGCCTGTGTGACGGCTCCGGCAACAACTCACAAAAAACAAATCCTTGGAAAATGATTTTGACATTGCCAATGTTGTCCCAATTTCAGCGGCGTTATTTGCTGCAGGCCTCGGGTTTTCCTTTGTACAACATTGTTCATTTTCTTGTATACCAGATTGAAATGTTAAAAATAGTGAAAATGGTGCTACTTTTATAGCACTAGCTCTCTATTTGGGAAATGTCAATAAGAAGCGATGGTGGGTTGACGTATGAAATCAGAAAAAAACAACTTTTTAATACACAAAATGACATTGGACTTGCAAATTACTGGATACTTTTTGCAAATGATTCAATCAAAAGAAATGTAGTTGGATTTGTGATAACTGGTAGACGAATGCATCCCATGATGGGGAGGTCAGTTAGCAGCTTTCAGGGGTCACAAGCCGAAGTGTTTAAGAACCACTGCTTTATAGCACTGGAGTAGGAAACTATGCAGAGCTGCTATATCAGATCTCCTGATTCTATGAATAAAGTCAACCATATTAGATACATATTTAGCTCTAGAATCGACAGTGATTGAAAGGTGGCTTCATGGGGATACTTGAAATAGAAAAAGATGTTTAATATAAGTAATTGACCACAAAACCATGTCTATTAAAATGTCTTATTGTGACCAGCAGTACTATTTAACTTGAACGGAGTCTCTGTGGCTCCTCTGGCATATTAAGTCTTCACATCCCCAAACACAATATAACCCAATAGATGGTGCTAGAACTCATCTCTGAGGAGCTGGAACTAAGACCTCCATTTGACCACATTTAATTCATAACTCAAAACAGCAACATATGGACAGAATAATAAATATATACATTTCTACATATTGATCTTGAATAGAACCGTCTCTTCTTGTAACATCTTTTGATCTTAATAACATAAATGAACATCAGTGCTTTAGGAGAGCTCCGCAAATAAACTGGCCTGTTATAAACGTTAACCTCCGTCCTCCGTTGTCTTTCGATTTGAGGTCTCTTGGTCCTGAATGAAGAATTTCTCACTTTGTAAACTAGCCTGGATCTGATCCGACGCCTGCCATCTACAAAACTGAGAATCTCCTCACCTTCAACTAAATTTTGAAGAATTAATATTGCTGATGATAAACATTCTCGGTGTGGCCGGTCATGTGGCCCCCTTGTTTAGAAAGCAGTCCTTCATCTTAATGTGGTAGGCGTAGAAGCTGAGCGAGTGAGTGTTCCTGTTGGACATCTTTTGGGTGTAGTTGACCTGCGAGGCCAGAGTCTGGGACCTATAGAAGTCGGCGTGGTGGCGGCGGCCGCAGCAGCGACCCAGCAGCAGGCGGGCGTCCTTTTTGAAAGCCCGTGTGAAGAGCGTGTACAGGAAAGGGTTGCAGAGGGAGTTGATGGGATAAAACAGGATGAGCAGGATCTTAGAGTGGGACACGGATATGAGGGGCATGCGCAGGGCGGCCGAGATGGCGAAGAAGGAGATGGGCGCCATGCACACGAAGTCTGTGAAAATGAGCACGGCCATGCGCTTGGCGAGCTTGGTGTCCCCGTGGCGGGTCGGGTGCTCCGGGTTGCGGACGCTCATGTACATGCAAACGTAGCAGTAGCAGACGACCAGGAAGGCGACGACGTTGAGAACGAGCACCGCCACCACGTACACCTGGGAGAGCAGCGTGTCGATGTCCATGGGCAGGCAGATGCTCACCTTGCTGTAGCTGCTGACCCCCACCAGGGGGAGCAGGGCGACCAGCACCGAGAAGGCCCAGCCCGCCGCCATTATGGCCGCCACGTGGTGCATCCGCAGCCTCTTGTTGACGTGCATGGCGTTGGTGATGGTGTGCCACCGCTCCAGACTGATGACGGTCAGCGTGTACACCGACAGCTCGCTGGAGAACACCGTCAAAAAGCCCACCACGCCACAGCCGGGCCCCGTCTGCCAGTCGGTGGCGTAGTTGTAGTACTCGTGGCGGGAGAGGTAGTCCATGAAGGCGATGAGCATCAGGTAGAGGCCCATGCACAGGTCGGCGAAGGCTAGGTTGCACATGAGGAAGCGGGAGACGCTTAGCTTCTGGTGGCTGATGAGCAGCATGGCCAGGACGGCCAGGTTGCCGGTGACGGCGAGCACCGTGATGATCCAGGTGAGGTAGCGCAGGAAGGCGAAACCCAGCAGGTCCTCGCACGGGTTAAAAGCATCGGGCTTCGGCGAGCACTTGACGAAGGGGCTGTTCAGACAATCGAATTCCAGGTCCGGATACTGAAAGTTGATGTCGTCGTAGAGATTGGCGCCATCCGCAGTAGGCTCTCTGGAGAAAACACATGACATCACAATGAAACCCACAGCCTCTATAGGGAGGAGAGGGGTCAGAATAGGGGGGGATTATGTATTTTGCGTCTTCTTTTTTTCTTTGGGGATGGGGTTTTACAGAAGACAATTAGGGCCACATCATTTTTATTTTACTTTTTTAAGAGTCCTTGAACTAAAAAACTTGAATTTCTTCAACTTAATTTCTTCTTCTGTGGTTATTAAATTCCTGGGGGAGAGGTGGGTATAATTTAATCTGGCCCGTTTATTATCCTAATTGAAATATTTTTATTTCCTACAACGTTATGTCTGTTCCAACCTGTCAACATATTGATTTCACTTAAAAACGGTGGTTTTAATTGAGTGAGTGCTGCTAGCTTAAAGTGACGGCCTATTATATTCTGTATTCATTGTATTTGTGCTGGAGATCAGGCAGTACATTAAACATGGCGGTCCTGTTTCCATATGTGTTTTATAAGAGATCCCCGTGAAGTGACTTACATTTCAGTTTCACTGAGATCACAAAACTTTGTCAAGTTCTTCAAGGCACTTTCCCTTTAAAAAAAAGAAAAAAAAGAAGAAAAGGTTAGCACACAAAATGTCAATAACTCAACTGCTAATTACCAAACTGGCCATGCTATGGAGTCAGTGCACGGAGCGTTTGTTCTTCATGCAGATGTGAATGGATTCGCTAGATCTCTTGAGCAGTTGTTCGCTAACCTTTGTTTCCGCCGCCACGTGTGGAAGGCGCAGCAGTGGCTGGAGTAGGCCACTTCGGCCTCCAGCAGCTCGGCCAGGCTGTCCAGCGGAGGGAGGGTCTTCAGAGCGAAGGCAGAGGTGGTCTTCAGAAACCTCACCTGCTTTAATCCCGTCAGGGGCAGGGAACTCAGCGCCGTGGAGGAAACGTCCCTGAATCACACGGACACATCGGGGAGATTAGTGAAATATGCAGCATTTCAAACCCTGAGCCACTGAAGCAGCTTTAATCTTCCTCGTCTGTGATTTAAACACACGGAGGGTTACAAACCGCAAGGAGAACCATCTTTAAGTGTGTTGTTGAGGATGAGCATAAGAAAGGCAAATCTGTAAAGTTCTCGTGACTTCGGCAGCCGAGTGCTAATTCTAACGTTTACATATTCATCGAGGCCTTTCCAAAGCAATGCAATTACTGACACTTAAAGACCGAACGCATTGAAAGCAAAATCACATTCAGGAACGTTCTTCGCTCCCTCATTTGATTGCATAACTTGTAGCGTGGCATTCATTAAATCTGAAAATACCAAACGAAGGAAAGGAAGACCTTTGGTTTCCCCGCGTGTCGGTGAATAATGCCCACAAACGCTACTGTATGTCACAACAGAGATAAGAGGAAAAATTCATATCTATAACACAGAAGTTGCTTGCAATCAGAGACCTTGCTGGGATATTTGGTCACTCATCAGTATTCAGCGAGCCCTGCCCTTTCCTTGTTGGTTGTTTACACAGACTGTCTGTCACCGCTCTAATGTTTATACAATAAAATGATAAACATTGTTATGAATATTAATCATGCTTCGCCGGCCCAGTTCAAATACGGTCGCCTTAAATTCTGTTGATTTCAACAACAAAAGATAGCTAATGTATGATTGTCCACATTCGTATATTTACTTTTGATTTCTTATTTCTTATTGAATGCTTCAGTTTCACTTTTACTCAAGTGCTTTTTTTAAGTTTATACAAGTATTTTTTTTTATACTTGCTTGGATACGTTTTACTGTGAAAACTCCACTACATTTATTTGACTGATATAATTACTAGTCACCTTGCAGCTGATGGTTTTATATTCAATCAAATTATTCTCTAAAATATGATGCGTTTTTATAGCTTAAACTGCCCCAACAGTATAAAGCATAAAGTAATTCGGATCAGCTTCGCAATGATAAAGAACATCAAATTTACACATTATCACTAATTTCCTGTCATGTCTCTGCTGTATGCAAAAATTGCTTAAAAAAATGATTTAAAAAAAATATTCTTAAAGGGGTTAGTCTGCATAACTTTTGATGAAGTATTTGTCGTAACATTTTGAATGCTTTTATGCTTTAATTCACTCTAATTTAAAAGTTTAATAAATCTGTTTTACTCGCCGTTAGCTACTGAGATCAAATAAATATGCCTTGAGCTGCTAAATGCCCACTTTGTTTATTAGCTGGTAACCAACTGTCTGTCTGTCCATCTGACTGAACGACACACTTCCAAATGGTGAGTAAATACCAAAACAACAAGCTGATTCATGTTTAAGCTGACTTCCAGGAAACTGTCACATTGTGTTTGCTTGTGTTGGTTTTATTATTCGGTGAATTCTTGCTACTCACAGAGAACTGGGACCTGTGGCTCCTGCAAAGGCGTCTTCTTCAATGACACTGAGATGCCTGTTGTCTGTCAAGATCCTATAAAAAAAAAGGCATACAAACAACAACTGTAACAGGCGTGACCTCCAGTCCAAACAGCACTTTAGCAGTTAACACGCAATATAAAAGAACATTTAAGATGACACATTAATGGTCAACGAGGCCCCTCCAAGCGTTTTTCTTCTGCTTTTAGTTCCCCCAGCTTGACGCTGAGGACGATGAGAATTACTTTAAGACTGCAGGGTGTCGGCACATATCTCGTCCCCATCAACATTCAGCAGGACGGGGCCGAGCGGGAAAACAACGGGGCATGCAATCTTTGTTTAGTCTTACATAACGCTTGTTTATTGGTACACTCAGTTTTCTTATGATTAGAAAAAGAAAAAAAAAAGCTTTAAATCTGAACACAGATGACTCAGCAGTAACACACCGTATCGGCCTGTTGTGTGATTCCTTTATAAATATTGATAATCCAAAATGCTTACAGTGAGTTCAGCTTGGTTCCGTTGAATGCGTGAGATTTGATCTCCTTGAAGCCGTTTCTAAACAGTTTCCTGTGAAGGACACGAAGTTTTACATTTATACACCAATCGCCGAGGTCAGAGAAGCCCGACATCCCATTACACAAGCATATCGAGACAAACTGTTGCCCTTAGCTCCGAATCCGGCACCTGTACTCACATGTCAACGTACTCCTCCGTGATGCCCTGGAAGGAATTGGCGGGGATGGTGTCGATCCCCATGTTGTCCGCCATTTCTCTGCAACACGGAGGAGACAACATCCTGAATTAGCAAAACGATGCACGTCCGCACACAGAAAAAAAAGAGCAGCTTGGTGAACTGTGACCCAGTGGGAGAGGTTAGCGGCAGGGGGAGGGTGGCATCGTGAGTAAAACAAACAAAAAAAACAGCTCAGGATGACCAACTTGGGCTCCGAACATGCAGTTTAGGAAACACCCAGAAAGGCAGTATTTTTAAACAGGAGTACTTACAGGATAATGGTCGGCACCAGGGAGGAGACCGCTGTGAAGTCTGGGAAGTGTACGAGCCCCGTGTTGGAGATGCACCTGTGAAGACGAACAGCAGGGGACGATGATCGAGAGCAGAACATCATCAAGGTGCCCACAACAATGGCACGGCGAGATATTTAAATACGGTTTATCACGGCGTGTGACCTTTAACGTCTTTCTTCACATTTAATTTGCAGCAATGGATGAATTCAAAAACATTTTCTCAAAATGCTGGATCCTACGATCCCCACAATGCAACTCAACCCCCGTATTTCACTAGACCCTTCCTGCCTGTTATATGCTCTCATGTTTCAATCTTCATGACCCCAGTTTATCTGTCACATAACCCTAATACAGCCATATTTTTTTTTTAAAGCCTGTAAGATATGACAAAAAGCATGGTGGACAATAGTTGGCAGGATTAAGGTTAGAAGTCTCACAACATTTTAAATAAAGTCAAGTGAGTTGACACACAATACAATGACAGACCCATTATAATTAGTTTAAATAGGTGAATAATGATCAAATGAAGAGCAGAATGACTTACAAATATACCAGCCTGGGGAGGTCAGTGAAGGCCCCTTTTTCAATAACCCTCAGACTGTTGATGTTCTGCACTATGCTGTGGGAATAAAAAGTGAAGGAAAAGCGTCAGTAATTACAAAAATAGCTTCGACTAACAAAACCAACACAGAAAAGTCACGGATTAACCACGCCGCTTTGGAATTTACAGGCTTTGATCTGGTGAAATTTGAATGGTTCCAATTGGTTCCATCGAGCGGGTTTGAATTTGACACACGAGGCAAAGCGTCACTTACATTTCAGCCAGGCTGGCGAGGGAGAGGAAGGCGTGTCTCTGGATCCGCGTGATGCTGTTGCTCTGGGAGATCTCGCTGTGGCACAAAGACACGGCTCCACATTAGTCAACAGATTAACGGGAGCCTGAAAGACAAATTACTCAGGCTCATAAAATAACGTTGCAGCAACACAAAGTTATGGATTTCCTCCCCTCATTTGCTGGTGGATGCACCTTATTTGGGAAATAGGACGGAGGTGATTGATATCGGGATGCCAAGCCATGAGGGAAATATTAAAAACTTCGAGGGCGCCTCGTGTTTTGGAAACGCTCCAAACATACATCGGGGATGCATCTGGGCCACGGAGACTAAGTGAAGATGTTTAAGTAGGAGGACTAAACAAAGACGTTCAGAGACAAGCAAAGTCAACAAGACTTCTTGATTCGTCCTTGAACACTTTGTTTTTTATTGTTTTGTTTTTTTTAAATGGAGGCACGCTCAGCCGCTCTCCATCTTCCTTTTTGCAATTACCGTTCTCTGCCACTCTCCTATAATCAGCCAACACTTTCCTCAGATCCAACGTCAACAGTTAAATGACTTCATCTGTACTTCTTACATTGTTTTTCCTCCGTGCCCTCCTCTGATTGCATTAAGTGTAGTGTCATAATTACCACTTAGAGCTCACAGAAGCCTTTTTCACATCTAGATGAAGCTCAGTTTTACGTCACCAGCGACAAACCACACACACACACACGCTCATGTTATTACCTTGACACAGGTGTAAACTGGCTAGGGGGGTCACAGCTCCAGGACTGTGACCTCATTTCACCCGGAAAGGTCTCTTATCGCGTCAAACTACTTTGCAGATGGATTTGAACGTGACGTGTCGGTGCTGTAAGTATCTGAGTCTGATAAGACTCGTCCCTGAGGAAGCGGAGCAAACACACTCGACACAAAACCGTCTCAGAGTGATTTCACCACGGGACTAAACACGCGCTATCTGCTCATCAAACTGGAAGGGATCTGTTAATGAAATGGTGAAAAAAAACCCATTCAGGATCGTTCGGTGGCTTCGGGGGGATTTAGTAGCTGTAAACATGATAAAGACGAGATCAGGAGTTGATGAAAATGGGTCAGATATGTATCAGATATACATCATTGGGCTGTGGGGTATCTTTGTACAGCTTTCTACTTTTGGAGAGATCATCTATAACAAAGAATAAATTCCATCTGGATACGGGTCATTCACTTTCACCCTCCGCCTCATTACTGAACGGGACAAATAGCTGCAGGGCAGCCTGCTGATCCACAGAATAAAATGTACCGCGAGGAAATAAATGGCATTCAGACGTTAATACTTCACAGGAAGTAAACTCCAGAGCAGTGAAATGCAAATATGTAAGGGAATAATGAATGGTCAAACACAAATGGCCTCTTTCCTCTGCTGCTATTACTTTACAAGCATCGTGACTTTATATAAGTCATTTTGGACAACCCTTTCATGTTTTAATTACATTTCTGAAAACGAATACATTTTCATTATCACTGCTAGAGAGCATTTAACATGAGACACTAGAACATTTGAGACGTTTTAAATAAGTGGAAAAACTCTTCATTCTCTGGATTTTGATGAATACAACACACATCATAATGTATGTGAGTAAAATATACTCAATGATTTAAATTAAATACAGTAGAACTACACTTTATTCTGTTTCTTACAGATGCATATTTGGATCATTTTTCTAATTCAACACTTTATCTACGGTGGTTTTGTTTGAACACAGAGACCAATAGGTGACATGGGTACATGGAAAGGATATTTTAATTAAATTTGGGGGTTAATTTGCCAAGGACTCATAAAATGGCCTTTATCAGTACATTCCATTCCCTCACAGTGGAAAGCACATGACATGTTCCCAATAATACTGCTATAAATCTACATTCAGGGTCAGTCAAATATATTTCGGGTTCAATTTTATGTCCAAATTCTGTCAAACGTCAAGAACATTTACTGTGTTAAAACGGATCCTTCCACTCAAGTTGGAAAATTATTAAATATAATAATGCAAAAACTTACATCATTCTAATGTTGATCAGCTCCTTGAAGGCATGAGTGGGGACTTCTTTCAGGGGCAGATGACTGAGTCTTCTGGAAGATTCAAAGTAAAGCTGTTAACGCCACAATTAAACAGGGGAATAGAAGCATGTCTCTTCAGGTTATGCTTTAAAATGACATTCATAGAATGAATAAACGTTTAAAGAAAAGTCCTATATATTAGTGACAGTATGGGGGAATAAAACAACTTAGTGAGAAGCCAGACACGGTGAGTCCTAAAGGAAAAGGAGGGGGAAGTCCATAAAGTAGCAGGAGGGCATTGATGTGAAGTACCCAGAGGTTGAACATGAACTACCGGCACTGAAGCTGGAGAAAGTCGGGTTACTTACAGTCGAGACACGGACGCTGCTCCGGCCCGGGAGGCCAGCTGAGTGTCTCTGTTGCACTGGAGGGTGTCTGCGCCGCAGCGGCAGATGGCCGGGCAGGTAAACGCGCAGCAGGAGCGCGCATTCAGGACACCGGACAGAGCGACCAGGAGCCAGACCGCCCGGGGAGCCATGCGGGACACCGGGCCACTCACTGCGGGATCCAAAAATATAAAATAAAATAAAAATGAAAAACTCTGCTGAAGCTCCTCAAAGTTGAAATTTAAAAAAAAGAAGCAACTCTAACACGCCAGATCAAAGGTAAAAGTCTAAATAATGTAACGGTCTTTTTTTTTTTCTCCACCTGCGCTCTCAGTAGGATCTACTGCTGCCTTCAGGTGCTGTCGTAATTGCGAGCACGCTGCCCGTCTGGAAGATTCAACAAAGTGAAAACTCGGGCGAAATGTTCTTTTGACAGCTGAGCTGCTGAGACGTGACGTTTGGTGGGCGGAGACACTGGTGTTAAAAGTGATGTGGGGGAGTCACGCTGTCACTCATGTTTGTGTGTTAAAAATGTGTTTTCAAGGGGGGAACGCATTTACTGACAGATGTATTTTTTCTTGTTAAATATTGTAGTTTTTATCCTTCCAACAGCTTACTTTGCATATTAAAGTTATTTTTTTTTACAAATGTCTTATAGGCCTACTGCAGTTCATTAAGCTCCACCATTTTACATTATATAGTTGGCTCCAACAAAAACAATGAATTCCCAACGAACAATTTAACGTTTTTTTTTGTCTTTCATCACATGCCATTAAGTGCAGATTCATTTGAACTGTGTTACCTCTCAAAATACGGGTAATAAAAGCTGACCTGGCACATGAAGCTCACTATGATCGATTACACAATTTAAGCAATTGCAATAGTCTCAATATAATATTAATACCCATATTTACTTTTGAATAGGCACCATTTTGAATGCAGGACTTACCTTGTAGTGCAAATTCTGTTATCAACTGTACATTATCTCATTTCCATTCTGTCGGTGCTCTGCTGGATATCAAGTCAGATAAAACACACGAATGCAGCAACTATTCACAAGAAGCAAGCAGACCTGGACCTTCCACTATAAATAGCCCTAAAAGGAATCAACACAATATTTCCCCCTTTGCATTAAAGATAAAAAAGAAAAGGAAAATACCTAATTTGAATCCCTTAATGGTGTAGCCTGATGACAGAGATCAAACCTGATTTGAGAGAAAAAAAGAAGATGCTTTCCATCTAATTCTAAGCTGCTCCTGAAGCTGCAGCAGTATTTTCTCTTTATGGCCTGGCCTGCTCTGTAGCAAAAAGTGTTGACTCATTCAAATCCAAATATTAATCCAGAGGGGGAGAAACACTGAAAACTGTGACTTTCATAAATAGAGTTGTTGGTATGAAGCAGTTCCTAAATATAACAGATCACAACCCAAACTGCAAAGGAAATAATGTGAAAGAATGAGTTTAGATTGTTGCCCAGTGTAGCTCATGTCTGTGGACATTTCAAAGATGCTTAAACAGACAAACGGCTGAAAGCTGGGTGGCACATGTTGAACAAACGATCCTTTAATTTGAATTGGTTGAAACGGTCCTTTAATTTGGATTTGGACAGTTTTCATGCTCCATTGAAACTAATGGTGCACGCCTTGTCTGTCTGTGTGTGTGCAGCGAGTAACAACTGTATGAAGAGGAAGACGAAGCTCAGTCGGGATGCTTTTTGTTGTCGTTCTACTCGGGGGGGAAAAAAAGACCCCTTAGCTAAATACGGCAACAATACAAATTCGACAGAAGTTTACAAGCAATTACATTCGCTTTTACGACACTTTACATCACAGCAGACAGCCCATAAACGAGCCGAAGTCCCATTTACGCCAGTTTGTCAAACGAAAAAGCTCCGCGTCGCCACCGTCCTCAGCTGAATCTCCTCTTCTGTCGGGGACGCTGACCCCCTTTTATAGCTTTCTCATCCCGCTCCTCCACCCTGCCACCGTGACTCAGGACAACACACCTTCTTTTCACTGCTGCTGTGTAGCAACCACACACACACACACACACACACACACACACACACACACACTGCTTATAAAGACACTGGCGTTCCCTGCCAGCCTCAGTGTCAAGTCCCAGTACGTCTCCATGCTAAACGCCACGCTGTGCATCACATCACACCACGAAGGTCATGCACAGCAGGGGGGGGAGGGGCTTTCAAGAAAAAAACACGCGGACACAGCTCCCAAATTAGAGCGACATCACCTTAAAATATCATAATTGCTTGACAGCATGTGAAAATAATTGGTCACACCTGTTCCAACAGTCAATAGTTCCATTTGTGCGGCTCTTCGAGCATTAGCTGAGCGCTTTAGCAGCTAGCCCTTTGCCTCGTGCTTTATTGGATTCATCAGCAGCTAATGTTGGATAATTCACTGTTCGATTGCAGTTTTCTTCTAACGATGTGGTGGGATGGCTCTAGAAACGTTTCCACGGGGCCCCAAAAGGTCACATTTTTAAAGTAGTGTAATGTGTGAACACTCACATTTAAAGGCCCGGGCGATTTGCACTATAAAGAACGTTATTAATAGTTACAGGGTTTATTCACAGAAACTTAACCTTTGACCTCTGCATTTAAGAGCAGCGGGCCTGCTGTGAAGCCTCTCAGCTTGAGCTGGGGATTGAACCGCCAACCTTGTGGTTGAAGGACGATCCACTCTGAGCCACTGCCACGCTAATGAATGAAAATAAAGTCCAATAAACAACTTTGAATATTCTAATAAGAAACAGGCCAACAGATTAGCTTGAGGCAGATGAGAATAATGCCTTCTAAAGCGGGGTAACCACACTGAAATCACTTCTTCAATAAAAGTGCTTGTTGAGGCTCCTTTTTTTTTTTGACTAACAAATGAAGAATACGTGGAGAAAATGTTGAACATGAATGTTGAATAGCTGCTGCTTTTTATCCACACATCTCCTGCTTGCTCCTTTAGAAGAGCTAATTGTGCTGCAGTTTTAGCCTGCGGGCATCTCTGTGGCCACGCCCACCTCACGCTAGGCCACGCCCGCGCCGGACCAGGTGAGCGTGAGCGCCGCTTCGAGCAGCTCCTCCGGAAATGATGCGTTCACGGGCCTGGGTATTCCGACCACAGTTCCAATTAAGGATCAACTAGGGAGTGTGGTTATAGACAAACATTGTACCTGGGCATATTGTTTTAAAAAATACGTCTTAATTAAAGAGCACGCGAAGCGACATGGCCACGATGCTCGTTACCTGTACAGCTAACAAGCTAACAAGCTAACATCCTGGCGTTCCCGCGGACTTTCTGCCTTCAGCGACGACTTTATGCGGATTTAGACATTTAATCCTTGATGTGACAGTCAGTGGCGGTTCTAGACAAATTTTACTGGGGGGGCCAAGGTGGGGCCAATGTTTGATCAGAGGGGCACATTAAAAAATGGAAAGTGCCGTTCTCACTCTCATCTCGCATCCGGCAAGGCAGTGTTTGGGTGCGTCGCTCTAATTATTCCGTGTAGAGCGCTGAGTCACATTAGTTCCGCTTTTGGCGCTAGCGCATAAAATCGTAATAACTTGATCAATTTATTTCATTTTCATTTTATCATTCAGTCAGCTTATTCAGTCGGCTCTGGGGGGGCCACAGGGGGGGCCTGGGACATTTTTACAGGGGCACTGGCCCCTGTAGGCCCCCGTGTAGAACCGCCACTGGTGACAGTCGAGCCTAGTTCAAATCAACAGATTGTGGACCAGAGAGGCCAAGTGGACTGGTTCTACCGGACCAGAGTGGGTCCGAGTGGACTGGTACTACTGGACCAGAGGGGGCCCGAGTGGACTGGTACTACTGGACCAGAGGGGGTCCGAGTGGACTGGTTCTACTGGACTAGAGGGGGTCCGAGTGGACTGGTTGGAGCAGACTGTGGAGGACTTCGCGGTGCCGTTCAGACATGTGAGTACAACAACACACTGCTCTCCTGAGGAGAACGTCAACAACCACTGTTTTTTTTTTTTTTTTTCCAACAACCACTGGTTACCAGCCGCCAGGCAACGCAGTTGCGTGCGCGCGCTACGCCACTGTAAACCATAGTTATAGTAAAAGCTGCGCAGTGTCTCCTTTACTGTAATAATGTGTGTTTTAGTGTTGATTCTAAAAGACGTGTCAGGCGGTGTGATGTCCACAGCTCGATTTATTTCTTGGTTTCTGTCTTTTCTGGTTAATTCTTCTGAGGCTAGAATGAGGAATGCAGCTGCATATTAATAATTGATTTGATTGATTGATTGATTGACTGACTCTAGAGTGGCCATCTGTTGGTTTGAACATAAGGGGTCTTGTTGCTGATGTTGTTCCACTTCTAAGTGTATACCATGACTTTAAATGCAATGTGTACATTGTGGCCTAAATATGTTATTTAACTTAAACAGTATCTATCTATCTATCTATCTATCTATCTATCTATCTATCTATCTATCTATCTATCTATCTATCTATCTATCTATCTATCTATCTATCTATCTATCTATCTATCTATCTATCTATCTATCTATCTTTTTTACTTTTGCATTTTTAGTGGCAGTACTTTTTACTTGATTATACTACTATAATGTGGGCCAGCATACAGAGAAAAGCATCTGCAAACGCTGGTAAAGATGTAAACCTTTCACTTTCTTTGTTACTGTAATGTTGTCAGAGGTGGCTTTTCTTTGGGGACAAGGCTCTTCCTGCCTCTAGGTGAGAGCCTGTTGACCCGTCAGCCTCCCGCTGGTTATCACACGGGGAGAGTCAAGGAACACAACACGAAATTACGTGACACATTTAGACACTGTGACTGTGTTCAACATAACACAACAGAAACCAAATATAAATCAACACAGAGGCAAAATGAGACATCGCATGATAACGTGGAAAGTACAACAAAGTAGCACAGCCTTCAGTAGAACACATTCTGAGTCAGCGCAGGCCAACAGTCATTACTGCGAGCGGTAGAAGATGCAATTGGTGTCAAATGATGTTTACTTGCTATTTCCATGGAAAAGTGACATTTTCAGGGAGCGAGTTCAAGAACGAACACACGTCAGTGTGGCATTCGGCGTAATTGGCAACTGGGGCACTGAGTGTGTTCTGAGAGTCCCTTTGTGTTATTCTTCACCCTAGCTGCAGTCGAGATCATCTCCTTTCCATCACCGTCGAACCGAGCGCCCGCTTCTTTTTAAACAAACACAATTAAAACAACCCTGCAGTCCACTTTGGGGTCAAATTAAACCGCCGTTACATAACACTGCATTTCAATGCCTGAAGCCTTTTTAAGTATTTATGTAAATTCTGCCAATTTAAATTGAACACAAAAAAAGAAAATGAAGCGTATCAGTGGGAAGTCACTCTGTCGCATTCACAGCTGTGTGACTTGTCACATCCAATCATATGCGTGCAGGTGCAAAGTGCGGCCATTACAACCTGACACTTCTCTATATTATCTGCTAATTATGCTCAGTTCAATGCCATTTGCTGTTGCCGCTCCCTTCGCCACCCCGACATCCTCCCTATGTGATAAGCTTCTTTGTTATTTTGCAATTGTTAATGTATGTTAATTAGTGGAGGATTAATTCTCTCAGCCTTGTAGTTTGAATACTGAGAGCTCCCTCAAAAAGCAGAACCTTTTCCACCAAATAACTGTCAAATCCTTGATTCGTCTCTGAATGGAAACCCGAGCTCAAAGTCAAATGAATGAGCTCATGACAAAGGGTGCTAAATGTGAGATTCAGAGCTTTTCCGTTGCCTCCGCGGGGCTCTCAACGTGGCAACAGCTGAGCCAGTGGCTTGCAGCTAACGGTGCTAACAGTGTAAACAACGCTGTCAGAGCTAACGGTGTTTAGCTGAGGGAGTGTTTACCATGACAATGTCGTAATGCCGTCAGTTTGGATGGTGTAATCTTGTTTTTAAGGATTCTTTATGGTTTTAAATGGAGCGGCGCCACTTTATCTGTTTCTCAGCTTATCTGTCCCCAGACCTAAAACACTGGCGACTGAGCCTTTGCAGCGACTGCCCCTGTTCTCTGCAACGATTCATATAAAAACTTCCCAGACCATATAGACCTTTAAATCCCTGCTGAAGACCCACCAGTTCTCATGGGCATTTGATTTGATTGACTGTGTTGTATTATATTATTTGTGAGTGTTTTCTTCTGTTCTTATTGTCGTTTGCTTTGCATTTATCTGCATCGTATGCTTGTTCAGCACTAACTTTTGACTTATGAGCTCTTACGGCTGTATGAGAGCGGTGCAGAGGGCAGCTAGTGGTCACGCTCCTTTGCACTGCCATGCGTTAAAGGGCAAGTAAACAAAGCAAGGAGACACTCGGATCAATACACACAGAGGGAGAGTGACTTCATTCTCCGCTCAGGTAGACACTATACACTATATCTTCATATAGCAAATAGTCGTTAATGCTCTGAATGTTGTATCATGATCTTATTTAATTGATGCACTCATCAGAACGTGAGCCTATGACATATTTAATCCCACCTGAAACACCTGCTGGTGATGAATTGATTGACTAAGAGAGAGTCGGCTGGGGAACTTCATGTTTTCTCTGTTTCCTGTCATGTTAACAATGTCTGATATCGACAGAAATGTCCAACATGCTTGACTGTTGCTCATTTGTAAAAGTAAATGTTGTGTAGAGTTAACCAATTAAACCAAAAAAACCCTGAAAAAGTAAACTTTCTCCATTTTTAATAGCATGTAAGAATGGATTCTTGTTTAGGAAGCACTAGGAGGACCAGGATTATCGTCTTTGGTTTCAAAAACTTAAAATAAAAAAATCAAGGATACAGTAAAGCCCAGGGTCACCACGGGAGTCTCGTATCACAAACAAGGAAGTGGCAGCCAAGGAGACTGAAAGAGCTACGAGAGTTCAACACGACGAGGCAGAGATAGCGACACAGACAGACAGAGACACACACACACACACACACACACACACACGCACACACTGTACACTTGCACAGAGGACTTCCACTCACTAATCTATTAACTTAATCCACTCTGTTCATAAGAGGTTTTGTCTGTGAGTGCTGTGGATCTGGGATTCTTCCACTTGAGCGGGTTCTAATCATTTCCATATGCCCTCTAATCATTCTCCCCCACTCCCACTCATAATACGTTTTTGCAAAAAGTGTGCGCCATGAGGCTGGCATGTTAATGAACGTGGGATAAACAAGCAACCAACAAACATGGGAGTCGTTATTATGAATTATTAGCTGGAATTTATGCAGTCCTGTTTTTAATGGCATATAACCTTGAGGCTTGTCCGCTCAATTCCCAATTACACACACACACACACACACACACACACACACACACACACACACACACACACACACACACACACACACACACACACACACACACACACATTTTGACAGGGCGATGTTCCTGACAGCTTATCAGGGCAGGAATTCACTGGTCCTTGGACATCATCTGAAATGCACCTCCAAGATAACACATTAAGAGAGTTAACCCTCTCACAACCAGACAGGACACGACTTCTCGCTCGCTGGAAAGTCACAACCGAAAAAGCTCATTTGTGCAACAACACGAAAAAAAAAAAAAGCTGACGCACTATTGTCTGTCCTACCACTGTTTGATGCACTTACTGTATCAATGGCTCCTGTTAGAAGTGGCTGCAGTTCTTCAGTTTGATCAACATATGTCACGGAGCACTTCGCTTTCATATCTGGGATTGAGCTCAGGAATCCCACTGTGAAAAGCCAGCTGGTCTTTGATCACTGATTCATTCTGATCCAGAGCTGAAGAATAATCAGTGTTGTGAAAAATGGGACGCGGGCCTGTTTACTGCCTCTGTGGAAGCCAGTGAGCTCAAATGATGAGTGTCCAGAGAGCTGGAGAGTAATGTGTGTGTGTGTGTGTGTTTTTTTAGATTTGAATCCGTGTGTGTGAGGGTTTTTGGTGAGGACTGAAAATGTTTGGTTGTTTTAGGGTGAAGTGTGGTTAAAAGAGAGTCCCACTTCTCACGACTCAGGCAAATCATTTGGTCGACTCATTTTCATCCACTCATTATCCATCCATTCATGTTCATGATAGTTACCTAATACAGATGTCTAGAAATGGAAACAGACCCTTTTTTCTTCATGTATTTTAAAGTCTTTGGAGACTCCCATACCTGGTGCACAATCTCTTTTTGATTGCCACCAATTAGCAATCACTGATCATCACAGAATCCTTGTTGAACACATGTTGGATGTCTTATCTGTATGAATTTGAAACTGTTGTTATAAGGCTTGAATCCAAACGTCCTCAACATTTCACTTTTACGTGATGGCTGGTCCGTCATGCGCCAAGTTCCTCGACATCAGTTGTTAGAAAAGAGATCTTAGGAAACTTTGCAGCCATTTAAATGTTTTTGTTTGTCAATGTCTCGACATTATCTCCAGCACAGTAGCTGAAATATGTTTACTACAGGCAGAACCGCTCACAATTTACACCCTTCATGCAATTCCAGCAGATTTCTTGGCCTGTACCAACATCAAAGCATCCGTTTCAGTGCCAGCTGGACTGCAACAGCAGCGGTGGGATTGGCTGCGTTTGTGTGTTAGAGAGTGGGCGACTTGGACTACGGCCCAGCACATTGGCATATTTGTTGTTCATAAAAACATCTTCACACACCTTTTTTTTCCCTCCTTCTCTGGATGCTGTAACGCTTATCCAGAAGAAGAGGTGTAGTTGTCCACCGAGGACATTCCTCACTGAGGGACAGACATGTCTGCTGCATGGGTGGCCAAAGCGCTCCCCATCAGTTTGTTATACGGGACGTCTGAGGACGGCACTCTCTGTACCCGCCAGCATCATCTCAGCTCCGTGGGCGAGTCCGACTCCTTGGACTTATTAGCAGAAAAGCAACGCTCTGCTTTCATTTGAGATTCTTGCACTGCAGCGTTCTCTATATATTTGTATTTGTCAAGCATATTCCTCATCGACATCTTGAGCCAAAAGGTGATGTGGATAGCACTAACATCTGCTGCTTTCGTTGTCTGAGATATGATGCTATATTTGTCCATTCTATAGATGATTTGGGTGCCATTAAGACGTGAACATCCCATCCCATTCAGGAACCGGAGGTAACTTCATGCCTCTGTGTGGAAAACGGCATCATGTGCATTTTTCAGAGGACAGCTGGTGTCGCCCCATCAAGATACAGAAGCAGCTGGGACTCCTGGTGGCAACCAAATATGCTAATTAAAAATAGAACATTTTGAAAGGCTACAATTTTAATGAGATGTGAATCATTATAGGACATTTAATAATCCCAGGGAAAACATTAAGCCAGCAAATCACAATTTTGGACAAAGCACTCAGTTGAGTGATCAGTTTCAAGCTGGTCGCGGCTAAAGGTTAATTACTGTTTGCTTGGCTGAAGCACCGTGGAAAAGGGATGCTTCGCGGTGCTTCATCAAAACACATTTCATGTTTCTGGTATGATGCAGCAACTCCATGTTGTTTTCCTCACATATTTGTTTTAATTTTCAAAGTTTGAATGACAAATGAATCGCATCTTTACAGGAACCTGTTAAACATTTTTAATTTCTCCATTATTCGTTAGGGAATTCATACGTTTCTGTGAGCGCGTCCATAAACCTGACTTTTTGCACAATAATAAGACAATAGTAGCCTCATTATTCAAGACTTATGACATGTGATATAATTATTTGTCTTGTGGCATTGCTCAAGTCTTCCAAAACACACTAAAGTTGTTAAAAAGTTGAGCTTTTTACACATAGAATAATGAGCCTGCACACCTACACAGGTGTTAACACATAATCAGACTGATTAGACCTGCCGGTTCACGATGGGCGGAGCCTGGTTGACACTGGGTCGAAGACTCCTTCAAATGCAGCCGAGCAATGATTCGGATGATCCGGCTGATGGATCCTTCACGGCCCGACCTATCCCGAGATCCATCGCGCGCCGGTGACGATTGCACTTTAATCAATAGGAGATGCGGCAGAAATACACTTTCGCTTGAAATATATCATGAGCCGATGGTGCCGGCGGTGAAGCGTGTCCTCCATCATAAGTTAAAATATAAAGAATGAAATATGATCTCTGGCTCTGTTTTAATCATATAACCATAGTCATCGCTTCTGTGCTCTTGCTTGTCGACTGCAGCTGGTTGCTATAGACGACGAGGTGACGCAAACAGGAAATCCTCAAATCCTCGTAGGCTGCGGCCGCTTAATTGGGACACAGCTAATTTAAAAACACAAACAATGTATATAAGGGACATCCAGGGGTTAAGACAAAGACTATAAACCGCAACATCTTGGGGACTTGGTGGTGTTGTCATCCCCATCTCTTTCTCTCCTTCTATTTCCAATTCCTGTCATAATTTACTGAAATTTGTGTCTAAAAGCCTGAACACATCTAGAAGAGAGAGAGAGATGTGA
The DNA here is from genome assembly GCF_963514095.1 of Eutrigla gurnardus. NCBI lineage: Eukaryota > Metazoa > Chordata > Actinopteri > Perciformes > Triglidae > Eutrigla > Eutrigla gurnardus. Next base: position 7,257,974 of record NC_139925.1, read on the forward strand.
GTCAGTGACGGTCCATCCATGGCACACAATGAACAGAAACATCTGTGTGGGTAGACGATGCGCGTGCAAAGGGCTTTAAGAGAAAGTTTGTTTGGGAAAAAGAAATGATTGAGTAAAGAAGAAATTAGTTTCTAACAAACAAGTAGTTTGTAGCTGAATTAAGAAATATTAAGCAGACGGCTAGATTCCAGTGTCTAATTAGCATCCGACTCACTGCAAACGGATTGTTTTCTTAATGAATCATGTTTGGTTATTGACAAGCGGGCTAATAAACACCCAGTGCGGCAGCTGATTGCTCAGTTGCATCGATTAGGCTGATGATGTCCTCAACTGTCTGTGAGATTCCACATTGACACATAGTCAATAGGCTGAAAACATCCTGCCATGTCACGGTACAAGTTTAAATAATAAGCTTAATGATTAGGCTGAATTCCATTTAGCTGCTCCAGTTCCAGGGCCCGTTTGAGATGCCTGCACAGACTGCAAGACCCAGGGCATGATGGGAAATGCCTGGCTGACAACAAACACCACATTTAGTATAAAATGCACATTTTCTGTGTAATTCTAATATCTATTGTAGGCTGTGAACAAGGCCGCTCCTCTGGATGCTCGGTTCCCTCCTGCTTCCAGTGTTTGTCAGTAAACCAGACTAATCACATCCCTGACTACTCTACCTCCTGAATGCACAGAGAATATTGATATGATATTGACCTTCTCCTCTAAAGCCTGGCAGAATAAGCAAACAAACATTCTGGTCAAACTGCAGATTCCCCAAAATCTAGCAGCCAAGTCAAGTTTTTGATTTATTTCCTTGCATGTCCTGCTAACTCCTTGTAAAGAAGATCTGTTCAACACAACTAATACAGTGGCCTTTAACACAAAGATGTCCGTCAATGAATACAACTGTACTCTCCTGGCACGAACTACAAGAATAAACCACCTTCACTTTACGGACCCCCATCTTGTTCTCTTCATTCTCGGATGCTATTGAAAAGTAGCTTCTGCTCTGTTGAACATTCTTCTTTCATGGATGTTTCGAATAGCAGAGGTTGTTTTGCAGAGGATCTTATGTGATCAAAGGCAAACTGAATAATACATCATAATTATCGTGTACAAAGCAGGAGAGCCAATTTTGTTGACAACCCAACAATTTACTGGATGTCTTTCATCTGACGCCACATTTATTCACTTATTTTATTTTAATCCCTTTATCTCGAAACGCTCTTTGAGTCCTTTTTTGGGGGATAAAGTCTCGGCAGCGTCTTATATTGCCTAGACTTTTCTTAACAGTGTATGTGATAATAAACCCTTTCAATCTTGAATCTTAAATCTTATATTTCATTTTTTTCTAAAGCCTGTGGTCCATATCATCGATGTGAATAGCCACATTTGCCAACAGTGGTGTTTTCTTTCTCCGTAGTGCGACACTGATGAGTCAGATGCAGAATTACTGGCCTGCAGTGACTCCTCATTTTCTGTCATTGTAAAAAACAAAAGTCATCAACCTGCAGGAGTGGTCACGTGGGCGTCTCGTCTCTTTCTCTCTGCAGCGGGGCCGCCGCCGCCGCCGCCACACAGCTGGGCCCGCCGGTGGTCAGCTACAGTTAAGTGGCTCGGGCAGCAATCAAGCAGCTGCAGAACAAACCGACACACGCAAACGAATGGAGGGCTGGCAGTCCCCCTGCTTCAAATTCACAGTCGGTTGCTGTAGAGTCATCCATCCAGCAAATCTGTTCCCCCCCCCCTAATTAAGTTGAAAAGGGGGGAGTGAGAGGGTCATTAAACACTTATTTATTTGGCGAGCCACTGGTACAGAACGGCAATCGTATTCTTCTCACCGGCTCATATAATTGGTCTGAGCAGTGATAAGCTTAGCGCCATGTAGAGAGTGATGGGCGAGGGTGCTTGTGGGTGCTGTAAATTCTGCTTTGCCTGTGGCACACAAACTTTGATCATTACATCCTCAGCGGGGGAACGGCGCTGATGAATACCCGCGCTGACCTCAAAAGCGCCAAATGCGTTTTGGGAGCGGCGGCGCCGAAGCCGGCTCGTGCACACACACATACTTTATTGCTGCCAATGAAAAGAGGATAGGAGTCCCTGTGAGAAGCGTGATTACATCACAAAGTAGAAAAGGAAAAAAAAAAAAAAAGAGGAGAGGATTCAATTTGGGGAGAAGTGTATCACACGGGCAGAGTGGCCCTTGTGCTTGTCAGAGATTGGGAGCGAGGAGCGTTAATCACGGCACCCAGCCGGCACCTTCAGGGCTCCGGCTTCGGCTGTTTGAGCATCCTGTGAGCTGAAATACAGTCGGTGTCACAGAAAAGGTCAATGACATTGTTAGGAGGCCCCGTGAGGACCCTGAACAGGTGCTCTTTATTTGACAAATATAAGACACCGTGCTCCAGGAGACTCTGTTCTGGGAAAACAGTCAGCAAATCAGGTCGGAACATTCACACCAACCACGTCACAAATCATGACATTTATTGTCATTTTTGAGGAAGGCGATGTCGTAGAATTGGTTAGTCAAGCTTAAATGTGACTGCTAATTAATTCATTCATAGTGTGTTCTTATAAAGACTAAAGACCTTTACTAAATGTCTTTATTTCTGTCATCTGTCCAAATTATATCGCACTTAAACTTTTTTCGTATTAGTAAAAGCGTATTGTTTAGCCGCCTACTGTCTAATCTTTGGTACATCCTTTTTTTTTTTTTTTTTAGACTTATCCTTAATTGCAAGCTGTTCTCCAATCACCTGCCAAGTATGCATCTTTTAATTACTTCTCTTTGCATTCTTTGTTTGTTGTACAATGCTTTGTGCCGGGGACCATTATCAGATGCCATTTTGGATGATGACGTTTGGGAGCCCGGTAGCTCCGAGGGGTCCAACAAATCTGAGGCTTTGACGGATGAAGAAGAACCCATAAAGCCGTTCCAAGAACTTGATGAAGGGCGAAATCTTTGGAGTCGGGTGTAAACGTGGTTGCGACACAAACTTAAGGCAAAGTCATTAAAACAGTGATTTTCGAGGCACTCATCGGCACAACAGACAGCTGTTATGGGATCAATATGCAGCCACGCCATGCGTTGATCATCGCCGTTCGTACAAGTCGAGGAGCTGCCGGCAGTCACTTTTCCACGGAGCAGTCTGGAAGTGCTGCAATCAATCCTGATTGGGCGAGACACGGAGACGGGGGACGTCGGTACTTCTCATATTTAAGAGGGGTCAAGTGGCATTGATCGCTGGCTTTCCCACGGAGACACAGGCCTGTCATCGATAAGACGGATTAAGCTCTCAGTGCCAGCGCAAGTTTCTCCGCTGCCCGTCATATCCTCACATCCTGTCGGCAGCGGCCACTCTGACTCACTTTCCCACGAGCTTCCTTTGTGGGTCCACAAAGCATGAACTCACTGAACAAAGTATATGAGTGGAGGCTGAGACAGTTTCAGTGGGAGGACTATATATAATATAATATAATATATATCTGATAAACCCACATGCTACCTGCCCAAGAGCAAACAGCAGACAGGCAAAGTTTAGCAGCTAGTCTCAGATGTTTCAAAACCCTGTTAAGGGAGAGTAAATTGTGTTTTTGAAATGACATAAACTCGATTTAAAATGAATGTTAATGTTTCTCTGTATCTGCTGGACGTGCAAACAGGCGACTCTTTGCTAACATGCTAGCCATAGCACCCAAAACATGTTGTCAGTGATGCCTTTGCTCCATAAAACCAGTTATTGCTGCTGAGTCATGCTCAAAGAAATTCGTTTTTTGTATGTGAATATATTATATTTTGGAGTTTATATATTCAGCAAAGTCATGCTAGTTTGTGAGTCTTGAAAATGCATTGCACTGCAAAAATAGTGCTGCTTTTATAAAGATCTGCTTCCTCTGCTATATATAACTTTTTAACAATTGACTGCTCCAATTCAGAGCCACTACATAACGCTCCCCTTAAACCGAGTGGGTTGTCATCTCTGCTTTAGAGCCGCTACGTCGCTGACTTGTTTAGAGGCTTTGCGACTCTTTAAAATCAAACACTCGCTGGTTTAATTGGCTTTTTTTTCCACGAGCGACGACTTTTCACAGCGTTCAGAAACGAACTGTGGAGAGGTGGGAATTGGGTGTAGACAAAACCTTGAGCACTTGGATATGGATATGTGAATTCAGCAAACAGCTGCGCTGCCTCTCATGAAATACTGGCATAAGTCCAGACTCACAGTAAAACACTGTAGCCTCCAGAGCCTTCTCGCAGTCCTCTGTGTATTCTCATATTCATCCCGCTCAATTATATACAGTGCATCGACGGATTGAAACGCGAGGCTCTCGGGCCATCGTTTCTTATATTTGTATGATAAGACATTAAGTCCTGAGAGAGACGTTTTGCTCCAGGTAGAGTTTTATCCAACAGGACATCCAATAACTCTGCTTTTAATGTAGAAACTGATCTGTTTCCTTTACATGGGGAGGTTTACACGGCGAACCAGGAAAGAAAAAAACACAAAGAAGCTTTCATTTTGATAGCTTATAAATCCCCCCAATTAGTGCAGCAGCGAGCATGTGGAGGAGTCGGTATTTAAGGGAAGGATATCTTGCAGAAATCCGCCTTTCTCGCATAATCACCATGCGCTTTGCTCAAGCAGGAATTTAAAGTGGATTGCAGATTGGGCATTTTCATTCACGTATTTGTGTACGTGTTCTTGCTCTCTTTTGATGCAGATGTAAGTTGACTGAACGCATGATCGCACTGTTAGGTTTTGGATGAACAAAAGTTTTTTCAATATTTGCACGTTTTATGGGGGATGAATTGCAGTTGAGGTCTTTTCTGCGGAGCATTAATTAGTGAGTTAGTCTACCACGCTCGCTGTTTCTGCTTCAACCTGCCACGATCGAGCTTTGGTCCATTTATCGCAACACCCCCCCCTTTTTAAAATAAATAAATAATACAAATCATATAGTGATGTTTACATCATGACCAGCAGATGTCAGAAGTGTTCCTCAAAACTTGTTCCTCTATGCACAGAGGTCCCACTATTGTCATCAAGCTGCTCGTTTCTTTGTGCATTTCACATGTAATGTTCAGTTCAGTCGCAAAATGCAGGCACGCTGCATCGGTTGGCTTTTGACAAGTGTAAAAAACGAATTTAAATGGAGAGATTTTCATTCTATCTCTCTCTGTGTGTGTGTGTGGCAATTTAGTAATAAATGGAGACTGGGTGCAGGACAAAGTGGGTGCAGCTAATATGAAGTACTCCAGCTGTGCACCAGATAGCGAGGCAGATGTGATGATGAATGGGTGATGGAGGAACAGTGCACACAGATGGACTGGACAGAAAGAGGAGAGGGCATGTGTTAGTGAATGAAGTGGGGGGGGGGGGGGGGGGGGGGGTCTGACAGAGGCAGATAGACAAGCAGGCGGACGGACAAACAGACTGACAATCGGGGGGGTGGGGGGCAGGCTAGAGCGTACAAATAAACATGAGTACCTGTACTGTATGGATAATGACACGGCTTTAGAGATGAAAGCAGAAACAATGCAAATAGCCCTCACTCTCGGCAGTTACCATGACGACCAACCACCTGAACTTGGAGGTAAGTCCCGGGAGAGGTCTGGCAGGGAGGGTAGAAAGGAGGTGTGTGTGTGTGTGTGTGTGTGTGTGTCCTGCTTTCACAGTTTGCCAAGTCCTCCTGTATCTCCACACCGCACACAAGGCGTCCCAGTATTCTGCAACGGCGGCTCCACTGGGAAGCTCGGTTTTACAAGCTGGGGAAAAACAATAACTGGAAAATTCAATATCAAAACCTGCTCAGATTTTTTTTTTCTTAATGTATAAATATTTGATTTATTAAAAGCTTCTTCCTATGTCGCTCCATGCCACACATGTAATGGATTCTCTTTGATGTGGCTGAACTCGAGTTGCCCTAACCCAGAATGTGATCAGGTAGCCGCTCTCAGCCCCAGACGGCCTGCATTTGGAAGGCTCTCCTAATGTTGTGGGTGATGGCGAATCCAGCAGAATTTCTCACTTCCAGGGAATTGGTTTACAACTACTGATTTTCTTCTTTTTTTTTTTTAAAATAGAAAACTCACAGTCAGCGTTGCACCAGAACAGCCTCTATCAGAAGGTATACAGAGGCAGAAAAGACTTTTCCTTTGGTTTTGTTTGCTGCCTTTGGACTCTGCGGCAGAAAATATTGAATTATTAGAAGATATAACAAAGCAAATAATATAACAGAAACCTACCAGAAACAAAGGGGACATTATAGCCTATTCTAAATGTATATCTTTCATAAATTAAGTTTAAAATGAATGGCCCCTTCCCTCCTGTCTTACTCATGCACACGCATCGACTATGCAAATGCATACAGTGAGTACAGCATCGCTGCATACTGTGCATCTTCTCTCTGCCAGTGGATCTCAAGCGAAATGAGAAATTTTCAGCAAGTCAATTCATTTCCAGACTGCACCTATCGTTATGACGTTTTAATCACTCATTTCTTGCCAGTTATGGTTGAAGCCCTTGCCACTTTTGTGTGTGTGTGTGTGTGTGTGTGTGTGTGTGTAAGAGGGGCTATCGTGGCAAATGCAGCCAATTTTTGTCACAATCAGACCCCAATTATGTGCGGGGACGCAGCCAAGCACAACATGGCCCGATGTCATTAACTTGCAGCCCACCTCGGACTGAAAGGGGCTGGGGGTGGGGGGGGGGGGGGGGGGGGGGCTCGTCATTATTTTCTATTATTCTGAGAGAAACACAAATCCAAATGAGCACAGATAATGAAAACGTAACTAAGCTTGATGCCGTCGGTTTAGCCAGCTGTTTGACATTCAGCAGTTAAACCTTGCCGTAGTGAAAGGAGTGGGGGTCACAGGGATAATATTGCTTGAAGAACAACGTGAAATTTCATTAGGGTCTGCTAATGCCTGCCTGACATTAGTGATAAATCCTCGGCTGCTTGCTAATGGGTGCTAAGGAAGCGGATATCTACGGCCTGTGGTAACTGTACCATGTCCGATGGCGGGTCGTCGAGGGATTCGGCTTGGATTCAGAGAGCAACAGAAACATGTTGCTGTCCGCAGTGGGAGAGTCGGGCAGCGTCGCCTTATCGGGAAATGAGATACTGAGGCAAAGAGACTTTCTCCGGGCTCTGTTCTTCCACTCTGCATCCTCCACCGTGTAAAACTCATCCAAGAATCCAGTTTGAGCAAGAAAAATGTTCATATATCCAACAATGACCAGGTTTGAATTGTGCTGCTTTTAACTGGGATTCAAGTGCATAGGCTGTGTTGTACAGCAGCCTATTCATGACAGACATTTTGGAAATACGGATGAATATTTCATGGCCTGATGGATTGGGATCCAGGCCGAGAGGCTGTGGATACCGTTCATGCCATCACCCTGCCTTGATACGCCGCCTCCCCTTGAAATGTCAATGTGAAGTGATCTGAGATTTCCTGCAAAGGAAAACTAAGAAATCGAAACAAGGGAGAGGCAGAGTGATCGTCTTACCAATAAGTGCTGATACATATTTTAATCTAATGCATGTTTCAGAAGTCAAGGGCAGTGGCAGTCGCGCTGTAAGGTGGAGGGAAGTGTCTAAGGCTGCTGTTTGAACTACTAGGGGGACAGAAGTTCCTCTCCAGACCTGCACCGGCTGGGGCCAGATCTCACTGATATCATAGTATGAGACCGTCTGTCACCCGGCCGTCAGGGTTTTACCACGCTTGTGACATCATTCCGATATCTTCCATATCGACTTCACAACCTGGAGCTGCTGTGGAGCTAGAAAAAAATAAAATAAAACCAGCCTGCAGCTGAATGAAGGAGAAAATCACGGAGAGGCTTCTGAATTATTGGCTTAATTAGCTCTGCGGGGAGTCCAGATTGAATGATTTGCCAGAGTGATGATACTAATGCACAGGTGGGAGGAGGCCAGCCAAGCATATATGCACCTGAAAAAGCCAGGGCTTTATATGGACATCTGCTGTGCGGGGTTCACGGAGCACCTGGCTTCCATGTAAGGAGGGCACAGGAGAATATTGTTATTCTTTTTGTAAAATTAATGGAGCATCGGTTTCTCAATAGGAAAATAAATGGAGCATTTGAATGCTGACCCAAGTTGCCCTGAAGTCAAGTGTTAGATGGTAAATGGGGGATTTAAATGCATCTTTGGTGATAGCGTGTTTGTGTTTATACATTAAAAAGCATTATCCTCATTATTACCATAATTAGTTATCCATATGATTTGATGTGGAGAGAGTTAGTGTGCTGGGATGGCCTTAATGGGTGGAAGATCATATTAAATCTCTCACCTTTTCAATAAAGACTTAAAATTACAGTAAACTGGGGGTTATGGAATGCCTACCCTGCTATGATCACACAGATATTTGATATGACTAAGTAAACGTTTTCTTTCATATCCTGAAATAACTGAAATAATAATAATATATTTAGATAATTTGTTTTTCATTTTTAATTGCAAATTGAAAACTGCAGGTCTGAGTCAAACTCCACCCACTGCATCATTTTTAAAGATTAGTTTCACCACAGTGCGGTTCGTATCATGGCAACGTTAAAAACGTTTCCAGCTGTTCCAAAGTTGACCTCAAGCAAATAAATGGTTTCCCCACAGACATCTATTACGTATCTCATTAATTACGGAATGAACGACAGGTATATCAACATGTAGCAGACAAATTAACTTCTGTATAAAGGAAGTCAGCGTGTTGGAAGCCATTAATCAAACGCATGATTAAAGACTGCATGTGACTTTGGAATAAAATCTGCATAATAGCACACAGTATCATATCATCATAATAGTGACCAAATATATTTAACAGTTGCCTCGAGCAGAGTTATTCAACAGGGGGTCCGGGACCCCTAGGGGGTCCGCAGAGTTACAGCAGGCGGTCCCAAAAATGAATTCATCCCAAACTTTTTTTTCTTACAAAATTTTAAATATGTCCAAAAATACACATTTACATTAATACAACATTTAATAAGCAAATATGTTAAAGGAAAAGTTCGGAATTTTGGACATAGGTCCTCATTTCCAACTTACCCGAGGTGATATAGGTCGGTGGAGACCGTTTTCAGCACAATTGGTCCAGTCTTTATATTTGCACAAGTCACCGTTGCTAACTGGTGTTGAGCTAGCGCACGTCAACGGTAACATCCAGCCTGTCACTAAAAACAGCTTTAACTGCTCCGCAGAACACCCGAGACAAATGTATTATAACGTCGGACTATCGATGTACATGTCAGTGTTGGTAGAATAATTTTAGAAATTAAACCAACCTTGCATTTTCAATGATAAAACATTTTGAGGGACTAGTTTCTCAGCAGCAGCGGAATTTTACTTTGCGTGTTAGTAGTAGTGCGTAAAAACGAAACCTAAGCGCCCTACAGTCGTGACAGCTAGTACTCGTAGCAGCGTTAAAAACATTTTTTTAATTATTCTACCAACACTGACATGTACATCGATAGTCCGACGTTATAATACATTTGTCTCGGGTGTTCTGCGGAGCAGTTAAAGCTGTTTTTAGTGACAGGCTGGATGTTACCGTTGACGTGCGCTAGCTCAACACCAGTTAGCAACGGTGACTTGTGCAAATATAAGGACTGGACCAATTGTGCTGAAAACGGTCTCCACCGACCTATATCACCTCGGGTAAGTTGGAAATGAGGACCTATGTCCAAAATTCCGAACTTTTCCTTTAATTGTTAAATTGTGAAGTAGAAATGCCAATATAGATGAACCAATCTGTCTATTATTTGAATGGCTTAGCATTGTATACATACATCATTACAAAGTACCTTTATACATGGCACTATAAGCTGCACTACACATTATTATATGGTATGTAATAGGGGGTCCCTATCAGACGAGGGGTCCTTGGCCTGAAAAACGTATGGCCTAGAGGAACATGCATTCAAATGATCTATTATTTATTTATCACAACATATATTTCCCTTTATTTTTGCTTTAGTGGACAAATCAGTAGTATAATGGCAATCTGTAGTCATAGTTGACCACCTGTTTACTTTAAACTCAAAAGAATACTTAGAAAACTAGAAAAACCCCATCTTTTAACGCCTACGGTATTTAATAACTCACAATAGCACAAGAAAAATCAGTCATTATTTAATGAGTGAAAAGCAACAAGTGAAAACTTGCAGCTGGTACACAGACCATTAGGCAGGAGAGGTCAGTGCTCCAAAGATGAATCATCTCCTATAGTTCTCTGATACACTCCACAACAAATATCTTCCATTGCACGGCGTCGAAGGGCAAGGTAACGTGTTTTTCCATTGTTGCTCGTCTCCGATGCGAGCGGCGGAAAGATCCACAACAATCGTGGGGCTCATGCAGGGAAAGTATTCTCGACCTCGAGCAATAACTAAATGATTTATTTGGACCCGTGTAAATCTTTGATCCGGGCTGCCATGCAGGCTCTGACCTAACTAGATCCTCTCTGGGAGACGGCGTAGCGTTTTCCAGAAGCTTCTTCTTCTTCTTCTGATGGAGACCGCAGCTTGTAGTCCGTAATAAGGAGATTTGTTTTGCTCTGATCGCTGCTCTCCTTTTTTGAATTGAACAATTTTGAATTGAACGTTTCGCCAGCGCCACGGAAGAGCTGGACACCAACTGTTGCCATGTGAATGCAGGTTATTTTCCGACTCATTAAACATCTTGATAACAGTAAACAAACGGTGGAATTTGAGGAGGCGCAGGCTTGCTAAGTTCTTTCATTAAAAGTTTTCTGGTACGGCTGGTGTGCATTACAGAAACGGATACCGTGTTATAATGAAGAAAATAAGGGGATTAATTTCACTTGCTACCCTGATCCTGCATCCTTTGTTGCGTGGTGAAATCATACTATTATGTCATTCTCAACATTTTAATCAGATGAGCCGTACCACCTGAATCATGTTCCAAATGTATATAAATCTTAGGAATGGATGATAAACTGGATATAATTTAACATATGTATGTAGCACAACGTAGCTAATCATCCACAAGGCTTCATGTAGCTAACTATATCTGTTTATTCACATAGCTAATGTCAGGACTGTTTCATTTCTAAAAAACATTTATTCACTACTTTTTATCTAATTAATAATATTTAAACCATTTATCCAATATTACTATTTTCATCTGTTTAATTTTAGATAGACAGATAGATACTTTATTGATCCCAAGGGAAATTCAAGGTTAACATCAAGTGGACTGTCTCACGCCTCACGTAGCTAGTGATTAACGAGTCACGTGACTAGCGAGTGACGGGACAAAAAAGAAACAGCTAATGTCCACTACGTCAGCTGCTCTGCCTGTAATAACGCAGGTCGGTGCAATCACGCTAAACGTGTGTGGGAGCGCCGACCAAGCTGCGTGATTTGACGCGTTACAGCGAGTAACAGCGAGCTGGTAGCTCATGTCGCAAAAGCTAATGTTCGTATTTGAGGATTAAAGAGTTCCCACATCGGTTGGCAACATATACGGTCCGCTGGGAGGCCGACATTCGTGTCCGATGTCCAGAGTTACATTTGCTTTCCAAATGGCACCACTTCCTGTCTCCTCGGAGAGAAAAGTGTTGGGTCAGATCCTAATTTAGACCAATTTAGGCCCCTAGCTGCCGGGGGAAGCACTGTCACGGCAAGATTGATTTTATCGCATCAGCCCTGAAGTGGGTTTGTGTCCCGGCGAACAAAGGGTGGTGTAGGGCCCGTCGGCCTCCGCCGGGATTCCAAATGGCTCTTACCATCTGCTGAAAAGCAGTCAATACATCCCAACGCATCATGCAGGGTCTTCCCCTATATTCTTCTCTGATTGACTCGAAAGGTCACAGGCAGCATCCAGAATAAGCAGCCAATCAACATGCATGCCTTTACAGAATGCCAATATCTCATCAGCGCTTTGAAACGGTCGTCATGCCAACATTAGCTCTCATTTGCTTGAATAACCTGAGTGTTAAATCTTTGTTTTAAGAAAGACTGGCGCAATCACGTGAAATAAAAAGGCTTTAGAGGCACATATAATGCACACATTGACCAATATAAGTTACCACACAAATTAATAAACGAGACACAGACATCGAGTTTTCTGACACATTAGGTATTAATTAGATCTCTATATTCACTGAATAATCTCAAATCCTAGAAATAAAATGTGAATTGAGTGCTTTAGCTCTTGCAGTTCAGAATCCTTGACTTGGCAACAAGAATTTGACCCTGAAGTCCGTATCAATCGCCGATATTGATATCATCGATCCATCATGTAAGCATGGGCAACTTGCATCTCCGAATCAAAGAGAAGCTCATTATTACAAAGTCTCTCGTACCGATCTCACGGAGACTCAGAACCCTTTTATGATCCCATATGGAGGATAACTGAAGCTCTGCCCTGTCTGGAAATATTCACATGATCTGTAATCTATCAAAAATACTCTCTTTGCTGCCTGTGCCAACAAAACAAAAAAAGTATAGAAGTTACATGAAGCACTAAGAATGAATAAATGGGGGAGTTGTTGTTTAAATTCAATCAAATCAGACAAAAGTACAAGTGATGTGATGAGAATCAAAATATATATGAGCATAAAACAGACAGGACGATAAAATGATAATGAAGGAAGTTGCAGAAATAATAAAACAAATGAAAAAAATATAAAACCTTGCTCATAACAATATAGACATGAAACATAAAGCGTGAGCCAATATAAACCAGTGACTGAGACAGTTTCACAGATGTGTTTTATTGAGCGTGGGAGGATCAAAGTCAGACTTTGGGCTCCGTTACATAAGTGCAAAACTATACTGTATACATACATGCTGACAAAAGCTTTAGACATCCTCAGACAGTAGATGCCCAAAAGCAACAAGGCAAGATCAGTTCCCCATAACAAGGTGCATGGGTGACGCCAGAAGTCTGGGGCTCATCTCGTTCAGCCGAGCATGAAGGGTGCAAATATTAATAAAGCACCAGACACAGAGTGGGGAGAAAAAACAAAACAGGCTGAGAGAATGCAAGGAATGATTTATAAGAGAGAATAGTTGGTAATGGTTTGGGGGTAAACAACAGTGTCCCTCCGGCCTGGTCTGCATTTCATACCACTGTGATGAAGCTGTCATAAGCATGCACCATTCTGGTAATATAATCCTCTGGGGGACGCTTAGTTTTAATTTGGATGTCAGAAGAAAATGATTGACTTTTATTGTTTGTTTGAGTGTGTGTGTGTGTGTGTGTGTGTGTGTGTGTGTGTGTGTCACTGACGGTCTATCTCCCTATACTTTCAGGATGAATATTTAATTTGCTTGTGTGGAAAAAAAAAAAATTCCCCAAAATGTCAACTATTGAAAAATTGATAAACAGACCTGCTTTTAGATGGATGAAAATTAATTTTCTGCCCAAGCACAATTTATTTTCCCCCAAATTTTGTTTATTCTGTTTATTTCCCAGCGACAGTGCTTATTAATAAACATTACTGTAAATATGTCAGAATTAGTCGGCGGCTAGTTTTCTGATCCAAAGCTCCCCGGACAGGTGTGACGTTCCTCTGTTCCTATTTTTTAAAAGGCAATGAGAGTGCATGAAAGACACTCGGAGCTTCACCACCACCGTTTGTGTTTAGTTGAGATTTTTTTCCGTCACTGCATATTCCTGAGGCGTAACATCTTTGTGCCCATTATTCAACCTACCTGACGTCCTTCCAAAATATATGCGTAAAGTTTTACGGCTCTTATATTGTTGCCTGCGGCTATGTTTGCTTTGGAAAAAGTTGATAAGCCCAAGGGCTGCAAAAAAAATTGCTCAAATAGTTTATAAGCTCGAAAAATTTCTGTTGAAATCAAATCCATTTTTAAAAGCAAACATTAGCTGCACTTTCAGAAATATGCAAATGTAAAATGAAAAAAAATCCACTCAGCAGCCGTTGCTGTTATTCACGTCACAACCGGATGTCACATATTCAAAAGTTTGTGATTAGAAAGGCTGATATCCGCAGATGGCGACAGACTAGACTTTAATTGATAGGGTGTAAAGAAAATAATATATAGACTCAGAGCGAAGCAGCTCAACAGGAGTCTGACGTTATTCCACCAGCTAGTCCCACAGTGATAAATAGATGTGGCGTGAAGTGTATCATCATCAGAAGAGCTTTTATATCCTCTTGAACAACTGAGCGTCGTAAACAGCATTTCATTAAAACGGCTTATTTCTGTCTCTCAAATAACAAAAATCGATGCTCTTTGATACGAGCGCGTGCAGCAAAACTGAACAGTATTTCACCGGATATGTGGAGAGCACAGTGAGAGCAAACAGAATTTTCTCTCTTGGTGTAATCATGTGTGGACTGTGTCCTGGAAGACAAACAGAAGGAAACAGTGCTCCTTCACAGAGCCTTTAATGCCGTGTTATTAAAGCTTCCCTGGCAGGCTTAAATATCGACCGCGAGCGTGGACTCCTTCACAGGCCGCTGCACAGCCGTCCCGCCCCGCAAGTGCCATCAAATCAATCAGCCTTTCTAATTAACGCCATCCAAATAGGGCCAGCGTCTTCCCGCGCCTCCGACGGCGTCCTGCGCGCCCTCGAACCCGGCTGCTTTTTTCTTCCCGCTCGCAGCCTCTGACCCCACACTCTCCGTCCTCTCAAGGCGCTCGATGCCTCCCTCTGAACAGCTTTCAAAGGGGATCCGAAATGGCTGTTTCCTCCACCCTTTATATTAAAGCAGTTTATCAATTTTCCATCGTGGAATTTTTAGCATTTTGGAGCACGGTGATAAATAAGGGCTTTGTAAGGATACAGAATGTCTGTGAGCTATTGTGGATAGACGACAAAGTATCGCTTTGATGGCTGATAAAACGGGAAGGAACAGCTGCTCAACAGAACACATCACACCCTGCCAGCCAACTCTCTCTCCCCCCCTCTCTCTTTCTCCTTCTTGTTTTCTTAAAGGCTCGCTCTCCCCTCGCTGCTTCTGTCAGCGGCGGCGAGAGCTCCTCTTAGCGATGCCCCCAGGGTACGTGGAGGGGCTCCAGATGTGCTCCTCCAGAGCTGTGAACCGCAGCATCTCTGCAGCCCCCCCCCACATGCTGCACACGACTATTGTTCACTTCATTTACAACCCCGTCCACATCTCAAATCCGCAAATCTGAAAAATCTAATTCTCTGGGTTACAGTATTAATTGGAAAAAAAAAAAAGAAGAAGCGAACTGTAATCAGATCAGCTGAATAAAGATGAGTGGCTTCAAGATGGGAGATATGGATGACGATCCACGTGGCATGAAGATGAAGAGGCTGCTTGAGATAACGGGGATGCGGGTCTGATCATGTGTGAGATGCTAATGTCCGTTTGGCTGGTCCAGCAGTTATCTAGGAACGGTTTTTACTCTGAAATTCCTCTCAGGACAAAAAGTTGGTCTTAAAACAAGTTTAACCTCTGCAAATAAAAGTTACATGATAATGTTTTTGCAAATGGCACCAATTTAATAACTTATGTTTGACTATTGATTGTTGCCATCCAAGATCATCAGTGTCGCCTGTGACCGGCGTGTTAATGCCTGCATGCAAACCAATTGATGATGATAAAAATATTATATATAACTCTTTCTGAATCCATAAGATAAGCATGTGAGGCGACCCCTAAAATGTTGGTTTACTTACTGTATTACGGCTGCAACTAAATACTTATTTTCATTATCGATTAATCCGCTGATTCAGTCCGTTACCTAAAAATAAGCCAAAACTTGATGTTTGAATAAACCTAACTAAGTGCTTTTTTTTGCGTTTTCGTTTTATTTAAATGTATGGTTTATTAACCACAAGAAGATACGTGAACGTAATTGTGTTGATTATTGAGTCACAACAACGTCTTGTCTTATCCAGCCAGCAGCCTCAAATTCAATCAAACTACAGCAAATCCCATTTTGAAAAATGATTAATGATGAATCAAATTAATCAATTGAAATGAATTTTTGGTCACTCAACTGACTGAAATCATTTTGGCTCTGAACTCTAACGTACTGAATTTCAAATAGTCTCTCATGCTTGTTGAAAAAATGTAATCACATTACACAACACTGCTGGTCCATGTACATTGGGAGTCTATGGCAGATTTCTGTACAGATGAAGGAATGAGATCGGACCAGAATAACAACGGGACTGAATTTACAGTAAAATATCACACATTAGTTCTTTAGAAATGCCACTCAATCGCTCCGATCCCACTGCTGAGTCCGTGTGATGGCTTGTGACAATAATTTTCTCTCTTGCTTTCTCCTTGTTGTTACCATTTAGACTGTGACTTTGCCAAATTATCCTCACCTGCCAACATTTCAATGGGGATTAATGGAAACAGTGCCGAGTGCCAGCCAAATAGACTCACTGGGCTCCTACCCAAGATGTTCCAGTTCCATTACCCTCGGCAATATTTTTAAAGGCAACACGCAGATGTTATGAAAGCATGTGAACATGGTTGATGGAAAACCAAAAAAAAAAAAAAAAAAAATCCAAACATTATTAATGTGGTTCAACCTGCACTTTTCAGAGGAAAACGCTGCATCTTAAAAAGATTCCTTCAACGCTGTGAGGAATTTGTCGAAGTCTTTGGAGATACAAAACTACACCATCACCTGGGGTTTGATTGCAAGATACTATAACTGGCTTGTTGGTAATTTAAGAGTTTATTTAATTGATGCTGGAGTCAGGGCAGATGTTGATGAATAATATTCCTACAGGGACGCCTGGAATTGAAAGTACAATATCTTAGAGCGCAGGCGATAATTAAAAAAACATCAGGATCCAGGAGCCGGGGATAACGAATAATCTCCGAATGTATTTTTAGCTGCTTTGTAGCTCATGTGTGTCCATTAAAAATGGATCATAGAGTACCGCATTTTAGTATGCTTCATATCTTATGCACCTATTATCTTTTATTGACACCGTTGGTTATTCTCTGCTGTGCCCGCACAACCTGAACTTCTCCCTTCAAAACCTGCTAACGTAATTATGATATCATGTTTATTTTCAACCTGGATGGACCTACCGATTACATTTAGTGATGCAGGGGGAAGCACCATATGGGTCACAAACACAAAACCTGCAGGATTTCACTTCAAATCCGTCTTTATATTAACCATGTAAATATATAGCATAGAAATAACATGCATTATTAAATTCCATGATGGTTTAACACCTCTCAGATTGGCAGCGCGACAGACATTTCCCATCCCTCTTCTTAGCGAGATACAATTTAGCAGTGCACATATGCATTATTCATTCTTAAAGCCACGTTCTCTGAGTGGATCATTTGGCCTGTGATCATGCCTTGCGGGGGAAGACTGTTTATTTTTTTATTGAAATAATCTCTCAGTAGGAGAAAAGTTGCCCATGTGAGAAATCAGATTTTTTCTGGCGTTGCACCAGAGTGAAGAGGAGGATCGAGAGGGAGAGAAGCGAGCGAGATTTTCTTTTGTTATACGCTCTCTGACAAGACAAACAGCCCTCATTGCGACGGCTGACAGCTAATTGCTGCCTCAAAACCACTTTACACTCATTATCCCGACTACCTGATCTTTTGCTGGCACTTGGTGCTGTATGTGATCCTTAACATGCACGCTGCAACCTGCATTAGGTGTTTTTGCCTAACAAGCTAATTTTACTCACTTCTGCCTGCACTCCCTTTCTACTTCCCTTGAAAATTCCGGTTTTAGGCCGATGCAATCTTATGTGTGTGTGTGTGTGTCCGTGTGCCTCGAGTGTGGGTGTAAACAATGTGCACTACATAGTTGCCATGCCTAATGTGCTTGTTAGCCATCTCGGACTCCCCTGAGGCGCGTGTCCCTATCCCAGGACTTATTCGTGGTACGGTTTTAACAAGCACTGTCGATGCGAGGCCATTGAGAGCTTGCAAGATTGCAGTCAATGGCAATTTCGTGTGCCACACAGAGTGCAAATGAGCTCTGCAAATATTACCGGGGTCCTCAATCTATGTCAGTGGCAGCGGGAACGCTCAGGCTCTGTGGCCACAGGCTGCAGGTAGACACAATTTAACAGCCTTTATCTGCACTCTCCGTGTCGATCAACGGGAAAAAGGTGTATTTTATTGTTTGATTGTAACATGAATAAAGCTCTTTTAGTGTTGAACTAATGTCCTTCCACACATTTATGAGATAGTTCAGGGTCCAAGGTCCTTTAGATGCCTGAAAAGGAATAGTTTGACATTTTGAGAAATGCATTAGTTGGATAATAAAACTCAACACATCCTCACACCGATGCGTGAAATAACGCAGCTTGGTCAGCGGCACAAAGCTTTAAACTATCACTCTCAACGAAACCCACCAGTGTCTTTTCAAAATAAACTTCCATCTTCACAGGAAGTTAGGTTGAGGGAACAAAATTAAAAAAAACGACTCACGTGACGAAGACTGAGGTGATAAAATATCGCTGTCATCCTGTTTGACGCTTACTAGTATTAATAAGACACTTAACTATCGATTTAAGAAATTGATTCAAATCTGCTACTGTTACTAACTCCACTCCTCTCTGGGGTTTTCCTGCTTGGCAACTCCATTACCAGCCACCACGGACTACAGCTGCTAATATTACTACTAATATTACTACTACTACTGTATATATTACTCAAGATTTCTGTCTGTTAAGGCAGTTTTTTCACTGTTCCTGGGTGATGTTGGGACTCTGAAACTCATGAGTGTGTTCTCGTCCTGCTCTATGCATACTTTCCTGACGTTTTTTATCTCGTTGGGTTTATGACACTATAAATAAAATTGAATTGAATCCAAATCTTGGCAAGAAAGTAAAAAAGCGTATTTCCGAACATGTCAAACTTGTCCTTTAAATGTTTAGACTTCGGAAAGTAGAGGATTTTGAAGTTTGAATCAAAAACGCTGCTGCATAATAAATGATACGCATGCATGCAGCGATATCGGCTTGTTTACTCTTTGCTTGTATACATCTTAAGGCTCTGACCTTTAAGATGGCAGTTTTTTTTATTATTTATCTTTGAATTATTATACATCCGTAAAATTACTCTACCTGTATTACAGATATAAGGTCAGTATCAGGTTAAATAGGAGGAATTATTATTCTTTTTTGAAAGCAGAGCAACCCATTAAAAACATTTGCATAAATGCAGGAGCAGTAACTCTCAGAACACTGAGTGCACTTTCAGGTGAGTCTCGTTTCTTCAGGTAAGTGCTTCAAAAAAGAACAGAAGTTCAAAGAGTAAACGTCTCTGAATGATAGTCCGTCTTTTCTCACGCCATTTAGGCAAATCCATAAGCAGATATATAAGGCTGCTAATGTGTGTGTGTCTCGGTTGCTCCCACTGTTCTCACCGCATGTCCAGGAATAACTTGCACCTTGTACGCTGCTGAATTATGAAGCTGGACATGGTTTTGGACTGGGAGCACTCCCAAACGAACCAATGTTCTCCCGCCTGGAATATGACAACCAAATGAGAGTGAGAAGTGCGAAGAGTACAAAATGTATCAAGGAGAATACGGAAAAAGAGGGCATGCGAAAGCCGGAGACCTCTTGAAGAAGAGGGGGCACGGAGAAAACCCGCTTCATGAATTAACAAACCCGTGGTAATGGAGTCCAAGGTCTCATTGCTATTTGTGATGGAGGCAGCCATGCATTCACTCCCCACTTATTAGGGAGGAATGGGGAGACAGTTCTTTTTGATTAATGCTCCCACATTTGTAAGGTTGCCGCAGAGTGGAGGAGACAAGCAGGGGAGAGAGGAGGAAGGAGAAGAAGAAGAAGAGGGAAGATAAGATTAACACAGGAGGGGAACAAAACATTATAAATCTATACCTAGAAACGGACTGACTCACTGCAGCAGGACAATCACAAAGATTTAGCTACTGTCCAGATTAGCAACACAAGAGGCACAGCGAAGCTAAACAATGGCCATGAGTCATAATGCTACTAAATATAACGGTGAAAAGCCAAGGTACACAAGCTTCCTGCCGAAGCACTGATCTACAGTATATACGCCGCATCGGCAGCCCGGGTAAATATGGAACTAAAGGAAGACGCCATATAAAGCTGCGATGCGTACGGTAGAAATGAAATCTTTAATCTGTTTTTTTTATTTATTTCTCCTGTTGACGAATGCTCAAGCGGGATTGGTTACATTGTGATGTCTGTGTAAAAGACCAGCACTCAAAATGCCTGTAGGACGGCTGGGTCACTTCCACGTCACCATGAAAAGACCCCCGACAGCCTTTATTATCTGTAATAGCTACAACCGCACTGCATTTCTATTCCTGGACCATTACAACCTCCAACATGACAAGAGACGAAGCGCTTATGTCTCATCTTAGTCCGCCTTTATTAATTTCAAGTGACTACACAGGCAGCTGGAGCGTTTGGAAGTTAGTTTTCATCCATATTTTCTGCTATTCTGGTCCAAACCTGTGGCTGAGTCCACCATGTGGAATGGAACAGAAGAACAAAATACACCCACATCTGCATTCATGTCTCATATAGTCTTTGACCAGTTGTTATTATTGATCATAATGATAAAGGGATTCATTATTAGTCAGATTCTATGGGGTTTTGGTGATTATTTGACAGGGTTTATTGATTTTGTGTCGTCATTTTTTAATGCCTTTTTCAAATCTTACAATTAGTTATATATGATGTAGTTTAATAAAATTCTTGTTTTTTGTTTTCAAATGACATTTGAGTTATTTATTCACATCCATTCTGCAAAGACTTAATTTTCTCTCATTAATCATACGCTTATTAAAGCAGACAGCCCAAACATTTTGTCTGTCTGACTCTTTTAAAAAAGGTATTCATGCTTTGTAAATGCCATCGTGTCAAATCCAGTCTCTACCTCCCATTGTTTTGCTGAAGAAAGCTTTTATTCCTCGTTGTATTGATGGCCTCAACGTTAGCAGGTCACTTCCAATCCCATGACTTCGTGTCACAACGAGGCAGCGCTGGAGTTAAAAGCATTTTTTGTGGTTGAAAGCTGAAGGTAAAGGTTAGAATTCATTCCTGATTGCGTTTAAAGAAGAAATGCAACTGAAACACAGTTTCAAAATAAGCTCTTGTTGTCTATTTTGTTGCTTGGTGCATTTTTTTTCTTTTCCCATTGAAGATACACAACCAAATGTAACTCGCGTAGATATCATCGGGTTGAGATTTTCACAGCCACAGAGGAGTTTGATGGAAGAATTTTATTCAGTGTGAGTCAAAAGAGCAGCTTCTTTATTGGTATAACATTGAGTTGTTGGTATATGTGTATGCATTTTATCAAAATACCAACGTCTACTTGCAAAACCACTTGACTTCCGTGACCGTGAACAACACATTGATTATTTGAAGGGAAGACGAGGTGTTCCAGCTATTCACGTGAATTCATTCATCCTGTTTGAGAAGTTTGTGATTTTTACATTTAAACAGAAGCCGTTGGTAACACCTATGACCCTGGTTGTTGTTGGATATACTCCAAAAATGGATGCAACATGGACAGTGGACATGTAGGTGGTTCTGTTTTTGGTCGTATTGAGCGTCTGGAGAATAAAGACTCTGAAGACGAGGAGATTTAGGTCATGGAGATCTTCACTGCACTGCTGTTTGCATGTGGAAAGTATCATTTGGGCTCAAGGTGACCAACTTCTGATGTCACACTGGAGCAGAACAGTGAAGTGGAAAGGTCAAGTTATGTATTAAAATGACAATATTTGGATTGTTTTACACAAACTGAGCCTTTAATTGATAAGACTGTAAGACTGAAGAATGTGGGGAACAATGGAAAAAAAAACACACTGTATATTTTCCCATTGGCTATAAGACAGTGTGAACATGTGTGTGGATTTTTCCATTAAGGTGTGACGTTGTGTTATCAGTGAAGGATGCTCACGCCGAAACAGATATCAGTGAAGGATACTTGCAGTCTATCTATGTGATGGAGTCGAGATAAAGCGGCTTCTCATTTGATTATCGGGTAACTCCCTCAACTATTAATTTAATTCTGTCACTGTTGCTGCTGGCAGTCAATATAATCAATGCAGTTGTCTTTTCTCCTGACCAGTTTTTTTTTCTCCACGCAATCGCAGCAGTCAAGAAATGCTGTTTGACAGCCCAGTCATCATTTCTTTCATCCTGAAGGCTTTGGAGAACAAAGACGGACTGCTCTGCACTCCCGCACTTCAATGGTTGAATACCAATCTTATATTTTCCCTGCTTTTTTGTGTGTGCCTTAAACACAACGCTCTCAGGAATTCTTTTGCTGTGTGTCTGTGTAAATTTGTAATGCCCTTCAAATTAAGAGCGTGGAGCTTTCCGTGTACACCATAATGAACATTTGGGCCAGCTCCGGCAAAAAACGCCCCGAAGGTAAACAGTGGAAGTGAGACAAAGCTCTCCAACGCACAAAGGCTGCCAAATCTCGAGCTTTCATCCATCATGCAACAGTTTGGTATCCTCACCTCCCCTTACCACCTTTCTCCTTCAGATCAGCAGTTCAAACATTTCTCTCTCATGTCGTCGTCGACTGAGGAGCTTGCGAAAAAGAAAGATCGGAGGGAGTTGTTGTTTTTCTTTCTTATTTTATTCTCTTCTAACTCCGTGGCCAGACCTCAAAAAACACTTTCAACAAGGAATACCTCCACCTCAGGTTACCATGGAAACTCTTCACTTAAAATAGACCCAGAGCAATGAAAGCTACGGGTAGAATATGCCTCCTTGATGTGGTTCAGGAAGATATATGGTCCTGGGTTGTACCTGAAAACAGGTTAGCTGCTGGCTCCGTTTTACAGCATCCTTAAAGGGTTGTAGTGCTGCAAGATGCCACAATTGTGTTTTGATAGGTTAAAAAAAAAGCAATACGGCACGCATTCGCTGATGCAACATTCTGTTATGCAACCGAGTTTGTTTTTGTGGGATGTCGCTGATGGACTTGTTACAGCCGAATGATGAATAAGTGCCTGCTCCATTTGACACGTTTCAGTGTATTTACAGTTGATGGCAAGTGCCTGAGCAAGGTGTGTTTTTCATCCCCGGCTGAATGAAGTCTCTACAGAGTCACGGTTTGACACCGATGACAGACGCTGCTTCCCTTCCAGGATTTACATATGCCGGGGCTGTGAAGATGCCCGGCGAGATAGCAGTGGGGTGTAAATCTCCTTTGTGGAAATGCCACTCCAGGGATGATTTTAAATCTGGTTTGTGCCGTGAGCTGTCGTATAAGTTTCAACCTTTATCTAACTATTAAATAAAGAAGAAGCTTGACACGACACATCCCACCGCATTTACTTTGTGAGTAACTGTATATATCTTAAGCCATCCAAAAATGTGCTTTTATTTATTTATTTATTTTTTGCACCTGCCAGAAATGCATTGAGGTTACAGCCCTGGATTTGTCTCAGTGAGCTGATTCACCACCGGCTGCACGGCGCACCACCTGGTTGTGTTTACAAGATTTAGTGGTGACTCAGCGTTTAGTCCCGATATTCGGTAAAAACGACTTTTAACAATGAAACATTACAGGGGACCAACATTTAAAGACACAAGAAGTGTCGGCGCATAAAACGCCCGCGATATTATTGGTTTCTAAAACGCACCAATATTTTTTCCACGGTTGTGAGAGCATTCTGACACTTTTATGCGCTTGGTGGCGCCACATTTTATTATGCTTTGAGAGCCATGAAGAAGGATAACACCCCAACATCCTTCACAACTTAGCAGTAAAGCTATTTACCACCTCCTCTACAGTATATTAATTGTATGTATAGTACAGTATATTCCAAAAGCAGTACTTCATCTTTTGTTTTGCACCTCCGTGTTTCCTTACGGACATCCTTGTGTGCATAAATGTGTGTGTGTGTGTGTGTGTGTCCATTTGATTTAGCATGTTCCCCTTGAAATGATTCATAAATTGTCGATGTCTTTCTGTTGTTGATCCAATTATATGTGATTGACAGGAAGACAGACACGGGCTCAAGTGGGAAGGGGCCCTCGGGCTGTTTACTGATCTACATTAAGTTTGCTATTTCATACGAAACAAAGAGAGAGCCGTAATTTGCCTATAATGAGGGGAAAAACAACACATAGCAGCAGGTACTTAAAAGGAGTTATTGAGACAAATATGAGGCACACACTGCTATGGTGCGAAATAAAGCCAAGACTCCTTCTTGACTGTCAAAGTGGAGAATAAAAGAAAATTCAGCAGCCCCCAGAGATACAAACACAACAGATGCATGTAAAAATGAAAAAAAAAAAAAAAAACGTCCTGCAGAATATGACTATATAATGTGGGACGTTATCTATTCATGTGACATTTTTGAAATCATAATCAACCTGCGTTCAACACCTGTGAAAATAATTTACACCTGAGAGTGTTTCGGTATCATTCTCCATAATAACGACCAGATTGGCCAAACTTGCTGCAGTATGCTCCTGTTTGTCTGGAGAGTCTGATTCAGGTAAACAGAGGAATCCAGGCAGCTGTCAGTGTGCAAATGAAAGGATTTCTGTGCGACTGCGGTATCTGTAATTGGACAGTTAATTCATTAGCAGAAAGTGTCTACCTTCACCTTTGCGCAGGTCAGAACCACCAGCCTGAAGGACGGGGTGGAAGCTGATGGAGGGCCGATGGAGGTCGAGCCCTCTCTGTGGCCTAAATGCACTGGGGAGTTAGCAGAGATGGAGCCGTGCTCTTGGTAAACACATTAGCTGACTGTGACAGATGTGCTAGTCTTACGTCTATGAGCAGCCAGCAGTCGCATGGGTTATTGCAATACATAGCTCAAAAAAAGATCTTAGCTTTTTTTGAACGCAGCATTTTGCCATACACCCATGAAACCCTGGGCTCCGTTTCTTTGATTCTCCTATAAATTTACATCTCATGGAGATATGGGGGAAAAAAAAGAGGCTTACATGTTAAAAGAATGAAATGATCTCAATCCTGGTCCTGTTAGAATAAACAAGGAAGGACCATTTTTCACTGACACAGTACGGAGCGATCCATTGAAGAGGAAAAAGAGATACTGGTATGGCTTTTCCATCAGCGGCTGCCTCACTAGTCTATAATGCAATGTATCCACAAGACATGTAAGATTTTTCAGCTTTAGTTGTTCTCTCTGTTTTTTCTTGCCTGGAAAGTCATCAATCATGAATATTGCTCTCTCCTCCTACGTATAAACACACACACACACACACACACACACACACACTAAAAAGCTGGATGCTGCAGGTTCTGGTCAATTGAGCGTAATGTAAGTCACTAAAATATTTCACAACATACAAAACCTGCATCAAATGCATATTAATATTAACCAGATATCAGGGTTAATTTGTTCCATGCGTATGCGGGACACTCCATCTAAGATCGAGTCACATCTAACAGTACATGTGTTATTCCAGCTCATAGCCTGATCCCTGACCATGAAATGGATCCAGGAATGGTGATGAGAGGATTATGACAAATGATAGCTGTGGTTAACTATAATGAATATAGATTACCTATAATAATAAAAAAAACAGCCACAGATGATCACGAGTTGAATGTGGCACAAAAAAAAAATAAACTCCTGGTAGGTCATGTATTGATTGTGATACACAATGACAGTGACAAATGGTTTTCAAAGCAAATGTCACATTTGGTCTTTGCATAACTACGTAACTGGCATAAATTTCATTTCATACGATATTTATGTGGCCGTGTAGGCTGAGAGCAATCCAATAAGCAGGGGGATGCAGCCTTTTATTCTCTGATAACAGCAGAGTAAGTCAAGTCAAGTTTATTTGTGGCGCCCATGAATCACATTTACTGTCTCAAAGGGCCGTAGACCCCAGCTCTCTATGACGACGGGGGAGAATTGGGAATTGATGCCAAAGATGGCTACTTCTGATGCTAACTAAGTAGAATTCAATGTGTGGCACTTCTTTTTAGGAACAAGATGATGACGACGACGCAGCATTCATCCTGTTGGTGATGTAACAGGTGTGTTTGATTTGGGCCACTTAGCGTGCTTGCTGGGTTGTGCATTTAATGACTTATTAATTGAGGTAGATGCAAACTTTTAACTATGTTGGGGTGCAGTGATGCTAACCAACCAAGGGGTGGTTTTAGTGATCTGTTGGCCTTGGAAGAAGACCAAAGTGACGCCATTCTCGATTGTTTTGCTTATCGGAATCCGGCTTAACAAAGCATGCATTCATACTTTTTACAAATGCATCATTATACAGCTATTTCGGCATCCCCTTGTTCTGTTCCCAACCAAATCCAAGCAAAAAAGTCTATTTTGGGTTCATGCCGCTGTAGTAAACCAGCCGAAGTGTGGCTTACTAGATGCATTACAGCGGGAAATGCAAGAGGAAATTAGTGTTCAGCGTGGACTTGCTCACAGACACGCTGTTTTGAGAATGCCAACTGGCTCATTAGTAGCGTCTAGGCTATCGTCACTCCTCAACACAGTCCGTGTATCTGTGTGTGTGTGTGAAAGTGTATAGTCATGACTAAAGGAGAGAAATGTCAGTGGCAGCGGCTTGTTTATTGACCTTGTCTTATCAACAGCATCCAGGTCAGACAGAGGCAACCAAAACAGAGTTCATCAAAGATGTTCTTGTCTAACTTTTTGTCGGTTCGTGGTCGATGCAAAGTGGTAAACAAATGTGGAGGTAGTCGGCTTAACGGCTCTCAGCGGGAGACGAGTAGGCAAACGGCTGTAGGCACTCTCTCGGCCCGACACGCGAGGCTGCACAGCACTAACACCGCAAACCACATGCTAGCAGCGGCTGAGAATACAAATTAAGCAGCCAATAAATCCCATCAATCTCTGATTTTACGCTCACAGATTACTGCGGTATAGATGAGAAGGAGCTCAGCTGGCAGTCGGCTATGAGGCGGCGGTGCTCTCCGTTACACCACTTTTCCTAAATGCAAGCATTAACAATGTTCGTTGGCCCGCACTTCCACTGCGGAGAGCCTCACTGGGAGGGTGAAAGTGAGAGTACACCCAGTATGAGATGGGGGACCTGATCCCGAGCTGGCCTCCCGAAATATCTATTGTTTTATAACAGAGACACAGCTGAATTGAACCCAGATACCCCGCTGTCGTGGTTGAGTGTTCTCCCTCTGTACCATCTGGAGTCTGGACCCACCCTTACCTCTCTTTCAAGCAGCTCCACGAAGCTCTTATCTATCAGGCCTTCCAAACAATAGTGTGCGTACGAGGTATACGGCAGCCATCCAGGCGTATCCCGCTCCCCGTGTTTGTCGAGAGCAAGCAGGGAGGGCGAGAAGGGTTCTGCAACGAGAAGAAACATTTGTGTTTGGGATAATCATGCCTAAGTCAACTTCAAACACCAACAACCACCCATGACAGATTACACGAAATCTGTTTGCTGACATATTTACAGAGCAGCACTTGAAGGTTGAAGGGGTCACTCTTGGTTGATTTGAAATTTGACACACACCTGCACAAAACCTTGTTTACTTGTGATGGCGAAGTGGTTTGATTATAGCTCGAGTCACTCACAAGGACACCTTGTTAAGGTGTCCAATTATAAACATATCAGAGTTTTAAACCAAATCACATAAACTCATGTGAAATGACTCGGAAGAGCGAGCAATTCCATAGAATGAGATCGACTGGAAACAGCTTCTTTTTTTTTTTCTTCTCGTGGCTTTTCACTATCTCCCCTCCAGCGAGTTCAAAGGTGATCTTTGACGGGTCGGACAATTCATTTCACACTGACAGGTGGGATACAGTTAGTGATGGCCATCACTCAAGCTCCCATCAAACTGTCAGAGACGTTTCTTGATCAATCACCTAAACAGGAGGAGAAAACGGGTCCCTTGGCTATTTTAGAAGGTAAACAATGATCTGAGAACAGTACTTCCTTTCTTAAATCTATGTGCTTTATCATTCAATATGCTTTCAAGTGCTTTTTTTTCGTTTATTTCCTAATCACACCCCTGTATTGGTTTATTTCGTGATATAATAAAAGCAGATATATTTATGCCACTAATCAGTATCACATCTTTGACTGTTGTGTATCGTAAAACTATTTTGTACATCAATTTCCCATGACTCCTGGAATTAAGCTGAAATCCAAGTCAGTTAGAAGAACATGAGTGATTCTGCAAATGCCCCTTTGTGAGCGCATCGGCATGCATTGTAAAATGACAGTAACAAGATAAATGCAAGGCATTCTCATTACTCCGGGGCTTTCGCTCTTATAAATATGCATGACCTTTAATAGTCACAAACAGTGCAGATTAAAGAACAGAAATCCTCCTTTCATTGTGTCTTGTAGCTTCGGTGAGTTTAATCTCTTCAATTTCAGTTACTCTGCTTGTGTTATATGTGAAGACATGGGGGGGGGGGGATAGAATATTTTCTTAAATTGGTAAAACATTTGTTTGTATGCAGATCCTCAATCCTTAGTATAAAGCATCCATTAATGCGAATGTTATTTAGTGTCAAACCAGTAAAAAGAAAATGCTTTACAGCGTAGAATTCCATCTGTTTTTATGATGCTGATGAGTGCTCTTGAAATATGCATGCACATGTTCATGCACACACTTATGATCCATATAGGGGTGCAAAACATGAATATGCTCACATTAATCTGCTCACACTGGGACAAACACATTCACACGAATACAAATAATCTGCAAAACACAAAGCATCAAGTGCCTGTTATTGTTATTTATCACACTGAAATGTCGTAGTTACCTTGTTAAAACAGAAATCATTGCACCAAATCTTAAATGGACTATATTTGCATACCGTATATGTGTTTTAAGGCCTTTCTTAAAACATTTTATCCAGTATGAGTCAAATACGTTTTTTAAATTATTATTTAAAAAAAGCTGGACTAGGAAACATTCAAGGATGATGTTTGACCTTCCTCTCAAAGCATGCTGGGATACTGTAAGCTCCTAAATACGTCCAATTAATGAAATAATAACCGATAAATAAATGAACGGAATAGCAGCCCACGTAAAAATCACTCACTGAATTAATCTGCAGGTGATAAACTTGACAGGAATACAGAAGAAAAAAAAAAAAATTCACCTTGCCTTGTTGGGCTGCCACTGTGCCTAACATCGGCGTTAATTAACTCTGAGTGTTAAAATCAACACAGTGCCGGTGTTTATGCAAGATTAATGCAACACTCTAGTTATGAATGGTAGCCCTGGAGCATTATCAGCACTGCGAATGTACCTCCAACCTTCCAATCAACACTTGTCATCTCAAAGTGAGTGCTACAGTAAAAATCTACTCAGAGGGCTTTTGTATAGTATCTAAGTATCTGCCGACACTATTATCCTTCCAGCAGGAGAGCTGAGGCGGCAGCGAATCCTTGTATCTTTCAGCTTAAAGTCAACCATGACCGCAGGTCTACCAGGGGCCCGGCTCTCATTCTAATGGTTCGTGGTCCTGAATACTGAGGAGCCAAAAACCCAGGGTTTTTCATTCAGTCCTTAAACAAAAAGGAAGCATGTTGCACTCATACCTGTTGGCAGCTTCAGCAGCAGGGTTGGAAATAAAAAAACTATAATCTTAACCTTAACCCACCCGGGGCATAGAGAGCCAGACCGATAGACACATCGCGGTACCATTGATATAGTGTATACTTATAGCCAGAGTGTGGCCTGGGGGGTCGTCTTCTGTTGCCTCCTTTGGGTTAAAGTACTATCATTCATGGCCTCTTTGGCCAGGTGATAGATGCAGGCAACATGTGAAAGAAAAAAGTGTTGAACTGATATTTCCACTTTAACAAAAAAGGGCATGTCTGAGGTGTTTCTGGGATCCCAGGAGATGATAGGAAACCCCCTCTATCATTTAAATATCCAATCCAATCCACTTTATTTATATAGCACAATTTAATCAAACACAACGGTTTCCAAAGTGCTTCACAGTAAATAAATACATTTCAACACAACAGAAGCGCAATAACAATGATGGACACAATAGGATAGAATCAATATAAAATAAAATAAGATAAAATGCAAATAAAACCAGATAAAATCAGATAAAACTCAAATAAAACAATTAAAAAAGAAATACAAATAAAGAAAATAAAAGGGTGCACTGCCCGCACAAGATAAAAATTAAATTAAATTAAAAAAAAAAGGTAAAAATATGACATAATATGACATTATGTAGTCGGATCTAAAGATTTTCTTAATGGATTGAGATGCTGAATATGATCAAAGTCACAGCCTCCACACTGGTAAGGATGCTGGCTGAACAAAGCAGGATCTGCTGAAAACACAAAGCGGTTATATCCTGCAGAGGGGACACAGAGGACTCTCCAACATTGCCTTTTAACATCCAAGTCTATTTTTGGCACTTTCCTTGTTTCCAGAAATCCTAAACTTCTGCCTACCTGACAGCAGCTAAATAGAAAGTGAAAACAGGAATCCAAGCATTGTTTTTCTGAAAAATGCACATATGTGAGTCAGGAAAAAAAAAACCACAACAATCCTACTTACAGCTGCAAATGTATGGCAAAAATGCATTCTAGCATTGTGTGGTTAAGCATGTTATCTTTGGGACATTTTAAATTAGGTTGGCCTGGAATAAATTGTCGTGGCGGCAAACACAATACCTTAGCCCCAAACAAATACACCAGACAAAGCCTCATTGCTGCAGAGTTGAATGAAAAGTCTCACCTCTCATGCATTAAATCTCATATTCTTGAAGGGATTGATGCTAACAATAGTTCACTAAGCCCAGCTTGTGGAACCCCTTTAGCCATAATTGCTTGTAGCAGCAACATTTTTATGGGCAAAAACAGCCGGCTATTGTGAAGAAGGGAATTAGAAAAGTGTCAAAATAAAATATTGACTTTGCTTGGCAGTCGAGGGGGTCCATGCAAACACGTAGCTTTGGATTTAGTGTAGTGTTTCCTGCATACCCCAATTTCAGCTCATGAGGCGTCGCCTTCAAATATGAGCTGCACCAATAATGATCACATCGGTGAAATATGTTTTATCGACTTGGTGGGGAAACCAGAAATACACACCTTGAAATGCGTACAAGACATTGTCACGTTGTTTAAATCACTAAGCGTTCACAGTTTTCCTGCAGAGGACAAAAAAAGGAAGTATCTTTTGTTGTTGTTGTGATAAATTTGTACAGTTTCAAGCAGCAGAGGAGGGAAAGAGGTTTGAGATTTTGTGAGAGGGGATATGATTAAGTGGAGTCTGTGACTGATGGTGTGGAGTGAGAAAGTCCTTCCTGCACTGGAGAGCCGGCAGGGAGTGGAGTTTTAGTAATAGAGGCAAAGCTCATGATGGTGGATGGAAAACAGAGGCTCAGAGGAAAAGAAGACTCTGAGACTCTGAGATTTATGAAGCTGTAGCAGGAAGCATTTACTGATTCGGGAATGTTGAAAACACAAGGGATGTTCAGACAGGATATTGTTCAACATTGGGTTATTTTGGTTTCATCACTGTAATTTGTTTACTTATTAAAAGTGCGTCTTTTGGGGCCACTTCTTGATAGATGACCTCATTCTGAAAAACTGCTCTCAAAAAGGTCTAAAAATGCCTAAATGTTGCGAGCACAGAAAGGATTTATGCTCTAAATCTATCCAGACCACTAACGTTAAGCAGATAACAATTACAGATACAGATTTTTTTTTAATTGTCATTTATTCATTACCATATCAACCTGACTCACCGTGGTGCTTCTAATCAATTACTGACCTTCTGGCATTCTTCTTGTTTTTAACTTATACGGTATTCTTCCTGTGTAACGGTCATGCATAATAGCGCTAAATTTTTAATCATCACAATGATCAGTGTTTCAGGTTTCCGGACCTCAAGCTCGAACTACACACTCGAAAGGCATACGGACATTTTTCAGTGAGACGGACCGATATGAAATAAATATATGAATTGATGATGCTGTAGGATTTGCAGAGCCTAAATTACACAAAAAAAAAAAAAAACCCAGCAAGACTAAGAAGTCCATACCAGAACTTAAGCTAAATGCTAAAGTCAGCATGCTTTCTGTGAACATTACTGTAGCTAATACGCCTGAAACACAAAGTACAGCTGATGATGATGGGAATGACATTAGCATAAGGATCCTTCCTCTGAGGACCATGAACTAAATTCCAGGCAAACAACCCAGTTATTGAGATATTTTAGTCTGAACCAAAGTGGAGGGCCGACCAGCTGACAGGCCTTCGCTGCCAATCTAGAGCCCCTTTTAGACGGCCCTTTCATTGCGGGATTGTTCCGCCATTATTCCGCCCCGTCGTCAGTCTAAACGCTCGCTGAGGCGGAAAGGTGTAACAGAACATAACGCCTCTGAGACGGCAACGGAGGTCGTCACAGAGCCGCATCAGAGGCGAGACGAGGCGAGACGAGGCGATACGGCGTTCTATCTAAACACTCCGAACGCTCCTAGGTGGAAAAGACGTTAAGCAGTGAAGACACGTTACCAGGGCGACACTCCGCTGGCCGATTTAACGAGCCCGTTATATGTTTCGACATGTTTATAATGCAGCAACTTCACTTGCGGTTGAAGAGTTGTGTAAATGTGAGAAACGAGCAAAAGTTCACCTTTCACAGTTTTTTTTATGCTAATCAGATTTCCGACGCTCATTGAACCACACACGGCCGACGAGTCCATACACCAGGCGGCGTGTGACCTCTCACTCGTTCTGCAATACAGACAAATCTAAATGCAGACAAACAGTTCTATGTAAACGCTCCGGTTCGCGGCATATTTTGATTCCACCATTACGGCGGAATCGTCTGTCTAAATGGGGCTAAAGCGACACACTGCTATCTCTAAAATTCTCCATCTCAATTTGACTGTATGGCCCTATCATATCCCCATTTGGTGCCTGTACTTAAGTTATTAAAATGTTCATTAATCTCTCAATTCATTATAATCTTGTTGAATGAAATTGAAAGAGATAAATCGGCAACTAACAGGAGAGGAAAAATAAAAAGTGAAGTTAGTGTAAGCCGGTGTCATAGAGCAATGACGTAGAACAAAGAACGGAGACCCTGACCGCATAGAAAGTGTGTATGTGTAACGATGCTAACTGTTGTAATGAATAAATAACTAACAGCTGATGTATTATGTATGAAGCAATTTCTGCAGCTTTAGTGGAAACAGTTTAAAAAATTGGGGGGAAAGAATGGTTTTCAGTTTTCTGTGTTGGAATACAAAACAAGGGACAGACATGAAGGGAGGCGCCATTGATCTCCTGCAGCTGTTGCGTTCACAAATTAACTTGCCAATATTGCATTTCACTAATCACATTATGGAAGAATAACTTTGGTGCTTGCTGTAAACGCTTGTTGT
The DNA here is from genome assembly GCF_963514095.1 of Eutrigla gurnardus. Lineage (NCBI taxonomy): Eukaryota > Metazoa > Chordata > Actinopteri > Perciformes > Triglidae > Eutrigla > Eutrigla gurnardus. The sequence continues at coordinate 7,291,297 of NC_139925.1, forward strand.
TAATTGTGATAAATTCATTAGAGCGGTAGTTTAAATGGATGATTATTGAGCTATTTTATGTATTATTAAACACAGTAATAGTCTGCATTATTTCCAGCCAGAGGCAACTGTACCACTTTATTACATTCGCTTGCATATACTATCTCGTTGAGACATCTCCAATGTATCATAGCTGCAAAGGCTTCTTGCTCGACAAGCCGGGGACGGAGGAAAGATAACCGGTGCTATTCAGTGATGGTTTGGCTCTCTGTGTGCTTTGTTTCTTCAATGCATAACAAACATCCAGTTTGGTCTTTTTTTTTTTTTTTAAGGGATAATAATTCATGCATTCTGCACCATGTCTGAGAGCCTGGCATCAATAAAAAGGGCTGATCTGCAGTACAACGTGGGTGTTGCTTTCCACCACTGATAAAAGTCAACGTGTAACAAAGTGATGTGAAAATGCTTCTGTGTTTAACGCAGACTCACCTTTCTACAAGCTAACACTTTTAGGTCAGAGGGAAATTGGGACAAGGTGCTGCAGGGATAACACCAAAAAACCCGACAATGAGTCACCAGTGGCTTTTGAATGGGGTTGAGATGTCTGATATAAGATGTGTGGTTAAAACATTTTGTTTTTTGATATGAAATATGTCGGTCCATACCCTCCTTGTGAATCTTGAAGCTTTTACATACAGGACTACTAAACGTCATGATACTTTTACAGCCTCTTTATGTTTATGAGACCGCGGTGTAGATTGTTTATTGTTACATTTTTACTTCTGGCAATCTCACGTATGCTTCAAATATCATAAAAGTGATCATTTGTGATGATTATCTCGCTGACAAAGAAGTGTCCACTTGCTCTTTTGCTCTAATAATCCAAAATCCTGGCCAACACAAATAGGCAATCCCTGCAGCACTCTATTGATCTTAGTGGTTGTTATGGTGACAACATGCAGGTAGTCAAACTGTAAAAAGGACGGCATGGCGGGACTCGGGTTCATTCTCTCCGTAACGAGGCTGCAGCAGCACGAGTCGGATGAACGGGAAGGTCCGTTCTGTAATGAATCCCAAAACTTGCTACGCCAAAACGACTCGTGACTGAGTTTAAAAGTCGCTGTTTGAGGTTCCGATGTTTCCGAAGCTGCCGAACATCCATGCAGTCTTTCAAACAGGGACACTGTGTAAATATTCTATTACATTTGATAACTACATCTAATAATGGCTGCTTTTTTCATTATGTGACTGTCAAGTGATTTCCACGCCACACGAACACACCACAGTGGAAAAAGTGGTCGGCATTACGAGCACGCAGTCGCCTGCAGCAGAGATTTGAATTTGAATTAAATGCAAAAAAAAAAAAAAGAAGAAAAAAACACTAGCGTGATGCTCAAGCATGCATGGGTGAAAATGAGAAGAAAAAATATTTCATTAGAACAATCAAGCCCACAAGTCCCAGATTTCTTCCATGCATAATCCAACTCAAAAAACTAGTTGCTTGAATTTCTATTATAAACTCTCCACCAACAAGAGAGTTTTGGAAAAACCCTGATGCTGGTAGAATGTTACCATAAATAAGTGCTTATTTCAGCACTCGTAGCCTCAAATAATGTCCTTTAGAGATAAGTCTCATGGAGTAACTCACTGTTATAACATCTGACAGTAAAATAGCTTGAATCATCCACAGTTGGCACAGATTCATGGTCTCAATCCTGCACACTTCACACGACTGAAGGCTGTCACTTCTGTGCTGTCCATACTGGAAATGCACAAACTGTAATTTGAGTGCAGTTTTTAAAAAAATGGCCTCTAGAAACTCTAATTTCTCACTGTGCTCCTCTTGGCGACGAACATAAATCCCCGATCAAATGAATAAGTTGTAGCTTCAGTGCAAGCCCACGGATTCTAGCAACTCATTAATAAGTCTATACATTTTCAAGACGTCCCGAGGAAGCGACTCACGCACTAAAACCCGCCTTTTTCAAGAAGAAGGAAGTCTGAACTAGTTGCTTTTCAGAACTTTTCAGAAGCAATTTGTACGGAAGTGATGCTAATTAACAGACCGACGCGGGATCATTAGAAAGACAGACAACAGAATCAAATGAAATGTCAACTCCTGTCATGCCCACGAGTCGCACGCGGTGACAAGTCGGGAGACAGCAGCCGAGGCACACGTCTGTGAGTGAAATGAGAGCGCAGCTAAATGATTCACTAAGACAGACTCCGACTGCAAATTAATTGGGGTAGACTTGACAGCACAATACCAAAAAACATGTTAAAACAGAAACGTCATTCAGATCAGACACACGTTCGTACACTTCACTACCGCTGTCAGCCGGCCGCCACACACACACAGGTGCACCCGGTGGAGTCAATTCTTGTTGTCTGGAGGACAATTTTAACCTCAAACCTACAAGGTATAAAATCAACGAGGGGTCAAGGTCCATCCAACATTTATACATTAATGCCACGCGATTATTCAGATGCGCGACCGTCGTCACACCTGTCATTATTCTGCTGAGAGTATATCTCGGCGGACCCACTGCTGAATGATGTATCACCTGTCGACTTAGAAATCACCGACACTTCCATCACACACTCACCTTGGAACAGCGGAGCAGGGGCGCACAGGTGTGGTAACTTATAAGAATTCATGCCCCCCCCTTCCACTGTATGCTGGCAGAGTGCTGTCATGGCACCTGTCATCCCTAGTATGTCAAATTTCATTAGAGGAGGGATTCGCTGGACTGCTCGCCGCGCGGCAGGCAGCAGGTGGCTTGGGATACGAACATCAGCTGTCCCCTCGCCGTCCCCCCAATGGCCATCTGAACGCTCGATATCCGCTCGCTCCCTGCCGCTCTCACCCTTGTTTGACCTACCTGCTTTGCATAATAAGACCGCTGTCACCCCATTACATGCCACTGTCTTTTGTATCATCAGGCTTCAAAGGCCAGCACTGCTCATGACAGCGGCTCCTGTTTCCTCCTCATACATCCCTGGGCTAAAGAAGTATAATAAGAATTACATCAGCTCTTTTTTCCAGTTTCCACATGACTGCAACCTTTTAAAAAAATCCAGAAAAAAAAACAGAAATAAGTAAAGTGCTGTAAATATTTTGTGCCACCAGGCTTTGTTTTGGTTTGGGTGTAAAGTTATCATGAATCATTGTTATTACATCGCCTCAGTACCTATATATTCCTACAAGTTATGGTTTATAATATTCCTTTGCCATTTACCCTCATTTGAATTTAGACATAAAGTGAATACAAAACAATAAAGACACCATCTGTTCACGCTGTACAATTACGAGGTGAATCTGGATGAAAGACATTAGAGTTTACAGGTTTTTCTCATGTATACGAGGCACAAAGGAGGGGCTTTACACATAATTTACAAGCAAAAATACACTTAAGATACCAACTGTGCAAAATGGTTCACGGTATCTAATAATTTAACAATAACTTCTCACAAGAGATAAATTAAAACAGGAATGGTCAACATTGAAGCAGCAGAGGCCGAGATATAATGACCTTTTTACCTCAATAGAGCTAGATTAAAATAAAACAATGGATCCTACATATCCCATAATGCAACTCAATGGACTTTCATTGGACTCTTCATACAGTAAAGTGCTTTCTTGAACTTAGACCTCAGTAGTTTGACAAAATATTCCCAGCTTATTGATCATTCACTTATCTTTTTCTGCAGCTTTCAACTACCACTCATGGTCTTCCTCAGTAGATGGAGTTTTTTCACAAAAAAATTCAGGGTATGAAGGGTGTATATTTAGATTCATGGTCATAAAAATACAAATTATATATCATGTGTATTTGATTAATAGACCTTGTGTTGTAGAAAAAAAAAAACACCTGGATGTAAAAGAGGTCACACTTTCTGCCCGCTAGCTGGTTGTATCATATTCTCAGAAAATCTAATGAATAGCGACTTTACTTTCATCCAATATGTGTCCCGGGAGGGGGAAGGATACTTGGTAAGCATGTTGAAGTAACGGGGACAGAAACACATAAACGGAAGGAGACGGATTATTTCCGTACTTTGTCTCTGTCTCTCTTTCGGCTGGATGTCTGGTGCCGCTCTCTCTCTCTTCCCCGATGTTGCCGGAAACAAACCCAGCTATTGATTTCTACTTCTCTCCTACTGATTTCAGATAGAAATCTATATGCCCAAGTTCCTCATTTCTTCAAAGCGAAAGTGAGCACTCGTCTGATAAATGACAAAGATTGATGACAGGGACATTTTTTTTTTGTAGTTATTGAGAGAAAGGCTCGTCCCATAAATATTTAATACTGCCAAAGTCCTTCCGATGAATCAAAATCTGTGATGGAGTATCTTATTTCTTGCTTTGTTTCCTTTTTTGTGCAAAGTGGGCAGCTCAGCGGAGACCACCTGCCTACGCACTGCGCCTGAGCGCCGGAGCCACAGCTGCACTCGCTGCATATTTTTTGTGTGATTTGAAAAAGCAGTTGTGGATTACAGTCTGATTTAAATTCAGAAGAAGGGACATTAAATTTGTTCAGGGGCCGACCTCAAGGTCTTCCGCTGCTTCTTATTATTTACTACCTGCTCACTTTATCTGTCGGGCGGAGGCAGAGTTACAGCCCCCCGACTCTAAGTGCTGCCCGGCCCCGGCGCTGTAAAGCACCGACTCTGACTAAGTCCTGGGCCCAAATATCTTCCATCACAGACGCTGGCATAAAACTGATTACAGTCGTTCACCTGAAGCTTCATAAAGCTGTTACAACACAGCTGACGGGGACGCTGAGGGGCGAATGAGCAGGACATTTGACGGTAAAAAGTTATGTTTGTCAGAGGTTAGGTTATAAAGACAAAGGCGTGTTTTTAAAAAAGGAAATGAAAAAAAAAAAAGAAGTCCTGGAGCTCTTGATTTAACTGTTATGGCTGTTTTCCTCAAGTGGCCCATTTCTGTTGCGTGTCCTTCAGAGCTTGACCTTGGCGCTGTACGTTGCAGGCTGGCTCCAGCTGTTCCAGCAGAGTTTATCTCGGGCCATAATTACCAATGACAGTGTCTCAGGGAGGAAGTTGTCTCCTTGACAGATAGACGGCAAAACACAGTTGACAGGACAATGGAGGACTGAAGCCGTTTTACAGCTGAGGAGAGAGAGAAAAAAAAAGAAGAAAAGTTGAGATGTCATACCGGACCCAAACTCACTGTACTGAGCAGACGGAGGAGGCTGGGGGTTACAGCGAATGCAGCATGTGCATTCAAGAATATCCAGTCAGAAAAACCCAGAGGATTTGTCAAGGGATCCTAAATGTAGCTGCGAGTACAAGCCGAGGTTTCAGACAGCTGCTGAGTCATCACATATGAGCGTGTGACGCAAGACTTCAACACTGAGAAGCTGCCATTCAGATCCCATCGACCACACCGAAGTAGCGACCCCTCTATTCTTATCTCCTTTTGTTATTCCACTAAATCCTACTGCAGGTGCGGCCCCGCCCAGAAGGCTTGAAATCAGCAAACGCAATCACAACGGGACTCCATTACTAATGTCTCACGAGGGAGCGGCGTCTAAATCAATGGCGCCCTCTCGAGGGAGAATGCACAGATGATCGTCTAATAACGTCGGATCCGAGAGTTCGACATAAATCTCTGAAGAAACTTTACCATGCAGAGATTGCTTCTTTTCCTGGTAAATATCGAGCCAATCTCCACAATCAGAGTAGTTTTTCTACAATGTAAGCAGATTAGCAAAAATGGTGTGCATCAGCATATAAGATGTATGGAGGAGATGCAGATGTTCCTGCTTTCACGGGCTAATATCTCCTCTGGGCTTCTGCAGCAACTTTGTTTCTGTGATGAATAGATTCAGCTGTCTGTGGGATTCATTACTTGAACCGAACGCTTGTTTGAAACGGAGACTGCGTGCTTTGTTGGATGTGTCATATGCACACCCGCTCGGTTTCTCTCAGAGTTAACACTTTCTGTTTAATATCATTTTTGTGCCTTGTCGACTAAATCGGTTTTAAAGCCACAAGAAGAATGGTTCCCAACCCGGGGGGGTCGAGATCCGCTATGGGGTCCCAAGATAAATCTAAGGGGTCCCAAGATAAATCTAAGGGGTCGCAACATAATTGAAGGCAGAACAAGAAAAATATATCTTGCATACAATTATGCAAATTCTCTCATTTATATTTTGCCGCATGGCTGTGTGGCAGTATCGGTCGGTCAAGCCGCCGCTCCGGTCCACAGACATTCATGGTCTCCAGAAGATGAAGCCCACTGATTTTCTGACCCCTCATTTTCCCTCCAGTTCCAGTTTAACAGTTGAATACCTTTTGAATAGAAAGTTAAAACTCAGATACTCAATCCATGTTGAATTATATTCACTTTTGTGATCTTTTCATAGCAAATTAATAAAAAATGTATTTTGTTGAATACCGATGGTTTTTGACACACAAAATACCTGCAAAACGAATGACGACAGACACAAATTAGCATCAGCATGCTAACATGTTATTATGAGCATGTTAGCATGCTGGCGTTAGCATTTAGCTCACAGAGCTGCTAACACGGTTGTTGTCTTGTTGCACACATTACGGCCATAACCAGTGATGAAGGTCAATATTTAATTAATTTTAATGTGTCATGAGCCAAATAGTATCAGGGCCATATATGGGCAGTGTTTTAGGATTTCTATGAATAATAACTAAACGTGGCAGAAGAGATTTCCGTTTATATATTTACATTAACAAATTTAAAAATTGAACTTTTATTTTATAGCCTATTCAAATATCACAGCACGTTGAATAGAATGACTCACTGATACACTTGCTGTCATTATATAATTTGCTGAGAAAATAATTAATGAAAAAGAGTTTGAATTTAATAATTTTTCTATGCTCACGACAAGCTGACTTCTAAAAATATCTCATACTTGCCCTTTGAGAAATATCTTTCCTCGCTGGAGGTTTTTTTGGGCAAGAGTTTCACTTTCTTCCTTCTCCATTGGCTCATCCACAACTGACAGCTTTAGCTTCCATCAAACTAAAGCTCATCCTTTGATCCGCTGATATTTTCACATGATTTTAGGCATTTAATCTTTCATAACTGGGAAATGCCTCTTAATCAGGTTTCTGCTTGAAAGTTGTGTTAATTTGGGAGACATTATTTTATATCAAGCGAGGATACGTTTCAGTGAAGCTTACCGGCCTCCTGCGGGACGAGCTCGGGATATTTCCTGCTCGACGGCGCACGACGCCGTTGTCTTATGTTTTTCCAATTTGACGAATAATGCAAAATTATACAAATCCTTTTTTTTTCTGTGTGTGTGTGTACTGTTAAAATCCATCCCATTACAATACATTACTTTAAAGAATATGTAAAGTATTCAATATCGTTTTGCTTGGAAACTTTTGACGGCACCGATTCTGGGAGGAAAATGAGTCTTTTTTCTTTTTTTACCGTCAAACAGAGGCGACGTATTGTAATTGTGATGCTGTCATTGTATCCTGTACTGCTGGTATCTCATTCTGCTGGGAGCGCGATTGTGAAGAGGTGCATGCAGCTTTTTTACGAACATGTCCTGTTTATGCGTCATCACTTTTTTACGCCCCTCAAAACCTGCACGTTTTATGCGTCCTGCCCCAGAGAGCAGTAAGACACCCTGGCATACAGGAGGGGCTTTGGACTCACGTGCCACCTGTTTGTTACATGTAATAACTCCCAGAGGCTTTGGAGAGATGCCAGACTCTTCCAGTAAAACGCCCACTGTATCATACAAGTATTAATAAAGCTGGTGATGTAGTGTTTCATATCAGCGGAAGGTAGTACGATTCCTGGGGCTAAAAGTCCCGGTGAGCCTGAGTGGCCACGTCGCTGTTGGTGTCCTTTTCACTCTCGTCACATTCTTTATTCATGTATACAACCTCCGAGTCCGAGTGGAGCTCTCGTCTTGGTGCTTTTCAAGGAGAAAAACAAACCAACTCATTCCCTACCTGTCAGGGATGAGAACGCTTGCCTATCTCTCCCCCGTGCCGAGTCTTTAACGCTTGTCAAGTCGCCGTGTAGAAAACCTCAGAGAGCACTTGTCAGAAATATGCGTCGCTAGACGCTGGAAATTGGGTTATTTGAATTTAGATTGCTCAACAAATATGAATCACACAATTTTAATTTATAGCACTGTGTAACTTGAACATTTGCATTGAAAATCTGAATCACTTTATTTGAAATTAAATGATATGAATGAGCCTCTTACCTGTGTGAGATATTACAATCTCTGAGAAAACACCAGCAGAACATTTGAGGGAGAAGCCTCGATCACATGCATTGATCTTTGAATTAACCTGCCTGCTTCTCAAGTCATTCTTATGTTTAAAGCATCATAGTGCCCTACAGCTTTTGGCAAGGTGAATCCTAATGACAGTACAGTGTGATTTTTTTTTTTTTTTGTTAATTTAGATGCATGTGCTTTTACCTGCATCACTTCCTTATGGTTCCCACCTTCATATGTCCTTTTAAGTATTATTGAAATAGATTTGTGCAATCTTTAGTATAAAAATAACAACATGAAGGTAAACTAATTGTGCATAGTCTGTTCTCATGAATTCCTTTTCCCCCCTATTGGGTCTAATAAGAGTGCCGTTCTGCTACAGTGCTTCTTTTAATGGTCATCTGTGTGAAAACCCCTCGACCTTTACTGCACTTTGTTTTATCTCAACTAGCCTTGTTTGAAATAATCGTTTTCATCTTAAAGTTGAGATCTTTGTACTGTAATTGATCTGTTTTCTATAATGAGGAAATTAATTGTGTTTTGATGAGCCAAAAGGACTGGAACTGCATGTGTCCTCTTCTTTTTAGAGCTGCAGGAAGTAGGTAATTGGTAGGAATATTGTGTTGTAGTCATCATTATTACCATAAAGATTTTGTGGATTTTTTCATGTGATGTGTCCCTACTCCCTAGTGAGACTGAGTATAGTAACGCTCTGCAGGAAGCCCTTGGGATAGGGATTTGATTTATTTTCTTGTTTTGGAGGTTATGTATTTTTTTCTGTTAGTTCAAGTCATATTTTCTATTATTTAAAGCTTTAAACATTTCATTGTCATAAAGATGATCTTAATGGTGCTAAACACGATATTCAGACATTTCCATTGCCTCCCTGCGGCAACGGCTGCTTGCAGCTAACAGCGCTAACAATGCAAACAATGCTGACATTATCAGCTGTAACCACTCGAGCACATTGCAGGCCATGAGCTAGCCAGCTGGACAGGCTAACATGCATGAGAAGCTTGGATAACAACACACACAGAGGGAGAGTCACTTCATTCTCTGCTCAGGTCGATTTTACTGCACGATGTCTTTACATAGCAAATACATGTTGGCTCCTTAAATAATGCTCTGAATGTCAGACAGAGAACCTTCAAGTTGGTAGGTTTAGATAATTGGTGTGTTCATGGTTTGGTATTTAGTATTAGATCAGTTAAATAAGCTTTTTTCTTGTGAACTCCAGGCACGTCTCTCGCTCTTTTTTAGCTTGTGAACTATGGTTGCTTATCTGTAGTTGAAGCTGTTTTTCCATCGTATTGCATGGCTCACATACGGATAACATTTTTTCGGATGGCTTCAATCAGGGACTGTGATTTTAGAAACCCGAGGTCGTAAGCAGGACCCCCACACACCTAAGACATTTTTGACTGCTCAACATCATCTTCTAGGGCCTCGTTCTTTTCTGGAACTTTTACGGTAAAATGGAAAATAGTAAATTCCTTTCATTTTTTATTATATCAAATATCTAAGTCAAATCTATTAAAAAAACTCAGTGAAAAACCCAACACCCAAACTCCTTCATGTCTAAAAACCTCCCAAATGAGCAGAAAATGGCTACCATTGAAAATACGACATCTGTGCCCTTAACGGTAGCCGTGGTAACTCGGTTAAACTCTTACTGGTGCAGGAGGAAATGCAGGAGGAAAAAAAAAATGCCATCGACCGAGTGATGAAGTCGGCAACTTGATCAGCATTTATCAAAAGCAGAGTATGTACAGCGCCTCTAACCACAAAGACCGATGAGTACAGTGAGTAATGGCACTTGTGAAATGCCCTTGAGAAACGTATAATCCCCAATTCTTCTCACAGAGCTGCTGCAACAGTTGAAGACAGATTTCACAGGGCAGCTCTCGGGGGTGCAGCTGAGTGGATATGAGTGCAGGTGGTGCAGAAAGAGAATACATGCTCAGTCAACTTTCCCTTTTAAAAATACAGGCACAGAAGAAATAAATCCAAAGAGTTGTGCCGCATACTTAAGGAGCGTGTCGAGGTGGGGAGACGGTTGAGGGAAAAAAAGAGATTCCGGTGTTCAGAGTTGGGCTGCGTCGTGCGAGCAGTTTAGCGGGGAGCTTCTCCCTCTCAGGTCTGACGCAGAGGTTCACACTGACACTGCTGCTGTGTGCTTCAAACCCAGCCCGCCTCACCAAAACAAACAGAAATAATATCAGACGACTAAAACACAGCGTGCGGAGAAAATTGAAACGGGAACGCTGTGAAAAACGTTAAACATAGCAACGCCGCCAATAAAGATTCTGCAGAGCAGAATGAGAATTACTAAATGGAAGCCATTATCAACCTACTTCAATGTGATCTCAGCGTGCTTGTTTACAGTGCCGCTGCAAGGTATGACGTAGAATCCTTTAGTAGGTGGGGGGGAAACAACTCGGGATTTTTCACTTTGTTTATTTAACTCCTCAAAAACCACGGTTGGTTTGCGGCATCGTCTTCCCTCGCCGAGTGCCCTGACTTTGAATATTGCTTGTGGAAGAAACACATCATTTCTGGAAACACGTTTTAATCAACAGGTGAAGTCTTCCCACAAAGAGTGCGAGTCTTCACCTTTAAGTTCGGACAAATCCAAGGTTGGACTGTCTAAGCTATGTCAATGAATCAATAGAGCACCCTGTAATCTCTCTCTTGTTTGGTAACCAAGTCTCCTGGAAAGGAAGTAATGCCCTTTGAGCAGAGAGGATGGTGCAATCTCGGATCAAGGACGAAGGGTTTTCTACGGGGTGTTTTGTGGAGGTTGTTATCAACGCAGCGGGGGGAAGCTGTTGTGAGGGAGCAGAATGAGAGGGAGCCAGACAGACGAGAGCAGACAGACATTAGGAATCATCTTCTCTGCTCATCAAGACACGCAGGAAACTCACGGTTATAAAAATATGGAAAGCTGCCTCCGTTTAAAGCCCCAACACGTAGACATGTTTTTACAGCATTCAAGCGTTTTTCATCTCATTGTGTTGGTTTTCTGAACTTTCATGCTTTGCTTCACTCTAATCGCTCTCAGCCTTGTTTCCTCACATTATAGCATCTTTCAAATGATCTGGCAGCCTGTCTGTTCCCATCAGCTAATTTATCATTCATTTTCTGTCTGGAGCAATGATGTTGTTCGATACTACCCACTCGGTGGTCCCAAAAGCCAGAAGTTGTTTAAAATTCGACACGTATGGGCTTTCAACCGTAATGGCACGTCAAACACTCTGATTTCCCCAATCATGTTCACCCGGTTAAAAAAAAAAGAAGGAATTAATGAGGAAATAAATGAGCGAAGGGAACACATTCGGAAGCTCGGTGCTGTTCATGTGTGTTGAAGGTATTAGGTTTCATCTGTTTTTCCAGTAAGTCATTTTCTTTTAATTTCTCCCCTTATTTTAACAATTCTTTGGTGATTAAACATCACATGTAACATCCTGGATTATTAAAGTACGTTGCTTTGAGACGGATACACTTGTACCAACCAGCTTATTTGATTTCCGCCTCCTACTGCAGCCTTTGTCCCAGATTTGAGAGTTGATAGCTGTGGAAACAGTTATTTTCCATCGAGGTCAGCGACTTAATTGCATTTCATAGAAGAAATATAATCTTAAACTTGTTCGGTTCAATCATCAGGTGGCTGTGTCCACTGTTTTCTTGGGAGTTATTATGATCCCTTTTTTTCTCTCTGTGAACCTATTTTCCCCTCTAACTGTTTGGTCTACTTTTGCCTCAGTCAGTGATTTCCTGCGTTTCCCACAGTGACTTTCAATGGCCTCAAAGAAGGGGCTTCTCTGTACAAAACGGGTTCAGAGAGCAATCACAAAGGCAATAGCTTTTTTTTTTCCAGTTGAGAAAAATAGGTAATACGAGGAGGGATCAATGCTGCGGTGTGCGGTGTGCTGCGTTCGTTGAAAGAACAAACAGAGAAATTATTTGTGAAGAACTGCGAACGCCTCGACTCTAAACTGACTCGGGATTAGGACTGGGATTTCTGGTGTGCAGCCCGAGCTGAACTGTTTCGGCTGTCTGGTTCATGAAGTCTTTATAGCTCGGCTGCAATTACACACGGGCAGTAGATTTTTATTTCTTATTTTTCAGCTCATTCACCAGGAAAGGAACGTTGCCGTTGTACGTATTCGTTTTTTTGCATTCGGGCAGAGCATGTGAGGAAGGAGTGGAAGTTTAAGGAGCGTCCGTTATTAAATGTTACGGGCGTAATGATGATGGATACAGGCATTTTACCCTGGAGATAAAATTTCATACAGTTACGTAAGAAACTCTGCAGTTGTTATTTATTCATGCTAATTATATCAACTTCTTTTTTTAAACTTGAACCGAGTCATTTTCGTTGCATTAATCATACGATACTGTGCGTTTCTGAAAGCGTGAAGCGGGGATGATGAACCGTAGTAACATCGACATGCATTGATCCTGTGGCTTGCAGAAAACACACAATGTCAAAAGTGTTTCTGGAGACTGAGGTGACTTAAGAAGATAGGGGAAAAAAAGGCTGAGAAGGTTGTAGATTCAAGTACATTTGCGTGCTTCTATTATGAGCCACATAATAAAAGTGGGATCT